>NC_072435.2:70937500-71562500 GCF_028878055.3 Symphalangus syndactylus
ACACATAAACAATAATCAAATAGATCTGGAAGGGTCAGTGCTATTGAGAAAATAAAATGGGATTTGTGAGAGATAGGAACGTGAGAGACCACTTTAGGTGGTCAGAGAGGGCATCTCTGAAGAAGGGGCATTTGAGCTGAGACAAGGATGACAGGAAGGAAGAGGACTTGAGAAGAATTTGGGGAAGAATGCACGGGGTGGGGGAAAGGGCATAAAATAACATTTTAAAAGACAAAGTTCAAATACTTTAAGGAAATGTAAATCCACTGAATGCCAGATAAGTATTATCTAGGCTTCTGTCATTTCCCTCTCCATTGCCTTTCTCCTCATCCCAGGATCACTGGCCTGAAAACAACACCTCACGGTCAGAGAGGCAATCCCCTGAAATGGGGGAGGTGAGATAGTTGTTCAAATTTTATTTCAAATTCCATTCCCCATGTATAACTCAGAAGAGTTATCCGATCTTCCCCTTCCAGTCTTGAAGTGATCAGCCCTCTTGCTTGCAAGCCACTGAAACTGATCCTAGCTAATTTAAGATGAAAATAAGTTATTGGAAAAATAGGAGAATTTTATTGATGTGATAAAAATCCTGGAGAATCAACCTTTAAAAACTGAATGGAAATGGGGGCCTACCCAGCAGAGAACATGGGCAAGGCCCTGACAGGAATATCTGCTTAGGACACAAAGCTGGGCCCTACTGCTATGTGATACACACCACTGACACTGCCATCATGGCTGTTGGTTGCTGGAGCACTGGATTCTCAACTCACCTCACTGACACTGCTTCCAAGGATAATAGGTAGGTTTTTTAATCCTCTCCCCTCTCCCTTCCTCCACCTTCAAGTAGTATCTATTTCTCCCTTCTTCTTACTTATAAGTGAGAACATGCAGTATTTGATTTTCTGTTCCTGCATTAGTTTGCTTAGGATAATGGCCTCCAGCTCCATCCATGCTGCTGCAAAGGACATGATCTCATTCTTTTTTATGACTGTGTAGTATTCCATGGTGTGTGTGTGTGTGTGTGTGTGTATGTACATATATATATATATATATAATCACATTTTCTTTATCCATTCTACTGTTGATGAGCATTTATATGTCTTTGCTATTGTGATTAGTGCTGCGATGAACATATGTGTGCATGTATCTTTATGGTAGAATGATTTATACTCCTTTGGGTACATACCCAGTAATGGGATTGCTGGGTTAAATGCTAGTTCTGATTTAAGTTCTTTGAGAAATTGCCACACTGCTTTCCACAATGATTAAACTAATTTACACTCTCACAAGCAGTGTATGCATGTTCTCTTTTCTCTAACACCTTCCTAGCAACTGTTAATTTTTGACTTTTTAATAATAGGCATTCTGGTTGGTATGAGATGGTATCTCATTGTGGTTTTGACTTGCACTTCTCTAATTATTAGAGATGTTAAGCTTTTTTATACATGTTTGTTAGCCACATGTATGTCTTCTTTTGAAAAGTGTCACTTATACACTGTTGGTGGGAGTGTAAATTAGTTCAACCATTGTGGAAAGCAGTATGGTGATTTCTCAAAGAGCTAAAAACAGAACTACCATTTGGTCCAGCAATCTCATTACTGGGTATACACCCAGAGAAATATAAGTCATTTTGCCATAAAGATATATGCACACATATGTTCACTGCAGCACTATTCACAATAGCAAAGGCACAGAATCAACCTAAATGCCCATCAGTGATAGACTGGATAAAGAAAATGCGGTACATATATACCACGAAAGACTGTGCAGCCATAAAAAAGAACAAGATCATGTCCTTTGTGGGAACATGGATGGAGGTGGAGGCCATTAGCTTTAGTAAACTAATGCAGAAACAGAAAAACCAAATACCACATGTTCTCATGTACGAGTGGGAGCTAAATGATGAGAATTCATGAAAACAAAGAAAGGAACAACAGACATTGGGGCCTATTTGAGAGTGGAGAATGAGAGGAAGGAGACTAGCAGACAAATAAACTATGGGGTACTAGGCTTAGTACCTGGATGATGAAGTAATATGTACAACAAACCCCCGTGACATGAGTTTACCTACATAACAAACCCGCACATGTACCCCCAAACCTAAAATAAAAGTTTAAAAAATGTTTAAACAACAACACAAAAGAAAAGTGTCTGTTCATGTCTTTTGCTCACTTTTTAATGGAGTTGTTTTTTGTTTGTTGATTTGTTTAAGTTCCTTATAGATTCTAGATATTAGACCTTTGTTGGATGCATAGTTTGCAAATATATTCTCCCAATCTGTAGGTTGTCTGTTTACTCTGTTGATAGTTTCTTTTGCTGTGCAGAAGCTCTTTAGTTTAATTCGGTCCCAATTTCTGTTTTTGTTGCAATTGCTTTTGGTGTTTTTGTCAAAAATGTCTTTGCAGGGCCTGTGTTCAGAATGGTATTTCCTAGGTTATCTTTCAGAGTTTTTATAGGTTTACGTTTTACACTAAGGTCTTTAATCTATCTTGAATAGATTTTTGTATATGATGTAAGGAAGGGGTCCAGCTTCAATACCTTAGTTTTCTTATTTTGAAAACAGGCACACTGGTATCCATCCAATAGTGATATTGTCAGGATTAAATTAGGTAATATAGAATATGACAGTAGCTGTTATTTATGTTGTTGTTTCATTTCTATTTTGAGCCCTTAGTGTACAAGTTATTCTATATAAGCAAAGCAGCTACTTATGTCTTTATTCTAACTTTTGCTATTTCTATCATGGGTTTCCGTCCTCTCTCTTTTTGACATTTCATCATATTTTTGTTGTTGTCTCATCTATCTCCTGCTGAATCTTCTTTAATGAATCTCAATTTTCAAACTGACATGTTGCCCTTTTGTGAATATCACTGGCCAATCTGAGAATTTCTTTCAGTTTCGGAGACAAAAGAATGTTTTAGGCATAATTGTCGGGACTTTGGTTCTTCTCTGCTATATTCTTCTAACTGATGGCTTTGTTCTGTTGTTGAAAGAAAACAGATGTTGTACTCTTGGTCTTCTTTTCTATTTCTTTGTCTAGAATCACCCTGAAAATCTGGTGGTTACAGAAGTTTATTCTCAAGAATAGAGATTTTCAACCTCAACACCATTGACATTTTGGGCCAGGTAATTCTTTGTTGTTGGGGCTTCTTTTGCACATTGAAAGATGTTTAGCAGCATTTCTGGCTACCAGTATCTCCTCTCTCCTTCACACCAGTGTGACAACCAAAAATGTCTTCTGAGGTATAAAATCATCCTGGTTGAGAGCATTTTACCCATACTTACTCTGCCAAGCACTTGCCTGAGTGATTTACATTTATCCTACTCTGTTCTCACTATGAAGTTTTTTCCTAAGCAATGTTTAAAAATTTGCAAAACTTAGGTGACTTTGACCACATCCTTGAACAAATGAACTAAGTTTTTCCAGTTCCTAACCATAGGCTGAACCTTGGACCTCATGCTATTATTGACTAGGATGGCTTAGTCTAGAGCATGTACGTGGGTCATAGCCCTATCAGTCTACTCACGAACGTTTATAAAGCAACCTAAGTGTATCCTTCTTATTTATGACTTGTAAGCTCACTATTGTTAAAATATTACAGTTCTTTCATTGTAAAATATCATTCATTGATTGTAGGATTCACAACAACAGCTTTTTTTTTTTACTTAAAATATACATTAAATGTTCAAAAGTATTCTTTTTAGCTTAATAAACCATAAATGGTACATGTATCTTCATTCCATTTTATTTTTTGGGACTACTCACAGGAGTTTAAGGATGACAGCCTTCACATGTTAAAATGCACATTCCTGGCCCCTACCTTCCATATTATGACCTTGAGGATGAGCAGGAGACCCCAGGGATGCAATCAATTCTAAACAAGCATCTCAGCTAATTCTAATGTAGCCCACCAACATACATTGAGAAAGACTGGTCTAAGCCTTCTTAACATTTAGGATGTAAAGACTGTTCTAAGTCACTGCTGGCCCTTGGCAGTCATGTGCAACATCAAGTGTCATTACACACCACTATTTAGGCTTAATCACAACCATGAGACATCCTAAACAGTACCAGGGATTCATTTGAACTCTCTACTTAGCCAAATTTGTAATTTTACTTCTGGTAATTAAATGATATACCACTGGGAGGTAGTTTGTCTCATAAGCCAGCTGGGACCTTTCAACAAACAGACATTTGATGCTGCGGGTGACTTTTATGATGCTTACATTAGCTATACCAACATCTGCTATCTTAGAAATTTCTCCACTTATTCTCCCAAATTTTCTGCAGCCTTTCAATATGTCACCTGAACTAAAACAGATAACCTTCCTAATATAAAATAACTTAAAGGCTGCACCATAATATCTATTTTAGAAAAAGTTTTCAGTGACAGGGATATGCATTTCATTAAAACTTTACCAGAATGTGATGTTATTAATGTAGGCTCTTAATTGAGGTGACAATTGGATGATCAATAGCCTGTACACCTGTTAAATTTGTGTATGTTTAGTCATTGACAACTACTTATCAACTTACCTTCTCCCTGGTGGCAGCAAATTTCATTTGACATTGATCGTCAGATACATTCAGATTTTTCAAATAATCAAATATAGGGAAGGTTATTTTATGTGGGGGGGGATAATGAGTAATTAGTGGGTATGATGTACATTATCTGGGTGATGGATATCCTAAAGCTTTGAATTAACCACTACACAATCTATGCATGTAATAAAATTGCATTTGTACTTCATTCATTTATAAAAATTTTTTTAAAAGTTATTTTACAATGGAAACAGAAATTCTCCTAGTTAAGATTTTAAGCCTAAGCTTTACTTTGCTAATCAGTGTGCTTTTCAAGAATATTTAAATGATTAGTTAGATTCATCTGAACAGGGGAAACAGTGTCTTAAATAGAATTTTGAAAAAAGAATAAATTTTACTATTGTGTGAAAGAAATAGTAAAGCTTCTGAATTAATGGAGCTTCTATTTACATATCACATGGTAGTACCCGTAATTAGCATGTTCTTAGTAAATGTGTTTGTTTCCTAAATAAAAACGTATAAGCTAATTCAATAATTAAGGCTTAACTTCCTTTTCCTCAACAAACCATAGAATTAGTCAAAAGATACAGAAGGAGGTTTATCAGACAGAAAGCTACAGGATTAAGTGTGTAAACCAAATTAATATCAGAAATTGTTTAGCTCTGTTCGATTTCAGAAGGGCATGTTCCACAGTGATAACTTTAGAGCATATTCAAGAATTGATTGTTTCTATTAATAAGATGTGCCAATGCCTGTTTTATTTGGTCGGTTAAGAACCATCTGATGAGTTATTCTTATCCAGTACAGATACTACAAAGAATAGAAGAAGGGAATGCAAAACTTTCTGTATAATTCGTCTTATAACTAATCTCATAATGAGTATTTATTAATTATATATATATATATATATTTTTTTTTTTTTGAGACAGCGTCTCACTCTTTTGCCTGGGCTACAGTGCAGTGGCGCAATCTCAACTCACTGGAACCTCCACCTCCTGGGTTTAAACAATTCTCCTGCCTCAGCCTCCTGAGTAGCTGCAATTACAGGTGTGTGTCACCACACCCAGCTAATTTTTGTATTTTCAGTAGAGACAGGGTTTCACCTTGTGGGCCAGGCTGGTCTCAAACTCCTGACCTCAAGTGATCCGCCTGCCTCGGCCTCCCAAAATGCTGGGATTACAGGCATGAGCTACCGTGCCCAGCCACATATATTTAATAATATATTATTTATTATAAGTAATAAATATAAATATTATAGTACTTAATAATCTTATAAATAATCTTACAGTAATATGTTTATCTTATAAATAATCATTACCTACCCACCAAAGTTCTCTGATAAGTGTTATTTGAAGACTTAGGTAGACAGAAAAGCAAAAAGTAGTGAAGTATCTCTAAACACTATTAAGTAACTTGTGTCTTCATCCCATTGGAACCACCCCCTATCCAGTGAAAAACATTTAGTCTGATTTATGGTAAAGTTGCAAGAAGGCAGCAAAGCCTCTGCATTGCAGAAGGCCAGCAACATCAAGAAGTTCTCTCTATTGTTTTCTTCCATTGAATCTGGCCTCTGAAGTGTTATGCTAAAGTAAGCATGGGATTTAGTCAAGGGAAAATCTCCTGGGATTCATTTCTTGTACTTGGAAAGTCTTATAGTGCATCTGCCTTATAGTGGCTGGGTTATGGAGCAGTGCCATGGCAACCAAGGTACAACTGCAGCTTCAGCCTTGGCAGCATTGAACTGGCAGCATTGAACAGTCATGGAACATAGAGACATCCCCCTAACAATTGCCATAGTCTAAATGTAGTGTTATGAAGGCCACATAATGGTGGCAAAAACTGGAATAAAAAGGAGTAAACAAATGGGGACAAAATTACAAAGAAAGACTAACCAGAACTAGCAGAAGAGAAAGAGAAGGCAAAATCAAAAGCTATTTCCCTTTTGAAACCTATGAGACTATGAATATAGCATTGCCATTAATAGCAATAGGAAAGTCACAAAGATAAATCTTTTGGGGCTCAAAGATATGTGAGGTTTGCAGTTTACTAAATTTAAAGGGCCAATCCAGTTGGAAGTGTGAAGTTGGCTTGTTGGAGAATAGAAAAAAAACTACCAGGGGAGCATTTGGGAATTGGCACAAAGATGTCACCGAAACTGAAGAAGTAGATGTGTTCTTCTTGGAACAAAGTACAGAGATTAAGCTTCTGTAGATGGCTAAGGATAAAAGTTTCACAAATATTTCTAGTTAGCAGATGGTGGAGGAAAAAGAGGCATACAAAATTCTGGCAGCTGGTATATCCTTCACTTGCCTGTGAACCATGAGCCCTTCACACTTTGCCCACTCCAGTTCTACTCTGACCGATGCTTCCACCGTGGCCCAAGCTGGCATTGCACTGATTGGACTGGCTGTCATGGGCCAGAACTTAATTTTGTGCATGAATGACCATGGCTTTGTGGCCTGTGCTTTTAATAGTACAGTCTCCAAAGTTGATGATTTCTTGGCAACAAGGCAAAGGGAACCAAAGATGTTGATGTTCAGTCCTTGAAGGAGATGGTCTCCAAGCTGAAAAAGCCACAGGCATATCATCCCTCTTGTGAAGGCTGGTCAAGCTGTTGATGATTTCATGAAAAAATTACCACCATTGTTGCACACTGGTGATGTCATCATTGATGGAGGAAATTCTGAATATAGGGATGCCACAAGACGATGTAGAGACCACAAGGCCAAGGAAATTTTATCTGTGGAGAGCAAAGTTAGTGCTGGAAGAAAAGGATCCCAGTATGGCCTATCACTCATGCCAAGAGGGAACAAAGAAGCTGGCCCCTATCAAGACAATCTTCTAAGTCATCACTGCAAAAGAAAGAAGTGAAGAACTTTTCTCTGACTGTGTGGGACAGGAGGGAGCAGGCCACTTTGTAAAGATGGTGTACAATGGGATAGAGTATAGGGATATGCCGCTGATCTACGGGGCTTACCACCTGATGAAACATGTGCTGGGCATGGAGCAAAACAAGATGGCACAGGATTTTAAGGATTGGAATAAGACAGAGCTCGACTCATTCTTGAATGAAATCAAAACAAGATGACAGAGGCCTTTGAGGACTAGAATAAGACAGAGCTCGATTCATTCTTGATTGAAATCATAGTCAATATTCTAAGATACTGATGGCAAATACCTGCTGCCAAAGATCAGGGACAGCACAGGACAGAAGGGCACCAGAAAGTGGACCACCGTCTCCACCCTGGAAGTTGGCATTCCTGTCACCTTCATTGGAAAAGCTATCTTTGCTCGGTGCTTATCCTCTCTGAAGGATGAAAGAATTCAAGCTAGCAAAAAGCTGAAGGGTCCCCAAAAGATCTAGTCTGATGGTGATAAGAAATCATCCCGGGAAGACATTTGGAATGACCTCTATGCTTCCAAGATCATCTCTTATGCTCAAGGCTTTATATTGCTAAGACAGGCAACCACTGAATTTGGCTGGACCCTCAATTACGATTGTATTGTCCTGATGTGGAGGAGGGAGGCTGCATCATCAGAAGTGTATTTCTAGGAAAGATAAAGGATGCATTTCATCAACGCCCAGAACTTGAGAACCTATTATTAGACAACTTCTTTAAGTTGGCTGTTGAAAACTGCCAGGACCGCTGGTGGTGGGTGGTCAGCACTGGGGTCTAAGCCAGCATTCTCATGCCCTGTTTCAACATTGCTGTCTCCTTCTGTGATGGATATAAACATGAGATGCTCCCAGCCAACCTCATCCAGACTCAGTGGGATTACTTCGGGGCTCACACCTATGAAGGCTTAGAAAAACAGGGACAGTTTACCCACACCAATTGGACAGGCCGTGGTGGCAGTGTGTCATGCTCTTCACATAATGCCTAATCATGCTGTTTCTGTTACCCATCACAATTCCATAGACCAGGACGTTTCATGCATCACACAACCACACAACACCACTTAATGGTTCTTTGTTCTATTTTCTGCTCAGATCTTTTAAAATAAAAGAATGTAAGAGACTCCCAGAAAAGTCATATAGAGTTTATTTATAAAGTAGCTTTGTGAGAACCATCATGCCCTCTGCCCTTGCCTCTTGGGACTGACCAGAAGCTGATAATGTGCACGAGAGTGAGAACCAACCCGTTGAAACAGTCGTTCCCAAGTGCTCCCTGTGGACTAATGAGGCTCCTCTCACGTAAATAGGAAGACTGTTGTTACAAGTTGATCAAACTGGAATATATCTGTCATGCAGCTGAATTCCCTTTTTCCTTTACTCAATAAAAGCTACATTTTATTAAAAAAAGGAAGACAAAATTCTGAAAGGGTATCAAGAAAGTTTCATGACACAGATACACATTTCAAGGAAAGAGCTGGTCAGCTGTGTCATGGATGCATTTAAAAACCAAGAGGAAACTGAAGGCAGATGACATTATGGTGAACATACTGGAAAGGAATTAAAGCAGCTTGTGATAAGTTGAAGGCAAATTTGAAGGAAGATCACTTGGTGACAGTCCCCTAGGGATTGTGCAGTGACACCTTATATTTCATCTCCAGCTCAGCCCGAACAGATGGCACAAATGAGAATCTTCTCATATGAGGATTTCATCCGGGTTTATAACCTAGTCAGTTCTATTTCTTTATTTGCCTCCAGAAGGGCTAGAAGCAAACCCCATCTGCATTCCCAGGGGAGGAAGGATAAGGCTCATTAACAAGATGTTTGAGATGGCCCTGCTTGCAGTTTTACAAAGAAACGTTATGAATTAGCAGTGTAATATGTTACACGGTACAATCTCTCACCACCACAGACCCAGGATTTAGTGCTTTATAGTATAGCTATATTTTAAATAAGACATAATTAGTATTAGAACTGTGAGATTTCAGCATCTTAAAATTAGATATTAAAAGTAAGGTTGATAAAATTATTTTGCATCAAATATTAAAAGATGGTTTCCTGTAAGAAATATAAATATGGCATATCTTAATTTTCAAATCTAGCAAAACTGAAACCAAGCCTTCCCATAGTAATAAATCTCTCTATATCATACAAAAGCTCTTTCTAGTCTATCCCGGAGATTTTAAATAAAGTGTAAAATTAACATATTTAATTTCTGTAAAATATTTCATATTTCCTTCTGGATGTATGGCACTCCTCTAGATTTTATGAATATATTCTGAAATTTACTGTTGCTGTTTCAAATACTTTATCATATTTTGTTATACTGTATGATGCATTAGAAATTGATGAAGAAATAAGACTACAATTTGATTAATTATACGCCAGAGGCTTTAATTATGCCTTTCAGTTAATCAAAGTAATTTCTTCTGTTATAACAGAAGTAATACTTTTATGGACTTTTTTTTTTTTTTTTTTTGAGATGAAGTCTCACTCTGTTGCCCAGGCTGGAGTGCAATGGCACAATCTCAGCTTTACAAAAACAAAAAGCTTTATAATCCTAGGCTTACCTTTACTCACCATTGTTTACTAATTAAAGTTTAGAAATATTTAGTGCAAGCAGTGGCTATGGTTTATTTTATTACTATTATTTTTTTTTTGAGACAGGGTCTCACTCTGTCACCCAGGCTGGAGTGCAGTGGTGCAATCTCGGCTTACTGCAACCTCTGCCTCCCGGGTTCAAGCGATTCTCCTGCCTCAGCCTCCCTAGTGGCTGCGACTACAGGTGCCCACCATGGTGCCTGGCTAATTTTTGTATTTTTTGTAGAGATGGGGTTTCACCATGTTGGCCAGGCTGGTCTTGAACTCCTGACCTCAGGTGATCCGCCTGCCTTGGCCTCCCAAAGTGCTGGAATCACACATGTGAGCCACCATGCTTGGCCCTTTTACGGACATAATTTTTATGCATAGGCAATAATCCTACATTTTATAGAGTTATATCTAATTATAAATAGCAGAGCATTACATTGAACTAACCCCAGTATTCTCATAATGACTAAAGGTCAGTAACCAAGCCAAGCCCAGGAATGTGGCTGGGCTCCAAGAATAATCTAGAATGATCCAGGTTTTGTCCATGCTTCATTCTGCCCTTCAATTTCATTGTTTTCTTTCTCTGAGGACTAGCTTTCTCTGCTCCCAGTCGACATACAAAGCATGGAGAACAGCAGCTCCCCGATTCTATGTGTTAGAATTCAGTCATTCAGGAAGAAACTAAACGTACCCTTTCTGTTCCAATTTTAAAATTCCTAGGCAAAAAAAAATGGCTATTTTCATCAGTTGTCCATTCTTAGTTGAGTCAACTCTGGTCAAGGAGTGGGTACACACTGGAGAATAGGGTTTGACCCAACCTATCAACTGGAGACAGGAGCCACGGACATGTAGGGCTCAATGGCTGCCCTGGATCTACGGCCATTATGATGAGGACGTGATGTGCACCTACACAACAACACACCAGAGACTGTCCTAAAGAGTGATAACTTAATTCAGTCGCTTTAATTTTTTTAAAAAGTCAATTTTAAAAAGTCAATTTGCTTAGAAGAAAACTACAATCATAACTATTACTTGGGTCTGTTTAAACAATTTTATTTTTAAAATCTTTGTGATTTTGGTGATGCATAAACACACTGTGGTTATTTTTATTTGCCTATTGGGAATTCTGATGAAAAATTAGGTGAGCAAAGGGACATATTTTTTAAACTATAAGACAGCTGTTCTTATTCAGTCACTGAGTGATAAGGAGGGAAGTTTAAGGCTTAGAATTCTTGGTTGTTGTAGAAGATACTTGAGTTGCTGACTTTACCCTTTCATGTTTGCTTTCCTGCCCTGCAGAAACAAGAAAGTGAAATCTTTCTTATATCCCTGAATCCCCAGAAGCCCCAGGTGGTCCTGTTACTCGGTTCTGGTGAATGGGATATAAGTGAAAGACTATTGGTGCTTCCCCTTCTGTTCTTCTTCCTGCCAGAAAACCTGGAGGGATACCTGAGGTGCATCAGCCACCCCTAAGAATGGAAAAGAAGGAAGGAAAAGAAGAGAAAATGAGAAAGCATGGACTGCCTGTGCCTGGAGTCCTCTTGTATGAGGCAGACAAATTCCTTAATTGATATAAGCCACTCTGTGGGGTTATTGTGAAACTCGTAGCTGAGCACAATACACTGGATATAGCTATCCCAGCATCAGGAAAGTGGCAAGAATTACTGAAAGTTGGTACTTAAAGGTAGCCAATTGCTACTGTAAATCTTTTTGCCCTTGTGGTGGTTAATTTTATGTGTCAACTTGATTTGGGCATAGGATGCCCAGATATTTGGTCCAACATTATTCTGGGTATGTCTGTGAAGGTGTTTGTGGATGAGATTAACATTTGAATAAACAGACTGAGTAAAGTAGATTGCTTTCTCTAATGTGGGTGGGCCTCATCCAATCAGTTAAATACCTGAGTAGAACAAAAAGTCTGAATAAGAGGGAACATCTCCTGCTTGATTGCATAAGTTGAGACTTTGGTCTTTTCCTGGTTTTGGACTTGAAATGAAAAATAGACCCTCGAGTCTCAATACTGCCAGCTTTAAGACTGGAACTTACACTACTGGCACTCTTGGTTCTCAGACCTTTGGACTCAGGCTGGAACTATGCTATCAACTCTCCTGGGTCCCCAGCTTACTGGGGATCTTGTACTGGGGGCTGCAGATCTGAGACTTCTCAGCCTCCATAATCATGTCAGCCAAATCATAATAAATGTCTCTCTATCTCTCTAATTTTTCTCTCTCTAGAGGCCCTTGACTATTTGGGAGGTGTGGTAGGCTGAATAATAGCCCTTCCAAAGAGATCCACATCCAAAATACCAAAAACCCGTGAATATGTTACGTACATGGTTAAAGAGACACTGCAGATGTGATTAAGTATCTTGAGATGGGGAGATTATCCTGAGTTATCTGGGTATTCACATCGGTTCCTGTAACAGAGAAGTAGGTAGGTCAGAGACATGGAAAGAAGATACGGAGCTGGAAGCAAAGTTCAGAGAGGAAAGAAGATGCTACCCTACTGACTTGGAAGACAGAAGAAGAGGCCTTGAACCAAGGAGTAGAGGTAGCCTCTAAAAACTGGAATAGGCCAGAAAATTGATTCTTACCTAGCACCTCCTAGGCAGCCCCGTGGACCCATTTTTTACTTCTGACCTCCATAATTATAAAATGTTAAACTTGTGTGTTACACTACTAAGTGTGTTGTAATTTGCTAGGGCAGCAGTAGGAAACTAACACAGGGGATTTGATTAACAGTATAAATGCAAGTGGACTCCAGCAAGAGTTCCCAAAGAATCACACAATCTCTAGTCACTCCTCAAATCCATTCAGGACACAGTGGGGTCAGCATGTGATCATGCCCTTTCAGCAGATTAAAAGTTTCCTTTTTGATCTAATAAGAATAGCAATGTAGACTTAATGGCAAATTTGGTTTCTTATATCCAAAATTGAATTTTGAACTCAGCTACCAAGAGGTGTTTGTGACTAGGCTGTATCTACTGAGTAGAAATTTCATTCATGTGACATTTGACATAGAACTCTCTAAATGCATGATTAATTTTTGCAGATCAGGTATTACCTCATTATCAGATGTGTAGAAAGTAACAATGTAATTATAAAGCAGCTATTTTCAGTGCACTCTGCCAGGTTATTTCTCTGCCAAATCATTATGCCCTGGGAAACAGCACGTGGCATTATCAAAACAAGTTTGTTCTCGTGAGCAGTCAGTTCAGATAATTGCATCTTTATTATTGACAGTTCCCTTAGGAAATTTGGGTCCTGAGTTCTGTTCTGCTCTGGAACTGCAATTCATTAAAGTTTCCATCCTGAGCCAGTTTTAATTAAACTGTGCTCCTTTTCTCTTTGGTATCACATAGCTCATTTTTCCTAGCAGGCTAGAGTTATTGTAGAAATCCAGCTGTTGAATTAATCTGAGACCCCTTCCTATTTGTCATTTTAAGAAATCTGTCAATTTACAAGTTCAGCAGCTGAATGAGCATAAAATGTACCAGCTTGCACAAAAAGAACATGAAAAGCAGGAAAGGAAAATGAAAAAGAAAGGAAATACTAGGTAGTATCTCAGTTTACATCTTTTAGAAAATAAAACTAGTACTTGGAGACATTCATAAGCTGACGTGAAGTTTATGGCAATAATACTAGGTGATAAATTTAATGTCTTAAATATAGATTTTGTTAGCTCTTTTCATTCCGAAATTAAACTGCCTTGTAATTGGTATGGTATGATTCATAATTTTTTGTCCCCTTTCCAATAGGATTCTCTTAACTGGCTATAATCATTCTTTATTTTATGCACAAAGTAAAAGAGATTTGTTTGTTTGTTACTTATGTGTTTTCACTGACAAGCAATAATGCATCATTAACTGCATCTCTTGTTAGTTGTCATTATCAGTTTGCAGAGTGATAACTTTGTCTCAGCAACACAGGTTCTCCCTCATTATGGGTAAGAATAAAAGAGCCTCTTTGTTCATTCAACAATCTAATAAATATTCATCGAGTGCTTTCTTTGTGAAAGCGTTATACAAGACAATGCATAGAGTATAAAACTGTCGAAGATAGGCTCTATTTTCTGGCAATTTATTGAGGTAACTTACACGTGTTGACTCTTAGGGACTCAGGGACTCTTCATCGCATTTCCTTTTTTCCCCCTTCCCCTTGACAATGTTTGGGAAAGAGGATTTGATAATAGAAACTCTGAAGGAGGTGGGCTGGGTGTGGTGGCTCACACCTGTAATCACAGCACTTTGGGAGACCGAGGTGGGTGGATCGTTTGAGTGCAGGAGTTCAAGACCAGCCTGAGCAACATGGCAAAACCCTGTCTCTACAGAAAATATAAAAGTCAGCTGAGCATGGTGCTGTGTGCCTGTAGTTCCAGCTACTCAGGAGGCTAAAGTGGCAGAATCACTTGAGCACCAGAGGTTGAGGCCGCAGTCAGCCTTGATCATGCCACTACACTCCAGCCTGAATGACAGAGATCCTGTCTCAAAAAAGCAAAAACAAAAAAGTCTGAAGGAAAAGTGATTAGTTAAGAAGCATGGTCTAGTCATGAGGTTATTATAGGGACAAATAAGGCAATAGGAATAAAAAGAAAAATAAAGTCACAGTACATATTTAAAAAGAAAGACTCAAAAGAACTCAGCAACTGATTGGCTATATAGGTAAATATGTGGATATCTTTTAAAAACCAGTGTTTCCTCTAGTTTCCTTAAAATACATATGACTATTTAAAGCAAAAATTAGAACATGGTCTTATGGGATTTAGTATAGACAGATATATGGGATTTATATGGATACATAGATATATGTAATACACATGAAAATTATAGCATAAAAGACTAAGGTGACAATAAATGAAATATCCCCCACTACTACGAAAATTGTTACATTAATGTCAATTGGCATAATATTTATTTTAACTATGCTATAAAAAGTTAAGGATATATATTTTAATTCTTACAGCAACCACTAAAATTTAACGCAAGGAGATATAGCTAAAAAGCAATAGGTAAATTAAAATATAACTCTAAAAATTATTCAAATAAGCTAAAAGAAAAAAGGAAAGAAAAATACATAGAGATTGATATACAGAAAACAAATAATAAAAAGGCAGACCTAATCTAACTCTGTCAATAATTACATTAAATATTAAACATCCATACAGTCCAGTTGTATGGATAGTGTACCCATGCACTCCAATCCTTTTAACTCCAGTTAAAAGGCAGAAATTTTTAGAATTAATTAAAAACAAAACAAGGCTCAACTATTTTATGACCACATGAGATGAATTTTAGATACGAAGATGTAGATAGGTTGAAATTAAATGGAAACAGAAAGGCTGAAGTGGCTATTTAATATCAAGTAAAGAAGACTTTAAGACAAAAAGTGTTATCAGAGATAAATAAGAAAGTTTGATCTGATAAAAGTGTCAATACATCAGGAAGATGTAAGAATAATAAATGTGTATGCGTCTAATAACAAGGCAATAAAATACATGAAACAAAGATTGACAAAATTAGAAGGAGAAATAACTCCATGAACATGGTTGGAGGCTTCGAAGCCCACTCTCAGCAAGTACTAGAACAACCAAACAGACACTCAGCAAACACGTGAGAGAGTTGAACAACATTATTAATCATCTTATTCTAATTGCCATTTACAGAACAGTACATCCAGAATCAGCTGAATACACATTCGTTTCAAGTACACATGGTATTTTCATAAAGGAACTATATTCTGTAGTATAAAATAAGTCTAGTAAATTTCAAGAGGATTGAAATTATACAGAGGATGTTCTCTGACCACAAAGGAAAATTAATTAGAAAACAATAATGTGTCTAGAAAACTCCCTAAAATATGAAAATTAACACAATGCTAAATAAGCTAGAGGACAAAAAAGAACTGATAATAAGAATTGGAATATACTTCAAATTGAATGACAACAACTAAAAAAACAACATATGAAAATTTGTAGAATGCAACTAAAATAGTACTTACAGAGAAATATATGGCTTTAAATAATTCTATTACAATAAAAAAGGGTCTAAAATCAATGACTGAAGATCCTTCTTGAGAAATTATAAAAAGAGAAAAGCACAAGAAGAGTATACAGAAGGAAGAAAATAATAAAGTTAAGAGCAGAAATCAATGAAAGAGAAAAATGATAGAAAAACACAGCCAAAAGTTGTTTCTTTGAAAAGTTCAAAAAGATTTATAAACCCTAGACACACTAACTTAAGAAAAAACAAATAATGAATGTCACTATTGAGAACAAAAGAGTAGTTATTACTAAGATGGAATAGACAATGTCTATCCTAGAATAGACATTCTATCTTAGGATAGATAATAGGATAGAATAATGATGGAATATTATTAACAATTTTATGCCAACAAATTGACCAATTCTGATGGAATGAACACATTTTTTGAACATCAAAATGTACAAAAAGTGACACAAGATAAAAATCTGAAGTGTCCTATATCTATTAAGGAAAACTAAAATAATTACTGAACTCTCTTCAGAGACTATTCCAGGCCCACGTGGTTTCACTGATGAATTCTAACAAATATTTAAGGAAGAAATATTCTAACAAATATTTAAGAAATTCTTAAACACATTATCTCAGAAAAGAGAGAGCAGGGAACAATCTCAATTCATTTTATGATAACAGCATAATCTTAATCCATAAACTGACAAAAGACTTTTTTTAAATTATGCATCGTATTTATTATTTTTTTTTTTTGAGATGGAGTCTTGCTCTGTCACCCAGGCTGGGGCGCAATGGGGTGATCTTGGCTCACTGCAACCTCTGCCTCCTGGGTTCAAGCAACTCTCCTGCCTCAGCCTCCCAAGTAACTGGGATGACAGGCATGTGCCACCACGCCCATCTAATTTTTGTATTTTTAGTACAGACAGGGTTTCACCATGTTGGTCAGGCTGGTCTTGAACTCCTGACCTCAGGTGATCTGCCTGCCTTGGCCTCCCAAAGTGCTGGGATTACAGGCATGAGCCACCGCACCCGGCCCATGCATCATATCTGTAATAAAGATAGCCTTAATTTCCTTAACTAAAATATTAGCAAATCAAATACATCAATATATATGTAAAGAACAATTACAAGGAGGAGTTACCCAAGAAATGTGAGCTTGTATAACATTCTAAAATCAATATAATTCTTCATGTTTTCAAAAAACGATAAAAACCATATGATTCTTTCATTAGAAGCAGAAAAATATTGACAAAACTCATCATTTATCCATGTCAAAACTCTCAGCAAACTAAAACTAGAAGAAAGCTGGGCACAGGGATGCGTACCTGTAGTCCTAGCTACTTGGAGACTGAGGTGAGAGGATCACTTAAGCCCAGGAGTTTGAGTCCAACCTAGGCAACATACCAAGACCTTCATCTAAGATGAATTAAAGAATGAATAATAAATTTTAAAAATTGTCCTTCTGGGCTGGTCTAAAACAAACTGAAAGGAAACTTCAATTTGTTAAAGAGTATCTATAAAATCTTATAAGTAGCATTGTACTTAATGAAGAATATTGATTACATTCCCCCTAATATTGGAAATAAATCTATAATGACCACTTTCATCTCTTTTACTCACAAGTCATTTGGAGGCCCTTGACAATGTGATAAAAGGCAAAAAAAAATACATTTAAAAAAATTCAGATTTGAAAAAATGTAAAACTTTTTCTATCTGTAGGTTATGACTGTTTATGCAGAATATCCTAAACAACTACAAAACCACTACTAAAACTAATAAGTGAGAGACAGGAAAATGGCAGATAGGAGGCAGGACTGATTTGCAGCTCCCACTAGGACAGAGTAGCGTGTGGAGACCCACATCGTGAACTTCTGCTCCAAGAACTACTGCAGGAACATATCAGGAAAGCCAAGAGAATCCACAGACCCTTTAAAGGAGGTAGATTGCCACTGGCCACTGCAGGCTACATAGGACAGCTGAGGAACTCCAAAGCAAACGAGATAATCCCTTGGGAGCTTTATGGTCCTGCCTACTGCCTGAGAAATCTGAATACTTATCCAAAGTCCACCTTAGGGCAAGCTTGTATTCTCCCTATAGAACTGTAGTTGACGTGCTCTTTTTTTTTGTTTTTTTTTTTGTTTTTTTGAGACGGAGTCTTGCTCTGTCACCCAGGCTGGAGTGCAGTGGCCCGATCTCGGCTCACTGCAAGCTCTGCCTCCCGGGTTCACGCCATTCTCCTGCCTCAGCCTCTCCAAGTAGCTGGGACTACAGGCGCCCGCCACCACGCCCGGCTAATTTTTTTGTATTTTTAGTAGAGACGGGGTTTCACTATGGTCTCGATCTCCTGACCTCGTGATCCGCCCGCCTCGGCCTCCCAAAGTGCTGGGATTACAAGCGTGAGCCACCGCGCCCGGCCCAAAAGCGCCACCTCCTGCCTGGAGGCTAACCAGCACAAAACCACTGCAAAACCAAAAATACAACCAAGACCTTCAAAGAGTCCACTTCACTCGCCTGCTACTTCCACCAGAGCACGTGCTGGTATCCATGGCTGAGAGACCTAAAAACAGATCATACCACAGGACTTTTTGCACACTCTCCAGTATTATCCCAGAGCCTGGTAGCTCTGCTGGGTGGCTAGATCCAGAAAAGAAATAACAATCACTGCAATTTGGTTCTCAGGAAACCCCATCCCTAGGGGAAAGTGGAGAGTGCCACATTAAGGGAGCACTCTGTGGGACAAAAGAATTTGAATAGTAGCCCTTGAGTCCCAGATCTTCCCTCTGACATAGTCTACTCAAATGAGAAGAAACCAGATAAACAAATCTGGTAATATAACAAAACAAGGTTCTTTAACACCCGCAAATCATCACACTAGCTCACCAACAATGGATCCAAACTAAGACGAAATCTTTCTGAATTTCCAGAAAAAGAAATCATAAGGTCGACTACTAAGCTATTCAAGAAGTCACCAGAGAAAGGTAAAGTCCAACTTAGAGAAATCAAAAACATGATCTAGGACATGAATGAAAAAATCTCCAGTGAAATAGATAACATTAAATTAAAAAAAAAATCAACTTCTGGAAATGAAGGACACACTTAGAGAAATGCAAAATGCACTGGAATGCCTCAGCAATAGTATTGAACAAGTAGAAGAAAGAACTTCAGAGCTCAAAGACAAGGCTTTTGAATTAACCCAATCCAACAAAGACAAAGCAGAAAGAATTTTAAAAAATAAGCAAAGCCCCCAAAGCTTGGGATTATGTTAAACAACCAAATCTAAGAATAATTGATGTTCCTGAGGAAGAAGAAACATCTAAATGTTTGGAAAACATATTTGGAATAATCAAGAAAAACTTCCGGCCGGGCGCGGTGGCTCACGCTTGTAATCCCAGCACTTTGGGAGGCCGAGGCGGGCAGATCACGAGGTCAGGAGATCAAGACCACGGTGAAACCCCCTGTCTACTAAAAAATACAAAAAATTAGCCGGGCGTGGTGGCGGGCGCCTGTAGTCCCAGCTACTTGAAGAGGCTGAGGCAGGAGAATGGCGTGAACCCGGGAGGCGGAGCTCGAGATTACGCCACTGCACTCCAGCCTGGGCAACAGAGCGAGACTCCGTCTCAAAAAAAAAAAAAAAGAAAAAAAAGAAAAACTTCCCCAGCCTTGCTAGAGATCTAGACATCCAAATACAAGAAGCTCAAAGAACATCTGGGAAACTAATTGCAAAAAGTCATTGCCCAGGCACATAGCATCATGTTATCTAAAGTCAAGATGAAAAAAATAATCTTAAGAGCTATGAGGCCAAAGCATCAGGTAACCTATAAAGGAAAAACTATCAGATTAACAGCAGATTTCCCAGCAGAAACCCTACAAGCTAGAAGGGATTAAGGTCCTACCTTTGGCCTCCTTAAACAAAACAATTACCAGCGAGAATTTTGTACCCAGTGAAAGTAAGCTTTATAAATGAAGAAAAGATACAGTCTTTTTCAGACAAATACATGCTGAGAGAATTTGCCACTACCAAGCCAGCACTACAAGAACTGCTAGAAGGAGCTCTAAATCTTGAAACAAATCCTCAATATACACCGAAACAGAATCTCCTTAAAGCATAAACCTCACAGGACCTATAAAACAATAACACAAGGGGAAAAAAAACCAAGTTATTCAGGCAACAAATGGCATGATGAATAGAATAGTTCCTCACATCTAAATACTGATGTTGAATGTAAATAGCCTAAATGCTCCACTTAAAAAACGGAATGGCAGAATGGATTAAAATTTCACCAACCAAGTATCTGCTGTCTTCAAGAGATTCACCTGACACATAAGGACTCATATAAACTTAAGGTAAACGGATGGAAAAAGGTATTCCATGCAAATAGACACCAAAAGTGAGCAGGAGGAGCTATTCTTATATCAGACGAAACAGGCTTTAAAGCAATAATAGTTAAAAAAGACAAAGAGTGATATTATATAATGATAAAAGGACTAGTCCAACAGGAAAATATCATAGTCCTAAATGTACATGCACCTAACACTGGAGCTCCCAAATTTATAAAACAATTACTACTAGACCTAAGAAATGAGATAGACAGCAACACAATAATAGTGGGGGACTTTAATACTCCACTGACAGCACTAGACAGGTCATCAAGACAGGAAGTCAGCAAAGAAACAATAGACTTAAACTATACCCTAGAACAAATGGACTTAACAGATATTTACAGAAACTTCTACCCAATAACTCAAGAATATACATTCTATTAATCAGCACATGGAACATTCTCCAAGATAGACCATATGATAGGCCACAAAACAAGTCTCAACAAATTTAAGAAAATCGAAATTATAGCAAGTACTCCCTCAGACCACAGTGGAATATTATTGAAAATCAACTCCAAACAGAACCATCAAAACCGTGCAAATACATGGAAATTGAATAACCTGCTCCTAAATGATTTTTGGTTCAACAATGAAATCAAGATGGAAATTAAAACATTCTTTGAACTGAATGGCAATAGTGAGACAACCTATCAAAGCCTCTGGGATACAGCAAAAGTGGTGCTAAGAGGAAAGTTCACAGCATTAAGTGCCTACATCAAAAAACCCGAAAGAACACAAATAGACAATCTAAGGTCACACCTCAAAAAAACTAGAGAAACAAGAACAAACCAAAACCAAATCCAAACTCAGCAGAAGAAAAGAAATAACCAAGATCAGAGCAGAACTAAATGGAACTGAAACAACAAAAAAAACTATACAAAAGATAAATGAAACAAAAAGCTGGTTCTTTGAAATGATAATTAAAATTAATAGACCATTATCGAGACTAACCAAGAAGAGAAAAGATCCAAATAAGCTCAATTAGAAACAAAATGGGAGATATTACAACCGATACCACAGAAATACAAGAGATCATTCAAGGCTTCTATGAACACCTTTACACGCATAAACTAGAAAACCTAGAAGAGATGGATAAATTCCTGGAAATATACAACCCTCCTAGATTAAACCGGAAGAAATAGAAACTATGAACCGACTAATAACAAGCAGGAAGATTGAAATGGTAATTTAAAAGTTACCAACAAAAAAATTCCAAGACCAGATGATTCACAGCTGAATTCTATCAGACATTCAAAGAAGAATTTGTGCAATCCTATTGACACTATTCCAGAAGACAGCCAAAGAGGGAATACTCCCTAAATCATTCTATGAAGCCAGTATCACCCAAATACCAAAACCAGGAGAGGACATAATAAAAAAAGAAAAATACAGACCAATGAATATAGATGCAAAAATCCTCAATAAAACACTTGCAGACTGAATCCAACAACATATTAAAAAGATAATCCACTATTATCAAGTGGGTTTCATACCAGGGATGCAGGGATAGTTTAACATATGCAAGTCAATAAATGTGACACACCACACAAACAGAATTAAAACCAAAAATCACATGATCATCTCAATAGAAGCGGAAAAAGCATTTGACAAAATCCAACATCGTTTTATGATTAAAACCCTCAGTAAAACTGGCATAGAAGGAACACACCCAAAGGCAATACAAGCCATCTGTGATAAACCCACAGCCAACATTATACTAAATGGGGAAAAGTTGAAAGCATTCCCCCTGAGAACTGGAATACAACAAGGATGCCCATTTTCACCACTTCTATTAAACGTAGTACTAGAAGTCCGAACCAGAGCAATCAGACAAGAGAAAGAAATAAAGGACATCCAAATCAGTAAAGAGGAAGTCAAACTGTCGCTGTTTGCTGATGATGTGATCATATACCCAGAAAACCCTAAAGAGTCATTCAAAAAGCTCCTAGAACTGGTAAATGAATTCGGCAGTTTCAGGATACAAAATTAATGTACACAAATCAGTAGCTCTGCTATATGCCAACAGCTACCAAGCTGAGAATCAAATCAAGAACTCAATCCCTTTTACGATAGCTGCAAAAATAAAATAAAATACTTAGGAATATACCTAACCAAGGAGGTGAATGACCTCTACAAGGAAAAGTATGAAACACTGCAGAAATAAATCCAGTGGAAATAAATTGAAACACATTCCATGCTCATGGATGGGTAGAGTAAATTTTGTAAAAATGACCATATTGCCAAAAGCAATCTACAAATTAAATGAAATTCCCATCAAAATACCACTGTCATTTTTCACAGAACTAGAAAAAACAATCCTAAAATTTATATGGAATCAAAAAAGACCACATAGCCAAAGAAAGACTAAGCAAAAAGAACAAATCTGGAGGCATCACGTTACTTGACTTCAAACTATACTATAATGCCATAGTCACCCAAACAACATGGTACTGGTATAAAAACAGGCATAGAGACCAATGGAACATAATAGAGAACCCAGAAATAAAGTCAAATATTTACTGTCAACTGATCTTCAACAAAGCAAACCAAAACATAAAGTGGAGAGAGGACACCCTATTCAACAAATGGTGCGGGGATAATTAGCAAGCCATGTGTAGATGCATGAAACTGAATCGTCATCTCTCATCTTGTACAACAATCAACTCAAGATGAATCAAAGACTTAAATCTAAGACCTGAAATCTAAGACCTGAAACTATAAAAATTCTAGAAGATAGCATTGGAAAAATCCTTCTACACATTGGCTTAGGCAAAGACTTCATGACCAAGAATCCAAAAGTAAATGCGACAAAAACAAAGATAAATAGCTGGGACTTGGTTAAACTAAAAAGCTCCTGCATGGCAAAAGAAACAATCAGTAGAATAAACAGACAACCCACAGAGTGGGAAAAATCTTTGCAATCTACACATACAACAAAGGACTAACATTCAGAATCTACAAGGAACTCAAACAAATTAGAAAAAAAAAAACCTATCCCATCAAAAGTGAGCTAAGGACATGAACAGACAATTCTCAAAAGAAGATCTACAAATGGTCAACAAACAGATTAAAAAAATGCTCAATGTCACTAATTATCAGGGAAATTCAAATCAAAACCACAATGTGATACCACCTCACTCCTGCAAGAATGGCTGTAATCAAAAAATCAAAAATAATAGATGTTGGCATGGAAGTGGTAAAAAGGGAACACTTTTACACTGCTGGTGAGAGTGTAAACTAGTACAACCACTATGAAAAACAGTGTGGAGATTCATTAAAGAACTAAAAGTAGAACTACCATTTGATCCAGCAATTCCACTGCTGGGTATCTACCCAGAGGAAAATAAGTCATTATACAAAAAAGATACTGCACAAAAATATGGAACCAGCTCAAGTGCCCATCAGTCAATGAGTGGATAAAGAAACTGTGGTGTATATATATATATCATGGAATACTACTCAACCTTAAAAAGGAACAAAATAATGGCATTCACAGAATCCTGGAAGAAATTGGATACCATTATTCTAGGTGAAGTAACTCAGGAAAGGAAAACCAAACATTGTATGCTCTCTCTTATAAGTGGGAGCTAAGCTATGAGGATGCAAAGGCATAAGAATGATATAATAGACTTTGGGGACTCAGGGGAAAAACCTCTTCCCCAGAATAATAAATAATTGTACTATAAAGATACCTCCATGCCAGTGTTCATGGCAGCACTATGCACAATAGCAAAGACGTGGAAGCAACCTAAATGCCCACCAATGATAGACTGGATAAAGAAAATGTGGTATATATGCACCATGGAATACTATGCAGCCATAAAAAAGAATGAGATGATGTCTCTTGTGGGAACATAGATGGAGCAGGAGGCTGTTTTCCTTAGCAAATTAACACAGGAACAGAAAACTAAATACTGCATAGTCTCACTTATAAATGGGTACTAAATGATAAGAACTTATGAACTCAAAGAAGGAAACAACAGACACTGGGGTCTACTTCAGGGGAACGAGTAGGAGGAGGGAGAGGACCTGAAAGGATAACTGTTGGTACTGGGCTTAGTAGCTGGGTGATGTAATAATACATACAACAAACCCCTATGACATGTGTTTACCTACATAAAAAAACCTTCACATATACTCCCAAACCTAAAATAAAAGTTAATTTAAGAAAATGGGATGAAGCAAGAGAAAACAAATTCAAAAGCTAACAGAAGACAAGAAATAAGATAAGAGCAGAACTGAGGAAGACAGAGACACAAAAAACCCTTAAAAAGAAATCAATTAATCCACGAGCTGGTTTTTCAAAAAGATCAACAAAATAGATAGACCACTAACCAGACTAATAAAGAAGAAAAGAGAGAAGAATCAAATAGACACAACAAAAAATGATAAAGGGGATATCACCACTGATCCCACAGAAATACAAACTACCATCAGAGAATACTATAAACTCCTCTACACAAATAAACTAGGAAATCTAGAAGAAATGGATAAATTCCTGGACACATACACCCTCCCAAGACTAAACCAAGAAGTCAAATCCCTGAATACACTAATAACAAGTTCTGAAATTGAGGCAGCAATTAATAGCCTACCAACCAAAAAAAGTATAGGACCAGATGGATTCACAGCCGAATTCTACCAGAGATACAAAAAAGAGCTGGTACCATTCCTTCTGAAACTATTCCAAACAATAGAAAAAGAGGGAATCCTCCCTAACTCGTTTTAGAGGCCAGCATTATTCTGATACCAAAACCTGACAGAGACACAACCAAAAAAGAAAATTTCAGGCCAATATCCCTGATGAACATTGATGCAAAAATCCTCAATAAAATACTGGCAAACCGAATCCAGTAGCACATCAAAAAGCTTATCCACCACGATCAAGTTGGCTTCATCCCTGGGATGCAAGGCTAGTTCAACATATGCAAATCAATAAATGTAATCCATCACATAAGCAGAACCAGTGACAAAAACCACATGATTATCTCAATAGATGCAGAAAAGGCCTTTGACAAAATTCAACAGCCCTTCATGCTAAAAACTCTCAATAAACTAGGCATTGACGGAATGTATCTCAAAATAATAAGAGCTATTTATGACAAACCCATAGCCAATATCATACTGAATGGACAAAAACTAGAAGCACTCCCTTTGAAAACTGGCACAAGACAAGTGTTCTCTCTCTCACCACTCCTATTCAACATAGTATTGGAAGTTCTGGCCAGGGCAATCAGGCAAGAGAAAGAAATAAAGCGTATTCAATTAGCAGAAGAGGATGACAAATTTTCCCTGTTTGCAGATGACATGATTTTATATTTGAAAAACCCCATCATCTCAGCCCAAAATCTCCTTAAGTTGATAAGCAACTTCAACAAAGTCTCAGGATACAAAATCAATGTGCAAAAATCACAAGCATTCCTATATACCAACAACAGACAAACAGCCAAACCATGAGTGAACTCCCATTCACAACTGCTATAAAGAGAATAAAATATCTAGGAATACAACTTACAAGGGATGTGAAAAGACCTCTTCAAGGAGAACTACAAACTACTGCTCAAGGAAATAAGGGAGAACACAAACAAATGGAAGAACATTCCATGCTCATGGATAGGAAGAATCAATATCGTCAAAATGGCCATACTGCCCAAAGTAATTTGCAGATTTAATGCTATCCTGATCAAGCTACCATTGACTTTCTTCACAGTATTGGAAAAAAACTACTGTAAATTTCATATGGAACCAAAAAAGAGCCTGCATAGCCAAGACAAACCTAAGCAGAAAGAAGAAAGCTAGAGGCATCACACTACCTGACTACAAACTATACTACAAGGTTACAGTAACAAAAACATCATGGGACTGACACCAAAACAGATATACAGACCAATGGAACAGAACAGATGCCTCAGAAATAACGCCACACATCTACAACCATCTGATCTTTGAAAAACCTGACAAAAATAAGCAATGGGGAAATGATTCCCTATTTAATAAATGGTGTTGGGAAAACTGACTAGCCATATGCAGAAAGCTGAAACTGGATCCCTTCCTTACACCTTATACAACAATTAACTCAAGATGGATTAAAGACTTACATGTAAGAACTAAAACCATAAAATCCCTAGAAAAAAAACCTAGGCAATACCATTCAGGCCATTGGCATGGGCAAAGACTTCATGACTAAAACACCAAAAGCAATGACAACAAAAGCCAAAATAGACAAATGGGATCTGATTAAACTAAAGAGCTTTTGCACAGCAAAAGAAACTATCATCAGAGTGAACAGGCAACCTACAGAATGGGAGAAAATTTTTGCAATCTATCCATCTGACAAAGGGCTAATACCCAGAATCTACAAGGAACTTAAACAAATTTACAGGAAACAAACAACCCCATCGAAAAGTGGGCAAAGGATATGAACAGACACTTCTCGAAAGAAGACATTTATGCAGCCAACAAACATACAAAAAAATGCTCATCATCACTGGTCATCAGAGAAATGCAAATCAAAACCACAATGAGATACCATCTCATGCCAGTTAGAATGGCGATCATTAAAAAGTCAGGAAACAACAGACGCTGGAGAGGATGTGGAGAAATAGGAATGCTTTTACACTGTTGGTGGGAGTGTAAATTAGTTCAAGCATTGTGGAAGACAGGGTGGCAATTCCTCAAGGATCTAGAACCAGAAATACCATTTCACCCAGCAATCCCATTACTGGGTACATACCCAAAGGATTGTAAATCATTCTACTATAAAGACACATGCACACATATGTTTATTGCAGTACTGTTCACAATAGCAAAGACTTGGAACCAACCCAAATGCCTATCAATGACAGACTGCATAAAGACAATGTGGAACATATACACCATGGAATACTATGCAGCCATAAAACAGGATGAGTTCATGTCCTTTGCAGGGACATGGATGATGCTGGAAACCATCATTCTCAGCAAACTAATGCAAGAACAGAAAACCAAACACTGCATGTTCTCACTCATATGTGGGAGCTGAACAATGAGAACACATGGATACAGGGAGGCGAACATTACACACTGGGGCCTGTCAGGGGGTGGGGGACTAGGGGAGGGATAGCATTAGAAGTAATACCTAGTATAGATGACAGGTTGATGGGTGCAGCAAACCACCATGGCATGTGTACACCTATGTCACAAACATGCACGTTCTGCACATGTACCCCAGAACTTAAAATATAATTTTTTAAAAATGTGATATACATACACGATAGGCTACTATTCAGACACAAAAAAGAATGAAATCCTATCATTTGCAACAAAATGGATGGAACTGGAGGTCATTATTTTAAGTGAAATAAGCCAGGCATAGAAAGACAAGCTTTGCATGTTCTCACTTATTTGTGGGAACTAAAAATTAAAACAATTGAACTCACAGAGATAGGAAGTAGAACTATGGTTACCAGAGGCTGGGAAGGATAGTTGTTGTGGAGAGTGAGGGAAGGAAGGAGGAACTGGGGATAGCTAATGGGTATGAAAATATAGTTAGAGAGAATGAATAAGATCTAGTATTTGATTGTCCAACAGAGTGACTACAGTCAACAATAATTTATTATACACTTTTAAATAACTAAAAGAGTATAATTGGATTCTTCGTACACAAAGAAAAGACAAATGCTTGAGGTGATGGGTACTCCATGTACCCTGATGATGTGATTATTACACACTGTATGCCTGTATCAAAATATCTCATATATCCCTTAAACATATACACTTACTATGCACCTATAAACACGTAAAATAAAAATAGACAACTGTGCCAACAGAATATAATAGAAAAGAAAAAGACCCTTGTTTATAAAGAAACTTGATATACAATATAGTAACCACTAAAGAACAGTGGGGAAAATTCGGTATTTTGAATAAATGATTCTGGGCAGATTGGATATCCATTTGGAAACAGAATAGAATCTTAATTACCTGCCTCCTACCCTACACAAATTCCATTCCAAGTAGAACTTAGATATAAATATGACAGAACAATAAACTTTCTAGAGAAAAACATAATATTTTCATCATCTAGGCTAGCCTTAAACAGGAAACAAAAACCAGTTTCTAATCATGTAGGAAAAGATGAAAATTTGGGTTACAGTTAGATGGATAACTTGTTTTCATCAAGACACTTTAAGAAGATGGAAATTGGAGATGATATTTGCAAAACATACAACTAACAAAGAGGTTGAATCCAAAGTATGTTTTTTAAAAAAACTCTTCAACCAATAAGAAAAAGAACAGGCAACACAATAGAAAACTGGGCAAAGACTTCACATTTCACAGAATAAGTTATCTAAATGGCCCATAAACACACAAAGAAAGGCTCAACCTCATCAGTCATTAAGGAAATACAATTAGTATCACATGGTGATACCATTATAAAACCACCCAAATGGTAATATTAAGATTGAAAATACCAGGTGTTTGCAAGGACATGAAACAATGGGAACTCTAATATACTGCTGACAGGAGTATAAATTGGTACAACCACTTTGGAAGATTATTTGCCATTGTCTACTAAATTTAAAAATATGCAAAAACCAACAACTCACTACTTCCATGCCTAGATATATACCCAATATAAATGCATACACGCGTGTAGCCAAAGGTGTATACAAGAAAGGTCGTAGCAATATTACTGGCAATAGGCAAAAATTACAAACATCTCCAATGTTCATCTGCAATAGAATGGATAAATGTGGTATATCATGAAATTGAATAGCATACAGCCATAAAAAAGAATTAATCCCAGCTATACACAACAGTAATGATGAATCTCACAAATATAGTGTTGAGCTAAAGAAGTCATACACAGAAGAATATATACTGCAGGCATTTATATTGCTTTTAAAAAGAGGCAAAATCAAATTATAGTGCTTAGAAATGCATTCTTAGGTGGGAAACTATTAAGAAAATCAAAGTAATTAGCATAGTAGTTAGCATATTGACTATTTTTGAACTGGTAGTGATTGGAAAGCTGCAAGGGGGGCTTCTAGGGTGTAAGAAACGCACACATTCATGTGGTAGGTGACAATCACGTGAGTTTTCTCTGTAATCACTGAGCTATATATTTTAAAATTTTGTCTACTTTTCTTTCTGCATTATTTCACAGTGAAGAAAAGTTAAAAAAAAGAAGCAGATGAAATAGTCTGTCAATTCATGTTAAAGTGCTGCAAAAAGATCAAATGGAATGAGAAAAAAATAAAAGCTTTAACATCTGATAGTTACAGGTAATGTGCAGCCTTTAGAAGTTTCAGGGAAGTCACAGGGAGAAGTAAAAGAGCCAGCAGTCAAGAGTTAAAGATAAGCAGGTAACAGGAAGCAGAGAGTGAGTCCCGCCTACTCCACTTTGGAGGGAAAGAAAGAAAAAGGCACAATGATAGCAAGAAAGGATGATGCCACTATTTTATTTTTTGGTGTGTTTCTGTTAAGACTGAAAGGATTTGTGAGTACCTTAGTGGACAAAGGAAAATGAACCAGTAGAAAGGGAAACTGTAAAAAATATAACAGAGATGTGATGATTATTGGATCAACACCCTCTACACTGTGGCCTCCAAACTTTTTCACCGTTTTACATCTCCTCCTGCCCTTTGTCCCAACATTTCATAGAGCATGTGAGAAAGGAAGTCAAAAAAAGAGAAATAAGAGAAAGCTACATGCTCCATTGTCCATCACCAGTTCCCCAGCCAAGAGTAGATTGGAGTGAAGAGAAAGGGAAGTTTTGCACCGAATAAGGGATTAACATTCTGAAATAAATTGTCCTTGAGTTTGGAAAGCTTGAAAATGGAATTTTTTTTTTTATGCCTGAAATTGCCCTAAGAAGCAGTGAGATTCATTGGTGGTAAGGCAGAGGGAAGGATGAGGCCAAGGTTCAACCAAACTTAAAGACAATTAGGCAAAAGAAATAAGCTTTAGTGATCTATTGTACAGAATGACTATAACAAATAATAATGCACTACATATTTCAAAATTGCTCAGAGAGTAGACTTTAAATGTTTTCACCACAAACGGTAAGTATGGGAGCTGATGAATGTGTTAATGAGCCTTATTTAATCATTTTGCAATGTAAACATAGATCAAAATATCACTTTGTACCCCATAATATACACAATTATTATTTGTCAATTAAAAATAACATTTAGAAAAAAACTTAAAGATAATAGTGAGAGAGAAATAAAGTTGGTTAGTGATTTCTCCTGTAGTGGATGCTGTGGTTTTCCACCTAGTCTCTCTCCATAACCTTCTCAGGGCTGAAGCTCTCATTTCTCCAGTATTGTGGGTGTTGGCAGCTGCCTGCTCTTAGCTTTCTCAGGGCTGCCTAAAGCCAAAGACAACTACCCTTCTGAGGTCATACTTCCTTCCTGTGTCCCATGACTGGCCTGTGTAGCACACTGTGAAGGGCCCACCTGATTCCAGAGCTCCCTATGGAATGAAATGAGGCCTTGGCTGTGACTGCCATTCAGCTTATCCTTTTACCCCAGGATTTCTCAAATTCAGCACTATTGACATTTTGAGCTGGATGATTCTTTGTTGTGGTGGCCACTCTGTATATTACAGGGTATTTAGCAGTGTCCTTGGCCTCTATCCACTAGATGCCAGTATGTCTCCAGATGTTGCTAAATATATCCTGGGGTTCCAAACCTTCCCAGTTGAGAACCATGATGCAATCCTGCCCTTTTGACAGTACCTCCTGAGGCGCTGATCCTAAGAGCATTCCCCAATAAACTTCCTGCATACAAATCACCAGGTCTGTAGCACACACAACAAATTCAGTTCACTCAATAAACACGTGTTTATTTATTAGTAAAGTATACCTGTACTACTGTAATTATATCATAAACACTATAGAGCATAAACAAAGAACAATTTAAGGTGAGATAAAAAAATAAACATAATTAGTAGTTCTAGCATTTTCCCCTACTCCTCAAAAGACTGTTTACTAGCACCTTCTAGGGAGCCTAAACCCTACATTGGAGACCAGTACCCTGGGAGCTGGGAGGCATCAACAAAAAGAATGTAGGTGGAGTGTTCAGCCTTACTAACACTGAGTTAAGGGAAAACAGGGAGGATACTTAAAATAAAAATATTAGGGGTGACATGGTGATGGGCGGCAAGATGGAAAAAGTCTTTGGTTTATATCCAGATGGTATTGATCACTTCAGTAGGTATTAGATAAAAGGGACTTGTAGCTAAATAAAGGTCATATCTTACAGTGTCTACAAATTACCTACTTAAATTCCTATAAAAAAAAAAGTAAAATGAAAGTTTAAAAGGTAGCAAGCAAGGGCAATGAGAAGTAAAGATAAGAAAGACCATGAATCAAAAGTTCAGAGGGAATTGCTTTTAATTGTATCATTATTGGTAGGCCAGGCACAGTGGCTCACGCCTCTAATCCCAGCACTTTGGGAGGCTGAGACATGCAGATCAATTGGGCCCAGGAGTTTGAGACCAGTCTGGGCAACATGGTGAAACCCTGTCTCTACAAAATATACAAAAATTAGACTGGTGTGGTGGTACGTGCCTGTAGTCCCAGCTACTCAGGAGGCTGAGGTGGGAAGTTCACCTGAGCCTGGGGAATGAGAGGCTGCAGTGAGCCATGATCGTGTCACTGCACTCCAGCCTGGGTGACAGAGCCTCTGTCTCCAAAAAAAAAAAAAAAAGCATCATTATTGGATTATAGATAAATTCTTGAACTTCCAACACAGTCTTTTACTCTAAACTTAACATTAGGCCATCACAACCTTTTATGAGCTTATTAAAATAATACCATTAGAAATAAATAGAAATTTTTAGAGATTCACACAGAAATTGACAGATAATTGTAGTAAGATACTTCATTCCATTATCAGTCCATTTTAGACGAAGTAGTAAAAATAAATGAGATACAGGCTTTGAATAATGTTAAGTAATAATGTCGAAAACATGATTTTTCACGTTTACATTTAAGGCCTAAGTTTCTACCCACTCTTGGAGCATTCCTCAGCTTTTTCTGAAAGTGAGAGAGTTTCAGGGTAATAATCCATGTATTCTCAGGACCAAGTCTCTCATACATGGAACTATAGAGGCCAGGCACAGTGGCTTACATCTGTAATCCTAGCACCTTGGGAGGTCGAGGCAGGCAGATCACGAGGTCAGGAGATCAAGACCAACCTGGTCAACATGGTGAAACCCCGTCTCTACTAAAAATACAAAAATTGGTTGGGCATGGTCGCATGTGCCTGTAATTCCAGCTACTCGGGAGGCTGAGACAGGAGAATCTCTTGAACCAGGAGGTCAGAGGTTGCAGTGAGCCAAAATCGCGCCACTGCACTCCAGCCTGGCAACAGAGCAAGACTCCGTCTCAAAAAAATAAATAAATAAATAAAAATAGATGGAGCTATACACCTCTGTGTATTCTAGAAAAGCATGGGACAAGCTTTTTTCTCAAACACAACAGTAAATGTGTGCTTAATATTATATCAAAAGAAAAAACAAGAAATAATTTAAGAGAAACTTGATTGGAACATTCTATTTCTTTGGTAGTCAAAAAGTAAAATAAAACAAACAATCAACAACAAGATTGATCAGCCTAACTACCTAAAACAAAGCAATCATCAAAAACAAATAATATGTACTCAAGTTTATGTCAATAAAATGTAAACCTTAGATGAAACTGATACATTCCTAGAGAAATATAACCTAGCAATACTGACTCACCAAAAAATACTTTGTATTATAACTGTTAAGTTGACTAAGCATTTAAAAATCTACATTCAAAGAATAAATGACCTGAAATAAATTTACAAGGTGAATTCCACCAAACATTCAAAACCAGGTTACCCCAATCTTATTAAAACCCTTAAAAAATGAACAAAGAGGGAGCAAACATTCTCTAACTCAAATTCACAGGAAAAAAAAAAAAAAAAACAAAGGACATGGAGGGCCAAGCTACAGAAGAAATGCAAAATACAAATGAACATATTAAAAAAGATCCAACTGCACTATTAGCTACAAATTCAAATTAAAACCATAATTAGATGCCAGTTTTGCTTCTCAAATTTGCAATTACTTTGTGGGTACAGTGCATTGAAGACTGGTAAGGGAACAAATTGTTACAACTTTTATAGAGAGCAACAGTAGAAATCTGGCAAGATGTATCAAAAGCCCTTTAAAATGTATATTTTAAATAGTTATTCTACTTACAGGAATGTATTTTTAGCAAATAATCAGAAATGTGGGCAAATAGGGATGCCTATTACAATGTGATTAAAAATAAGAATCAATTAAAATTATAATATTCATATGTGGGAGAATTCTTAAATATATCCTAATATATTCATTCAAAAGAGTGGTTTGCACCATATAAATAAGGAATTGAAATAATTCAAAGAATATTTAGCAACATACAAAAAATATAATGACACAATACTATATATGCATAGAATACAAAACTAGAGATGAAACACAACCCCACTTTGTACGAAAAACACTGAAGATTAAGACATTAAAGACATCAAAACATTGACAGAGATTGATATGGTTTGGCTGTGCCCCCTGCAAATCTCATCTTGAATTGTAGTTCCCATAATCCCCCCGTGTTTTGGGAGGGACCTAGTGGGAGGTAATTTAATCACAGGTGCAGTTACCCTCGTGCTGTTCTCGTGATAGTGAGTGAGCTCTCATGAGATCTGATGGTTTTATAAGACACTTTTCCCCCTTTTGCTCAGCACTTCTTGCTGCTGCCATGTGAAGAAGGACGCGTTTGCTTCCCCTTCTACCATGATTGTAAGTTTCCTGAGGCCTCTCCAGCCCTGAGGAACTGAGTCAATTAAACCTCTTTCCTTTATAAATTACCCAGTCTCAGGTATGTCTTTATTAGCAGCATGAGAACGGACAAATACAGAGGTTATTTTTATGTCGCTAAGAACATATGTGATTTTTTTATTCCTTTGTTTTCCCCAAGTTTTCTGCGAGTATATATCACCTTATAACCAGAAGAAAAAAATAGTCTTTTTAAGGATCTGATGAACTTATCTATGGTGTAAGCGTTATAACTAGAGTAGGGATTAAATAGAACAAATGGAAAAACTTTGACTTATCACTTTAGGAAACATTGCAAGAGCATTAAGAAGAATAAGTAAAAAACACAAACTATTTGGAGGTGGACAGACATAGTTTTTTTTTCTTAAATAAAAAAAAGTATTTTTTTTTATTCAGTCTTACTCTGTCACCCAGGCTGCAGTACAGTGGGGTGATTATGGCTCACTGCAGCCTTGACCTCCCCAGGCTCAAGCAAGCCTCCCACCTCAGCCTTCCCAGTAGCTGGGACCACAGGCAAGCACCACCACACTCGGCTAATTTTTGTACTTTATTTTTTTTAGAGACAGGGTTTTGCCATGTTGCCCAGGCTGGTCTCGAACTCCTGGGCTCAAGTGATCCACCTGCCTCAGCCTCCCAAAGTGCTGGGATTACAGGCATGAGCTACTGCACCCAGCCTAGACATAGATTTCAGTCTTAACTACTTATTAAATATGTCATATTTGGAGCTTTCTTATCTACAGGGTAAATACCCTTCCTTGCATGACTCTTGTCTGAAATTGAGTTTACATAGTTAATGGGCCTGGCATGATGTCTAATGTAGAGTAGATTTTCCAAAAAATTTCATCATGTCCCCTTACTGATACCTAGATCTTATCTTTTGATAGCTCAGCCTTAATCTTTTGCCTAAGATCAAGTTAATGTCGCCAGTATTTCCACTATGATCAATTAAAACTTGATTCCATAAGGTCTCATCCATGTAAGGTAAATTTAAAATGACATTTGGGACAGCTGAATACAAAAATACATCTCCTTCCATAATTAATAAAGACTGGAAATAATTTATTCAAAGAGGACTGAAAAAAAAATGTTACCTGAATTGACAATTATTTGACTGAGCTTACGAATCATTTCATTTAAAAGTCAAACCAGTTGTACATGGAGATGACTAAAGTGAGTCAATTTATTAATTAGATAATACCCTAGTTATCCATTTTCTTGCCTATCAGGAATTTGTAAAGGACAAAAATTTCCACGTTGTTGTGAAAGGCAAAATTAGAACACTTCTCATTGAACTATTACAAAAACTGTTCTTGCATGCTCTAATTTTATTTAAAATTAGAAATAGCTTCAGAGGTATTAATAGAATCAATAAATAGTGATATGTAATCAATGTTTGATGTTGATAATTTTTTATTGATTTTACTGTGTTGATTATAAAGAACTTAAGGGAACACCAGGCACCATGTTTCCAAAATATCTGGCTTGTTTAAATATACACAAAACAGAGCTATACACTAGTACATAAATAATCTAGATTAAGACAACTGTTTGTACAATGATTTTGTACTGGCCTATATTTTTATCATCTCAAGCAAACATTCTTTGTCATGAGTCCTTGAATAAACGAAGAAAATATCTCAGTGTAAAGAAAATGAATTTTGCTTTTTTGGGGCATAACATTTTATTTCTATCACAAAGCTCAAAAATTGAGCAGTGATGCTTGTCAGCTTATTCTTTTCAGCTGAATGGAATGGAAAATCACACAAAATTGAACACAGAAACTGCCTTGACCTTCTCAGTTGCTTGAAAATGGAAGTGTTTATTCAAGCATTTACATGGTGGCCCTGGCTCATGGTGCCTTTGATTAATATAAAGTGTTTTTCTAAGATAAGCAGCTCAAAGCATAAGCTTTCTGCACTTCATCTCTGCTAAACTTCTCCATCTAGCACAACTTAGAGGCCCTGAAAAAAAATCATTTGTTTGTCCTTTCTCACCTGGACTCCTGTAACAGGAACCCAACAGATCTGTAGGCTTGCCCTCTTGTCATTTTATGATCCATTCTCCACAGAGCACTGGAGCCATCTTTATAAAATGCAAATCAGCTTCTCTTCCTTCCTTAGTTAAAACACTCAAATGGCAGCCAATTGTAATTAGAATAAAATCTTAACCTCTTCCACATCTGATTTCATCTTGCATTACTAACTCTTTCCTCACTGGGCTGTAACTATACTTTTCTTTTTACTGTTGTTCAATCACACCAAATTCATTCCCACTGCAGGAACTTGGCTTTGCTATTCTCTGTGCCAGGAATGCCTTGCTCCTAGACTTTACCACATCTGCCTTCTTTTTTGCATTCAGGTCTTGGCTCAAATATCATCTTTTCAGAGAAATCTTCTAACTTTCTAATCCAAAGTGGAACACCCCTGCTCCCCGTTACTTTCTGTAGGTCTGTCATTGTTGTTTCCATACCACTTATTACTAGCTGGCATTATTTTATTCATTTATTTTCTTATTTATTATTGTCTACTCTTCACTAAAATTTCATCCCCATAAAGGCAAATATCTTGTTGATTGTATTCACTGCAGTATTCTTAACATCCTGAATACTGACTAACACATACTGTTCTATTTGTAAATAGTTTATACATAAACATTCATCTGTGCAACTAATCAATTGAAGTTTTTTTATTTACAAGCAACAGAAACTAACTCCAGTGAATTGGAGCAGAAAAGTACCTATTGAAAAACATGTTTAATTTTATGTGTCAACTTCATTGGGCTACTGGGTGCCCAGATATTGGGTCAAACATTATTCTGGGTATTTCTATAATGGTAGTTTTGGATGAGGTTAACATTTAAATTGGTAGACTGAATAAAACAGATTGCTCCCCCTCAATTTCTGCAGGCAACCATTCAATTGGTGGATGAAAGGTCTGAATAGAATGAAAGGCTGACCTCCTTGGAGTAAGATAAAATTCTGCTTTCCTGACTGCATTTGAACTGGATATTGGCTTTTTTCCTTTTCTGAAACTTGAACTGAAACATTGGTTCTTCCTGGGTCCCCAGGCTGCCAGGCTTCAGACTGGAACTATACAATAGGATCTCCCAGGTCTCCAGCTTGCCCACTCGCCCTGCAGATCTTGAGACTTTCCAGACTCCATAGTCATGTGAGGCAATGCCCTATACTAAATACTAAATCTCTTTATATACACATGTCCTATTGGTTGTTTCTCTGGAGAATCCTAACTAAAACAGAAGGATATCAAGTGGCTCACAGAATAGCCAGAATAACTAGAAAAAGAGCCTTGGAAAATGGGGAGAAACAAAGCCCTTAGAAGGCCAAAACCACAACTGAAATGACACAAAGGAAAAGTCTGGCTAGAACAATGCTGCCTTTAGCCCTGCTAGTCGTGGCCACCGGACACCCTACTACTTTTGCCACTGCCATAGCTGCTGCTGGATGCTGGCGCTCTCACCACTAGACTGAACTCTCACTGTCCTTGCTTCTTTATTTCCTTTTCTCTATGCTTAAGTTTCCCTGCAGCAACAATCTTGGCCACATGTCCACAACCCTACTTGAGGTTAAATTATTTAAAAAAAAAAAAAAGCTTCTGGCCTTTGAGGCTTTTGAAATAAAAAATAGGTCCTGTCACTATAAAATCATAAAATGTGAAAAGCAAATCATTGCTTTATATTAGCTATGACCTGGAAATACATTGATCTTGCTATGCTCATCACAGACCTTTTCGTTTATTCAACAATCATATATTAAATATCTTATAATTTCCTCTATGATATTTGCTGAGTTAATCAATAGTTACAGAAACATGACCACAATCTCAAGATTGGCTAAAATTAGCCCCATAAAATATGAAGAGCTCTATAAAATCCTAATGATCTATATAAAATCCTATAGATGCCTAGGTATCTATAGGCAGCTTTGAAAGCCTGATAAAAAGACTTACCTCCACTGCAAGGTCAAGAATTCGTAGTCATGCAGATCTCCTGTATGAGTTCCTCTTCACAGCAGAGATAGATTTGGACCCTAGACCCGGATGTTGCATTCCCTCACGAAACGACTGTGAGCAGGTCTCTAAGCCTTGGTTTCTTTACCTGTAAAATGAGAATAATAACAAAGTTATTATTATTAATAGAGCCTTCTATTACTTCCTCACCAAGTTTTTCTGAGGATCATATAGGATAATACATGAGTAGGTCTCAAATGAAAGGTATGCCAAATACATGTAAAATATCAATAGTATACTTATGTAAGTAGTAAGACCCTATTGCAATTGAAAGCCACATCCATTCTAATCACAAGAGCTACTCTCTTAGTTTTGTGCTGCTATAACAAAAATACTTGAGATTGGCTGATTGGTGAAAAACAGGCATTTATTTTCACAGTGCAGGAGGCTAGGAAGTCCAAGATCAAGGTGTTGACAGGTTTGGTCATCTGGTGAGCACTGCTCTCTGTTTCCAAGATGGCACCTGGTGCTGCATCCTTCAAGGCGAGGAATGTGTTGTCCTCACATGGTAGAAAGCAGAAGGGTGAGGGAGCCAAAGCATTAATTATGCCTCTTTTATAAGGGCCTTAATCCCATTCACAAGAGAGGGAACCCTCATTGGCCTAATCACCTCTTAAAGGCCCCTTAACACCATTATAGCGGCCATTATGTTTCAACACTTGAATTTTGGAGGGGATACATGCAGACCACAGCTGCTACTATTTATTTATCTCTTGCCCAGTTCTCTAAACATGCATAGCTCCTCATTCTCTCATTGTGTCTTCTCCTGCCAACTTGACTAAGTAAAACATCTCTCAGCTTCTGGGTCCTCTCCTTTTCTCTTGGCTGGCTGCTTCACATTGGAGAGACTTCAGCTAAACTAGTTGATCTCCCTCCATGGGGGAAGAAGGATTTGTTTGATAGATGACTTTGAGGTAGGAAAGTGACCCTGTTTAGACTGACAAATACTAATAAGTCATTTTTGCCCTATATGTCATGTTGGCTATTTTTTCCTATTACTTGACCAATCTTCCATAGAAAAATAAAATTCTCATTATAATGTATATTACCTATAAACATTATCTTACTTATTGTAAAATCTCAGGTCCTGGAGATTTGATAGGTTTATGTGCTATGGCTGGCTACTTAACACAGAGTATTTTACATATATTAATTCTAGGCAAATATCCCTTTATGATATTTTAGCAACTCAACCTTTAGTCATAACCAAAGAATTATAAATTTTCCACTTGTGAATACTTCAAAATATGTATTCATTTTAACTCGCTAACATGGTAAAACATGGAAAATGTGATCTATAAAGAATAAACATAAGTCGTGGTGCTCACAACACAATAGAAGCACAGTGGGTAGATTTCTGTTTAAAGGCTCAGCTCAACAGGGAATAGAAAAAAAGAAAACAAATGTCTCTGCCCTGCTAAGAGAAGCCTTGCCTTTGTGTGCTGTTTCCTGGCAGATGAAAAGGCAGAGAAGCTCCAGCTTGTACTGCTCTCTTAGGATTTGAAGGAACAAAAGAAAAGTAAACACTTCTCTGCTTCTAAGAATGACATTTAGGCAAAAATAGTCTATCTTTTCTTTTTGTTTCTTCTCCTTCCTTTATTATTAAACAAAAAAGACTAATGGTAAGGTGAAAATCCTTTTTGAAATTATTTTTAATTTGTGTTAAAAGTTTAGTCGTTTTTTGAAAATTATAGCAGAGCTTATTTTGTTTCCCTCCTTCAAATTGTCTAATGCGATATTCAGTTAATTCTTGAGTAACTTTTGATTCTTTGGTGGTGCAATCAAAATTGAAGACTACCAGTTTATTCAAATGATATATTATTCCAGCCACTATAAGGAGTATCCTCGGTTAATACTGATTGTAAATGATTTCGCTATGCGAACTAACTCCTTCTCTCAAAGCCTCTTTCCTAGGACTTCAACTCATTTTATATGCTATTATGATCTGAGTGTTTGTGATCCCCACCCCCACCCCAAATTTTTATGTTGAAATTCTAACCCACAAATGATGAGATTAAGAGGTAGAACCTTTGTGAAGTGATTAGATCATGAGAATGGAACCCTCATGGACCAAATTAGTGCCTTTATAAAAAAGGTCCAAGGTAGATCACCTGAGGTCAGGAGTTCAAGACCAGCCTGGCCAACATGGTGAAACCCTATCTCTACTAAAAATACAAAAATTAGCTGGGCATGATGGTGGGTGTCTGTAATCCCAGCTACTCAGGAGGCTGAGGCAGGAGAATCACTTGAACCTGGGGGTGGAGGTTGCAGTGAGCCAAGATCACACCATTGCATGCCAGCCTGGATGACAAGAGCAAGACACCATCTCGAAAAAAAAAAAAAAAGCCCAAGAGAGTCCCTGGTACTTTCCACCATGTGAGGACACAGTGAGAAGGTGTCATCTATAAACCAGAAGTGGGTCCTCACCAAACACCAAATCTGCCCATGCCTTCACCTTCATCTTGGGCTTCCCAACCTCCAGAACTGTGAGAAATAAAGTTCTACTTTCTATAAGCCACCTACTTGATAGTATTTTGTTACAGTAGCTCAAACAGACCAAGACATATACCCACTTCAATGATATTCCATGATGGTAGCCAATGCTAGCACAGACTTAAGGCTTAATAAAAATATTATCATGTCACAATTCTGACCTCAGTAATAGTACCAGGCTCGTGGATCCATCGGTAGGGTAATTTGAGACACTCAAATGGATGGCTAAAGTTATGCTAAAGTGCTCAGTCCCAGTCCACACTGAGACAAGGGCTTCCACTACCACCTCTGTCTCACGAACCCTATTTCAAAGAGCAGTACATGTGCAAGAACCATTTTCTCACTCAATCCAAAAACCATCACCAAAATAATGTCTGGCTAACTGCATTCAACATCTTCATCCTCTAACATAACATGTAAGATGATAATATTTTTATTTGTGTGACATGATAATATTTTTATTAAACCCTAGCATGTTAATACAGGTCCCCCCCATTGCTAAAATCCTTTATTTTTGTATCTTCCTGACTTTGGGGGTAAGATACTGAGTTGAATCGTCTAAAGAGAAGAGAATCTTCTTTGAGAGTTTTTGCCAAGTAGATCAACAAATGCCTTTGACATTAAAAATACCATAAAGCCTAAACTGGATGCTCTTAACCCCTGGTGTCCTATTCTTACAGATTTTCTTCTAAACCCTCTGGTAATTCCTTTTTAGTATTTTTCTAGGGCTCTTTTTTCTCCCTTTTCTTGTGGGTATTACCAGCCTCTCTTTTAACACTCTAGACTGTGGCTCACAAACCCAAGTGATAACACAGATCTGCAGATAACATGAATAAATGAAGCAGGTGGTAGGAAGGAAAAATTATGTGGCTCTCTTACTCTAGTTTTTCCATCTTTGATATAGTAAAGAAATACCTTTTCTCTTAGAAAAACAACCACCACCACCACAACAGAAAACAAATACAAGCATAATCTTAAATGGCAACTGGTATTCAATGTCAGGGAGATAAGAAGGAGTGGATGTGTCTGTGGAAAACAGGAAGCAGCTGTTTCTCAGCTTCAGCCAACGTCAGCCAATAGGTAATATAACCATTAGCAAATTTTTTTCCATTTCTCAAGACGGTCTGAAATTCAGGCTTTCATCTGAAATCTCTGATGTTTAAAAATTTGCTCGAGGATAACATATCTACATGCCAGAAATAGCATGCCAAAGAGAATACAACTCCATGACAGAAATGGTCAGTGGGTTGCCAGTTCGTAGCTTCTTTACCACAAATTACTAAAGGCAGTGCTTTTCAAACTGCAGAGGACAACCTACTGATGGCTCATGTCACCAGTCTCATGGGTTGCAAGTAGCATTTTTAAATGAAATAGAATTGCATAGAAGAAAATGGAATAGAAGGCAACAGAATTTATCACATTTAATGGGGTAGGAATTGTAAAAGGAGACCTGTGTGTGTGTGTGTCTGTCTGTGTAGTAGGTCTCTGTAAAAAAAAAAAAAAAAAAAAAAAAAAAAAAAAAAAAATCTACTGCTGACTGTAGTCAATACGTTTGAAAGTCACTGCCTTGGTAACATTATTTTACCCACTTACTGTCAAATGACATTTAAATGCCAATGGTTTTGAAAAGTGTATCTATAGGCTAGATTTTTATCTTGAACTCAGACACATATTTTCAACTATCTACCAGATATTAGCACTTGGATGTTCTACACATCCCACAAATTGAGTAACAGAATGATTAAAATAATGGGCTTTGTAGCCAGATTTGAATTTGCATTGTGGGATTTCTCAGCCTGTTTTCTCATTCTTAAAGTCGGAATGATTAAAACCTCAAAATAGTGCTGTAAGAATTTATGTCCTTAGAACAGTGCCTGGCTCACATAAAATAAACAAATATCGCTTGAGCACCAACCACGTTCCAGGTATTGTTCCAGGCACTAGAGATTGATGAGAAAATTCAGCCCCCCTATATGAGACAATGCTGCTTTTCAGCCGATTGAGAAAAAAGTTGAAATCAACAAAACATCCCCTTCATGTTTTACTGCATACATACAGTAATCCTTTTAAAATGTATTCCATCAGCAACCTTTTCAAATAGCATCTTTGAAGTTTACTGAGTTATGACCACAGAATGACCTTCTTCCTGCTGAGTGTGAGTAAGCCTTCTCTCGTCTCCTGAGTGCCATGAGCTCTCCCCGCCCCAGCTAACCACCAGGCAATTCTCAGAGAGGTCTCAGTTGTACTTGGGCACAAAATAGAACCTCTAATGTTATTGGGTGAAGGAACTTGTGTGCAGCGTTCCCAGGTTCTAGTGAATATGATGATGTCCTTTGCTCTTGTGAAGTTTGCTGACAGTGACCACATAAACAGATACATACATGATAGCATAATTTCAGCTGATACCGTACTGTTGTAAGTATTGTTACAATGATGATGATGATTACGATGATAAAGTAAAACCATAAACACATTATTTCTCCACTCTTTCTGCTACACACCTACCTCCTTCTCATCCTGTATTTCTAGCTGGATGAATCACATCGCCTTTCACACTGTTGCCCAAGCCAAAGGCATCTAGTCTATAGGCTCTACTCTATATTTCTGAAATCCATCTACTTTTCACTCTTACTATCATTGTGCTATGCCAGATTCCTGCCATCACTGGCCCAAGGTTCTATGGCAAACTCCTGATTGGCCTTTCTGCTTCCAGATCCATCCCCTCTTAATATATCATTCACATTGAAATCAGACTCCATCTAGAATGGATCTAGCCATGTCTGTTCATTTTCTAACCCTTTAAGGTCTCCGCACTGTCACCTGTAGAAAGTCTAAGCTCCTGGTGGATTTACCAGACCCTTTGTGATCTTAGCTTTGTTCAACTCTCAAGCATCATCGTTTTCAAATTCTGTCTTCTTGTTAAGTAGAATGACTTACATAAATTTTTAAAGTTCTCTTTTACTTCCAGGCTTTTATCTAGACCACTCTTCCTCCCGGAAATCTTTTTGCTCTCCCTGCTTTTCTTACTTCCAACATTTCCCGCACCCCCCGCCACACACACACACTTCCACCCTTCAGTTAAGTGCACTTTGAAATTGTTTGTTTTCTTGACTCTCTCCTCTTAAGGGGAGATGTCCTTATTGGCGTATTCCCATTAACTAAAGTAAAATGCCTAGGTCCCTGTTATTTGTTTCCTATTACTGCTGTAACAAATTGTCACAAACATAATGGCTTAGAACAATTTAAATTTATCATCTTATGTTCTGCAAACCAGAAGTCTGACAGGTCTCATCAGGTTAAAATCAAGATATTGGCTAAAATCAAGGCATCAGCTAAAATCAAGACACCAACAGGACTGCATTGTTGCATTCTTTTTTGCAGGGTCTAGGTAGGATCTATTTCCTTGCCTTTTCCAACTTCTAGAGATCACGCACATTCCTTGGCTTGAAGCTGCCTTCTTTCTATTTTCAAAACTAGAATAGGCGAGGGAAGTCCTTCCCACTTGGAATCACTCTGACCTCCTCATTTGCCTCTCTCTTCCATTTTTAAGGTCCTTTATAATTGCATATCACCTGGATAGTCCAAAACAATCTCCTTATTTTAAGATCATCTGATTAGCAACCTTAGTTCTCTTTGCTGCCTTAATTCCCCTTTGTCATGTAAGGTAATATATTCATAGGCTTCTGGGATTAGGACATGGACGTCTTTGGGAGGCCATTACTCAGACTACCATGGCCCCCATTAATGGCTCATAAATTGATATGCAAATAAGGTGTCCAGTGGATCATTACAGGGGCTGCTGTGGTGAATGGCTGTTATTCTTGCTTGCCTATCACTTATTTTCTTTCTTGTGGCAATGACAACTTCATATTTCCAGAGGAGCTCCTTCTCCCCCAACTTCACACAATCTTAGTGGGTGTATAAGTTAAGGTAAGGCTTAATATCTAGTGCCAAAATTTCAGTTGCCTCAAAAAAAATTTTTTTTCATGATTTCTTGCTCACATAAAGGTCCAATGAGTATTTCTAGTATGGCTATTCTCTTTCGAGTAGTTCAGAGGACTCAAAGACCCTGGTTCCTTCCATCTTGAAACTTCTCCATCACAAAACACAATTGCCAATGTCATCTGGGAATCATCTTCGATTTATTCATCTGGAGACAGAAAAGAGCATGAACTTGTTGGGAAGATTTCTATAGGGCACATCAGGAACTGGCATATATCATTTCTGCTCATATTCTAAGGACTGGATGTCAGTCCCATGACTATACCTAATGAGAAAACAGATTAGAAATGTGGTCTGACAATGCTCAGAAAGACAGGAAATGGATGAGACCATCTAGCTGTTTCTGCCACAGTGAGACTGTTAAACAATAGCATCCAGGACTCCCTTGGCCAAGGGTTGCAGTTATAACCTAAATTCATTCAATCAGAAAATAAACCTTGAAAGACTGTCAGTTAAAATTGTGTTTAATAACAGAAACAAAAAACCACCACAACTTGGCAGCTTAACTGAGTAAGGGATTTTAGGTCTAAAATAATAATTTTGGGGATAGTAGGCCAGGACAGGTATGCCAGCTCACTGATGTGAGCTCACAGAGAGGCAAGCCCCTTCTGTTTTCCTGCACCACCATCTTTACAATGTGGTTGCAGTTCTCATGGTCATAGGTCGGCCATTGCAGCTCCAGGCATCACTTTTACCTTCCAGATAAAAAGAAGTTAGAAAGCATAGGGTCGGGAAATTCTGCTGAAGGCTATAACTGTGTCCCATAGACAACCCTAACTGGGCGACTAGCAAATTAAGTATTTTCATTTCCTAACTTCCAATAGTGAAAGAAGAAAGAAGGAATTGGAATGGGTGCCTATTGAACACCTGTTTGCATAACTGGAATGTTTGGAGCCAATTCACCCCCAGAGCATGTTTAACATTTAACATAATTGGTATCCCTGCATCTAGATGCCCCGAACTATTCGGCTGTTCGGGTTCCTGCTATTTCTTCAGTCTGGCTCTGTTTTTTCTTTTTTTTTTTTCTGACATGGAGTCTCACTCTGTCACCCAGGCTAGGGTGCAGTGGTACGATCTTGACACATGGCAACCTCTGCCTCCCAGGTTCAGGCGATTCTCCTGCCTCAGCCTCTAGAGTAGCTGGGATTACAGGCACACACCATCACACTCGGTTAACTTTTGTATTTTTAGTAGAGATAGGGTTTCGCTATGCTGGCCAGACTGGTCTCAAACTCCTGATCTCAAGCAATTGGCCCGCTTTGGCCTCCCAAAGTGCTGGCATTACAGGCGTGAGCCACCACACCCAGCCCAGGCTGGCTCGTAAAGCTTTTCTTTTACTTCTCTGAGCTATTTGATCTTTCTAATAAGTTCAATTTATTTAGTGAAAAGTTAATTTCTGCTTCTTACCACCAACAAATCCTAACTGATACTACCTTATAAATGATCCTGGATTTTTAAAGGTCCAGGAAATACCAAGCTTATGAATACTTCTTTGTTATAGTTCAGGACCCACTGACACTTAGCCCTGTCAATGGAAAGTCCCACTAACAATTTGGAATTGAAAATTTAAAATAATATTTGGCAATCGTTAAAGTATCCAAAAAAGTGTTTTTTGGGAACGGGAAATTTTCATCCGATGGAAAATTAAGGTAAAACAAATTTCTCTCTCCATTCCAGAGACACATTCTTATTTTTATGAATTGGCTAGTGACTGGAGCTGGTTAAAAAATGGTGCAAACTCTGTGAGTTCACTAGCACTTTGTTAAATGAAATTGACCACTTGTAAAATACAGTAATTGTACTAAACAACTGTCATTAACCATAAGATCCCCTTGTTGATGTCTCTTACACAGCTCCACAGGGAAAGCACTAAAAGTACACACATGCACACACATACATACATATACACTAGCTAAAATGTTTCCTGAGTATAAAATAAGACAGAAGAAAACACAGCAGAATAGTAGAGACTCTCAGCAGGAACTACATTTGAAAAAATAATGATAAATGATATCATGATAAAAATGATGTCCTTAATAAAGCTACTAACACTACTTTACATGAATAATGGCCACTTGTAGATACATTTTAGAATCATAGAATCTGCTTCCTAAATTTAGAGATGAGAAAATAAAAAGCCAAAAGAGTATCCACTAGGCCAGACTGCCACTCAGAGAGTTAGCAGGAGCAGCAGGATGCAAATCTAGGCATAAACAGAGTGTGAGTTTGGTGGTATGAAGGGAACACTAGAGCTGAACAAAAAATCATTGAAAAATCACTATTCACCTTACATTGAGGCCAATCTGCAAAATATTTTATCATTTATTAAACAATTTAAGCACTGAATCACAGACTGACTATTTCCGGTGCAAAATATTTAATAATGAGTGTGTCGAGTGTGTGTGTGTGTGTGTGTGTACGTGTGTGTTTAAAGACAAGATTATTTATAGTTAGGAATAGGTTATTTTCCATAAAAAGGAAGTTTGGGCATATGATACTGATTAAAAATGTTACTATGGTAGATATAAAATAAAAACAGGAAAATACAATCAGTTTGAAATCATATGAAAGAAAACATGTCATTTTTTGCCTAATCAATGTTTATTTACAAAATACTCTGCAAGTATTCATACGTTTTCTTCTGGAATTTAGAATGTAATTAGTCATACAACATAAACCTAAAGAAAAAAATTACAAGAATAGTTAAAACGCAACTTGTTTAGAATTTTGAAAATTATGTAGAAAAGCGTTTCACACAATTATTCAGCATGAACTAGCTTGTTGTTATCAGTCCACAATAACCAAAAAAGTCAAATGCTTTAATGGAAGGAACACTTCAAGGTAAACTATAGTCAACAGAGATTTTTTAATATCTCAAGCTCAATAGCAACAGCATATATCCAAAAATCAAGTATTAATGATTTATATATATCTCTTAACAGTATTGTGGCAATTGAGGGAAAGGAAGGAGGTAATATGAAATGAGGAGATAGCTAGATGATATTTATGGAATGCATATAATTCAGGCATAATTATTTTCATGTTGGTTTTATGAAAACTTATAGGTACATTATAACTAATCATGTTCCAGAAAATGCAAATAAGATAATAGTTGAGAAGGAATAGACATCAAATGCTTCTTTAATAAACCACAGCCATTTTCACTAAGCAGGGAAAATGCTTTAATTGAATTTCATCTTATTAGAAAGACATCATTTCCTCCAGAGTCATAAAGTATATACAAGGAAGATTAGGAATTGTGCCTGTTGGGGCTATTTTGTAAGCACCACAATCTACTGTGGTGCTACTGTGGCTAGCGTAGGTAGAAAAATGAATTTATTGAAAGATATTAGACAGCTCAGAGAACTGTTGGGTGGGCTGAAGAATAGTCTCAAGATTACCCCCTCAGGAACCATTCCTTAGAACCACACCAAAGAACTGGTCTGAGCAGGAAGTTACCACAGCCACTACCACCCCCACATTAGCAAAAGAAATGAATCATCCCCAATCTGTTTGTTCCTACAGTTCACCTCCACGGTTAAGTCTCACTTCTGCCTGTAACTTGCAAAACCATAGTTACAAATCTGCAGCTTAGCCACAAGGGAGTCTGAGAATGCAGATTTTTTTTTTTCTTTTCAAACTACCCTTGGAAAATGGAGCTCACAATGTGGAGAAGTATCAAATGAATAGAGGGTGTTCAAGGCATGTGGAAAATTTGGTAGGCAAAATTCTAAGATCTTCCACTATCTCAACTCCCCGATGTTATACCCAAGATTAGTTATATGGCAACAGGGATTTTGTAGATGTAATTAAGGGCCCTAAATAGTTTACTTTGAGTTCATCAAAAGGGTGATTATCCTTGGTGGGCTTGACCTAAACAGATGAACCCTTAGAAGAGAATATGCCCTTTCTGAGAGGAGATTTGAAGCATAAGAGAATTTTCCTGCTGGTCTTAAAGACACAAAGTCCACAAGATCGACAGCTGCAGGGAAACAAATTCTGCCAATGACCCCATGAGCTTGGAAGAGGGTCCTAAGCCTCAGATAAGACCCCAGCCCCAGCTGACACCTTAATTTTAGCCTTACAAGACCCTGAACAGAGAACCTAGTTATATTCTACCCAGAATTCCAACCAACAAAGCTATGAGATAATAAGCTAAGTTTTAAGCCACTAAGCTTGTGGTAATGTGTTATGCAGCAATATAAAATTAATCCAGGCAGCTACAAATGACAGGCATCTCTGAGAGGTGTCATGTATCAATGTTGGATAATAAATTATCCATAATCTTGTTAAGCATTTCCAAAAGGCAAAATAATTATAGTAAAGGTAATTTATATTTTCATAACCATTGCTAACTTCTCTTTAGGTACTATTCAGTGGTTACTCTCTGGTATAAACTGAGGTTTAGAAATAAAAATGAAAACAGTTATTTAACAAATTTTTTGTACTACAATGTATTATCTAAGTGTGTGTGTGTGTGTGTGCGTGTGTGTGTGTTTCCAAGAGCTTATTACTATGGTAAAAATTAAAATATGTTTGATTTTATAACACCCATAATAAAGATATCTATCAGGAAGGATGGCTATAAGAAAAAGAAGGAAAGTAAGCAAGTTAATAAGGAGGCAAACCAACTTTCTAATTGAGGAACAACTTATCACATGGTTTCATGCAGCTTACATTCTGACTAATTGATCATAATTTTATCAACCATGAGGTTAACAAGTAAAATATTTCTGGAATAGAAATAGACATGCTCTTTCTCATCTCCCACAGCAGTTTGTTTAATGACATCTAAGAAAACAGCACAGTTCTAAAAAAAAATTTACAGTCCATTTAAAAAAATTAGTTGAAATTACTTAGGTAAGGATGTCTCATTTTAGAAAAAAAACTAACTACGTAGTTTTGATATCAAATTGGTTTAAAGCTCAAGGCAAAACAAAGCAAAAATAAAATGAACAAAGCATCAAAAGAAGTTATAGGAGATCTATGGGAAAATCTATACTTCCCCGCTCAACTTTGAAGCTTGAATGTCCTATCAACCTGACATTTAATGACTTCTTTTGAGAACAGAATAATAATTTGTGACCCTTATTGCTAAGCAAGACATGCTAAAGATTACTGCATCTTGAGATGTAAGAATTTCTGTATATTCAATCTCAGGAGACTCTATAACTCCACCATCCAAGATTAGCAACTAATTGCCACTAATGACATGTGGCTATTGAGCCCTTGAAGGTTGGCTAGTCCAAATTGAGACTGGCTGTGAGAATAAAATACACACAAATTTTGAATATTTAGTTTGGAGGGGAAAAACTCATTAATAAGTTTTATATTGATTATATGCTGAAATAATATAAATTATATTATTTTTACATGATAGTTGAAATACATTAACAATATAATTCATCTGTTTTCTAACTTTTTAAAAAATACGGCACCATGAAAATTTTAAACTTTACACATTACATGTCTATTGGATAACACTGTTCTGTAATATATGAAAATTCCACAGTTTTGTTTCAGAGATTCCATCATCACTTATGGAACCATGTCTTAGCTATTTAAAGAATATCCCTTTGGCCGGGTGCAGTGGCTCATGCCTGTAATCCCAACACTTTGGGAGGTCGAGGTGGGTGGATCATTTGAGATAAGGAGTTCGAGACTAGCCTGGCCAACATGGGGAAACCCCGTCTCTACTGAAAATACAAAAATTAGCCTGGCATGGTGGTGGGTACCTGTAATCCCAGCTACTCAGGAGACTGAGGCAGGAGAATCGCTTGAACCCAGGAGGCAGAGATTGCAGTGAGCTGAGACCGCACCACTGCACTCCAGCCTGGGCAACAGAGCAAGACTCTGTCTCAAAAAACTAAAAATAAATAATAAAGTATATTCCTTTGTTGAAGGGTCTAAGACTGTGCACTTGTCTACACATGGGCTAATATAATTATTCCTGCAGAGGATCTGGTGGTTTTTATTATCAGCCACAACATTGTTCTCAGAGCTCTGGGATGGAGTGGAAATGGCAAAGACTCTCCCTCCAGGGGCTATAGTAGATGCCTCAGATATTCTTGCAGAGGCTAAACTGAAAGCTATGGTAGTCCTTTTAGTTTATGTGTCCCAACATGAATCAAAATACCATCTCAGGGCCCAGTATGGTTTCAACACATAGTTTCCCATCTTCAGATACAAAACTGATAACAATGATACAAGAATTATTTTTAATAGGGAATTTAATGTTTAACCATTTGACTCCTTTCTCTCTTTGGCATCCAGAAATTTTTATTTCATGGCATTTAATACAATCAACTTTGGGTCAGGCCCAAAGAAAAAAGTCATTCATAATTTGGGGGAGATGCCCAAATACAAGGACATAGTGTTTGAAATTAAAGACCCAGAGAGGGTTGACACCCAGGCATGGGCACAAAATCGAGAAACAGTGGCAGATAACAGTTTAAAAATACCAGTGTTTAGTTTATATGATAATTTATATTACGAATAATGGGAAAGTCCGAGCAGGCTGTCATGAGATTGCAGTCTCTCCCTGTTGCTCTTGTGGAATTTTCTTCCCAAAGAGGCATAAGACGCCTTCACTCTACACTAATGTAGATTATCCCACAGGCTGGAACACCCATTTGCCATTTCTCACCTCTATGCAATATTCCCTAATTTTCTTGATCCCAGTGGTAACCTGGGCAAGGTCTTTGGTAGGATCAAGAGGAGCAGCAAAGAGAGGAAGCTGAAAAGGGAGAGAGAAAGTTACCGCTGAAAAAGAAACACTTGAGCTGTCACTATTGAAATTCATTTTTCTGTTTCTTCTTTGTGTGAAAAAAGCAGGAAGACTGAGAAAAGAAGATATTTTTGTGACTTATGTAATAAAATAATTTCCCAATCAGGCTCTCACACTTCTCAACCCATCAGATATATGCCTTTCAGGTATTTACCCAGGAGAAAAACGGAAGGAAAAAGAGAGAGACAACCAAATTATGACCAAAGCTTACTTCAGTTTTTGATATTTTGATTTAGTTCTTTTAATGTAGCATTTTATTTTTACTCTGCTTTTTTTTAAAGACCTTTGAACAGAAAAACAGATTACTATCTTAGATTTTTAATGCTGATTGCAAACATAGCTATTTGGAACAAAAAGTCATGCATAACTGAAATGGGCATTTGTTATACTTACCATTCTGCCTCGATTTTCACCTTTTGTCAACAATATTCTGATTTCCATTTGGGTAAGCCACCCGTCATTCATTCTCAATCTCTGTGGTTTAGATGGGACTGACCATACCCCAAACTCCCAGGACTGGGCATATAATTGAATATTGCCAGTCTTGCTGCTTCAGAGACATGCATGTTCAGAGCCAATGAGAATGAAAATTGATATTTTTTTTCCTAACTGTTGGGAAACTTTATTTTCTACCAGAGTTGTTGAGGTTAGATGAATGTCTAAAACCGTCTTCCACCTATTAGAAATGAACTTAACTAAGAATGGGGCCAATTGGTCTAACAGATACACCGACAGCCCCTTGAGGCACCGAATTCATTCCAAAACCACCTTTACCTCTGGTGATTTTAGGAATGTGAATCCATAAATCCCCTGGACCAGTCAGGGTTCAACTTTTTATCATTTGCAGTTGAAAACATCCCAACAGATTCAATTATTAAGACATCTATAGTGATCTTTCTGCAGTACATTCAAGTCATCACCAAAGGATCTAGGAAGAAAAGCTCTTCTAAGTGCTGCTATTGTAAATCCACATGCCCAAATTATATGAATATTTGGAAAAGAAAGTAAAGTCCCCAGGCATTTAGAATAAAATCTAACCATAAAGCAAAATGTGTCCAATTTTGCTCCTTTAGCTATTAGAATGCCAGAGCATTAGAATGCCAGAGATTATTGAATGCCCCAAATAAATGGATTCAATACATTGTTATTCAAGAAACTCCAGACATTTATATTAGGGGCTTTCAACCTGTTAAGCCATGAGGTACTTTATTCAAAATAAATTTGTATGAAAGCCTAACATTTGAAAACAGATAAAAATAGGATTTGTGGCATGGGTAGACACAGGTGGTGGGCATCAAACCCTGCCCAATGTTCTTTTCTCAGAAGCCTCACCCCCCTTCCCCAAGATCTCCCTGGACACTAGCTCCACAGGTAACAGTGTAAAATAAACAGATCTAAATAGTCCTAACTGATTGACCATTTGTAGTTCCATCATAAACACATTACAACATTTCAGATCTAATGGCTTTCTAAAGAGCTTCTGTGCTCGTCCCCCAAACCAGCAATCTACTGTCAGCTTCAAGCCCCAAAGAATTTAGGGTACATCTAAAATAAAATCTAGTGAAAGAGCTCTTAATAAAAATTAAAATATCATTATATTCAGAATTGTGAATGTTGGAGATGCTATGTAAGTATCTCTCGTGACAGATTTTTATTATGGTATTTTTTGAAAGTTCAAGATGGAATACCAAATGCAATATGCCAGAAGTTGCTAGGAAAAAAAAATAAGCCAGAAGTCTTTTGAAACTTTTTGCAAGCCTTAGCTTTAAGTATCAGGGAGATTATGAATTAGAGAATTCAAAGTGAGAATAATAAGGAAACTTTCATATTATAACAGGAACATGGAGCCAATGTTTAATTAACCACCCCTAAAGGAGGAAAAGAGACAACTTAAATAAAGCAAAAGAAAAATCTCAAATCACTTGCATTTGACTTTAGAATACTCTCTGACACAAATTCTCCACAATCAATCTGGCTCCATCTTATCTCAGTAGCCTGGGAACAGCTTGGGAGTGTAAAGGTGAGGCGTTGAGGTCATTATAGAAGGCCATTAGTGGGTAAATAGAGAGTTGACCATTTGCGTTGAGGTTAATTCTTATAATTATAGAGTGGAGGGCTTAGATAGCTATGTTTATTTTCCATATCTCTCTTCCCAGCTTCATATAACCCAGTCAATATCTCCCTCCCCCACTGCAATCTCTTTCCTTTATGTCATTTTCACTTGTGGTGCCCTTGTCACCACCCCCTCTTTTCCCACTGAGTTATTTTAGCTGTGAGAATCAGAGTAGCCAGCGTGGTCAGAGCAGTTAAAGAAGGATGAATGACCCTATTTATGCCAAATTAAAGAAAGCCTCCAGAAGTGCTTCCAGAGAGTACATACTCCTCGTGTTGTCTGTTACCCTAACGATTCTCTCTTGACTGCATGAACCTTCAACCAACTAGCCTGCATAATTTTTTCTCCCCCTGCCTCCTAGCACTAAAATATTTGCTAATACATAGGAAATAGAATCATAGCAGTAAATGTTAGATAATGTGTAGACAGTAAAAAGGAAAGTAACATGAAATTAACATCCATTGATTCACAATATGGGCTTCTAGTAATCAAAAACTTTATCTAATAATAAAAAGTTTTTGCATTATTTCTAACTCTTTGGTCTACTTACACAAATGTGAACTTTTAAATGCCCCAAAATCAAGTGAAAATTTTGCTTGTTAAGCAAGTTCAGTATCATTCGTACACATTTCTTGAACAGATGGTTAATAACAGTTAATTATCACTTAATATTTACTACAAAGCCAGAATATACAGAATACAAAGGGAATATATAAATATTATATATCTATAAAGGGAACATCCACTCCAAGGAACAAAAATAAGCCTATGCAAAGCAGAGAATGGCACAAAGCTTTCAGTTCAACATTCAATCAATAGTACTAATTGAGCATCTACTATAAGCTATTCATTGCACTAAGCACTGAGATCTTGCACAACAGGAACAAAGATCTCTGTGTGAGGCATATGAGGCTATAATTCCTTGGTAGTCCAGTCTTGGAATTGTGTTGCATTTAAATCAATAGAATTTGTGATCTTTTCTTCTATAGCTCACAGAAATTTGTGACTGATCTTGGGAAATTTTCATCAAGCTTCTTGGTTCTTTGCTATATTCAGGCCCCCCGAACCTTCTAGGAGTATCTCACATTTTGCCCCAATAGAACCCTTTCTCATTTCTCTTGCTCTATCCCTAATATGTTGGCTCTTGATTGCCTTCTCCTCCATTCCACACAGCCTATCACAACAGGCTTCACTTGCTGAAAATTTTTACCCTGTTATATGTGTAATATATCTTGTCTTCAGGGATCTAATCTAGTAGAGAAGTAAGAAATATAAATAATATTTTAATATTGACATATTGTAATGTGTCAGATAGAGATAGGCACAAGTTCTCATGTAATTATGAGAGAAAAATTCTTATTGAGCTGGGAGAGGAGGAGGTTGGGACAGGGACAGGATTCGGAGGGCGTTGAGCAGAAGAAATGCCCTCTCTTGGGGTGAAAATGTTGATGGTGCCAGGGCGCCCTCTTGAAGAAGCCTACGTAAAACTTAGGAAAGACCAAAGCTTTTGCCTCCAATTACAAAAAACATTCAGTTTTATCGAACCTTTTCTTCCTGGAAAAAATGTTCTAACAAGTAATTGACAGTGTTTGATAATTGCTGTACATGTAGTTCCCCCGAGTTTTATTTCACTGGCATCCATTAAGGTAGTGATTTCTCCACTTGCTGGCATCTCCACCAGTTCCCCCACAAATATTAGCAAAAACATGTATTCCTATTAGAGAAAACTCCCCACCACACACACACAAAAAAAAACCCAAAAAGTCATAAAATTGTAATGTCAAAAATCATGAACTAATGAATTATATAAGGAATAGCAGCAAAATAAAGATGAATATAAAAGCTAAATTTGTAAGTCTTCAAGCATTATTTAAGCTAATTTTTCCAGATTTTTATAGTCTTTTCTTGCTTGATATGTTTGGGGAGAAAAAATAAATATGTATAAACAAACAAACTCTAGGGGCCTGTTTTTATTCCTAAAGCCAGATCCTAAAAGGTCTCAAGTTTGACCCAAACGTGGCTGGGGATCCAGAAGTATACAGAGTGAGTGATTCATCACAAGAAGTGGTTTTCTTCAAAGCGTACCAAAAACAGAAATTCAAGGTGTAGATTATAATGTAATTTTCAAGATTATTTAAAAATGCCTTCCCTCAAATGGAGCAACATAGTTATCTAATTAATTCAGGTGAATAAATATTATCCTTTAATTCATACCTCATTAGCCTGACACAAGCTGGGACACATTGTTCTTTATCATACAATGTACATTTCTTGCTATAAAATGATAAATTTTAGGAAATAAGGTGTATAATAGAAGACCAATTGCTCCAGAAGAGATGTGCATAACTTGTAATCTTGTAAATTAATTCTGCCTGGGCTGCATTCCAGTTTTCCAGAAGAACAATTATTAACAAAGGAAAGCCCACCCAATGGCATAAAAGACGGCACGAATACTGCTGCACAATTCCCTCTAGGCACACTCAGAAATTGTTCAGGATCCTACATGAAATCTTTTTTTTCTAAATAGTGATTTCATTAAAATACATGCTGCAACTGAAGGTGTGAGTGAGAAAAAGTGCAGTGAAAAACAAGGCAAGAAAATGGAGTTTTAGAAACTACGCAGTAAACGATTGCTGACAAACTTAAGCATTCTGGTACAATTATGGGTAGTTTTGTGTGCAGAAAAGATTATCCGAGATACTTTATTAATAACCTTTTAGTAAAGTTACAGATGCTGAAATTGAATTATTCCTTGAGCTTTTATGTTCAACTTCTTATTCTAATTTAAAAATCTAGCAAATATTTACAACTGCTTGTTCTGGGGATTTGAATAATACTGGTTGGTTTCCACTTATAACCTTGGTAACCTAAATACTTTCAATATGACAAACGTTGTTTAAAAATTTAATATATTGTATTTCCTTTTAAGCTAAAATTTCTGATTGACAGACTCTTCCATAATACTTAAGAAACTCAGATAAATCAAATTAACTTTATATGGTGAAATTAGAATCATTTTAATATTCTAGTGCTATATATAACCTTAGAAATATTCATCAAAATCTATTATTCTGTTATATATTTGAAATTGATATATGTAATACTAATCATAAATAAATTCTAAACATAATATGAATGCTATGGTTCCGATTCCTTTAAGCATTGTTATACTAATTTTTATACTAATTCTAAATATTCCCATAGTTAAATGCTGCTTTTCTCTGGGGAGACAATTGCATTCTTTGTCAATTAGGTTACTTTTCACTAGCAATTTTACTGGGAGTGAGATCTGTAACTTTAGACATTCAGAGCAATTCTCATCGCCTGCTATTTAAGTAGTTATTATTTTAGGAGACACCTTAGCGCACTTGAGACTACCCAAAGGCTAGAGACTTTGACCAAATCTAACTTTTAACTTAGAAAAATTCATAAGCTACACTTATTAATGCATATACCTCCATGGTCCAAAGCATCAATGAAGTCTTTATAATCCCCTAGACAGCCCTATGCAATCTGGTTCCCCCATTTCTACCTATTTCCTCTCTTATCCATAAAATTCCTACTTACCCTCTTCCTTATTCATTCTACTCCATCCACACCAGTTTTCTTGCTACCTCTGGTCCTTGCCCAATGCGTTCCTGCCTCAGGGCCTTTGCACTGGCTCTTCTCTCCACTTGGAATACTCGTTCTCTCAGGTGAATTCATGCCAATGACCTTCAGGTTTTTACTCAAACATAACTTTCTCCAAAAGGCCTATTCCAACCATGCTATTTGAAGCTGCAACCCTGCCCTCTCTCTCCGCCCCTCTCACTATTCCTTATTCTCCTCCCACTCAATTTATTTTTTCCATATCACTCAACAGCATCTGACATGCTATACATTTTAATTATTTACATACTTATTGCCTATTTCTCCCAAAACTCCATGAGGGATGAGATTCTTTTCTTTTTTGTTCAGTGCTGAATCCTGATAGTTAAAATGTTATCAAAAAAATATCTGTTGAATGAATGAATAAATAGAGTGAAGAAGCTAACTTCTGGGTGCCACAAAAAGAGAGTGCATATTATTGTTGACATCCTTGTAAAGAATGCAAGGTTGTCTGAGCACTTCAGCAATGGTTTCTGCAAGCAATGTGCAAATTTGGAAACAGCCTTCCCTGTTCTTCCAAGCAGGCCTGGGATGACCTCTGCCTGTTTTCAACCATTATTGATGGTAATTATTCATGTTTGAAATTAACATTACATTTCTTGAAAAATGTCCCTTAATTAGAATTTTACTGTTTCAAACTAGTCTTATCCCTTAATTAGTCCAAAGTGGTAACTGAAGTTTATGTCCCAGCTCAATTCATTCACCTTCTTTACCTCAATCTCCTGTTTTCTCATTTGTCCCATTAATCATAAATGGGGCTGAGAGAGGCACAAATTGTTTTCTCATGATGAAAGGTCTGAATCAACTAATTAGGTCAGTCAATTCCCAGAGTGCAAAGGCTAAATTTTCTTGCTTGGATATGAATCACATATCTGCAAACCACAGCACAGTTAGTTATCAAATATTCTGCAAATGTTCCCATGCGGAGCTCCCTCTGAGGGTGATCAGGGAGGCTTGGTACAGATCAGAAAGACTTTTGTCCACGTGTTTATCATGCAGGAGGGAACTCTGCAAGGGAAAACTACTCTTCAACTTCTTTTATCACTATTAACATAGCAACAAAGCAAAAGAAGAGCGGACCGTGCCGCTCTCCCTCTTCTGAGTATCTGGACATGGGCTTTATCTTTTTTATGGAAAGTACAGGGTTGTGGGGTGAGGGGTGGAACCACTTATCGTTCATCTTCCTATATTGATATTCATTATGTAGGAGTAAGAACATCTTGCCCTGACTTGTATTACCCCAGGAACAAAACCAATTAAACTCCCTTAACGGACAATTCCTAAATGTCCTATATATGGAGCCAACTTGGCACTTCCCCCACTGTGTTATGAGCTCAGTGAAAAGTCCCACAGAAGTACAATGCCGGGGCTAAAAATGTCCAATGGCACTAGCGATGAAAAAGTCAGATAGAATCTTGGGGTTCTCAAGCCCATGTTTCCCTTGAATTACTTTACTTAAGCCAAAAGGTAAACATGTAATATCTGATTGTCTGTGGATGCTATATTTGACATCAGGAAGCTTTCCATGCTCATAGTAAGAAATAAACCAAAGAAAGAGTTATGACCTTGTGGATTACTCATTCTACAGGGGGAATTATCCAAGGTATTTAAAAAAATAGGACCCTGTTTTTTAAAACCAAACCCTAAGATATTTTTAGAAACCTTGAAGATTGCTTGCCATAAAAAGCTACCATCACTAAAAAAGCAAGAGATTTTCTAGCTCGTCAGACATGAAAGTTTGGCTTTATATCTGAACAGACTAACTCTTATTTTAGAAAAACCATTTAAATAGACCCGTTGGTATTATTGATGTAAATAAAATATTGATCCATAGCTTAAAGAAAAACTTTCAGGTCATTATGTAACTAAATGCAGATATTGAAAGTCAATCAGATACTGCATATCATCACTCTTCCATCTGCTGTATACTTTTTGTATATTGTGGTTCAGGGTTTTAGCTGTCTCTTAGTTTTATTAAAGATGGAATTTCTACTTTTCTTGATCATTTTTCTTGTTGTTTTAGCACAATTTATGAGAGGATGATGTGGCAAAATGATTTTATTATGCCGTTTGAAAATTGGAAGTGATTTACTGCACAACTTAAATATTTTGTCTTATCATTACAGCAACTCTATAAGGCAAGTACACTGGGAAGGATAAATGTTATTAAAATAAATAGAATAAAAGATGAAGTTTTGCCTTCTTGGGGAGAGGCATGGCTCAGCTCTGTTTAGATAAAAAATGATCTTGGACCTTGGACATTTTGGTGGAAAAAGGTTGGGCTTGCTGGGCACCATTTGAAGGACTGGGGCTAAATACAGAGGGTACTACATTTTTCTACATGCTACATGTTGTGAGGGATTTTGAATCTTATTGGGAAGCATGGAAGAAAAGGGACTCATGGTCCAAGAACTGAAAAGAAAGGTGTGAGAAGAGGAAAGACATGAAGAAAGAACAGAAGGGAGATGGGAGAAGAATGGAGGAAGAGAAAGACAAACAGAAGGAGTGAGTGTGAAAGAAGAAGGGTTGTGGTGTTTATGAGCAGCATATTAATAGGTAGGAACTGGAAAGAAAGTTGGCCACAAGAAGTTCCCCATGGCAGCAGGGGCTGATAGGCTCCAGGAGAGAGCAGTCCCATCCTGAGGTTTAAGGTGTGTGCTGGGCTAGGGTGCATACCTACTTCTCTGCTCCCACAATCACCTCCTCCACTGCTTTACAGTGAAGATGCTGTCTGCTTGCTCTCTAAAGCCAACCCTTCCATCTGCTCTGCTATTGCAGTAATTTTAGTGTTGACTATTCCTCCTTTTTGTGTATTTTAACATTTCCCATTTGGGTCCTTTCTATTAGCTTTCAAATAGGAGCTAAGCAATTTGGGAGGCCAAGGCAGGCAGATCATGAGGTCAGGAGATTGAGACCATCCTGGTTGATACGGTGAAACCCCATCTCTACCACAAATACAAAAAATTAGCCAGGCATGGTGGCACGCACCTGTAGTCCCAGCTACTCAGGAGGCTGAGGCAGGAGAATCAGTTGAACCTGGGAGATGGAGGTTGCAGTGAGCCAAGATCGCACCACTGCACCCCAGCCTGGGTGACAGAGCGATACTTTGTCTCAAAAAAAACCCAAAAAACACTGCAATCTTTAAAAAGTTCCTTCAGCTTCACTCTTTCCCTGCCATCCCTTTATCTTCCTCCTCTCCTTCACAGTTAAGGATCTCAAAAGCACTGTTATTTTTTCTTTTTCCATGTTCTCCCTACACATTCATCTCACAACCTACTTCAATCTGACTTTCATCTCCACCACACCATCAAAAACAGCCCTGGCTCTGCAGATTATTAATGACCTGAAGATGCTAAATCCAATGGGAATTATTCAAGGCTCACTTTATTTATTTGACCCTCAAGCATTTGGCTTATTGATCAGCTCCTCCTTGAATTCTCTCCCTGCTTGGCTCTTGTGCAACTATCCCATCTCAAATTGCCTCCAGTCTTTCCTGTCTCTTTTGCAGGCTCATCCTCCTCACCAGCCCCATCCATACCACATTCCTACTTCCTCTCTGAGGTACATTATACAAGTCTCTTTTTAGTTCCCACCCTCCCTGTCACAAAACTTTTCACGTGCTATTCCTGTAGATAGCTTTCAGGCTAGTTATCACTTCTTCGAGGAAGCCATTTCTTAAGTGCCAAATAAGTCAATTCTTACTATTATTTTTATTGCACCATGTATCTCCCCTTTATAACAACTCTGGATGCTTCATCTGCATCAGCTGAGGTTTTATACATATTTTCAGTAACTATTGGGTTGATAATATCTGGATCAGCCAATTGAGTCTACACTTTGTGATGGTAAGGATCATGTTTGTTTGCTTTGTTTTGTTTTTGGATTGTGAGGAGCTTACATTTATTGTCTGCTCATTGCCTGGCACAGAATGATTCTCAATACATACTTGTTAGATAATATTCCCCAAACTTTTATAAGCACCCTTTCTAGTGATTTTTTGTTAGCAGTGAGGGGCAGAATGGGAGAAAGAGGACGGCCCTGCAAACTTGAGGGGTAATTAGAGCTTGGAGAGTTAGAAGGAAAAGGTTCAAGCACAGAAAGATTCAGACAAACACCACTCCCTTCAGGCACTCACATAAATGTGAAGAGGGGGCACAAGTCATCTCCCTTGGCCACTAAGATCAAAGATAATCCCAGATTGCTGGAAACTCGGAGACACCTAGACAGCATATCCTGTTTGCAAAGGTGTTATTATTACAATCTCACGGAGAAAAAAACAAATTGTCAGACACTAGATGAAGTCAGACTTCATTTGTGGGCCCAAAACCTGACAGCCCAGCAGAAGCAGCAGGACCTGGTAAACGCTAGACCACAGTTTCCAAAACACACAGATTCTAGTCCACAAAACACACATTCTAATTCAGATGGTCTGGGGAAGGGGTCAGGGGTCTACATTCTAAAAATAACCAATCCCAACCCACCCCTATTCAGTTATATTTCCAGGTTTGGGAATTACCAGACCAAATAACTCAAGATATTTTTCACTCCTGAATTTCTATGAATCTCTAAAATATAATTAGAATTTCTTTCAATAGAGGCTATATGAACTTCCGCTCAGGTCATGGATTATTTATTCTTTTGTTCAATAAGCATTTCATGCAAACATTTTATCGATGAGGCACTGAGCTGCCTTTAAACACACGTGCTCCTTAGGAGTAAAGTGGGGTTGATTTGACAGAATTATCTCTGCCCTTAATGAAATTACAATACAATACAGTTAAAGAAATTAGATGTCCAAGAAATAATTTGGGACACATAGGGCATTATATGAACTAAAATTCCAGTTATCTTTCCATCAGCATTGCCAAGCACCCAGAAAAGTCCCAAAACCACAAACAAGTTGGGTTATTCTTGACCTTTTGTGCCTTCCCCTCAGCACCCCTTGTGAGATGTAACCACTTTTTCTTCTATAGCTCTTATATGCTTTTATATCTCTATATTGTAACTCTTTGCACAAACTGCTTCTTCATCCTCAATATGTATCAAGTACATGTGTTCTGCATACAGTAGAGATTTAAGAGTTTCAAATGAGTCAGTGGCCAACCAGAAGGGAAGTGGTTTTTCAAAATGGTTTTTGCTTTGAAAGAGGCGTCTATAAGGCAATGAGGACAGAAAAGAAAATAGAAAAATGAAGCTGAGAAAAGAAAGATGCAAAGATGAAAAGTAGGAATGGTGTCAGGTGGCACAGAGATAAACTGTGGTGGTGTGGTATAAAAGCAGGAACCACATTGGTACCAGAGAGGTGGAGTTCACTCTCAAAAAGAGAAGATAAAAGACAAAAGGCTAGGGGTGGCCTCTGCCTTGGTCTTCAGAGATCTTCAATGATCTTCAATGATCTCTGAAGACCAAGGCAGAGGCCACCCCTAGCAAGTGTTGGAAGCGAAAAGTGGAAGAGGAACTGACTCTTGTATTTTAAACTCGGTCCCTCAGCCCTCCAGGAGATCCAGGTAGTGGGCAGGGAGTTATCAGAGTCATGTCATGTCTTAGAGAAGTCTAAGAAACCCAGATAAGGAGATGAGGGATGAGTGTCACCAGGAAGCAGATCCCTGTATGAGAATCAGTATGTGGCAACAGAAATCAAACCACTTTCAACTACACCCAAACTTAATGTAAAGACACATCTTCTAATATATCCCAACAGGGCTGAAATTAATCCTAGAGATGGAGAGTTTTGAACCTGCAGGGTAGGATAGGCAAATGATTACACTCGACTAATTAAATGGACCTTGAGGTTGACTTGCCAACACCCAGACCCACTTTCTTACCTACATTTTTGTCCATGGAGGCAAACCAAGAGCACAGGGTATGCTGACTCCCAGCTGGTTCCAAACATAAAACATGCTCTTAGGGCCTAAAAAATCAGAGTATTTTTACCATCTGGCCCAAGACAAATATTTGGGCTGCAATGCAGGAGGGAGGGTTTGCCCGAGGTTTTGGGGCAAATAGTAACTTGTTTTTCAGGCAATGGGTGTAGACCTGGGAGTTGTTGGCAGCCATGTTGGGACAAAAGCATAGCAGCTTTTGCACAAAGCTGCATCACTCACCACTGAGTATCAGAGAAAAGGACAGAAACCAAGTCCTTGGTGATGCAATCGTGTGACCGGATCAAACCAATCCTGACACGTATACACTTCTGAATTTGCAGTTATGTGAGCCAATAAATCTTCTTTATGGTGTGAGCCAGTTTAATTTGTGTTTTCTGATGTGGTAACTGGATGCATTCTAACTGAGACAACCTTCAAAGTGATCAGGTAGGTGTTCATTAGAACAGAACCTGGCAAAACATGCTGGAGAAACCAGGCAAGTCAAAGGTCAGAGAAGGCTGGTGTAGCCAATGAACACTACACAAGTATCTTGAGAAGTGCCTCTGAAGGAAAGGTAGATGTGGCAGATGAGGAAGAGAGTAGGCCTTGCCATCTGCAAGGAGGGTGTGACCAGCCACACAGGAATGGGCTAGGACCAGCTGAGCATGGCCCTTCCCTTCCCTTGTCTGACAGTTATGGAAAGGAATTCTTTCATTTCCTGGTGAGCAGCAGCTCTACCCATTGCATCAGCTTGCTGTGCTTGCCTGGTGTCCACTCCTTAATCAGATATAGGAGCCAGGGCAAGTGAATGCCAAGTTGTAAAAATAGAAGAACAGGTAGATGGAAGTTCTCTCCAATTTGCACCTGGAGTAACACAGGGGTGATAGATGTGAGAAAGCCAAATTGCTAGGTAATGTACACATCAGGCATAGCTTGCCACAGTATGACATGGTCATGAACAACTTTCTTTGAGAAATTTGCCTCGACTATCAAATGTGGTTTTCTTTTCCTTTAATGTTCTATAATTAGTTAATAAAAATGTCTGTAATCCAAATTAATACCCAGAATGTACCAATCAAAATCAGAGATGTATGACATACTCAGACTGGAGATGCTGCTCTTCCACAATTCTACAAACAGGCATTTGCCCCAGGTCCTCAGTGGCTCCACAAGACCCCTTTTGTGAACATGAAACAGCCCATAGAGCAGAAAGAAAGGCAAAAATACGACTCAATGGGCCGGGCACAGTGGCTCATGCCTGTAATCCCAGTACTTTGGGAGGCCAAGGCAGGTGGATCACTTGAGGTCAGGAGTTCAACACCAGCCTGGCCAAAATGGTGAAACCCCACCCCCACTAAAAATGAAAAAAATTAGCCGGGCATGGTAGCACACGCCTGTAATCCCAGCTATTTGGGAGGGTAGGGCAGGAGAATAGCTTGAACCAGGGAGGCAGAGGTTGCAGTGAGCTGAGATTGCATCACTGCACACCGGCCTGGGCAACAGAGTGATACTCTGTCTCAAAGTAAGTAAGTAAGTAAGTAAGTAAGTAAGTAAGTAAGTAAGTAAATAAATAAGACTCAATGAAAATCTAGAATTTAAATGGTAAGTTTCTTAGAAGTGTGCCCCTCTTGATTCCCCTCCAGTTTTCAAAAGGAAATCCTCATTCATAAAGTGTCTGAAACTGACTTTAATAATTGAACCTGTGACTCTTAGTTTGGAACCCTAGTATGCCAGCAATTCAGTCAGATTATCTGAAATAATGATTTATCATTGCAGATAGCCCAGCAATAATTTCAGATACCACAGCCTCTGCTGACACTTTTCAGATGTTTTCCTTATGATAAATTTATGTTTTTACTTTTTTCATTAAATGTATCTGCTCTGGTGTCTTTGTTCCTTCTTCCATTAGTCTGGAAATCCTTGTGCAAGCCTGATCCATAAGCTATCCCTCCATCTCTTGAAGAACACAGTAATGGAGTAAGAATTCATAAGTGTATGCCTCAGATATCTGGGACCTGGGAGTCTCAAAATCAAGGCTATGCAGAGCTGGATAAAACAAAACTAGAATCAGGGTCCCCTGAATCGTGGAAACTACTCCAGTACTCAAACGCATCTGAGCCTCTTTGCACATCCAGGGAAGACTAAAAGTATTTTCCAGCCTATGAAATCAATTTCTTACAAAGATAAAAGGAAATTATTGTTGGTCTTTTTATTTTATGACCTACCTCTTTGTAATAAGAAATGAGGCAAATTTGTCATCAAATGCTCTTTGCAGAGAGGTAGGATGTCAAAATGGAGGGAGCCCAGGCCCTGAGGTTAGACATAAATGGAGATGAATGCAAGTTCCCGCACTGATCAGCTCTATGCCTTCGGGCAAGTTACTTAATCTCTCTGACCCTTGCTCTCCTTTGCTATAAAAAGGGGTTATTGATACCTGCGTTTTGGGCATGTTATATGGATTAGGAATAATCTATTAAAAACACATAGCATAGTGGCTGGTACAAAGTAGACATTCAACAAATTGCACTTATTATCATTTTCAAAGTAAACTAGTTTAAACATTTAGGAATTGGTTTATGCTTCCAGTTGACTACATAAACCTGAGAGATTTTTTTTTTTTTTGCCCCATATAAATTTTCTGTAATTGTATACACTGGCTGTGAATCCAGTTATGAATCAAGAATAATATATTTAAAGTAATCTTACTCCAGATTAAAAATAAATTCTAATAGTTTGCCTCAAAAAGAGAAACAATCAAGCTTCCCATTAAGACAAATTCAGTAACCACAAAAGCATGCAGAGCCAGACAAAAGAAGATAGTACTATTCTTTCCACGAGTGTGTGACTCATTTTCAGCTCAAAGATGGTGCACAGGAAACAAACGCTCATTTACCCACTAGGCTGCTCAGAGTCTGCAGGGATACAGACAACACCCCACTCATTTTTTGCACATTCAGGCAAAATGTTATGTCCTTCCTCACTGGATGCAGTCCCATTTTTGCAGGTGTAACTTTTATAAGCAAGACTGAAAAGAAAAAAGAAAAAAATGTGTCATTTGGGAGTGCATTCAAAGCCCATTAAGATGACACGTTCACTTGTATTTCTCTTTAACCTTCAGGCCACAGGACAGCCTCCAAACCGTGCTAAAGAATCAAGGGCGGAAGGCCAAAATCATCTGAAAACAAATATGATACTTCAAAAATGTCTGAAAAGAACAGGTGTGCTTTTCAAGAAGCCTTTCCCTCAGCAGCTTTAGCTTTTGTGTGCGGCCCGGATGTAGCTGATAAACCAAGGCTTTCTGACTTTGCAGCCTGATAGATATAACTTTCATACTGTATATGGAAAGATAATGCACCCAATGTATTGGACAGTTGTCCCTGTGTTATCAAGCAGCGTGTTCTCTTATTTCACTAACAAATGTCCAGACAAACACACATTGTGGCAAATGCAAGGAAATCACTAGCCTGTGTTTGAAACTTAAGCCTCCCCATTCTTTAGAGTATAGCAGTATTCAGGCAATAGGGATGCATGGTACCAGCACTACCCTTTCTCTCTCTCCAGACTCCAGCACATGACAATAGCTGATATGTTTCAGTGCATAAATAATTCTGATTCCAGCTAGACAATTGTTGTGAAGGAATTGTCCTTGTAATATTTGTCTCATAAAAATATGTATATTTTATTATAAAACAAGAATATTCAAATGGACATCCACATTTTGGCCCCAAATCCTCCCCTTTTGTGTGTCTTATGCAAAGTACATGTCAATAAATATTTATCAAATGAATGTTAAAAGCATGAAAGAATGTTTTATTGGGATTTTGATGTCTTTCTAGTGAGATACTCCCTGTTTTTTATTTAATCATAACTCATTTTTTTGAGATGAGAAAATATAGACTCAAAGTCATGATAAGCCACCAACATCATAAAGAGCAGACTCAGGAACTGAACTGTATTCTCTGCCTGTCCCTTCATGCAATTCCTTTCTACTTTCTACAGAAAAATCCCCCCTTCCTGCTATTTCCACCCCTGAAATATTTATAGGCTGATGTCCTCTTTAGTCATCACTGAGCTAAGCTGCAATCTTTCTCAGAAGTCATTTTCTCCATCAGCTTAATCATTTCATTTACTTCTGACTCCACCCAATGTGCTTACGTCCCTTAAACATGAGGTTCCAGAACTGAAACATAGCCCTTTAAGGAACCAGAGAGAAGCCAGGCAACATCAATCAAGCCCCTTGATAATAGAATGTGTCCTCACATGTGACTCCATAGACGTTTTGCTGTGGGACTCTTTAATTCTATCTTGCCTTATAGGCAAGATGTAATCTTTATCAGAGCTCCAGGGGTAATGCTGTGTCACACAAAAATGTGCACTGCTTTTGATGTCAGGCACACCTTGGTTCAAATCTTGGCTTCCCGATTTACTACTTATATAACCTAAGGCAAGTTATTAAGCATCTCTAAATCTTGGTTTCTTTGTCAGAGACAAGTTGGGAGGAATACTAGCTACATCATAGGAGTCTTGTGAGAACTAAATCACTTAATATATGTAAATGTCCCGTATATACTATACCTAGCACACATTATATAACAGCACTTTTACTAACCTCTAAATCTAGTGTTAAATCAATTTCTCTCTCTCTCTTACCCTACTCCATTCAATTTACCAGGAATTCTGTCCACCTTTCTTTCAGTTTTTCTGAACGTATCCATTTCTTCCCATTGATATGAGTCACAATTAGATCAGCTGCCACCTGATCAGACCCACCATCATTTCTAACCAGACCATTGCCATAGCCTCCTGACTCATTCCCCTGCTTTCATCCTTGCCCTTTATAATCCTTTCTCCACACTGTAGCTATGTCATATTTTTAAAAGATTACTTGGACCAGTCCACTTGCCTGCATAAAACCTGGCATAGGGTTCCCACTACACTTAAAAACAAATCCAAAATTCTTACCATGGACTACAGGACCTCAAGTGATCTTTCCCTGCTTGTATCCCTGAACTTATCCTTCTCCCCTCTTCTATCACTTACTCTACTTTTAGCTATATATGGCTTTTGGTTTCTTGAGCTCACTAAGCTTATTCTGGTGCCAGAAACTTTGCCCTTTCCATTCCCTGAGACTTAGATGTTCTTCCGCAAGATCTTTATATGATTGGTTCCTTCTCATCATTTCAGTCTAAGACTAGAGGTCAACTCCTCCAAGAGGTCTCCCTTGGTCACCAAATCTCCCATTGTCTCTCCCTGATAACCTAACACTGACACTTTCTAGAACATTACTTTGTCTTATTTTCTTTATATCACTTTATCACTATATGAAATTACCATCTTTATTTATTTATTTCCAGAATGTTTGTCTCTCTCAACAGAATGCCAGCCCTATGAAAGAAGGAACCTTGTCTACTTCGCATATCTCAATATTGTTACCCCCTAAAATTGTGCCTGGCATGAAGTAGGCACTCAATAAATATTTGACAAATGGATAAATTGGTGTTTTTAAGCCTGTTTTGGAAGAACTGGGCTCTATCATACTTTTCATACGTATGAAAAGCATTTGACAAGATAATGACATCTTAAGGTATTCTCACATAAATTTCATATCTCAGCCCTAAATTTTGCATAGCCAGGAAATTCTGTAGCATTATAAAATGATTCAGAACACAGAGCATGTTTTAATCCTAGCTTTGCCACTTCTTTTCTGTGTGACCTTGGATAAGTCAGCTGATGTATTAAAACTGGTTTTCTTGTCTGAAAATATAAAGATAATAACACATACAATATTAGAAGGTTTTGTGTGGATTAAAAGAGCTAAGTCTATAGCACAGTTCCTGGAACATTGTGTGCAGTCAATAAATGGTGCTTATTATTATTACGGTTATTGTTTTCACAGTAATTAATTCTGGCACCGTACTTTACAAAGAACTGACAAATTGGAGCCCATCCAGAGGAGAACAAACAATCTTGTGAAGGGTCTGGAAACCACAACTTGTAAGGAATGATGGAAAGAGCTGAGGATGTTTACCTTGGAAAAGACACATTTTAAGAGGAACATGATAGCTTCTTTAAAAACACTGAAAAGAACTCTCTGGTGGAAGAGAGATTTGATTTATTCAATGTTACTCTGAAGTATACATTTAAAGCCAAAGAGTAAAAGTTAAATCTTAAACTCTTTATGATCTAATAACCAAACTTGCCCAAACCAAATTAGTATTGAATTCTACTTATAATAGTAAAAACTTTTAAGTCAAGTTTGCATAAATTTTTATTAGAGAAATTATATCGTATATGAAGCTGTTTACAATTACCATTGTATTAGTCTGTTTTCACACTGCTGATAAAGACATACCCAAGACTGGGCAATTTACAAAGGAAAGAGGTTTAATGGAGAACTCACAGTTCCATGTGGCTGAGAAAGCCTCACAATCATGGCAGAAGGTGAAAAGCACGTCTCACATGGTGGCAAACGAGAAGAAGGCTTGTGCAGAAAAACTCCCCTATTTAAAACCATCAGATCTTGTGAGACTTATTCACTTCACAAGAATAGCACAGGAAAGACCTGCTCCCAGGATTCATTTACTTCCTACTGGGTTCCTCCCACAAGATGAGATTTGGGTGGGGACAAAGCCAAACCATATCAACCATATTAAGACTTCGTATCAATATGAAAAGTATATGTGGGATGTCAATTGCAAAAAAGCAGACTATGAAATATATGCATAAGCAGACTATGAAATATAGGCACTCTATAGAGAGAAACGGAAAAAAAGAGAGAATATAAGCACAAACATATGCAAATAAAATGTGTTACTTCAAGAGGTGATGAGTTTCCTGTCCCTCCAAAGGTTAAAGCAGAGACCAGACAACCTCTTAGAAGAAACTGCATGTGAGAAGTGATATTACAGACAAAGCATTGGGCAGGGTCAACACTGAAAATATTTCAAAGCTCCATAGGTCTATGATCTGATGAAATATATTGTTGAATTGTGGGCACAAAACTGTGCTTTTTAAAATAGTAAAGATGACATTAAGCCTCTCAAATATTTTCATTTCCTCCCAATTAAAACAGGCAAAAAAAATCTAATACCAAGAGACCCAAGTTCTGGGCTCCATGGTCTACTGGGGCATTGTGGCATCAAGACCCACAAAGTGGACGTTTCTGGCCATTATTTCTCTTCCGCTCCAGCAAAACCTGTCGACCTCTCTGAACCTCATTTTCTGGATCCTTTCCCAAAAAGAAGGAAGTTGCATGCTTTCTATTTCGGAAAATCTATGCTTCATCTTGATTATTTTATTTCAGAAATCTGAGCTTGGCCAGGAATTAGAAGTCACCTAAACTTTGTAAATAAGGAATTTCCAAGAACACTAACAAGGGAATAACTGTAGGAGAATTTTGGTCCCCAAATCAGGGATGGTCCTTTTTCCACATAAGTTTCAAAAAGTTATAAATAATTCCTATTATAATTCAATGGGTGAAAACTTTAGAACTCGAAGAGACAAGCCTCCATAAGTAGGGTTTTCCTAGAAAGTCTGTTTATATTTTATGCAAGATGACATTAAGTCATCACCTGCATTGCTTTCTTGGCTTTTGATGATAAAGGAGCTCTCCTCCGTTGTTGTTAAACTTCCAAGCAAGTTTTCAGACTATCTTCATCCTAGAAGGGCCAATAGACAGAAGATTGCCATTTTCAAGCATTGAATACACAATTGGATCCTTCCTTGAGGTCAACTTACCTCCCATTTTATATCTCAGATGATTTCCAGTGGTGGCAAAAACATGTACTTTTCCTTTCCCACTTAGGGAACTATGAGGTGTGCTTTGACTAGGCAACAGAGATATTACAAAATAGCAAACCCATAGAACTTCTAGAGACATCACGAATACTGTAAGAACAGCCTCATTCTCCTGCACTCCAGCCTGGGTGACAGAGCAAGACTCCGTCTCAAAAAAAAAAAAAAAAGAACAGCCTCATTCTCTTCGAATCCTTGGTTATAAGTCACATAGATTATCTTGTGGGAATAGAACAAAGTAAGCCTTGCTGTGCCATGCTCCTCTTGCGAAGAGTTCTCTGACTCCTATATTTCAGATGAAGGAATCATTGTAGCATGACAATGGTCAGGAAGTGCCCTGCTCCCATGCCCAGAATTGACCTACCATCCTCAAACCAACAAGCTCAAGCTCAGATGATTACTACCTACATGGAAGGTAACCTTTTTTCTTTCAGAAAAATTGAATTTTTTATTGTTAATATTTTTATAATTGAGATGAAATTCACATAACAACCATTATAAAGTGAACAATTCAGACCAATTTATTACATTCACATGTTATATAATCATGACCTCTATCTAGTTGCAAAATATCTTCATTATCTGAAAATACAACCCTGGACCCATTGTGCAGTTCCTCCATTCTCCCCTCTCTCCAGTCCCTGGCAAATGTTTGTTTTCAGTCTCTACAGATGTACCTATTCTGGATATTTTATATAAAAAATGAAATCGCATAACATGTGATCTTTTCATTCTAGAAAGATAGCCTTTTAATCATTCCCAAGTTTACTTTAGGAAGGCGTCACATTTGTATAAGGAAATATATACACATTATCATATGAATTAACTTATCTAAACAAGAATTTATTGAGTCCTAGCATTTGCAAAACATCTAATGTTTTAGGAGCACAAAAAAAGACCTATTAATTATCCTTGTACTCAAAGAAGCTACAGCTTAGAAAGCAGATAGCAAAGAAAAAAGATAGAGAGCCAAATCCAAGAAGCCGCTATTTTTTAGCAATCAAAAGATGCCTGGCTTATAAGGGAAGCTTGGAGCTTTGAGGTCCTCCATAACTCACATCAAGAAATAGTACTAATACTAGTTAGGATTTGTGGTTGCAAGTTCCAGAAATTCAACTGAATTACTTTAACACAAAAAGGGGGAAATAGGCCAGGCATGGTGACTCACCCCTGTAATCCCCGCACTTTGGGAGGCTGAGGCTGGCAGATCACCTGAGGTCGGGAGTTCAAGACCAGCTTGACCAACATGGAGAAACCTGTCTCTGCTAAAAATACAAAATTAGCCAGGCATGGTGGCACATGCCTGTAATCCCAGCTACTTGTGAGGCTGAGGCAGGAGAATCACTTGAACCGAGGAGTCGGAGGTTGCAGTGAGCCGAGATCACGTCATTGCACTCCAGCCTGGGCAACAAGAGTGAAACTCCATCTCAGAAAAAAGAAAAAAAGGTGGGGAGGAATATATTATGGAAAAGCAGGGGTGGCTCACAATGAGTGGTAGTAGAAACAGAGCCCAGACTCAAAGGAGAAGCTTAGGAATTTCCCTTTCTCATCTTGATTGCTATCTTAGTCCGTTCAGGCCCCTATGACAAAATACCACAGACTGGGTGGCTTATAAACAACAGTAATTTATTTCTCACAGTTCTGGAGGTTAAGAAGTCCCAGGTCAAGGCATTGGCAGATCTGATGTCTGGTGAGGGCTCCCTTTTTCATAGATAGCTGTAATTTCACATGGGGTAAGGGACAAGGGGTTTCTCTGGGGTCCCTTTTATAAGGGCACTTATCCCTTTAGGGAGGGCTCCACTGTGATGACCTAATCATGTCCCAGAGGCCCCACCTTCAAATAACATCATCTTGAGGTTAACGATTTTAACATATGCATTTTAGGGGGACATAAACATTCAGTCCATTGCAGCTCCTCTATATATTTAAATATCAGTTCATTCTTTGCTCTCTGTTCACATAGTGGACAAAAGACAGTGATCCCACAGTTTCCAAGTTTACATCTTCTTTCTTCAAAAGAGGCACTATTACATGAGGCTAAGAACAGGCTCCAGAGTCAGACAGAGGTGAGCTTAAATCCTAATTCTACCATCTACAGGCTGTGTGACACTGGGAAAGTCATTTAACCTCTTGGGCCTCAGTTTCCTCATCAATAATAATACTGATTTCATAAGGTTCTTAAAAAATTTAGTTGGAAAACACATATAAAGGTCAATGTTCACCACATAAATCTTCAACAAATATTATTTAATATTATCATGATTAAAGAGGCCATCCCTAAATGAGTGAGTCTTGATAACAAATCCAGATTTCGAAAAAGACACTCTGATTGATCCAACTTGGGCCAAGTGCTTCCCTCTCCTCTATCAGTAACAGCCAGAGGGTAGAGTCACAGCTGCGAAAGATGGCTAGCAGAGGCATTCCTGTGGTAGAGACTCAGGAACCTGTCTGCAACTGAACCCAGGAGAGAAGATACCAGAATCAGAGAGAAGAGATGCGGAGTGAAAGTCAGGCCCCCTAACCTGCTGAGGGGACAGCTGCCTGTGAATCCCAGGCCACAGAAGAAAAACTTATTTGGGGCTTTTGGGCCTTAGCTCAAGAGACTCTCTCAGTTGATCTTTGGAACTTGTGCTACTGCTTTTTTAATTTAGTCAATATTGACTAGTTAACCTCCTGGACTTTGAAATCATTGTTTACTCTCTTTTCTATCACTTTAGCTTGTTTGGATTATTCTTTTATTCTCTCTGACCTTTAGTTTTAGATTTTCCTTTATCTTAGTTGTTCTTACCTCATGGTTTGCTTGCTGCCTTCTGCTTTTTTTTTTTTTTTTTTTTTTTGGTGGCAGGGAGGGGGTGGGTTCATTTATGTAACCTAGTTTCTTGTATCATTTTATCTTTATTTAACTGTTCTTTTTTATTGTTTTACTGCTACTTTTAAACCTTTTTATTATCTACAATTTTTAGTTTTCTGAAATTCTACCAGTGAAAAGTGTAGATGAAGGGGTTCGGCTGACAGGATGACCCCTTTGACCCCAAAAGACGGATGGGGGCTCATTTCCATTTCAACCATCCTGTAGAGGCCGCCAGACCCTGATGCTGATCTACAGAAATCTCACAGAAACTCTGCATAATTTAGTTTAGAATGGTGTTTACAGATCCCCTCGGCTAAGGATTACACATCAGGCTGCTTCTCACCATACTTTGTTTCTGCTTTTCTAGGATAAAGTGCCTCCCTTCAGCAGATTGAGTAGGCGGTGAGCTCTGTTCTGGAGAAAAATGGTTTGTAGCTCTGCCAAAGAATCAGTGAAATAGGATGCAGCATTCCAGATGAAAGAGGCCTTCTCATCACTGTGGAGCTGCAGAGCTCAGCCCTAGGACCTTCTCTTCTCTGTCTTCATTCAGTTATTGATTTCTTAGGTACTATCCACATACTGATGACTCCCAAATCTATATTTTCAGAACACAACCTCCCTCCTGAACTCTATAGTGCTAACTTCCCACTTGACATCTCAATTTCAATGTTCAATAGGCATCTCAAACTTAGCATATCCAAAACTAAATTACTGATCTTTCCCCCTGCTGAACCAGCTCCTCCCAAAGTCTTTCCCATCTCAGATAATAGTAACATCATCTTTCTCTTACAGCCCATATCCAATCAGTCAACAAATTCTACTGGTTCTACTTCTAACTTTGATCACCTCTCACCTGGAATAGTGCAGTAGCTTACTTACTGGTCTCTCTGCTTATATCCCTGCCTCCTACAGTCTACTCATTATACAACAGCTGCAGTGATCCTTTAGAAATATTTATCAGACCATATTATTCTGCTGAGAACCTTCAATGGTTCCTCATCAGCTGGTTTCCTTGTTCCTCCAACACAATCACACTCCCTCTATAAAGCCTTGGTATTTGTTCTCTCTTTCTGGAACCCTCTTCTATCAGATATTCACATAGCTTAATCTCTCACTTCCTTCAGGTCCATGTGCAAATACCAGTTCATCATCCTGTACAAAATATTAATAGTACCCACTTCATCATTTTATCCCCTTTCTCACTTTATTTCTCTTTATAGTACTTATCACTGTCTGCCATACTTGCTTATTATCAGTCTCCCCTAACTAAAATATTAGGTTGGTGCAAAGTAATTGCAGTTTTACCCATTACTTTCCATGGCAAGAACCACAGTTACCTCTGCACCAACCTAATACAAGCTCCAATAGAAGAAAAGATACTTTTTTCAATTTTTTTCTTGCTGTATCTCTAATGTCTGTGTCTGTAATGGCACTAGAAAATGCTCAGTAATTGTTTGAATACACTAAATAATTAAATAAGTGATTTAAATCCTGATATTATAGTTCAAGCAGCATTTTTTTTTTTTTTTTTTTTGAGATGGAGTTTCACTCTTGTTGCCCAGGCTGGAATGCAATGACCCACAATCTTGGCTCACTGCAACCTCCACCTCTTGGGTTCAAGTGATTCTCCCCGCTCATCCTCCTAAGTAGCTGGGATTACAGGCATGCCCCACCACACCTGGCTAATTTTTGTATTTTTAGTAGAGACGGGGTTTCACCATGTTGGTCAGGCTGCTCTTGAACTCCTGACCTCGGGTGATCAACCCACCTCAGCCTCCCAAAGGGCTATGATTACAAGTGTGAGCCACCATGCCCAGACCTCAAACAGCATTTTCAAACAGTTTATATAAAAAGAGGGTGTTAAGATGCGGGGAAACGAAAACTGAAAAAGAAGGTGACAACTGTATCAACCCTTGAATGAACTACCATTGTATGCAGGCACTGTGCCAGATGTCTCTTGTGGGTTATTTCTTTTAATCTCAAATGTTATAATTGACAATATTGGTTCAGATCTAGTAGATTCTTTGAAACTTATCACTCATTATCCATTATCTTTACACTCAAGCTGTAGTATTATTCATTGTCAAGAGACATAGACCTTAGGAAATAAACTTGCTGACCAGGAGGGGTGGCTCATGCCTGTAATCCCAACACTTTAGGAGGCTAAGGTGGGTGGATCATTTGAGGTCAGGAGTTTGAGACCAGCCTGGCCAACAAGGTGAAACCCCGTCTCTACCGAAAATACAAAAAAAATAGCCAGGCGTGGTGGCGTATGCCTATAATTCCAGCTACTCAGGAGGCTGAGGCTCGAGAATTGCTTAAACCCAGGAGGTGGAGGTTGCAGTGAGCCGAGATCCTGCCACTGCACTCCAGCCTGGGTGACAGAGTGAGACTCTGTCTCAAAAAAAAAAAAAAAGAAAAAGAAAAGAAAGAAATGTGCTAATCTTGGTGTTGTATGCTTTTCCTCCTGCTATAAGGAAAGCAATTATGGCAGGTAAAGGCAAGCTGACCATATTTATCCTAAATAATTCAAAATAAAATCTAATTCATGAAAAAGGGTACAAAGTATTTTGGATATACAAAGGAGAAATTAACCTCAATATGCACAATCAAAGAAGATCTTACTAGAAGCTAGCACTTGATCTAAGCCTCAAATAATTGACATGCTTTGTAAACTCAGAAGTTTGATACAAGGCAAGTTATAGTGTAAGGAAGGACAAAGAACTCTTAAAAAGCATGGTATGCAAGCAACCTTTGAGTAAGTGGTAGGCAGCTTCTAAGGCAGCCCCCACTGATCTCCACCTCCTCACATTTACGTCGTTGTGTAATATTCTCCACTCGAATATGAGTAGGACCTATGACTTACTCCTAGCCAACAGAATATGGCAAAGGTAGGTGGGAAATGGCTTCCATAATTAGGTTACATGATTGTGACTTCTGTCTTTTTATTTATTTATTTATTTTGAGACAGTCTTGCTCTGTCGCTTAGGCTGGAGTGCAGTGACGCAATCTAGGCTCACTGCAACCTCTGCCTCCTGGGTTCAAGCAATTCTCCTGTTTCAGCCTCCTGAGGAGCTGGGATTACAGGCACCCGCCACCCCGCCTGGCTAATTTATATATATATATATATATATTTTTTTTTTTTTTTGAGACGGAGTCTCACTCTGTCATCCAGGCTGGAGCAGTGCCGCGATCTCGGCTCACTGCAAGCTCCGCCTCCCGGATTCACGCCATTGTCCTGCCTCAGCCTCCCTAGTAGCTGGGACTACAGACGCCTGCCATCATGCCCGGCTAATTTTTTTTTGTATTTTTTAGTAGAGACAGTGTTTCACCGTGTTAGCCAGGATGGTCTCGATCTCCTGACCTCATGATTCGCCTGCCTCGGCCTCCCAAAGTGCTGGGATTACTGGCGTGAGCCACCGTGCCCGGCCTAATTTTTATATTTTTAGTACAGACGGGGGTTTCACAATATTGGTCAGGCTGATCTCGAACTCCTGACCTCAGATAATTCACCTGCCTCGGCCTCTCAAAGTGCTGGGATTACAGGTAGTGAGCCACTGCACCTGGCCGTTGACTTCTGTCTTGTTAGCAGACTATTGCTTTCTCAGCTTGTATGCTTTAATGAAAAAAGCTGTGATTTTGGAAAAGCCCATGTGTCAAGAAACTGAGACAGTCTCTAGCTAATAGACAGCAAGGAACTCAGGCCCTCAGTCTAACAGCCTTTCACACTCAAGCCTTCCCATGAGAGCTCAGTTCTCACCAATACATTGATTCCAGCCTTGCAAGGGACTCTATCTGAGAGAATCCAGCTAAGTCATATCAGTATTCCTGATCCACAGAAACAGTGAGATAATAAATGTGTGTTGTTTTAAGCTGCTAAATTTTGTCATAATTTGTTACAAAGCAAGAAATAATTACTTTAATTTAGGACTAATGATACATTTGCATTTTCCCCAAAATCTTTTTTGTAACAAATCTTTTAATTTGTAGTTCAAGCATTTATTTAGTAAATATTTATTAAGAGTCTGTTTTTTGTAATTATTGTTGTTATAGTGAATATAAAGGTTGGGAATATCAGAGAAAGACCTCTCCTCAAGAAGACTGGTCCAGGTAGGTAAGATGTGCTCACACATAATTAAAACAAGGTAGAAGCTACATGCTAAACTACAAGGAATAGCTGGTGATGATCTATCAAGAATATATGGTGGAAGTGCATTGAATTGAGTCTTGAAAAGCAGGTTGGGCATATAGAGATACACAATGGACTGTTTATAAGCAAATACATGGAGGTAAGAATTATAGGGCATGTACAACAGATGATAAGCAATTTCTTTCACTACAGAGTGGGACACATTTAGGGTAGAGGGTACATGCAGGTAGACAGAATTGGAGAAGTAGGTTGGACCATATTGGGAAGCTCCTTGAACTGTGGGCAAAGGGCTAAGAGTTGGTTCTTTTTAAAACATTATATCATTTTGCCAAAAATAATAGAGTCCCAATTTCCTTTCTGAAACCTTCCTCATTCCATACCTAATACTTTTAAATAGTGGGCCAACCATAAAAACTTCCTGTACTTTTGTCATGTCCCAGTTCGTTCAAGATTACTTATCCATTGAGTCTCTCTGAAATGGCTCACGGCATTTTATAATGCAATTTGAAGACCTAAGTATCACTGAAATTGAGAAACTAACACCATCTATAAAGTATTGTATGCATTTTTACTATGTGTAGATTATTGTGGTGACTCTCTGCATTTGTTTCTAGTACAGAAAAAATTATTACAGCATTTCCGCTGCCCCACCCTCCACCACCAAAATGTCACTTTCTTGAAGTATTCTCATTTATTCATCAGAGTTTGGAGGAAGGCCACATGGCTGTAAAATATGTATTTATGTCTAATTTGTGCACCGCTTCTGCCTGTAATTTCATTTAAGGTAGCTTAAATGGCACTCGAACAGACAATTTTTACTTGTACATTTACCAGCATGAAATCCCTTTGAAAATCCATTGAAGAACATCTTGAAATTAATCTTCACTGGAGGCTTTCTCTACATAATCTCTGCTAGTTACAAAATTCTTCATAGAGATTCTTAAGGAGTTTCAAAAGCTTTCTGCTCACCCAGCAGGATATGGCTCATTTTATAGTCTTTCATATACTACTTTAGAGAAGCACACAAACTTATCATCTTCCTCGCCTAATAGTAAAGGTTGATTGAGATCCTCCGGATTTGTGTTTTCATAGCTATTTTAATGCCCAAAACAACACACAACCAAGCATCCCTCCAGACTTTCAAAGTATCAACAAATAGTGTTTCTGAGCTCATTTCTCTCAATTTTGTACTCTGCACATCTAATTATGCTTATAGCATTCATAATTCTATGACACCAACTGTCAACAATCACATCACCATCCTCATATCTTCCCAGCTAAAAACTGTTTACAATTCAGTGTCACGATTTGATTTTTTTTTTTTTTTTGATTGATGATACTTAAGCAGCTGGGAGAATTAATGGAGTTTAGCAGAGGCCACAGTCCTAACCAGGGTGTGTAGCTGATATCTGGGAGGCCGCAGCCTTTCCTTTCTGCAAAAGCAGTCCAATTAGTGAGGCCTGCATGTCTGTGCAAGGAGAGAGGAGAAGGTGGTGGAAGAGGAAACCTGAAGTCCTCTGAGGGTTTGAAACTGCTTGGCTCTTTCCTATCAGAACAGTTCCACAGAAGCAAGAGAGGCAGAGTGCTTCTAGAAAAGACAGACTCTTCAGACATATTTGCAACATGTATTGCTGCAAATACACATAACATACAGTATTTGCAACTCACAGTCGTCATTCTCCAATTAATGTTCAAAAGAGTTTAGTGGTTTACTCCTCTAACCCTTAGGTATATAGGACATAAATTTATTCACTTAAAATTTAACTTGTCAATATAATTCACTTTGGAATATTTTTAAATAGTAAGTTGCTTGATTCACTTAAAATTACTTTATAATGCAATTAACAGAATTATTTTTAAAGTAAGTCCCTTTGAGGCCTATTATTTGATTTTTTAAATTATTTTTAAAAATAATTTTGTATATACATAATAAAATGGTACAAATTCTGAAGAATTCAGGGACCACCTTTATATCATTCAGCTTATTTGGTGGAGACCAGACTGGGAGAAAGGGGAAGAGTTTTGATAGCTTAAAGAGCTGTATAAATTTTTTTTAATGATTAATATTCTTTAACTGCAAATTTATGAAACAACTGAATTTGTGGAATGCTTACTTTATTATAATTTTTTCCTTCATCAAACAGATATTTCCATTCCTTTGTTTTCAAATGTGTTGCTTAAAATTAAAAGATTTACTTTTAGACTCTCTCTGTTCTTGACTACTAAAGTTTTCTTTTAATTTCAGCCTCTTAAGGTCAGAAGAATATTTGCTTTTAATTTTGCCATAACATAGACCTCAACTCTTTTGAATGCCTTCTTCATAATTTTTCTGTATATTAGATTGAAAATTCATCTCACTCATAATACCCCATACAAGTCTCTCTTACATTTTATCTCCTCTCCTGCCTATGACATTCATTTTTCTTTCTGTCCTTTGTTTGCTTATTGGTTTGTTTTTATTTAATGACTCACATCATGCTTTGAACTTTGTGTCCTTTTAAATTTAATATTTATACATTATAAATTTCCCAACCCATTGTGTAAATAAATTAGTATATTCATATTCATTTAGTCAAATTTGTTATCGATTATCAGAGACTAAATAATTCAACAAATGTAAATTCAGTACTAAATTTAGAATAAAGCCAAGTGAACTGGTAATCAGGAGACAACATTCCCATGTAAGACTGCAAATCCCGGAAAGGCAGTGACCACGTGATATTGTTCACTTTTGTATTCTGGGTGGTTAGCAAATTTTCTGACACAGGAACACAGAAGGTTTTCAACAAGTGTTTATAGAACAAATGAATTCTGGAAGGTAAGTATTATCATTTTTCCCATTTTATTAATGAGGTCATGTAATTATTAAGTGGTAAAGCCAATATTCAAACTCCAGTATGGAGTTCACATTCTTAATTACTATGTAATATTGCCTGTCTTGGAAATAAAGGAGAGGTATCAAAAATTCCACCACTCTTAGAATTAGGTTTCATCATATATATGAGACATTAACTAACTTAGCCAAGAACAAAAAGAAATTTTACACAATTACACGAAGATTTTTAAAAGAAATAGAATATTCTCATGTAATCTCATTCAAGCACAGAAAACATAGAATATTAAATATCTAAATCATGGAAAACCATTAACATATAATTTCTGCTGCACCATTTACTTTACCAAATGTCAAAGCATTGTAATTACAGGCTTGCAAAAATGGTAAATGAATGGAAGAGTTCACTCCTAGGTGTATAAAAAAAATGGAGATCAATATTATGCTATTACTGCTGGTTTGCACATCAGAAGAAACATGTGAAGCAAATGCCAAGGCACCACAGTGGAGATCAATGCACTCAGCAAACAGATGGATTCATCTCTGAGATGCCAATAAGTAGCTCCTAAATACTTTTCTCTCTAGAAAACCTGTGTGCCTAATTTTCATCTTAAAAGCTCAAATTTATATTTTGCACTCTGGGCTTCATTGTAGATTGCATAACGATCCATTTTGTACAAGAAGTCAAGAGTCTAGTATCAGTTAGTTGCTTCTGAATGTTTAAGGCTACCAAGCCCTGGCATTGCTTTGTACAAATGATACATTTGATTTGCAAAGCCTCAGAAGGTAATGACATAAAGTCGTTCAAAGCTGTCAAGAATCACTGCAGAGAAGATACGTGATAACCAATTAAAGTTCCAGTAGGCAGCATTTAATTTTGTGTGAATTTAGTTCAAACTTTGAAGGTGTTTTGACTGATGAGAAATCCTAGGGCTCTGACACAGGATCTCTTAAGGCAGAAGAGCCCCCAGGCATCCACTGAAATTCAGCCATAAAGGAGTGAAGGGCTGTGGGAACGCATCACTAATTCATGTGAATAGTCTCGTAACTATTCACAATCATAGGAGCTATGGAGCTTAGTTGAGTCTCCCTTAGACACTCTGCAAAATATGCATAAAGATCCAATCGCAAAAAGGGTTCCTTACTAGGAAAAAGGAATAATTTTAACCATTAGAGTTACCTGGTGGATTTTTGAAGTGACCAAGAGCAAAAAGTATTCCTAAATATTGACTTTGGAAAATCAGACCTGGTTTTTGATGACCCGTATTGCTAGGACACTAGGAAAAGTCCTGGAAAGTGCTCTTCTCCAGGATCAAGTGCAGTCAGCACACAATGGAAAGCCCACTGTGAAATAATGCTGCTGTGAGCTTTTGGAGCTGAGGGTGAACTGGAAAGAATAATGGCTGAGCACAATCCAGAATGAAGTAGGCTTCTGAGATGGAAACCTTGAAATCTCAGCTCTAGAAAGACTTTTTCTGAGCTACTTATTCTGCAAAGATGCAGAGGCCATCTCTGTATTACTACTAAGCAACCTAGTACTGAGATGGTGTCTTATCCAAAATAATCTGTCAAGGTATATTTATTGGATCGCTAGAGAAGGATTAGATCTTAGTCTTCTCCAGAAATAACCTGTCCATGGTCTTTGATCAATCTTTTAATTCATGTTTAAACTTTTATCAAGCATCTTATTTGGTCAAGGATCTGATAACCCTAAGGTAGTCCAGATATACAAACTAGATGTGTCATTGTACTAAGAAGTGAAAATATGACAATGGCTTCTCTTGATTATCTCTATACTACTATTGAAACTACTTATTTGCACCAGACTTGTATAGGCCACTGAGTATATATATTAACTCTATTAATCACCACACCTCCATGAGCATTGGTCCCATTTTATAGATACGGGAATAAAATAGAATGCTGCCCAAATTTGCATACATTTGAGCAACAGAACCAAGACTTGAACACAGGTTAATCTTACCAGGGCCACTCCAGGATCATCCCTGGGAACTGCTTTCCAAAAAGCACTTCCAAAATTAAAAGATTACCTTGCTCAGAAGCCAAATGGACCTCTGTCATTCAAAATTTATCTAAACTATTCTTGGAACTGTAAATATCACCTGCAGTTTCTTGAAAAGAAATGACTCTCTACTCTGTGTGAGTTAGGTAACGTATGCAGCTCATATGATATGCACCCAATGAATGATTTTTCCTCTAGAGTAATGGTTAAGCTATTGGTTCTAGAGTAAGACCATCTAATCCCATAATACTGGCTCTAGGTATGTGACTTTGGGCAAGTTACATTACTTCTTTGAGCCTCTGTTTCCTTATCTATAAAAGATGTAATAATAGTATCTATTTGATAGAGTTACTACGATGATTAAATGAAAATGTCTATATGAGGTGATTAGCACGATATTAAACCCTTAATAGATGCTATTTTTTCATATTTTCTCTTTCCTTTTATTCAGGCTACATTATGCCACCAGATATAGATGATCTAGGTATTAAATATAATCAAAGAGAAATAAGGCTAATATATATCAAGGCTAATTAACACATATATTTATTTGGCTGGGAGCGGTGGCTCATGCCTGTAATCCCAGCACTCTGGGAGGCCAAGGCAGGTGGATCACTTGAGGTCAGGAGTTCGAGAAAAACTATGAAGTGGGTAAAGCTTGTCTTTTTTTTTTTTTTTTTTGCGATGGCATCTTACTCTGTCACCCAGGCTGGAATGCAGTGGCATGATCTCAAATCACTGCAACCTCTATCTCCCGGGTTCTAGCAATTCTCCTGCCTCAGCCTCCCCAGGAGCTGAGACTACAGGCATGCACAATCATGTACAGCTAATTTTTGTATTTTTAGTAGAGACGGGGTTTCACCACGTTGGCCAGGGTAGTCTAGAACTCCTGACCTCAAGTGATCCACTCACTTCAGCCTCCCAAAGTGCTGGGATTACAGGCGTGAACTACTACGCTGGCCTAAGCTTGTCTTTTTTGTTCTTAGTCTCCAAGTTGCAGACGCCATCTGCAACTTGTATTACTACTAAGCAACCTAGTACTGAAATGGTTTCTTATCCAAAATAACCTGTCAAGATATATTTATTGGATTCCTGGAGAAGAATTAGATCTTTTATAGATTCTTTCCTTTCTCTGTAGTAAAGCCTGATTTTAAGTATGGACCTAGAATTTATTTGCAGTAAGATGTAAATGCATTCATTCAATAACAAACATATACTAAATGATTATTTTAACTGATTACAGCCTGATATAATTCCAGGAGTGCTTTAAAAAAATGTACACTTCAGAATTAAAGCCACTTTTATAGATTATCTATTCTAAAATGATCAAGTTAAAAAGTAAGGAAATTGAGATCCTGAGAACTTTGTATTTTAATAAGAACCAAAAGAATAAAGCTTTATTAGTGGCATCTTTGGCGTGAGTCAACAGATAGGGAATATACACCAACAGGGTAACATCATTAAATCACTTATTCAGATAGCTGCTCCCTAGTTCATTCCTAAAGAACAGTCTTATCCATAGGTTCAAGAAAAGCTAGTTGTTTATTTGAAGCAGAGGGTTGCGGGAGACACCAAGTGTTCCCACATGCTTCTAGGAATGTTGTGGGCTTGCTTTCTCATCACCAGTATGCTTACCATCATCATTTCCAATAGCCTTCCTACCTAGAAAAAGAATTGCCACCTCTCTTTATATGATTTTCAAATAATTATAAGTAAATTCTTCAACCTTAATGCCCAATTCTAAGTGTTTCTAGCTAGTCAGAAGGGCATTAAGAAAGCAGATCAAGAACTGGGAGGTAATTTTATGTGTGAACAGAATGTCATTAATTTGAAGGGTCACCTAACTCTGTATCTCTGAGAAATGAGAAATGGTTAATCAAGGACAGTGGGGCATGGCATCACTCTCACAGACAGTGAACAGTAAAGCATTACTTTGGAATACTTTACTCCAAATAACTATGTGATGGCGAGGAATAGAATAGGTCATTTTTCTTTGTCAATGGACCACCATTTCTTTTAATACACAGTGTGATCAGTGAATCAGAAATGAATGTCCAAGGCCAGGCACGGTGGCTCACTCTTGTAATCCTAGCATTCTGGGAGACCAAGGCAGGTGGATCACTTGAGGTCAGGAGTTCGAGACCAGCCTGGCCAACATGGCAAAACCTTGTCTCTATTAAAATTACAAAAATTACCTGGGTGTGGTAGCATGAAACTGTAGTCCCAGCTACTCGGGAGGCTGAGGCAGGAGAATCACTTGAACCCGGGAGACAGAGGTTGCAGTGAGCTGAGATCACGCCACTGCACTCCAGCCTGGGTGATGGAGAGAGACTCTGTCTCAGAAAACAAAACAAAACAAAAAAACAAAGAATGTCCAGCCCAACCCTGAAAATGAAGAGCCAGACTTCATGAGTAGCTTCTGTGAAAGACACGTTGCCACAGAAAAAGCTAAAAATGTGAAAATGACTTCAGTTTACCAAGAAACCCTCTAGCCGTTCACTTATCACAAGGCAGTGTCTATGACCCTCTTGAAATAGGCCCTTTGCTCCTGTTCCTTGTCTAAATGCACCAAATCACTAGTTGACAGCTGTACTCTGAGCACAAAGTGATGACCCCTGGAGCCCTGAAAACTGACTACTTCCCACTTTGTCCACTTAAATATCAATCTTATGAGCTTCATGAAAACATCTGTAACAGAACTTAAACTGATATTCTTATTGTCTTAGAATGTTAGCAGAGGCCCAAACACTGAGTATAATTATGCCCAAACCGGTACTAAGACCCCATGTATCTTGATATGTGGGCCCCTGACACATACAAAGCTGGAGTTTTGGTTCATCACCTCTAAGAACATGAGTGGTGAAGATGTTCTTGGAGACTTATCAGTGGTTTATGCATTCCCTCAACACACAATAGTGTAGAAGGAAGTGCTTCTGCTCCCATACCAACCAAACCAAATGAGGAAGGCTTTGGAAATCCACCCAGAGCACTAAACCTGTGTCTCCTGGAAGTTAGGTGGCACAGGCTGTTGTATCTGTGCTTTCTGTTTGCTTTTTAACAAGTCCAATTTATTTAATAAAGTGTTATATTGTGTTGGTGTTTATGCACATATTCTGCAATTAGTACTTTGGAGCTAATAATTACACTTCTCTAAATAATTACAATGATGCCTTATGTTTATATTAACAACTTATATGTGTCAGACATTGTGCTAAATACTTTCACAAGCATTATTTCATTCGAGCTTAATGATCATCTTAAGAAATTCATTAAAACTATTTTACAGTTAAGGAAACAAAGCGTAGGTTAAGATCACAAAGAAAATGGTGAAGGCAGAACCTGAACTCAGGTAGCCTGTCTACAAAGCCTAGTCTTATTCAATAGGCTTCCCTTGTAAAACATTGAACTAGGCATTATACAAAATAATAAAATAGTTAATGCTTTTAATGCCTATGCCAATATCCATTTTTATCATATTATTTTCCATTTTAAATATTCAGAAATTTTTACATTTTCTACATTTTTATCTAGGTGGCAGGAATGGGATTTTCAGCAATGAAGGAAATGATCTATATCTGTGCTGACCAATACAGCAGTCACTAGTCACATGTGACTGCTGCAATGGAGGAACTAAATCTTTACTTGAATTTTATTTAAATTTTTTTAACTTCAAGCTTAAATGGCCATATGGTGCTAGTGGCTATGGCATTGGAATAACCAAAGATAATACTTGCAGGCCTATCTTGGCCTGTCTGTCTATTGGCAGATCCAGGTATACCATATATCATACACATATAATATAGAGACTCTAGATTACCTGAAAAAAAAGTTCTAGATTAAGGAAGAGGTAAGTGACTCATTTCAGCCAAAAATCTCCCAAGAAAATCTACCTAATATCTAGGATGATGCCAAAGTTTCAAAGATTCCTTTGGATACAGAGATTATGGATTTCAAATATATTTTGGGATGTTCTCACAGAATCCAAGCTGATGGACATTTTTATATCACCAAATTAGTTATCATAAAACACTTTTTCCAAAATTAAAAAAAAAAGGAATCACTTCTCAATGGTTAGATTTAGATCAAGCTAAATATTTACTATCTGATAATCAAGGCAATTATTAACAGCTAGAGCATTCATTTGTTCTAGGCAACATTTTAAGAATGACATTCTGGAAACAATTTAAAAGACAACAATCAAGATAAAGAAGGTTCTGGAAAGATGGTCATATAAGAAGACATGGAATTGTTAGCCGAAAGAGAAGGCACAAAGGTGGTATAGGTGCTGCCTTTAAGTAATTGAATGCTTGTCACACAGGAGAGAGAATCCTTATTCTATGCTATCCAAAGAGAAGGACTAAGGTCAAAAGGGAGGACTTAAAGGCAGTAGGATGCCCCGATGTAAGCAAGAGCAGGAAGTTGAGCTATTCAGCAGAATTCACTATTTAAGAAGTGATACATTCCAGCCATTAATTATGTTCAAACAGGTTGCAAAAAATTTTTAAATTATAGTTAAAATGCAAGCCCAGGCCAGGCGCAGTGGCACACAGTTGTAATCCCAGCACTTTGGGAGGCCAAGGTGGGCGGATCACCTGAGGTCATGAGTTCAAGACTAGCCTGGCCAAAATGGTGAAACCCCGTCTCTACCAAAAATACAAAAACATTATCCAGGTGCAGTGGCATACGCCTGTAGTCATGGCTACTCAGGAGGCTGAGGCAGGAGAATCACTTGAACCCAGGAGGCGGAGGTTGCAGTGAGCCAAGATCGTGCCATTGCACTGCAGCCTGGGCAACAAGAGCGAAACTCCATCTTAAAAAAAAAAGAAAAAATGTAAGCCCACGCATTTCTACGGTACTTAATGAAAAGTTGTCACAGGACCTTAAGAACGCAAAAGCTTGGTTTAGCCATTACTTTTTGTTTGTTTTTTTTTTTAAAGGAAGGTGTTTTGTGAATATTTATGTGTTACTTACAAAATGTAAGTTATAGCTATATCTATGCTATAGCTTGTCATTCAAATTTGGATATTTATCTAAATATATTTCTTAAAAAGGGCAAAGAGCTTTCTCATGAATTTTTTGATGTAACAGTTCTAAAGACTACGATGTGTAACTTTGAGATGATGAATGTCTATTATAAGACATTATATTTGTTGGAATTAGTTGAAAATTCTGTGTGTTCTAGAACAGAGTCCTCAGAAATAACACCACACATCTACAACCATCTGATCTTTGACAAACCTGACAAAAACAAGCAATGGAGAAAGGATTCCCTATTTAATAAATGATGTTGGGAAAACTGACTAGACATATGAAGAAAACTGAAACCAAACCCCTTCCTCACACCTTATACAAAAATTAACTCAAGATGGATTAAAGACATAAACATAAGACCTAAAACCATAAAAGCCCTAGAAGAAAACCTAGGCAATACCATTCAGGACATAGGCATGGGCGAAGACTTCATGACCAAAACACCAAAAGCAATGACAACAAAAGTCATAATTTACAAATGGGATCTAATTAAACTAAAGAGCTTCTGCACAGCAAAATAAAGTATCATCAGAGCGAACAGGCAACCTACAGAATAGGAGAAAATTTTTGCAATCTTTCCATCTGACAAAGGGCTAATATCTAGAATCTACAAAGAACTTAAACAAATTTACAAGAAAAAAACAAACAACTCCATCAAAAAGTGGGCAAAAGATATGAGCAGACACTTCTCGAAAGAACACATTTATGCAGCCAACAAACATATGAAAAAAACCTCATCATCACTGGTCATTAGATAAATGCAAATCAAAACCACAATGAAATACCATCTCATGACAGTTAGAATGGTGATCATTAAAAAGTCAGGAAACAGCAGATGCTGGAGAGGATGTGGAGAAATAGGAGTGCTTTTACACTGTTGGTGGGAGTGTAAATTAGTTTAACCACTGTGGAAGACAGTGTGGCGATTCCTCAAGGATCTAGAACCAGAAGTACCATTTGATGCAGCAATCCCATTACTGGGTATATGCCCAAAGGATTATAAACCATTCTACTATAAAGACACATGCACACATAAGTTTATCGCAGCACTGTTCACAATAGCAAAGACTTGGAACCAATCCAAATGCTCATCAATGATAGACTGCATAAAGAAAACATGATACATATACACCATGCATATACATGGAATACTATGCAGCCATAAAAAACGATGAGTTCATGTCCTTTGCAGGGAAATGGATGAAGCTGGAAACCAACATTCTCAGCATACTAGCACAGGAACAGAAAACCAAACACCGCATGTTCTCACTCATAAGTGGAAGTAGAACAATGAGAACACATGGACACAGGGAGAAGAACATCACACACTGGGGCTTGTCAGGGTGTTAGGGGCTAGGGGAGGGATAGCACTAGGAGAAATACCTAATGTAGATGATGGGTGATGGGTTCAGCAAACCACCATGGCACGTGTATGCCTATCTAACAAACCTGCACATTCTGCACATGTACCCCAGAACTTAAAGTATAATAATAAAAAATAAGTGTTGTCCCAGCTGCTCAGGAGGCTGAGGCAGGAGAATGGTGTGAACCCAGGAGGCAGAGCTTGCAGTCAGCTGAGATCACACCACGGCACTCCAGCCTGGGCGACAGAGCGAGACTCCATTTCAAAAAAAAAAAAAAGAAAAGAAAATTCTGTGTGTTCTAATAAAGTTGTAAATTATGTTTACATAGGAGGCAAAGTTTGCTGATCAATCCTGTGGAAATTAGTCCAATTTAAGACACCACTGACATAACTCAACCTCTATAAAGTACTAAGTAAATTCTCTTAGAATTAGAAACATATCTAAAAGCATTCTTTCTTATAAATATTATTTTGCAAGACAAATATGACTTTAACAGATTAATTATAAGATGCAATGCCTAAATCTTTTTTTTTCAAAACAATTTTTTCACACTTTTTACAGGAATTCATTTTCTCCCTTTTGTATTTATCCAAATACCACCTATCCAAGGCTCTATGCAAGCCTCTTTACCATGAAGCCTTCCCAGATTATCTCAGCCTCTTTTAAGTTTACACCATGGTCATGCCTGCATTACTCTATGCTACACAGTCTTTACCATAGGATTCCTAAGTATTCTTTATCCTTGTATATATTTCTGTTTAACTATGTTGGCTTATCCCTGTTCTAGCACAGTGACTTGCATTAAAAGGCCATGGTAAATGCTAATTACTTGATTGAGAAAAGTTGGAAAATCCATAGATGGGAGAACTGGCCAGACCAGGGAGAATTTCTATCCCAGTTATCTTTGCTATATAACAAATTCCCCGAAAGCTTAGTGGCTTCAAACAAGCATTTTATTATGTTCAATGATTGATGGGGAATTGGAAAGGAGACATTAGGGCTGTCTTCTCTCTGCCATGAGGTCTGGGGTCTCAGATGAGAAGACTAATCATCAATGGCTGGAGCTGGAATTATCAGAGGACTTACTCATAATTGGTGTTTGAGAGGGAAAGGCTTAAAGCTTAAGACTGCTAAGTGGAGCACCCATCTGTGGCTTCTCTGTGTGGGTTGGCTTCTTCATAACATGGCAGCCCCAAGGGAATCAGACAGGACTCCCAGAAGGAGTATTTCAGTGCAACAAGTGAAAGCATTTTTGGACCTGGCCTCTGAAGTCACGTAGTGTCACTTCTACCATACTCTATTGGTTGAAGTAGTCACAAGCCTACCCAGTTTCAAAAGGGAGAAAACATAAACCCCACCTCCTCATGGGAGGAGTGGCAAAGTCACATTATCACACAGCATGTGGAATAGGAACAATCGTAACAGCCATCTTTGGAAAGTACAACCTGAAACATTTAAATTCTTTGGAAAATGCAATTTCCAACCCAGTTCTAGGCTTTAACAGACTACAGTTTTGGATATGTTCAGTCTGTGACCAAATGTTCTAGAACTACATGGAGTCCACAGCCAGAATATCTTGTTAATAACAATAGCAATAATAGACATCATTTGTTGACACACACTAATGAATACCTACCAATGTCTTACAAGCATTTCCTAATTCCTCAAATCAACGCTATGATAAAGGGCTAATCATTTTTCCATCTTACTAACAAGAAAATTGTGGCACAAAATTGTCAAGTGAGTTGGGCAAGATCAGTGGAAGCAAGATTAGGTATCAGCCATGTCTGTCTGACTCTGGAGTCTAGATTCTTAATCCTGAAGCTGTACTGACTCTATATATGACATTGTCAGAGGCATGTGAACCAGAGCAACTCCATCTGGAATAGGAGCTGTGTAAAATAAGGCTGAGGCCTACTGGGCTGCATTCCCAGAAGGTTAAGGCATTCGAAGTCATAAGATGAGATAGGAGGTCAGCACAATATATAGGTCATAAAGACATTGCTGATAAAACAGTTTGCAGTAAAGAAGCCAGCCAAAACCCACCAAAACCAAGATGGCCACGAGAGTGACCTCTGGTCGTCCTCACTGCTACGCTCCCACCAGTGCCATGACAGTTTACAAATGCCATGGCAATGACAGGAAGTTACCCTATATGGTCTAAAAAGGGGAGGCATGAATAATCCATCCCTTGTTTATCATATCATCCAGAAATAACCATAAAAATGGGCACCCAGCAGCCCTTGGGGCTGTTCTGTCTATGGAGTAGCCATTCTTTTATTCTACTTTCTTAATAAACTTGCTTTCACTTTACCCTGTGGGCTCTCCCTGAATTCTTTCTTACACAACATCCAAGAACCCTCTCTGGGGGTCCGAATCAGGACCCCTTTCCTGTAACAACATTGTTCATCTTAAAGGCTTCAGAGCCCTTCATTCTTATAGCTCTTTGTAAATAACTAGGTCTATGTGGGGAATGTCGCTTTTATCACTGATTCCTCCTGTAGCGTGTTATATTGTTTCTGGTTATGTTTCAGCATGCACAAGCCCTTCTGGAAACTTTGAAAAATTATGTTTCATTCTGTTCCTCTAACCACAACTTGGTCATAAATGCTTCTGGAATTTGTTTTCATCAGCTCAGGGCATCATTTCTTCCTTTGCTCTTGCCTGCCACAGCAATGTCAAAGCAGCAAGCAAAAACAGATCCACTGATAATTCTTTTTATCTTCTAACAGCAACTTTTGTTTCTATGTCTGAATCATCCTTTGGGACTCATACCCTGTTCTGGAGTGAATGTATGACATCATGTATTTGGAAGGGGTTTTGTTGAGTGCCTGAGTGATGGTTTTCTCCAACTTATGGGGCAGAAGGTTCTTGTCGCTTACTGCCCGAATTTTTCCAATCTAATTAAACACAAATTAGTGAAACCTGAGATACCCTGAGGACTCGTTAAAGAGAAACTGCCAAACCTTTGAAAAACAGAATTTCCACATAGATTTCCCTACAACTATGTTTGTCAATTTGTAGAAAGCTAAGAATACTCCAAGTAGTGATTAACGGTCTGAATGGAATTGCACACACGCACAAAAGAGCCCATTTAATAAACCAACAATGGAAGGTACAACCGTGGATCAATTGCTCCACATTTCTCTCCTTGGAGGTTCAAATGCAGCAATGAAACTAAGCTGGTACTTGAATGAAGTGATTTTCCTCCCTGAAAAGGAATCATGTTTCATCCCTGCTTTCTAAATTCTTTTTTGTTTTGCCAGACATCTATTCCTTGTATTACATAAGAATAGAAAGCCACAAATTGTCTAGACACAGGTGGTCTAGCCTTGAAAGATGCTAATATCCACCATTCAACTAGAATCTCCCAGACTGTTTAATTGGAATTTTGTTTTGTTCTGTTTTGTTTATTTGTGTGTTTAGCATTAGCAGGGAGAACAGAAAACTGTCTCTCCTTTAGGCTGAGCACTTGGGAATAGACTTCCAAACATCAACTTAAAAGCCAAGAAAGAAGAAAAAATACTCGGGTAACATAACAGCTGCTGAGCTCTACAGAACACAACTACTAAAAACATCTTGTATAGCTGTGAAGGGACACTCAAAGAGCTTGTAGCTAGTATAGGTTCCTGGGTAGATTTTAAACTTTCTAAGACAATGTATAGATATATCAACGGAGAACATGCACATCTGGAAAAAATCACAAAATAACTGGGATAGAAAAAGAAGGGAGACAAATTCCCTACAAAAGCCACTGAACTGCAGCAACTCATGAAACGCAAGGATAGATTAAATGGCAATAAATTCTTTAAGAAATGTAATAGGATTATGTACAGAATATAGTACTCATTTCATTTCCTAGAATGATAAAGGCTGTCATCACTGGTCATTAGAGAAATGCAGATCAAAACCATAATGAGATACCATCTCACGCCAGTTAGAATGGTGATCATTAAAAAGTCAGGACACAACAGATGCTGGAGAGGGTGTGGAGAAATAGGAATGCTTTTACACTGTTGATAGGAGTGTAAATTAGTTCAACCATTGTGGAAGACAGCGTGGCGATTCCCCAAGGATCTAGAACCAGAAATACCATTTGACCCAGCAATCCCATTACTGGGCACATACCCAAAGGATTATAAATCATTCTACTGTAAAGACACAAGCGCATTTATGTTTATTGCAGCACTGTTCACAATAGCAAAGACTTGGAACCAGCACAAATGCTTATCAGTGATAGACTGCATAAAGAAAATGTGGAACATATATACCATGGAATACTATGCAGTCATAAAAAAGGATGAATTCATGTCCTTTGCAGGGACATGGATGAAGCTGGAAACCATCATTCTCAGCAAACTAACACAAGAACAGAAAATCAAACACTGCATGTTCTCACTCATAAGTGGGAGTTGAACAATGAGAACACATGGACACAGGGAGGGGAACATCACACACCAGGGCCTGTCACAGGTTAGGGAGCTAGGGGAGGGATAGCATTAGGAGAAATACCTAATGTAGGTGACGGGTTGATGGGTGCATCAAACCACCATGGCATGTGTATGCCTATCTAACAAACCTGCACGTTCTGCACAGCTATCCCAAAACTTAAAGTATAATAATAATAATTTAAAAAGATAAAGTCTAAAAGGAATCTCAAAACAACATTCTGCATAACCTTTTTATCTTATGTTTTATTTTGTTTGATAAGAGGACAATAGAGAAAAAGTAGATAATTATCAGTATGAATGGGACTAGCTACTGGCGACCTAGCTTCTGGGCCATTACCCTTCCTATCACACTTCTTGGTACCTACGTTTTACAGAGTAGCTTACAGTATCGTTATATGAGTCATTTCATTATATCTTCACATGTGAGATATCAGAAAAGGCATCAATTCATTTTAAAGATGATGCATTTACTTAAATGCAATTAAATATAGAAAGTTTAATGTCCTAATGCTAGTAACACAGATAATGATACAAAGAAGACCAAACCCCAGGCCTCTAGGTTTCAATATATATGTATATTATCTACTCTGGAGATTAAGTGATTATAATTCACTGAATGTTACCATTTACAAATGGCAGGTTCTATACAGTGATACCTTGAAATAATGTTCTTTTATAACAAATTCTTTTGTGAAAAAAAAAAAAAAGCCCATCATATTAATAGGAAAGAAAACAGAAGCAACAGGCACATAGCAGTAAGATTTCATTGGTGGCAAAATTTAAAACTAACCAATCAGCAAACATTTTTCTCAGTGTTTTGTTTTGGTTTTTTTCCCTATTTTAAGAAAAATATAGCTGGTCAAAGGTAAGAAAAAGTTTGTTTGCTTTATTTTTAGCCACTACATTTTTTTCCAACTATTCCATTCACCACCTTCTCTTGTCAGAAAAGGAAAACCTTCTTTCATTCATCTGTCTGGCCATTCATCAGGTTCTCATTGAGCACCTAATCCAGGCTAGAACTATGCTAGCTGCGGGGATGCAATGGTAAACAAGAAAGACCAAGAAACCCCCAACCTAGCAGAAGACGTAGACAACTGAAATGGCTTTTGCAATACAGTGCTATAAGGGCTATGATGAGAACAGCATGCTTTGACCGCCACTAACTCCCACTGGGGAGGCCAGAAGGAAACCTCCTGGAGAAAATTACTCTGAGCTGAAACCTAAAATAGGGCAGGGTAGGGAATGAGGAAGAGTTTTTAAGGGAGTAACTGATGTAAAGGAGTAAAAAACAAAGGGTTTCCTGTTCAAAGAACTGAAAGAAGTTGGTGAAAGAGGGGGCAGAGGAAAAAGATGGGATTGGATTAGGAGACCAGGGCCATATCTCACTGAGTGCTGTCAGCCGTGTCAAGGGCTTGAACTCAATCTTAAGGGCAACTGCAGGAAAGTTAAAGGGTTCATTAGGGAAAACATGAATAAATATTCTTCAATAAAATCATTCATGCCAGTTAGGGAACCAGTTAGGAGGTTGTTACTGTAAGCCAGGTGAAAGAGATAACAGTGGTCTAAAATAGTTTCATAAAACATTTGACTAACAGGACAATCAATTCCACACTTTGATTTTACATTCTTTATCTCATGTCATGGAAAATGTTTCCTGCTGAAAATTTTGCAACATAAGCAAGGAAGTGCAGTGATATTTTAGGGAGTGGAGCCCCCAGAATTGCACATTCTCCTGAATGGCCTTCTGCTCCTCTGACAGATGACACGCTGGGGGCTGGTCTAGCTGAATCACTTCACTCTCATTCTATAACTCCCATCCCTGTCCCTGCCCAGCCTAAACTGTGTCTTTTGGATCTTTTTCCTAGATCCAACATGTTTGTCTTCTCCTTCAGCCGTAAGTTTTCTACATATCTTCTTTTTTGTATGTTTGTTGTTTGTTTGTTTTTGGGTTTGTTGTTGTTGTTGTTTTTGAGACGGAGTCTCACTCTGTCGCCCAGGCTGGAGTGTAGTGGCATGATCTTGGCTCACTGCATCTCCGCCTCCCAGGTTCAATCAATTCTCCTGCCTCAGCCTCCTGAGTAGCTGGGATTACAGGCATGCACCACCACGTCCGGCTAATTTTTGTATTTTTAGTAGAGATGGGGTTTCACTATATTGGCCAGGATGGTCTCAATCTCTTGACCTTGTGATCCGTCCACCTCAGCCTCCCAAAGTGCTGGGATTACAGGCGTGAGCCACCGTGCCCGACTCTACACATTTTCTTTTCTTTTCTTTTCTTTTTTTAATATACTAATAGTGTTTATGTGAGGGAATCAGGATAAAACTAAAATAACAGACTAAACATACATAAGAGAGAGGGGTAATTGAAGTTAAAGCATTCTTTTTCTTTTTTTTTTTTTTTTAGGTGGACAGGAAGTGGAATTTGTTGGTGAATATTAAGAGGGGGAAGCACAGTGAAAGCCCTCATGAGTGCAGGGCCCGCCACTTGTCCAGAGGGCCACGACTGGGAAGGTACTTGACACCACAGCCATCTGGGATGAGCTGCTTCTCAGCCACCATGTCTTCAAATTCATTGGCATTGAACTTGATGAAGCCCCACTTCTTTGAGATGTGGATCTTCTGGCAGCCAGGAAACTTGAACTTGGCCCTTCACAGGGCCTCAATCACATGCTCCTTGTTCTGCAGCTTGGTGAGGATGGACATGATAACTTGGCCAATGTGAACCCTGTCCACAGTGCCCTGGGGCTTTCCAAAGGCACCTCGCTGCCTGTTTGGAGCCTACACTGGGGTAGCGCAAGGTCAGAAACATGAACATCCATCTGAAAGGACTGTCTCTAAGGTCCTTTAGAGCAACCCATACAACAAACAGGCTGCATACACTACCAAGGAAGCTGCTGTTTGCAGCCATTGCACACTGGGACACATTTTCTTAACACAAGTTTGAATTCCCCAGGACTCATTATTTTGACCTCTGCTTTCTGAAATGGAAGTTTGACACAGATACACATTCTTTTCCTTAACAAAGGAGTTACAGATCATGCGTTGGTTAGTGCAATGTACTTAAAATTGCTCCTTGCACATATGTCCACAAGTTTATCTTCTTCCCCTGGGTTCACAGTTTCCTCTGTTACCCTTACAGGGTCTCTGCATCTGTATTCATATGGGACAGCCTTGAGCAGCATAGCTCAGACCTCAGCTCGGCTGGGACGTTATAGAAGAAAGTAGAGTACCAGGAGGAGAATGAAGTAGATGAATTCTAAGATTGTACCCTCTCTACTGGAGTGTTGTTTCCTAAAAAATTATCAGCCCACACATTCCACACATGAAAAATTCATCATACTATGAAGATAATTGAAGTAAATGTCATCTAATTTTAACCAAATTTATATTCTACCACAAAAGGACATGCAAATGGCTTCTTTTAAAAATATATATAGCCAGAATGGTTTTTGGCAATATTACAATGAAAAAACTGAAAGATTTGGGAGGTAATTAACTCATGTTCTAGATATCTACCATTATTAAAGTTTTCATGGGTAAGACTAGATCTTAAAACAGATTGATTTTTTGAAGACCAGAAACTGAACTGAATTTGAACAAGTCCCATCGGGACTGAATTTTAGCGTCTCAAAAGTGGTGTTGTTTAAAACCACACTACTCTGACAATGGGAAACCAACTTACATCGTACAGCCACAGGATCTTTATATACTGCAATGGGTGGAAGTAAAGTTTCCCTAAAATAAAATTGATGTTCCTGTTATCAATTATCCCACAAGGAAGTAAATCCTGAGACAAGAAAGGAGGGCTTGGGAAATACATCTCAGTTCCCGAGGACAAAGAGAACCTCTCCATTTTCTAGGTGAGGGACTCATCTTAATGAGCACTGAAGCCTCAATACTGTAACAGCCAGTGCTAGTGACTGGGCATGGGGTGAGCTGCCCCCATAACCAAGAATAAAGCAAGGACCTGCCTGATGAGGAATCCCCAAAGGATTTGGAACAGAGGCGGCAATTTTCAGATGTTTTGTATAAGTTGTACTTCCCTTCTATTATCCTCAAACAATCTGTTTTAAAATGCTCCAAATCCTAAAAATCTTAAAATGATGAAATGTAGTTCCTGGCCTCTCCTTTACTAAGAGAAATTAAAGAAAAAGGAGACGCCCACTGCTGGAGTGCACATGTCTAGTGGAGTTGTTTACCCTTTCCCAAGTCCGAGGTGGCTTTGGCAGCAGCAATTGTGGTTGGAGAAAACTGTGCCTGCAGTGATGTTCCCACAGACAGTTCAGTAGCAAAAGGCCAGCTAAAGAGAGATTCTGGAGCAACCAGCACCTGAGCCAGTGGTGTGGATGCCCTGCCATGAGGGCCTGCAGCAGCATGCAGTGAGAACATTCGGGATTTCCTTTTGAGAATGTCAAGTCATCACGGACAGTGGCTCATGAGTCAGACCTCACCCCGTGTATCATCGTCAGAACACCATCCGTGGTGGTTTGGACCATTACGCAGTTTTAAATTGTTTTTGTTCTTATTCATTGTTTAATTTATATCTGTGGTGGATCATTGGTTAAAGACAGGAAGCAAAAGAACACTGATGTTGAAATACACATTTATACGAAACATAAAAGAGATAATTCTGTAAATTCCCTTAAGAGTTTCTTTAACCAAACCTACCAGTTGCATTGAACTAATCAAAATATTTATATAGCACATCACGCTCTCTCTAGTTCTACTTTTAGAGTGTTAAAAGGGAAACTATTTTGCCGATAATATGGAATTTGGGTTTTTTGTCTAATGGGATTAAATATTATCCATAACAAAATGTTTTGTTTGAGCATAGGCTAGGAAAATGACAACTTAAATCTTTTCTCTGAACCCACATTTTAGGAACAAAAATATAAAAATTATTTCAATAAAACACTTGCGTTTTTAAAAGTAAAATGCAAGAAATCCAAACATAAAATAAGCAGTTTTTTTGATGTTGTCACAAGTAGTTACATTTATATCTATATTTTAATATACATTTAGTCCCCAACTAAATATTATAGATATCATTTTACATTTCAGATCTTTCAATTTTTTTAAATTAAAAAAATTTTTTAAATAAAATTTCAAAAAATTGATAGCAAATGTTACTTGTTAAGTGGGAAAAAGTTAAAATGTATTTTATATAATAATTATTAAGATTATATTTAAACAATCAATTAAGATAACCATATAATTTATATCCAAACCAGAACAGTTTTGAGAATGGAAAGGACTACTAATAATCATCATCCCAGGAGAATATATAAAATCCAGGCCTATCCTAAGGAAATGGGACTTTTGGTAATACTACTAAGAATATGATCTGTAATAACATATTGGCCTTTTTATAAATTTTAAATTATTTATTATGCAACATATAAGATGATGAGATGATTTTTACTGTAGAAGGGATATATGCCAGAAAAGGAACCTAAATCAGATTGTGCTATTTTAATCCAATTCCTTAATTTCACAGATGAAGATCATAAACCTAAATACGCTAAAAGGTATGACCAAGGTATGACACCTAAGCTAGAAGAAACTTTCATGCCTTTAAATTATAACTACTTGCTCAATGACAGATGACCAGGAAATTAAAAACATAATTTTAGTAACTACTTCCTAAAACTATAACAAGTAATGTGAAATAATTAGCACCTTTAATAAAAATCTTGAAAAATAATTGTTATTGTCAATATTCTGAGCTGTTGTACCATGCCTATTTATAGAAACTCTAATAATCAGTCCCAGGGGCAGGAAAACTTACCAAGGTTGTCAGAGGTAAGACAGACAGGTGTGGGCTGGTAACCTGAAGCAGCTGGTGATCTGAGCAGTTCCTCATCTGGAAGGTCATAGGAAAGGGAAAGTTCTCACACTGACAACTGAGTCTGCAAGCTCATCCCCACCAGTCCCGCAACAAGGTGGCCTGCTTAAATAACAATGACTGAGCCTGAGATGGTACAATGAAAGAACTGTAATCTTGTGCCTAGATGTAGAACATTCAGAATCTGGAGAAGTAGCGCCATCTGATTTGTGGAAACAGCCTAAAACAACAATACTGGGACAGAGGCAGATCCAATGGCCTCTAGTAGCCAGATTAGACTTCAGTTCTCATTTCACCTTCCATTTGTAAACGGGTCTAACCTTTAAGAATTCAGTAAACCTCAGAATCCTTGGGCAATTTGGGGGAGGAGTGCAATGGAGTTTTAATAAAAAGCTACAGAATATTCTGCTGAACAGTAGAAGGGGCATCTTGAGCAATTCATTGGAAAAATTAAACATGACACAAAAGCCATTCACAAGTGGTGTTTCCATTATGCTTAAATTCAAATTGTGTAAAACCCAGTGAAGATAGAAAGGGAACTGGTAAATTGGACCATTATAGATCATTTTATGTGGATAATTGAATGATTCTTACATAATTTCAGCATATTAGTTGACAAATTAGAAAAAGGAGAAAATAAACAATGTTCAGTCTGATTAAAGGAATAAAGGCAAGAAGTGAGTAATGAAGAGAAGTGAAATAAGACAATAATGATGAAGACAGATAATAATGGCACCTTAGCGGGAAAAGTCCTTCCATTGCTACTTAGTGGCAGTTTTTTTCAATTTTTTTTTTCCACAGTAAACTTTTTACATAGCCCTTTGAGTTCTACAAAAGAAGGAACACAAGATTTGAAGATGGAAAACTTGAACTTAAATCCTTGCTCCACCATTGACCTTGAGCCAATAACATCGTTTTTTTATCCTTGCTTCCCTTTACTGCAGGAGTAGGAATGCCTCACTCACAGGGCTTGTTGAAAGAAATAAACACAGTAATTATGTGAGCAGGTTCAACATACAGAAGGCCATCAAATATGTTAATTTCTTTTCAAGAATATTTAAAATAATCTTGAAGAATACTTTACAAGGAAGAATGTCTAAAAATATAAGAAATATTAAAGAAAAGAAAGAATCTGGAAAGTCTTCTAAGGAGTTAGCCATTTAAAAGAGCTCATTAGCATTTCATAACCTTTCCAGTTAACAAGGTGCTGTTCTGAAGATTCTATCATTGTATGATACACAAGTTGCAATTAATGAAATATGGAAGAATGAAAACTCTATTAGAAAATGGCCAGTTAGCAGGACAGGGATTCAGAATATAATTGTAATTTGAGGAAAAGCATTAATAATTAAAAGGTCAAGATGGTCCACCCCTTAGGAACCTAAGTAGCAGGGAATTTATGATGCAAATTATAGTTTTTATTAGGTATGTGAAGGGAAAACTTCACCTCTGAGCACAAAAACTCTTAAAAGAGGACAGACTATCTTTTTTACTTACCTGAACAGATTCCTATTCTTCTTTTGTTTGGTCTAGACATTACCATCACCTTTCTAAGACGTTCATTGAATGTTATAGGTCCCAAGAATTAAAAAAGTGTAACTAATTGTGTAGCTAAAATAAAAACAATTTTTAAAATAAAGAATACAAAGTAGGAATTAACAATGACACACAACAGAATAAACAATAAAAGCCAAGTTTTCCGGGGTAGATCAGGGTCACCACTGTCACCATCAGCATTATAGTATCTCTTTTATTAGCTGTTACAAAATCTAGAGCATTTCTTAAGATTCCTCCTAGAAAATTCCAGAAGTCCTAGAGATTATTTTAAATATGCTCATTATTAACCTCCTAGATACCACTTAGCACCCGTCATTTTTCTCTATCCCTGTTTCAACAGCTGTAGTAATGGCTTCTGGAGAAATGGCAGAATCAATGAGAATTAGCCAAACCAATTCCATGAACAATTCCAGTAAGTGATGTCCTCTCCATTTCTGCAAGTCAGGATTAGGCTGCTTCAGCTCACACTCCAGTGCTCCAACAGATAGAGAAAAGAAATATTCCTCATGCCTCTTGAACTGCCCTGCTGTAAAATCCATACGTTCAAAACATCTTAAGGCACTCCAATAAAACAATCTTCTGTTTTCAAATGTGTAACTATTATGTTGAACAACTATGGTCTGTAAGAAATTAGAAAGCCATTTTGTTTTGTTCTTCTGCTGTCTTTATATTTATTCAATATTTGGGGGATTGTCCTTCCCCTGTCTCCTGGACAAAAACTTGGGCAGGCCACGCGATTTTTCAGGTAATTTTTAGGTAACACAAATAGTCAGTGGTGTACTGAATCTGCTTATACTAACTTGCAAGATTGCACGTATTTCTTCCTAACTCTGCATTTAGTGATATCACGTTGGAGACTTAAAATACTCACCTAGGTTGACAGAGAGAATATATCTTAAGAGGGACAGACCTCTGAATGGTACTTAGCTCTTCTCCCTCTGCCCAGAAGACATCTCCATCCTCCCAACTGGCGCAAGTGTGTGGAAAGCATGGATGCAGTCAATACTGAAAGAGATCAAATTCTAGGAGTGTAGTGATTATAGCCTACAAAGGTCAAGAGAAGACATGGTTTGAAGATCTGTTTTCTGAATGATAAATATAACATGATGAGTAAATGAATTATTGCTCACGTGTTCCTGCATGCTCTAGGTGAGATTTGCATTTTTGTTCATCAACAATGAAGCTCAGTATCATTCTTTGAAAGATTCACTGGACACCACTCTTCAAGGGCAGCAAGAAAGATGATACACTGTCATGACTAATGAGGTAATCAACATCAAATAAGTTGTATTAGAGAATTGCAGAAACAAGATCTATACTGTTTCTATACAATTGAGTGCTGAAGAGTCATGGCCGAGTGAGTCATCACAGCACTGCTACGTTTTTCTCACAGTGGGAGATATAAAATTGACAAGAAGTGGACTATAAAGAATATAAAGAGAGAGTTCCTGGATTTGAACAGGAAGAGACAATGCCTTAACACTGCAAGGAATCTTCTTGTGCAGTGACTGGACAATATGCAAACACCTAAGTGCTTCCCTAGATCTTCACCAATCAAGATAAATCACTACATCTCACATGAGCCCATACATTTTCCAATACATTTTTTAAAGAATTGTTTTTATAGATAGGAGTCCTGCAAAAAAAGATTTGCCAGTGTTTCATATACATCATGTGTGGCCAAAGGCTAAAGGATGGCTAAGTGACAAGACTTCTGCTGAACTAAAGATGGCCTCCACACTTGACACAGTTCCATGTTCTTTGGCCAGACTTCAGATCCCCAACAATCTTCTCTGTTAGGATAACTACTTTTCAGCAGTGGTTCCTTGACCCTTTATGAAAATAAAACTCTGTTGGAACACCGCACCGCCCCTCACCCCCACCCAGGCTATCCAAGCATGTTTTTACATAGCTGAACATGCAATAACGTAGTCGACGAGCTGCACTAACCTCAGTGACTCCTGCTTTACAAAGCCTTCCTTATTGATGTGTGTTTGGAATTGAATGAAGGTGAGAGGGAACAAAGAAAAATTATGAGCAAGGAGAAAGTAGAAGGAAGCGCGAGGGATTGCAGATCTAACACTGCAGAAGTTAGCCTAACAAAATAGAGGGCCCAGTGAATACATTTAGGAAAAGGAATATGGGTCTATGAAAGTTTGAATACAGCGCCAATTCTGTCATTCCTCTGTTCCTCCACATATATAATTCCTCATCGTTCTCAGGAAACTCCGTTTCTTTCCCAGACAGGAGTGTTGGAATACATCTCCCTCTCCTACTAGATAATCCATAGAATACATCCTCAGCAGTACATTTCTGAACTTTGAGCTATGCTGACTAGAATATGAGGAGAATGAGTGGAAGACTTCGGTCCAAGGTGGGGATTAGCCTCTGAGGTGTGGCATAGCCATGTTTACCATGCTTTCAGACCTTTCACCACACAGATTAAAAATAGTGTAGTAAGAATGTGCTTATTGCCTATTTACAACTATATAACTTGAGGCTAACGACACAACGTGGCACCAGTGATGGAGCAAGAAACTGAAAGCAAAATTTGAATGTTAGATTTAGGTGACAAGGTTTGCCAAGCAAGTTTTTGCAATCATTTCAGTAATTACTCTGAAATTTTAGGGGGGCATGATTGAGGTCCAAAAGTTCAAGATCATGATTGGTACTTCCTGCAGCATTGCAGGTCCTCATGAGGCTGAGGACATTAGCCAAAGATCAAGCATGTCTTCTTTGAGGGAACCAGAGGAAACTTGAGAAGCTGTTGTCATGGAGCATCTGCTAATTAATGCTACCTTGTAATTTTTGTTGAGCGCTATCTCCTTTAAGGTAAATGCAATAAAGTGTAATTCACATACAATCTATGTGCTTCAGTCTTCATTTTATTCTATTCTCAAGTCCTGTCTTCTGTAGACTTAATTCACACTCCAAGTCCCTACTTATTTTTCTGCATCATCTAGTGTATTACCATTGAACTCCAATGGGTTTTATACACACACGTATGTACATGCACATGTGGATTCACACACATACTCCACAAACAAGAATTGATTTTCACAGTCAGCACATGATGCACATTTTACATCATGATCTAATAAAAACATACACATGTATAAATATAACTGAATAAATGTTTGACACACAATAATTATCCCAATACATATGATATATTCTGCTATTATCTATTTTATTTGTAATGCTAATTTTCATGAACTTATCAGTTCATCCAATTATGGGTTTCAGCCTGTAGTTTAAATCCATGTTGCTCTACATCCAGTGTGCAGATTGTACCCTGGAATCCATTGGTGAATAATCAATAAAATTCATTATAGAATTATCTGCTCTTCAGGCTCACCCCTCAGCTTTTTCTTTCTTTATTTTTTGGTCCAAGTGAAATAATTGTGCCAAGCATTTTACAGTATTCCCAATTAATCTCTGAATTCAAAAGGGAGGCATGTATCCTCATTTTCAAGTAAATTTAAGAATTAAACACTAGTTCTGCCAGAAAAACATACATATACCTACCTACACACACACACACACATACACACACACACATGCACACATACACGTGGATAGAAATAAAGGCCTGGAAATAGATGCCCAACTTTTATAATAGTGATTATCTCAAGATAATAAGACTGAATAAAAAAGGGAAGAGAATGAGGGACTATCACCTTTTACATTACGCACTTACACACTTTTTTACAATAGACTTGTATTATTATTATTATGCTTTTTAAGTTAATTAAGATATGTTCAGTTTTAGAAATTTGGAAAACACGACAATAAATCTCCAAAGTCTCACCACCCAGAAAAAAATCGGTCATAAAAATTGGATACATTTCTTTTCATCTTTTCTTCCATTAACATACACACACACAATCACACACATAGACACAGAACACTCTAATTATAGTAGACATAAATTTTTATCCTTTTTCACTTAGCGTTATAATCAAGGATATTTAGCCACGTTGTTAAAATTTTTTCAACTACTTAGCATTTCATAATTGCATATAGTTCATCAAATGGGTATTTCAAAAAGATAGAAAAGTAGTCATTTATTATTAAAATTATTTCCAGAATTCGCAATAAGAATATTTTAATAAATTATAACCCCCAATGAAATAATAAAATTATTAAATTTCTACCACAATTATGTGTAAAACAGACATACACAGTTGAACAAGATTGAAGCCCACAGAATAGTTTAAAAAGGAGTGTGCCTTAGTATCATTAAACATTTCTTACCCAGTCTTCAGGTAAACTAGTTTACATAAACATTCAGCACTTTGAGGATATAATCATTTAAAAATGGCTTAGAAAATTTGCAAATAATTAAAACTAATTAACTTTAATAGGGCAGCACGAGTAGAGGTATACAGATAAAATAAACAATACAAACCATTAAATGGAGGAAAAATCTAGAATGAGCATAGTTTTAAACATATTGCACTTGAAGAACCCGTAAAAACCTAGCGGTAATATCTAAATAGGCAGCTAGGCTTGTACCTGTCAAGCTCAAAAGAGATAAAGTGGTTAGACTGCATATTTAGAAACAGGGAGCTAAAGCCAGTGAATGAGCCCAGACAAGTACTGTACATGGGATGAAAGAAGACCATGGTCACATAGATAAACCAGGTCATTCAGCCCACCCCTGCTTCTTTCCTCTTTAGCTTTAGAGATCATATATATGTACTCTTCTCTTAAATCTATATCACGTGTTTTGTATCCCTAAACGTCTTATGAGCTTTTCAATGACATGTATTTCCTTTTCAACCATGTAATACACAGTTGGAAGCTAAAAGAACTCTGGACTTTCAATTACAGTAATTATAAAGTCTTTAATTCATATAATCCTATACATAATATAAATAAGAATCTGCTCTAAAGGCATTGGAGGCTCAGCAAAATAGTGAGTAATTACCAGGCCATGATCCAGAAGAAGAGGGAAATCAATAAAGGCAAGGTCAGAATTTAGGCTTACTCTTTCCTGGGGCACTGGCTAATACTGGAAGAGGCTGCTAAGGGGCTGAGGGGCTGAGTGGTGCTCTTAACAACATCCCAGGAATAAGCAGACAGAAGCTGGAGGCCAGGACCTGCTTGAGAATACAGAGGTGCTGATAAACCTCATGCGCTTTGGGTTAGGACACTGAAGGGTTATATCCAAGGAGTAAACATTAACTAGAAGTTGTTCATCACTGGAACTACAGCTAAGCTTTCTTCTTTCATCGCATGTACTGTCTTTAGAGCTTGACATGTACAGTTTCTCTCAGTCTCAGAAATTAAATTGAGGTGATCAGATTACTAGTCTACAGAGGCAACTGTTGAAACAAAAGTAAACAATCTGTAGAGAAAGATATTACACTAGGCCTCAATTTCTACAAGCAATTTTTAAGTATAATGTCTGCCTCACAATAAAAAAAATCCATGCATGTAAAAGGACAAAATAAAATAAATGAGAAGCAACAGAAACAACGGGATAATTAAAAGGCCTGTAGGGCCCATAGATGCTGATGTTATCAAACACGGACTTTAACTATGCTGACCATGATTAAGGTTATAAAGGCATAATTAAGAATTTCAATTACGACAGAGCTGAAAACAATTTTAAAAAGACATAGTAGATTCTTAACAACACACGGAATTTCTAGAAATAAAAAATACAGCTAACAAATTAGGAACTCAATGAATTTAATACTAACTTAGATGCAACTGAAGAGAGAATTCATTAAGTGACACGTAAATCAAAAGAAACAATCTAGAATATAGTACAAAGAGAGAAAAAGAAAAAAATACAGAAGCAAGGATAAGAGATGTAGAGAACAGAATGAGAAGCTCTAAACTATGTGTAAATTATAGTCCCAGAAAGAAAGCAGGGAGTATATGCTGAGGCAGAAGTAATATTTGAATAATGGCTAAGAATATTCCAAAACTGAAAGTTCTAGACATAGATTTGACAAACCCTGCAAACCCAAGCAAGTTAAATAAAAGCCAGAGACAATGAATATTTAAAGTGCTAAAAGAAAATGTTGTCACTGAATGTTTGTATCCCCCTGAAATTCATATGTTGAAGCCTTAACCTCCAGTGTGACTGTATTTGCACATAAGGCCTGTAAGAAGGTAATATGGTTAAATGAGATCATAAGCTTGGGCCCCAATCCAATAGGGCTGGTGCCCTTGTAAGAAAAGGAAAAGGAAAAGATACGGGAGCTCTCTCTCTCTCTGTCATGTGGGGTCACAGTGAGAAGGCAGCTATCTGTAAGCCAGTAAGGGAGATCTCAGCAGAAACTGAATTGGCCAGCAACCTGATCTTGGACTTCTCAGGCTTCAGAACAATGAGAAAATAATTTTCTATTGTTTAAGTCATCCAGTCTGTGGAATTTTGTTACAGCAGCGTGATCAGACTAATATAGAAAATAAGTGCCAATTTATAATTCTAATAAAGTAAAATAAAAATATTTGGGGGTAAATAGTGAGTGAGAGAATTAATTATCAGTAGGTTAATACTGCTGGAAAGGAAATATCCAAAGGCATTTTTAGGTGGAAGGAAAGGAAACCAGATGAAAGGCAAAAGATGAAGATGAAGAAGAGGAGGAGGAGGAGTAGGAGGGGGAGGAGGAAGAGAGGAATAAGAAGAAATAGCAAATAAAGTAGTGAATTCGTGAGTAAATGCATTCAAATATTAATCATATAAAGTAATAACAAAAGTAGCATTTAAGCTTGGGGTGTGGTAAGTGGCATTAAAATGCTCTAAGATTATTAAATTTTCTGGGAATAGGTTAAAAGTAACAATTAGTATTAGACTTTGATATGTCAAGGATACATTTCTAATCCCTAGGTTGACACTATGAGAGTATATAAATACTAAACTAATGGATGAGGAAAATGAAAAAATAAAAAGTATTAATCCAAAAGGAGAGGACAAGAAATAAACAATAGTCAGGACAACTAAAAGCCCATAATAAGATGGTAGATTTAAATCCAAGCAGATATTAAATATGAATACTAAAGTTCAAATTAAAAGATGGATTGTTACAGGGGACTTAAAAAATGCAACTATATTCTATACATATGAGGTTATCTAAACAAAAGTATAGAAATAATTAAATAAAAGAATGGGGAGGGGGCAAGAAAAAATAAAACAAAAGAATGAAAAAATATTAACCAAAGAACATCCACCAAAGGAAACAAATTTAGGTAACTAATTAAATAGATTTTTAAGGCAAAATGTATTATAAAAGATAAAAAGACACATTTCATAGTAATAACAGTTTCAAAACTACAACTGACCAAGAATGTTTAACAATTCTAAACTGTTATGCACCTAATAACCTTGCCTCAAAATAAATAAAGCATAACTGACAAAATTACAAAAGAAAAAAGTCTAATCTAAAATTATAATAGTGAGCCTGGTAGAATAACCATCCAACTGAGTCTAGTCAGCCTTAAGAATCATAAGAAAGCTTAAAATGGTTGTTTACTTAGGCCACTGAGTTTTGCGGTAATTTATTGGGCAGGAATAGATAACTAAAACACCAATCATGTAGCTTAAAAGTTTCAAGTGTCAAGGTAACCATTCCAGAGCTTGATGTCTGGCCCTTCCTGTTTCTGTGTACTTCCCTAGGATGTAATGGGCCTGTGGCCCATCTGTGTACTGTTTTCTCAGTTATTCGCTTTCTGGTATTCCCTTTTGTTGATCAACAACTATACAGACATGCAATGGCTCAAATTAAGAAGTGAAGTAAAGAAGGATATGGTAAAATGAGAATACTCATGCATTCTGAGTGGGAGTATAGGTAAGTACATTTGGAAGATATTCTGGTGTTATCTACTAAAGATAAAGATATATCTCCTTATGATCCAACGAGTTCACTCATAGATGCAGAGAAGTACGTAAATATGCATTGAGATTCATATGATTCATATACAACAATGATCATAGTAACACCATTCATAATTGCCCAAAGTTGAGAACTTCAACATTTTTATAAATATTAGAACAAATAAAATAAATTGAGACTATTCATACAACTGCCTAGCATAAACCAATTAAAATTAACATGTTACATGCAACAACATGAAAATATATGTCCACTAGTACAAGGATGTTCATAATTGCCTTTATTCATAATAGCCCCAAACTGGAAACAACACAAATGTACATCAACACAATCTACATGATATATCAATGAACAATTTGTAGTGTACCTGTACAAAGAAATGCTACTCAGTAATATAGAGGATTACACTACTGATTCACCCAACCACATGAATGAATACAGTGATGTGCTGACAACTGGCATTTTAGGGTAGGGAAACCCTGATTTGTAGCATTTGCCAATTTCCATGAGGTAAATAGTCCCACCATGGCCAATTTCAAGCTACCAAACTGAAGTCACTGCACGCAAATTTGATAATAGATGCACACGATTGGCTCTCTCAACCTAGTCTGAGCTGGCTCTAGCATGACACTAGATGAATCTCACAGACAATAAGTTATGCAAAAAGGCCAGACACAAGGGTACCCGTTATGTGACTTCATTTATATGAAGTCCTAGAAAACTAATTTAAAATGAAAAAGAAAAATCAGAAAAGTGGTCCCATCTGGGGAGCTGGGGTGGGGGATTCTCTGGGAAGAAGCAGGAGGGAATTTTATGGGAAGATGAAAATGTTCTACAGTGTTGTGATAAGGTTGTGCATTACATAGGTATATCCATTTGTCAAAATTGTACAGCTAAGACTCATGCCTTTCAAAGCATATAAACTTTACCTCAAAAAAAAAAAAAAGAGGAAGGAAGGAAGGGAGGGAGGGAGGGAGGGATTGAGGAAGGGAGGGAGGGGACGGGAGGGGAAGGGAGGGGAGGGGAGGAAGGGAGGAAGATACTGTAAAAAAGTTGTGAGATTAATTGAGTAGGGGAGTGGGGATAGAAGTATAGAAAACAATACAGAAAAGGCAGAAAGTCGATAAATCATTGAAGCTGGGTGATGGGTGTATGGAGATTTATTACATCCCCTTTACTTCATGTATGTTTAAAATTTTGTGCAATAAAATGTTTAAAAATAACTCATATATAGATGAACATAGATTCACCAATTTTTTCATTCACCAGCCATGATCTTTTCTTTGATCATAAGTCTTCTGGTTTCATTTTATCTTTGTTGCATAAACCGCCCCACACATTTCTAGTTATTTTGCCTTTAAAGTAGAAAGAAAACTTAAAGATGCATATAAAGCCATCATCGTGCAAAACTCTAGACTGTTATATTTTTTCCCATACAGCTTTTCTCTTTAACATGCCTTTATTTATAACTAATTGGACGGGTTTTGCCAACTAAATTGACTGTGCCTGTCTATAACATTAAATTTAGTTGATATAAAATCAATAAGCCACTTTCTTTTTGCTCTTATGTTCATCAGTTTATATAATTTTTAAAGTGTATAATTAAAATACTAATATACCTGATGTTACACATTTGAGAAAAACCTCAAAACAAACTCAAGATCAACTAACCCTCAGTAAGAAAGAACAACTCCACAACTCAACTGATATGCAGGGGTGCCACTGTGCACAGAACCTTTCTAACCATTTCCCAGGCATGCTGGATTAGCTGACACTCCCTGTTCCCTATATTATAGACACAGGCCACTGCCTCTTACTATTGGAGTCCTAAATTATTTCATAGAAGTCTATTAACCTCTACTTTACCTAAAAACATACTATAGATACACTTCAACTAAAGCTAACTAAAATGTAATCAATCATTTTGTCTACTGGAGAATGTATCCTGAGTACCCATTTGCACATATTTCAGTCTTTCAATAGTAGCAGTTCTATCTAGCAATAACATTTGAGGAAGAAGGAGAGAAAGATATACTAGTAATTTACAAATTTGGTATTTCTGCATAAGTCATGACACAAAATTCCCCCAACAGTCTGAAGAAGGCTAGACACACAAAAAAATCTACTGCATGATTTAATTAATTAATTAATTAATTTTTGTTTGTTTGTTTTATTATACTTTAAGTTCTAGGGTACATGTTCACAACGTGCAGGTTTGTTACATATGTATACACGTGCCACTTCGGTGTGCTGCACCCATTAACTCGTCATTTACATTAGGTATATCTCCTAATGCTATCCCTCCCCCCTCCCCCCACCCTGCAACAGGCCCGGGTGTGTGATGCTTCCCTTCCTGTGTCCAAGTGTTCTCATTGTTCAATTCCCACCTATGAGTGAGAACATGCGGTGTTTGGTTTTTTGTCCTTGAGATAGTTTGCTTGCATTATTTAATTTATATGAAGTTCTAGAAAACTAATATAAAATGAAAAACACTCAGAAGACTTTTCTGGGGAATCGTGAGTGGTTTACTGAGAAGGGACATGAGTGAATTTTACAAATATACAGAGAGCATTTACACTGGGAAACAGGACACCTCAGATCCAACAATCTTATTACACATTCATAAGAATGGTAGAAAGGAAGAAAAAAAGCGGGCACAGTTCTGTCTATCTGTTTATCTAGCTTGAACTCACCTTACAAAAAGGTTGTTGTCTATTGCAGTGTTGTACTTCCTGGAGAGGAAGTTAGAATATGAATAAACAATGATTTTTTTTGTTCCATAAGAGGCTCTGGTCAGATATACTCTGGCCAATGAATATCCTTCCGCGAATAACAACAGGCCTTCCTCTTAGTCCTTTGAAAGACAAGAGAACAAGAGAAAACAACTCCATGACTGACAGGTCCACAGAATAGCTCTGAACACCTGTGCAGGCTGGTCTTGAGGTTCAAAGTTCCATTCAGGTGCACTTTTTGGAAAATCTGTGTAATCTGACCCTCTCCATCTCTCTCAAGGTTAAAAATACATAATTTCATATGTAATAATAGTAAATAAATTCTACTATTTATAGAGTTTTTAATTTGTGCCATGAATTATCTCATATGACCTTCCCAAAAATCCTATGGTGGGTAGGGGTGGGAAATGAGGCACAGATAGTTTGAATAATTAGCTCAAATCTGCCTAGCTAGCAAGATGTAGAGCCTGATTCCAACCCGCGCAATCTGACTCCAGAGTGCACATTATTAACCACTGGAGAGTCAACTGACCCGGTGTAGAGACCTAGGGAGGAAATGTCAGCAAAGCTTGAGTATCCTTCCTTACGGACAGTCTTAGCCAGCAAGCTAAAAGAAATGCAGCTGACGGATTTTGGCCCAAACCTGCTCAGCAATCCAATGTCTCTAAAAGATAATGAAAACAAAAATGAAGTCTACTTTTGTTAGAATGAAGAATGACTGGCCTGAGAAACTGGTGGAGATATTTTTAAGTCAAAAGATTCAAAATCGGGCGCGGTGGCTCACGCTTGTAATCCCAGCACTTTGGGAGGCCGAGGCGGGTGGATCACGAGGTCGGGAGATCGAGACCACGGTGAAACCCCGTCTCTACTAAAGATACAAAAAATTAGCGGGCGCCTGTGGTCCCAGCTACCTCGGAGAGGCTGAGGCAGGAGAATGGCGGGAACCCGGGAGGCAGAGCTTGCAGTGAGCCGAGATTGCGCCACTGCACTCCAGCCCGGGCGACAGAGCGAGACTCCGTCTCAAAAAAAAAAAAGATTCAAAATCAAAATATCAAAGGGAGCTCTGCATGTTTTCAGGCAACGGGAGTAGAGTGAGAGGTGAGGCTTGAATTTTTAAATGATATTCTCCTTCGTTTTAGAATATTATGATTTTTGCCCCAGTTTTCATGAAGAAAAGAGATAAATGTGTACTATTTTATATTCTTACTGCTTGCATCAGACATGAATTATCGGAATTTAAATGCCTTATGTAATACACAGTGGATTAGTTTATTTTACTACTTTGATGGGTTTTTTTATATAAATTCAGACACATTTATTTCCTATCCCTGAGACAAAAGAGCTATTGATAGAAACAGAACACACATGCATGTGGATGACTGTTTATACAGATATGGTATAAATCTATATTTCTATCTTATCAAAATACAGACCTCTGACAAGGTTAGAAAGAATAGGCCATATTAAAACTATTGCTATCAAACACAATGTTCCAAGACCCCTAGGATAAATAATAACAAGAATAAATATTTTTTTGTAAAAATGAACTCCTTGTCTACCATTTTGGATTTTTTTTCAAGATCATATGTATCAAAAGGATTACAAGAGGCTAATGCCATAATCAGCCATATGACCTTGGATAAAAAATCACTAAGATTCTTCTTATCTTAGAACAAGGGAGTTGGAGTCAAGGCTGTGACTCTAAATTCTTCAGTCTCGTATATTCCAATATGGCGTGGTTGGGGTGAGAGGTACAATTTAGAGACTTTCCATGTGTTCCTTCAAACTCCTCATTCCATTTCCCCATTCTGCATGGAGGCACCTACAACACGGTAGACGTTGAACCAAGTGAGGCAGTTGACATCTCTAATAGTTTGCCACTAGCATAGTATCTGTGTTTCGAAAAGTCATTGGACTTTGGAGGTATGTATTCCAAAGCACCATGTAGCTGGAACTGTTTCGATAAATCTTGTAAAAAAATCCCAGTTGAGTAGCAATAGGGAAAAGCATCCAACACTTACAGGAAGCTCCAGCTGATTGGGGATAAATGAGCTCTGTACTCAGCAACAGCTGCAACAACAGAGGGCCGAGCCTTGGTAGGAGGACATGCACAGAACAAGCTGAGCTGGGGCCTGGAATTTCCCGAAATGAAATCCAAGAACTGTTTAGGTTGACCTTCTCTCTCTTAACACAGTTGACCCTTAAGAAATAAGAGATGACACATCCCAAAGCACACCAAGTTTTTACAACCGCAGCTTAAAAAAAAAAAAAAAAGGAAAAAGTTGGAAAATGAATGGCAGTCCTCTTGCAATTCTGGAAGAATAAACTGGTTGATTTGACTGCCTTCTGTTTGGGGAATAAGCAAAGCGATTATTTAAGAATCATATATGCTGGGGCTGCTGCGGAATGCAGAGTTTCTAGAAAACAGATTTATCTGTCGATTATAAGCAGGCTTCCTGCACTGCAGGACCCACTTCCACATAGCAGTCAGGGTTACAGTGACATAAAACAGAACACTATGAACTGTATTTAGAAAGGCTGATGTAAAAAATGCAGTGGGGAGGAAGATTGAAATGTTTGCAGAAATATAGATAAGCAGGCACAATATAAATGAGGAAATATGTTTTTTCCCCCAACAGCATGACAGCCTCAACAGTATTTTCCAGGGAATTGAAAAAAGAATTTTTTCAGCAGGGAAAAAATAAAAGTGGTCATCTCCTGGCTAAGTATAGAAAGATACATCTTAAGAGCTTTCTCTAAAGTAGGTTTCTCATGTGAAAAAATGAGGCTGTTATGAGGTACAGCCCCTCAGTTTACCCATTTCCATATAGCCTAAAATAATGGGGCTTAGTGTGATAGAAAATAGTGGCAACTAAAAATACCTGTCGCGGATAAGGTTTCTCTTCTAGCCATGACTGTGTCAAGTTACGTGGTCTTTGCTTTGCTCTGCTGCATTCTGATAACATACACTTAAGTAATTTTTTTAAAAAACTATGCCTCACTTTCATAAGCATAAAGGAAATAAGATCAGTCATGAAGAACATCTGGCAGGAAGTTCATGGAAAGGGAATTCACCAGAATTATTCAATTGGGAGGGGCCTTGGAAGCCATTTGTTCTAGGTTTTCATATGTTGGCCCGAGGACCTATGTACTTTGTTATGTAAAAATCACGGAAAATAGAGGTCAGAGATAAAGTGAGTTCTATTTTCACAAACAGAATGCTATAGATATAATGATTTTCATAAACTACCTTACACTGAGTGCGACAACATAAATAAAAGAACAGCAAAACTCAAAACAGTTTTGTTTTTTTGAGTCAGAGTCTCACTCTGTTGCCCAGGCTGGAGTGCAATGGCATGATCTCGGCTCACTGCAACCTCCGCCTCCCGGGTTCAAGTGATCCTCCTGCCTCAGCCTCCTGAGTAGCTCGGATTACAGGTGCCCACCACCATGCCTGGCTAATTTTTGTATTTTTAGTAGAGATGGGGTTTCACCATGTTGGCTAGGCTGGTCTTGAACTCTTGACCTTAGATGATCCACCCACCTCACTTTCCCAAAATGCTGGGATTACAGGGGTGAGCCACCACGCCTGGCTAAAACAGTTGTCTATGATCAATATTGTTTTCTCTCTTCCATTCACTCCAGTGTTTCTCTTGGTCCCCACGCTAATAACTGCCTCATCATGGGCTCTGATAGTCATGTTACCAAATGCACACTGAGTTCTCAACCCTCATTTACTTGACCTATCAACAGTATCTGGCATAGCTGATCATGGTCTCCTTCCTGAAACACGTCCTTCACTTGGTTCTGGAATATCACACTCTCTTGGTTCTTCTACTTCCCTACCCTTTCTTATTGTCTCTTCAGTCTTCTTCTTCTATGTAACCTCTAAATATTGAAGTGAATTTATAAGAACTCTAAGTAATTCGTCAGCTTAAGGAAAAACAAGAAGAAAATGACTAATTACGTATAAATTGGATATATTGGGAAAAATATTTTTTAGCAGGGAGTCTTTTTAGTGGCTGTATCTGAAAACAAGATCACGAATAGACTCTGCTCCCACAAACCTCTAGGAAAGCAGACTGTTCTTATAATCGTGTGACTTTTGCAATATGGAAAGCAGAATAAACTTCTCCCTGGAGGCCCTTTATCTTATTCAAATGTTAGAACTTAACCACAGGGTGGCCTTAAAATTTGGAAACATAGGCACATGTTTGCCATTTTCAAGTGACTAAATTATGTCGTTAGTTGATGGACTAGGAGAGGCGCTCCAGAATGATGATTTCAGGCTGGTGCACTACCCCATTGCACCACAGTGGCAGGGTTGGATATCTCGGGTGTATCTTTTTTTTTTTTTTGAGATGGAGTTTCACTCTTGTCACCCAGGCTGGAGTGCAATGGTACAATCTCGGCTCACTGCAACCTCTGCCTCCCGGGTTCAAGCAATTCTCCTGCATCCAAGCGATTCTCCTGCCTCAGCCTCCTGAGTAGCTGGAATTACAGGTGCCCGCCACCACACCCAGCTAATTTTTGTATTTGTAGTAGAGATGGGGTTTCACCATGTTGGCCAGGCATGTCTCGAACTCCTGACCTCAGGTGGTCCACCCACCTCAGCCTCCCAAAGTGCTGGGATTACAGGTGTGAGCCACTGCGCCCGGCCCCATTTTTATTGTAATTTTGCACAGCACATGGAACTACACATTGTGGATGAGGCTAACACAGTGAACACTGTATTAAAAGAGAATATCCATAAACTACTTATGTGCATTTTCCTAAACTTGGAGATTTTATAAGCACCCTGTAGAATCCTCTTCCATTGAGCAATGCAAGTAAATGTGTCATGACCTACTCTGGCCTTCCAGCTCAAAAAGCTTATTGACAATATGAGAAGTCCTTGACTCCTGAAAAACAAAGGGATTTTTGACCTCTATAAAACTGCCCAGAATAAACAAGGAAATTGATATCTGTGTAGTCCTTGCTGTACACTATACATAATACTAGAAACTTAGACACACTTACTCCATTAACCCTTATAAATTTACAATGCAGAGATGGTGCTTAATCTTCATTATCACCATATGGAGTGGTACTAACTAACGTTTTTAGGCTCCAAGAGGTTAAGGAACTAAGATTTAAACTCATTTCTTCTGCTTCTAAGACTATCTCTTCTCCATGCCACAGTATTTGTTCCATTTTTACAAATGTGTAAACAGCGGCTGTAAGCGATTGAAATTTTTACCGGAAATTATACGGCCAATATATGGCAAAGCTGAAATTCAAACCTGAGTCTTTTTGACTTTGGAGTACCATGTTTTTTCATCTATAGCAAAATTATTATGCATCCTTTTAAAGGCAGGGACAAAGAGGGAATATAGAGGAAAGTCAGGAGGAAATTCTGGGTCTGTGTCTTTATGCTGGACAAGAATGAGCTTGATGTGTTAAAGAAAATAGCAGATTTCAGAACATTCATTATTTTGTTTTTCTACAGCCTTGAGTAGCTGAGTTGGAATCATCTCAGACTTAGGACCAAATTAAAGTTGAAATCACTGCACAGTTATTTCAATGGACAGGAGCACAGTGCTAATGAGGTCAGGGTCAGGACTCCAGACTGCCCGACTTTTCTCTGTTCTAGCGCCAAAATGCAGAGTTCCCCCTACACAGCCAACTCAGAAACTCACCCTGTTGGTCACAGGCAGGACCCACTAAAACAGCACAAGTCAGCACATTTGTTATTGCTGCCAGAAAAACAAGGTCCAAGCTTATGCCCTATAGCTGGCAGGTGAGAGCCACTAGCTTCATATTCCATTCAAAAGAGAGCCTTTTATATTGGGCAGAGTAACAAACAACATGAGCTTCATCTGTGGATTCTATCAGATGCAAAGCTGCTAGAATGGTTAATATAAACATCAGAGCTCATGAAGAAGACATACTTCTCTGTGCTGCCCCTGAAGGGATTCTAATCCCCTTTGTGCCCATTCTGTTCCTGTAGGGGCACAGAGTTCCCTGCGAAGTGAACTTGATCCAGCTTGAGATACACAACAGAAGATGTAGGCCACCCGACCATAATATACAGCAGCACTAAAATAAAAATGATTAGTATTTACTTCAAAAATATTGAGTTCAGGACAAATTGCATAAGATTTTGAATTTTTTTAAGTGACAGGTTACTTCAGAGAAGGACTTTTGAAAAAAGAAAAGGGAGCCAAGTCTTTAGATCTAGTAGAATGTCTATTAAATTGGAAATGTCTGTTTTCTTCTTAGTTTTCACGTTAACGAAAAGAGGTCAAGAGAACAATGTCTTCATAGAATGGAGGGTACAGCAGGGCATTAGCTTTTATTTTCATATGTTAATAAAAATCAGAATTGATAATTTTCAGAAAATTACAACAAAACAGTGCAGCAAATATACAAAACTGTTTTCCTTTTAGGAAGTGGAGCTAGCAAAGTAAAATCTCTTTTGCAAGATTTCAGTTGGGGAACAAAAGCAGCTCTGTTTGCAGTTAATTTCCAGGTGATTGTAATTATACTGACTCAGTCTTTTGCCCTAGAAAAGGGCTGAAAATCTCTGAAAGAGATGACTGGCCTTCTAAGATTTTCTGACAATGGGTACAAGAAGAGTTCTGGGTTCTTTTTCACACTCAGGTCATATGAGGCCAGTGTCTTTAAACTTAAAAAAAATAATAAGTATTAGTTACTTGCACTGGAAATTAATATCGAAGCTCTTAGGTTCTATAGCCTAAAACATACAGCCCTTACTTTCTGCCTTTCCTGCTTAACACATATATTATATTTGCACATGTACATTTATAGCCAACAGTTGATCTCCAAGGAGCTTGGTTGTCTAGTTAAGCATTCCCAATGCTGATTGGACCGCACATCCTAACCTCCTGTCTTTGGCCCATCTTCCACTGTGGCATGGTTGTTCTAGCTATAGTTTCCTACCTTGAGTTGCTGCCCAAGCAATGATAACTACTAATGCTGAAAAAAGTCATTGATGTCCTGTATATCCACAAGAATATCTCTTGTCTACGCAAAGGGAAGAAGGCACTAAGAATCTCTGATGGGCCAACAGTTTAGTCTAGCAATGATTTGAATGTCCCAATGTACATGAGACTTGTCTGTAGACATTAAGCACTGAGTTCAGTGAATTAGTCCCCTACTTATTAAAGAAACACATCCTGATTTAGGCAATGGCAAATGTATACCTGCTAAATATTTCCTCACTCAGATACTCTCTGCTGGCTAGAGGTCAGTTTGACAAATTTATTTGTGTATCGTGCGCATTTGACTCCTTACTCAAGAATCACTGTCTGGGCCCACAGATTAATTACAGAGAAGCAAGTGATGGAACCAGTCAGGACCATAGTCTGTTGTTTTAATGTGAAAAGGGCAACCCCTCCTTCTGGAATGTGGAAACTGAAGTTCACCGCATCACTAATTGAATCAAGCCAACCACTAGAGCTGAATTATCTGCTTACTAGAAAGCCTGGCTCTTCTAACTATGTGGACAGGGAAAAGGAACCTGCTGTAGCATCTCTGACCCAGCCTTATTTCACTGGGGAATAAGAAAGGTATTATTTGTAAAACTAAATGTTTAGAAGCTCGCTTTGAAATCAGTTACGGAGTCTGGGTGCTGATGCATTGCTCTGTTCAGAAGGAAAAACTAAACAGGATGGACTGGAGGCCAAGCACTTCCTACCTAGTTTTCCAAATGCCCTACTTTCTCACTTTGATTGTCCACCAAACCCCCGTTTCTTTTGTCTAGTCAACAAAAATAGAACTCGATGCCAAGATTAATGCCAGAAAAATAAAACTGGGAACAAAGGGAAGATAAAAGTTGGATTGTAGAACTCACATATTTGCCTACATATTCCACCCCCTCAATACTACAGTTATTTGTGTGTTGTAATAATATACCAGCTTCTCAAAATAGTTACTGTTATAAGTAGATAAATGTCATAAATTAGCCAGGTAATATGCAATTGGTTTTATTTTTAACACCAATAGACTTTGGCCAAAATTAATTAATGGGTTATTAATATCTCAGAGATTGTTCTTTAAATCCAGCAAGACAACTGGCTAGATAATGTTCAAAGTGGATACATTTATTATGTGGGCTATTCCTTTGTATACAGGACTAATAGGAAAGGCTAGAGAATGTCAAGTCACAATTCAATTCTAACTTTTGCTTAATTTATCTTTAGAGTTTGTGGTTAACTTCCCTTACGGTTTCAGCCTTTCTATATGAGGATTTAACTGGAACCCTGTAATTTCTTTGTACTGTCATTTGTATTTCCTGTCTCAATAGCCTCACCTTGAAACTGGGCAAGTTCCCAAAGATATCATAAGTCAAAGTCAAGTTGAACTACTTTTCAAAGGCTTTTTTGGTGCCCTTTTCTAACCAGGGAACTTTTATTTACCTTGACTCATGGTTCCAGGAGCTTAGAAAAACCTTTGCTGCTGATTCTGCTAATACTCAATAACTCCTTTTCAAATTGCCTAAATGTTAAGCAAATGCCATCTATAATTAACTGAAAATTATCAAATGCCATATTTATAGCACTTGATGCCTTTTTGACTTTTTTAAAGTTGATTTACAATGGCAAACAAAAAAACAAAAGCAGTACTTTTTTCTTTTTTTAAAAAAATCTGTAATATGCCACAGTTATCTGGCATAATTATGATATGAGTTATTCCAGTTGATAGTTTCCTGATATAGCAAGTTGACCATTTGAAGCTTCAAGAACTATAACAGGAAGAAATATGCAGAAGATTCTGGAGTCCATCTTTTCTACTTATTTGTTGAGTAACCTTCACCACTTTAAGCTTTAGTTTTGGCATCTATAAAATAGAATCCACTTTGTGAACTATGAAAAACACCTGGCTCATAATAAACATGGATTACAAAATCATGTTATTATTACAGAGGTGTGTTCTACCTCTCCCACCAGATACTGGCCAGCCTTTAGAGCAGAAAACGCCTCATGCCTGTTCCTATAAGGACTGATGAAGGACCTGCCAGACAGAAGCACTGCCCGTCATCTTTGCCTTTTTCATCGCTTGCTCCACTCTTCCACCATCAGTGGCTTTCTGCCCGCCATCCAGCGGCCTCTACCCTACCATCCTCAAAACTTCTATTTGCCACTGGTTCTTTTTCCCCTTTTCTTCTTTTTCCTGTTTTCCTTGGCTTCTTTGCATATACACATCACCAAATAGCATATCCTTTACCACCTTTTCCTTTTAATCAGAGAACTGACATTGGTTTTCAGTTCTTAAAAGCTTTCTTTCACCCCAGAACTTAAAGCATAATAAATAATAATTAAAGCATAATAAAAATAATTAAAGCATAATAAAATAATTAAAAATAATTAAACAATAATTAAAGCATAATAAATAATAAAGCATAATAATAAAATAGATTTAAAATTTTAAAAAAAAAGAAAAGAGAAGAAAAAGCTTTCTTTCTACCACAATCACTCTTATCTCTCTTTCTATTCAGAATGGTTGAGGGTGAAAGTAGACTCGATCACTACTTGCCTGAGGTTTTGCTATGTCTAATGCCAAAAGTCATAATCAAAGTCAGCTACTCATTTGTATCTTTTCTGCTTATTCTGCAACTCCATCTATCACACAACTGCTAAAAACATCAACAACTTTTTTGTGTATTAATAATGATTGCTACGTTCACCGAATGTTGAGGAGGTGCCAGTATCAAGCTGAGTATTTTAATTGTAATATCTCATTTACTTCTCCCCACAATCCCAGGAGATAATAATAATAATGGTGTTGGTGGAGGGGATGGTGATGATAACTCCCATTTCATAGAAAAATAATCTAAGGCTCATAGAGGTTATCCAGCTATTAAGTGATTAGGGGACAATAACTAATCAATCTTGCTTAAGAGTCTTAGCCCTTAACTCCATACTCTACACTTTTTCCTATAAATTTGTTAGTAAGAAGTCCTCTGCGCTGATTAAACTTTGAATCAAAGAATTCTCAATTGACATCTCCTGCTTAAGAAAAACTTACAGTAACCATTTGAGAAAATGTGTATAAAAGTAAATAAAATCTGCCTTTCTCTTCCTATTGAACTCTGCCATCCATCTCCAGTTTAGAGACAACCACAAAAATCCAAGTAGGAGTTTATTTTAAAGATCCCACCTGTGGGTCACAAACCCCTGCAGCACTATTGATTTACTGCAAAGAGTTCCCAAATCCATATGTACACCAAGCGGTCTGTTTTCCAAGTAACTAAATAGAGGCTGTTGAGAGGAATAGTAATACAAATGAATTTTTTAAATTTACTGATTTTATAATCATTTCATCACTTGTAATCATCTTCATTTTCTCTATTGTAAAATGAAAATGATTCAATTATCATATGAATACATGATAACTTATCTGAAAAGTATTTACACTCAGAAAATAGGGATCTAGATATGATTAGATATGAGGCTTCCTTTGTTATTTTGAAAGGCAGAGTTGCCCAAGCAGCCTGAATTTATGTTGAGATCTCTACATTCTAACTTCAACTCATGCTTTGTGTGAATGGTATAGGTTAGTGGTAAAGAATGCTGGTGCTGAATCATAGCTCTGATACTGATGAATTGTGTGACCTTTGGCAATTTATTTAACTTATCTGTTCTTTAGATCCCTCTTCTGTATGGAGAAAGTAATAACATCTACCTTTTATACATATTTTAAAAGGTATTAAACATGATGTTCTTAGACCAGTCCCTGGCACAGAATAAGCTTTCAGTCAATGTTGGGTTTTTGTCTGGTGCTCTTAGTATTAATAGAAGCAAATCCAATCATTTGAAGGACTCACAGTCTGAATGGCAGGGTTACTCCCACTTTGGTTATGAGAAGAATGGTGGATTTAATCTAGCCCCGCCCCCTCCTTCCTTGGTGCTCCTAATTCCTCTTACTTGATTTCACATTTTTTTCTTTTTTCATAACATTCACACTCTAATGTACTACATAATTTATTTATTGCTTATTAAGTACTCTGTACCCACCCCCTACCCCAAGTAGAACATAAGCTCTACAAGGGCAGAAATATCTGTTTTATCCACTACTATATTCCAGACACAAAGAGCAGTGCATAGCACAGAGTAATTGCTCAATAAGTATTGACTAAGAATGAATATAAGGATAATTTGTCAAATATCTTTCTCAAAATTTCCTACATATTTCATTTTTCTCCAGCCTTTTCACTCCCCTTTCAAGTCTGTTCTTCAATGAACAAGAAAAATAATATCAGGACTAATATTTTGGGGGCACTTCCTGAATTCCATGTAATGTACCCAGCATGAAAAACACGTTGTCTCACTTAATCCTATGAAAACAGTTGAGCTTTGAACAACACGGGTTTGAACTTGCAGGTCCACTTATAAATAGATCTTTTTCTGCCTCTACCACCCTTGAGACAGCAAGACCAACCCCTCCTTCTCCTCCTCTTTAGCCCACTCAACCTGAAAACAATGACGATAAAGACCTTTATGATGATCCACTTCCACTTAATAAATACTAGATGTTTTTTCTTTCTTATGATTTTCTTAATAACATTTTTTTCTCTAGCTTACTTTATTGTAAGAATACAGTATATAATACATATAACGTACAAATAACGTGTTAATCTATGGTTCTCTGGGACAAACTGCTCATGTTATTAGCAAAGCTTCCAGTCAACAATAGGCTATTGATAGTTAAGCTTTTGGGGAGTCAAAGTGATACGTGGACTTCCAACTGCACAAGGGTCTGCGCCTTTAACCCCCTAGTTCAAGGGTCAAATATGAGTACAATTGTTCTCTTCATTTTACAGAGGCTCAGAGAGGTTAAGACACTTGTCCAAGGTCACACAGAAAGTTTAAGTAGGAAAGCAGGTTAGAGCCCTGAGTTAGTCGCACTCTGGCATCTGAGCTCTCCAAGTGTGACTCTGGGCCTGGCACAGTGGCCCTTCCATGGAAGATGGAACCTGAGTCCTAAGGTTAGGACCTAGTCCCAGAGGAGATGCTTTATCTGCACACACTGAGAATAGAATCCCCACAGAGTCAGTAAAGTGAAACTGAGGCTATGTTTGCCAGCATGCTAACATGAATTTTACGGTAATAATGTTTCTATCTTCCAGTTCATTGCATTTACTCTGCCATCATGAATAACATATCCCAGTGCATGCTAATCTAACAGCCTAACCCCAGAGTGATGATAAAATGAAATCCTGCCACATATGAGGCCCTGAATTTTTAGCAGCATTTACCACTCGATATTAATTAACCTAAATGATCCATGAAGATTTGGCTTTGCAAGAAGTTTGACTATCTGTGGCTGCAAGGTTCTGTAAGATTATGTGTCTGAATGATTGGGATAATTAATTCCATTAGTCATGAAGGAGAAGCTCATGGGATTTGGAAATGAGATGTGGGATTTAAGCATTTCCCAGTTTCTGTGGCAACTGTGGCTTCAGTGACAACCAGTTAGGGCACGGAGTTGCTGAACTCCCATCACCCTTGTCTAGCCTTGGGCACTTCCAGATCACTCTAAGCAGAATCATTATTATATCTGAGAATATACTCATTTTACAGGCCTGTGTAGGATTCAACAACACAAGGTAGCATGTATTACAGTGGTATCCTAGAGCTCCCAGGCAAGGAGATTTCTTAAAGAAACATTCCAGAGAGGAAGTGATGGAATTGAAGTTGTGTGGCAAATGTTGAGATGCTTAATGAGCACAACTGTCCCATAGAGACTCAGACACAGCTAGGCTGCGTCTCTCTAATTATTTATGGCATGATAGTGGTGCAATTACAGAGAGGGAATCCCATTCCCACCGTTGCTACTCAGCAGGCAGGGGAGCCTTGATGAGACTGAACTGAATGAGAGTTCTCCCTATCATTATCTTTCCATTCCCTCCTTTAATCCAACTGATCTTAAATACTCATTCAATGGAAATGTGGCCTTTTAAGGATTAATGCTCCTGTTCCTCCTTAACTATTTCTATTAGTAAATCAGATTTAAGTCAGAGGCTTAATATATTTTTTTACATATTTTACATACATACATACATACATAAAAAAATAAGTATTTTTGTACTTTAAAAAATCTTTTACATTCCCCTCAATTATTGAATAAAAATGGATTGGTATTTCCATAAATAAAAGCTGGAATTAAAAGAATAAACTGGAGCTGCTGAGCAAAAGTTTATCAAAAAGTGTTTTTAGGCAAATAAGCAATAATAAGCAATAGCTTAAATGACCTACACCAGAAGAATAACAATTTATTTCTCTGGGCAGCAGGATGGTAATTTTTTTTTTTTTTAATGCAGCAGTCTGATATACATTTTTTTTTTTTTTTTTTTGAGATGGAGTCTCGCTCTGTTTGCTCAGGCTGGAGTGCAATGGTGCGATCTCGGCTCACTGCAAGCTCCGCCTCCCGGGTTCACGCCATTCTTCTGCCTCAGCCTCCCGAGTAGCTGGGACTACAGGCGCCCGCCACCACGCCCGGCTAATTTTTTTTTGTATTTTTAGTACAGATGGGGTTTCACCGTGTTAGACAGGATGGTCTCTATCTCCTGACCTTGTGATCCGCCCACCATGGCCTCCCAAAGTGCTGGGATTACAGGCATGAGCCACCGCGCCCAGCCAGCAGTCTGATATACTTTCGTGCTTATTTGAACTAAAGAAGCAGGGAGCTGCTTTCCAGTCATCTTGGAGGAGGCAGATTATTTTTCTTTCTGTGCACTTAAGGATGCAGGTATCTTAGCTGAGGTGGAGTGGTAAACAATGGATGGATAGGTAGATGGATGACTGGATGGATGGATGGATAAATGAATTCATTCACTATTTATTGAGCACTTTTGTTTTGGGTACTAGGGACACAAAGTCATCAAAGATAAAAATCTCTGTACTCATGGAGCATATATCCTAGTGAAATACTAGAGAGATGCTTGAATAAATCCAAAATGGGTATGAGAGCTCTTAGGTCCCTGTTAAGTTGTTTCACAAACCATAGAGTGCATTTGCCTTAACCTGAACAGACTCTTAAGCATTAGTATCCGCATGCTGTGGGATTATTGCTGCCATTGAGATCAAACTGCCCTCTATACTGATGAATGACATATCCATGGATGGAGCCAAAAATTAAAACTAAGGGAAGGTATTAAAATGAAAAGTACATTTTGTTCCTTCCCTGTGAGGGATAATACACATATCTAAAAAGTACCAGGTGTGCTCTGTGCACAATTGTGTCTGCAAAGCTAAAGAAGACTGGTATTGGTCAGGCCATTCATGAGAATATACTTGGATTTTGCTTACTATGCATAAGCAAAAGGAAATGAAATTTTCCATGAATGTAGACTATGGCACCTTAGGAAAACATCCTTGAGGCAATTTTTTTCCACTGATTTTTTTTTTTTTTTTTTTTTTTTTTTTTTTTTTGAGACGGAGTCTTACTCTGTCGCCCAGGCTGGAGTGCAGTGGTATCATCTCGGCTCACTATAACCTCTGCCTCCCAGGTTCAAGCTATTCTCCTGCCTCAGCCTCCCGAGTAGCTGGGACTACAGGCACATGCCACCACACCCAGCTAATTTTTGTGTTTTTAGTAGAGACGGAGTTTCACCATATTGGCCAGGGTGGTCTCAATCTCCTGACCTCATGATCCGCCCACCTCGGTCTCCCGAAGTGCTGGGATTACAGGCATGAGCCACCGCACCCTGCCTTTTCCACTAAAATTTATGGTACAATCAATAAACTACTGGGACCAGAACTTCAAACACTAATATTCACATCATTGTATGTACATCTTAATGGGAAAGGTAAAGAAATAATAAATGTTTCTCTTGAACCTACATTCCTTCTTTGGTATTTTTAGGTAAAGTAAGAAAAACGGAGTGTGTAGCTCCTTTAGGACAGGAACTGTTGTGGGGCTGGAGGGCATGAAGCATGGGGGAGCTGCTTAGGAGATGGGGCTGGGCTTGCTGCTAATACCATGGTGAAATTATCTTGAGCCAGTTATTGTCCTCAGGTTTTCAAGTTCTGAAAGTAATTTTTGTCGTGGCACATAGAGCTATTCAGGCCTTTCAGGACCCATTTAGAGAATGACCATACTCACAACATTTGATATATAAACCAGAATGCTATTTTATGAATTTATGTTAGAAGTTGTCTCCCAGTAGGAGTTTATGTCTTCTGATGGGCATGAATATTCAGACCTCCAAATTATACATTAAAAAGCTTAAATGAAAGCCAATGAAGTTGCATGATCTCGAGACAAGAGGATTCCACCAAGCCAAGAAATAAATGAATTGTATTTATCTAGGGAAATATTCCAGCACAGAGCTAAGAGATTAGGATCTGAGTGAGATTAGGGTTGACTTCAAATCTCATTTACTACCTCTGGTGTCCTTGGGAAAGCTCACTCACGTAAGGATGAAGGAAAAGAAAGAATTCTTTTAAAGCATTTAGTACAGTGGGGATAGGAAGCATTCAATAAATGTTCAGCATTATTATACTCCTATCCAAAGAATTGACGCTGGTTTTCTGGAATATAAATCTATCTTAATAGGGTTGTTATGAGAATTAATTAGGATACTCAAAGAACATTAACTATGTTTCTAGATTAAAAACTAGGATAGCTTTTATGGAGTCAAAACACCCATGCCTGGGTAATAGTGCTTCACAGACACTAAAACTTCCTACTTTCAAGATTGTTTCCATAAGGAAGTACTGAACACCCTGGCATTACCTGAGAAAGATGCAATCCAATTGAATGGGACCACAGTTGCTGTTTTCATCAGACACATTCCAGGCATATCTTTCTGTAGCTGGCAGCCCCTGTAGGTTTGGGGGTTTCCCAAATCTGTCAAGCAGGTTACTTTGACAAGGGTAAGATTATCTATTAGAGGCTACTAGTTGCAGCCTCAAAACATGCAGGTGGGTTTTCTCCTGGCCATTGTATTAAATCCATTGATTTTCAAAAGATGAAGAACAACATCTGCATGTGGATCACTTGAGCAGCTGGTTAAAAATGCAGACATCTGGCTGGGAGCAGTGGCTCACACTCTGTAATCCCAGCACTTTGGGAGGCCGAGGTGGGCGGATCACGAGGTCAGGAGTTCGAGACCAGCCTGGTCAACATGGAGAAACCCCATCCCTACTAAAGATACAAAAAATTAGCTGGGCGTGGTGGCGCGCCTGTAATCCCAGCTACTTGGGAGGGTGACATAGGAAAATCGTTTGAACCCAGGAGGAGGAGATTGCAGTGAGCCAAGATCGTGCCATTGCACTCCAGCCTGGGCAACAGGGTGAGACTCCATCTCAAAAAAAAAAAAAAAAAAAAAAAGGCAGACATCTTGAAATGGCAGGAATGGTGGTGATCTTGGGGCAGGGTGGGGGAATGGGTGGCCTGGGAAGGTGCAAGGGAAATATTCTGGGCTATTGGAAATGCTCCCCAGCTTCATCTGGGTGGTGGTTACACAGTTGTATACATACATAAAAATTCACTGAGCTGTGCACTTAAGGTGGGAGCACTTTACTATGAGTGTGTAGCAACTCAATTAAAAGGTTTGCCCTTACCTCAGGCCTTTTGAATCAGAATCTCTGAGAGAAGGGCATGTGACTCTTTATTGTTTAGTAAGCACCCTCATATGATTCTAATGTGCCCTGAAGCTTGAGAACCACTGATCTATAAAAGGACATTTTCAATATCAAAGACTCAGAAAAATAATTTGGAATCAAGACCATCCCAGGAAATGTGAGATGAATGCTACAAATACCAGTATTCATAAATTCTGAAACCTTGGAGATGTGAGGCAACATCTGTTTCTTGTGCTAACAGGTAGGTCTCTGCATGCAGCTCTAACACAAAAATTGGAATGAGCCATTGGGAGGTGAGAACCCGCAGAGAGGCGTGCAGCAGGCACTGCTCTCAACATTTACCTTTGCAGCCAAGAGCCTCAGGCAGCAGGACTCCTCTATCCAATCTGATAAAGTCAGAGAGCTGGTCAAGTTCCTGGGGGTTGAATTACAATGCAGCACATTTGGGAAGAGCACTTGTCGAGAACATACCTCCTCTAAAATAAGCAGGGGTCTGTTCTGAAAAGAAGAAAAAGAATCTGCCTAATGGAGCTTTTTGAAAGCTGAGATAAAAGATTTTCTCCTCTGTAACTGCCTGCAGAGTGTCATGACTCTGAATGAAAAGCTCTGCTGGCTCACAAACAGATGCTCTAATGTTTGGGAGAATGAATTGAGAGAATATTCAGGGACGGTCCAAGATTGCTGCAAGGATCTGTGTGCTAAAATCTCCGTCTGCGTTGGTGTTATATTATGCTGCCTCCTTTTCTTGGCATTATTCACTGTTGTGTCCATAGGGCTGCATGCAGGAAAAGGCAAGTACACTTAACTTAGAGGGCATCTTCTGCCTGCATTTTTGCAGACTTGGGGAGGCTATGCAACGTCCACATGCTGTAGAACAAACCACAGGACTGTGTTAACCAGCTCTTTAGTTTTCCTTTTACAATTCTGAATTCTGGACTTAGGAAGTAGTCTTTGATAAAGGAGGGCTCTAACTGAGCAAACAGAATGAGAAAATGCAAATCTAGGATCTCCCCACAGACAGAATGGCTAAGGTTACAAGGAAAAGTAATCCCCAGCACAACCTTCATTATTAATCTGACTCAGCTTACAAAATGCCCTTTTCCCCACTCACAATAATAATTTCCTTCAGCTCATGCTCCACTCCTGACAACACACCTGTTATTGCAAATCTATAATAACAGAGTGTAAATTTCCCTGGGGTATCTCAAGGTATTTATCTGTTGGCAAAACTGTGCTCTCCTGTGGGACTGTTGTATGTACACAGATATTTCTGCTCACATGAATTACAGCATTTTCCATCTGGAAAAAGCCTTAAAGATAATCTAGGGAAGCTTCTTGTTAATAGATATAGAAACAGGCCCAGAAAGGCAAACTAACCCCAGGTTACAGAGCCAGTTAGGGATAAAACCTGAACTTCAGTTCACATCCTTTAGCCAAACTAGGATTGCCTTGATCACTGATACTTTGTCAACAAAGCATTTTTTTAATAGATTTAATGTTTTAAAGGCAGTTTTAGGCCCACAGCAATATCCAGGAGAAGGTACAGAAATTTCCCATATACTCCTGCCCCCACACAGCCCCCAGTCCCTTTAAGTGCTTAGTAACTCTGAGCCAGTTCATGAAGGTTACACCAAGTTAACACCCCTTCCCTGTCTACCTGTCAGATATTTTTACAGGATTAGATACCAGACAGGAGATGATACCCTATCAGGGTCACATTAGGAAGGACTTCAGAAATGGCCCATTTTCCTGCAACCAAAACATACTTGTTTACTTCTCCCTCAGCAACTAATCCTATTTCCTCCTTCTTGGGAATGAATCATGTCTCCCATTGGCAATATTATGTTTCCTTCCTAAATTCTGGAATTTCTCCACCTCTGCTTTCCTGGGATCTGCCGTACACAGTCTCTTTTAGTGCATAGAAAACCTGTTGATTATTTTGAAACAGTCCATGTCTTTTTCTTAATATTCATCATTAGTTTTCTCACACAAAAGCATAGGTTACTTTGGGGTTCTTATCAATCTGTAGTTGTATTTCATCAGTCTCCTACAAACGGATGACATGTCCACACTATTCAGTAAGTTGAACATTTTCATTGTGCCCCATTGTCCCAGCAACGAAAGCACATGTTCAGGATGAGTCATCCATTTCCTGCCAAGAACAATTGGCAAGCATACTGTGGCTTCCTTTAGTTTGTCACTTCTTTGTCTCAGCCATTTAATTTTTAAATCTTGAATCACGGTGTACGATTTTAATCAAATCTGTAATTATTATAAGCAAATAACTTCTTTAGTTTAAAGACAGAGGTTACATGTGAAACGCATATATAAGCAATTCAGGAATTTATCATTGCCAAGTAATGATATGTGGCTTAGCCCTACTTGTTTTTCAAGAAGCATCAGCATGGTTTGCAGTATTTCCTCACTGCCTAACTTAAGATGGGGCATCTTAAACTTTTTTTTGATGTTATATCCTTCCAAAACTTTGCAATGTTAGCTAGCTTAGTTTTGATGGATGGAAAAGTCAAAACAGCAAGTCTAAGGTCATGAGGCGTCAATGAGAGAACAGAGAGTATAATCTATGTCAAGGGCAACTAGCAAGAGACCCAAAATCAAACAACAAGCAGATCTTGAAACCTCTCATGATAGATCCTTAAATTGTCACCACGGTGCTCCCTACTTAATCCAGTTTCACCTTCATTAATTCCCATGCCCCTTTCCCTAAGTTTTCTCAGACATCAAGCAGAGCCTTCCATCTCACCTGGCCTCTCAAGAGCTTCACTCTCAGCATCTGCCAAAGTCTACCTTCCTCACTTCTACTCTCCATTCCCAAAGAGCAAGAAGGTGAATATGTGCCAGAAAAAGGCTAAAGACCCTTTACCTCAGTCTTTTAATTTTTAATCATTGGAAAGAGAAGGAATGCATTACAGGAGAAAGAATAATGGATTTGGTGTCAGAAACCAAGATGAAGTCCGATTCTGCCACTAATCACTCTGTGACTTTGAACCACTCACCAAAATGGATTTATCTCATAGAACTTCAATATCCTCATCAGTAAAGCGGAATAGCACACTTGTTTACTGTGAGGTGCAAAATTCGTCAAATGCCTTTATAAACCATATGGTGCCCTGTGAATGTAAATAGTATGACGTGGATTCTTCTAGCACTGATGGCGAAGTGGCACTGAAAGGGCTTGTTAGGCTTTACCAACACCTACACAAAAACCGGTCATTGTGCCCTCACTTTTCCCTAGAAGTCTTCATTAAGAGAAAGGTGAAAGAACCCGGTATACCTGGGCTAAATAAAAGAAATTTATTGGAAAATTTCTTTCTACTCGTAATATATATTTTATTTTAAGATAAATAGTTTAAATGTCCTGTTAAATAAAACTGATGCTCTGGGAAGCTCTGATATGTTTACCTCATGGCTTTTTGTGCCCTTGGAACCACACCCCATGGTATCCTGGGTTGTAGACCTCTCCTTTCCCCATATGTGTTTCCACAGGAAGCTCTCAAAAGCTGTATTATAATCATCTGATTACTGGTCAGCCTCTTCCTGACAGACACTTTGCTTTACATCTTGTTTCTTCCTAGAGCCTAGCATAGTGCATGGTATATTTTAAGCGTCCTACAAATATTTGCTAAAAATAATAAGTGAATTAACTTTCTCTTTTCTTTTCTTTTTTTTGTTGAGACAGAGTCTTACTCTGTCTCCCAGGCTGGAGGGCATAATCTAGGCTCCCTGCAACCTTCGCCTCCCGGGTTCAAGCAATTCTCTGCCTCAGCCTTCTGCGTAGCTGGGATTACAGGCACCCGCCACCATGCCCGGTTAATTTTTTTGTATTTTTAGTAGAAATGCAGTTTCACTATCTTGGCCAGGCTGGCCTTGAACTCCTGACCTCGTGATCCACCTGCCTCAGCCTCCCAAAGTGCTGGGATTACATTTTTTTGGGGTAACTGATAAATAAAGCCCTAATTACTATTGACTTCCACTGATAAAAACTGAAAAGGCAAAGTGAGAGATTGAAGAGTTAAATGGCTGGGCCAAAATTCTAAGTCCAGTGCTGGCTTTGAGCTCTTCCACCTAGTGCCCAGACACCTTTCCCTGATCCTAAAGAGGCTGCCTCTCAGCATAAATATTCACTTCATCACAGCTATGCCTGTCTTCACGTATAAACACTATTGATGGTTTACTCTGTGCATTTAATTCCTGTAGTCCGCAATTATAAATATAAGAGACTTTGCTCCAGTTTTTGTTCTACATTCCACCATGTCTGTGTCACACACAAATTTCCCTTTGAAACCAGTGAGCATTCTATGCCAGAAGATATCGTGGGGATGGAGGAGGAAGGGAGGGAGGGGAGAGAGAGAGAGAGAGAATCAGAGTCACCATCTGTTGACAATACTCTTGTGCAGAGCCAGTTTTGAAGGTTAATGACATGTCACGCATCCTCCAGCGTCTGGTAACAAAAATAGGCTACTCTCCCAGAATTCGTTAGGGAGTTGTGGCCCCATGGAAGATGTAACTCATCAGCCAGCACTTCAGTAGGGTCCAGGAAGACAATTTCTGCCAAAAGCTGGATGAAATTTAATGGAGATCCAGGAAAAACAACTTTTACTAAAACTCAAATGTGGAAGTGATCATTTTTCCCCGAGGCCAGTAAAATGGCTATAAATTATTGACCTTCCAAAATGACCTTGCTTAATTTTTATAAGGAACTCTTGCATTTCATCAGCAATTCTTCAATATACGTCTACTCCTTTCTCTATTTCTTTTCAGAAAAATAAAGGTTGTAAGCTTGTAATGCAAACAGGTCCAAGGGTTCACCAAGGATCTGCCCGTGGCTTTTTTAGATGGTTAAATTTTTGGCACTGCAGCTGATCCATGGCAAATCTGGGTCTCAGCTTTATTGACAGCCTACTGTTTAATGACTCACTTTGCTGTCTCATCAAGAATGCACCCAGTGGAGAGGCTACAACTTCTCAAATGTAATTGCATGCCTTCTCCACGTCTCTTCTGGGCTCTCTTTAATTTTCAAAGCCCCACTGAGCAACCTTTAAAAATCTGAGCCCTTTCCCACCTGGTGCTCGATGCTTTAAGAGGAGGCGACTCTGCCTGTTTTTCTGTTAACCTAAGAACAAACTGTCTGGTCCCAGCATGGAGTAGAGTGGCTTGAACAAGGACGTGTAAAAAGAAACAGAGCAAGGAAACTGAAATGCTTCCAAGCTCTTCTGCATCATGTCTTTATAGCGTGACATCATTAATATTGTTTGAAGTAAAGTTTTTGGAATATAGCTCTGCCTAACTTCAAATATAAGTGTAAATTACAAACAAAAAACTAAATGAGTGTTTGATTACTTGCCAGCTTGGATTATCCAATCCTCTCTTATTCAAGAGCAGAATTAAAAATAAAAGTTTGGTGGTATGAGGTGCCAAAATGATCACTCTTACAGAAGTCAGGAAATTTGGGCCATTTTCAGGTTCTTCCTGTGTGACTTTGTATAAATTATTAACTTCTGTGGGCCTCAAATTCTCCAGCCCTAAAGTTAAACTCAATTTAAAAGTACATTTTTAGCCACTAAAAATGGGAGGGGATTTGTCTAGATTGGCACTGTCCAATAGAACCTTGGCCAATGAAGGAAATGTTCTATATCTGCACTATCCAATATGGTAGCCCTAGCCATATTGAGCACTATTGCATATGTAAATGTAAGTACTACGACTGAAGAACTGGATTTTTACTTTTATTTAATTTTAATCAATTTAAATTTAAAACAAACATGTACCTAGTGGCTACTGTATTGGACAATGCAAGTTTAATTATTTCAAAGGCTCCTTATTAAAGGTTATGTTTTAACGATTACTTTTTTTTTAAGATGGAGTCTGGCTCTATCACCCAGGCTGGAATGCAATGGCATGATCACTCACTGCAACCTCTGCTTCCCGGTTTCAAGTGATTCTCCTGCCTCAGCCTCCCGAGTAGCTGCAATTATAGGTGTGCACCATCACACCTGGCTAATTTTTGTATTTTTAGTAGAGACGGGGTTTTACCATATTGGCCAGGCTGGTCTTGAACTCCTGACCTCAAGTGATCCTCCCTCCTCAGCCTCCCAAAGTGCTGGGATTACAGGCGTAAGCCACTGACCCAGCCTATGTTTTGATGATTTCTAAACCTAGCTAATGACCCGGAGTGAATCTTTCTTTTTATTCTCACTACTGTAACATTGACTTTAAAATTATTTGATATAAATAATCTTTAACAGTAATCAGTCTGATTTAAAAATAGGAACTCTACATGAGAAAGATAAAATGTGAAAGAATTTTACAAATTTGAAAATGTAATGTAATTATAAAGCACTATTAACAAAATCTCTGCTACACCTAACTGCACACCTTTCTTCAAGTGCCAGCTGATGCACATAGACTAAAAGCTGTTCTATCTCATAGCCCAGACCAATGGAAATACCTTGATGCAACCCTGCGGAAGGCCAAAAAGCTTAACCTTCTGCGTATCTTTTTTCACTATGTTTAAATAAATAGATTTTCAATTTCTTTTCCCTTCCACCACACTTGCCAAGGGTTTCTAACTAGATGTTGCCATAACCTACACAACAAAATCATTCTTATTAATTATGCAATGCCTTATAACTGCTGCATGCATTTCTGTTGCTTCTCAGCTTTGCTTTGCAGCAGCAGAGCACATCAAACATTGACCAGAGGAAGTCCAAAGGGATGACTGTTGTTTACCAGAGGCTCCCATTTTGGTCTGAGCCTGCATTTGCCTTTCTCTACTTCTGTTTAATTCCTTTCAGCCCCTAAACCTCCTCTCACTGACCTTTAGACTCTTCCAGCCCTTTCCATGTGGCATCTTAATTCTACCTTTTGAGTTCACAACACTATCTTTTTTTCCTCTGGTCTGTGTTTGGCTCCTCCTTCCTGGCACAACATTTACTTAGTTCTGTACCTTCATGACTATCCCTTGCAACATGGCCCTGGGATTGTCTCCTGGTGGGGAGCCTCAGCTGGTACAGCCTAGAGACTATGCCCCTAGCCCCTCCCCAGATTCCTGAGGCCTAGATTCCAGAGAGTAATGGGTTTTAACAGGGAGAAAAGACTTCTACCAACTATTGTGGAACAAAACATTTCCTCCTTTATCTTATTTTTTAAGTGATTCCAGGGTCTTCTATAAAAGATACGTGGCTCATAATTTGGGAAAAGTTATTTCTTTTTTAAAATAACTTTACTATATGCATAACCACAACACAATAAATGACATCAACATAATCAAGAGAGTGAATATATTAATCACCTCAAAAGTTGCTGTGCCCCTTTTTAATCTCTCACTACCTCCCTTACCTGCCTCCCCCATCCTTGCCATGGGTCCAGGCAATCCCTGGTTTGCTTCCTGTCACTATAGATTCTTTTGCATCATCTAGCATTTTATATAAATAAAATCATATGGGGTTGGGCACAGTGGCTTACACCTGTAATCCCAACATTTTGGAAGGCCAAGGCAGGTGGATCACTTGAGGTCAGGAGTTTGAGAGCAGCCTGGCCAACATGGCGAAACCCTGTCTGTACTAAAAAAAAAAAAAAAAAAAAAAAAAAAAAAAAAACCATAGCCTGGTGGTGTAAACTTGTAATCCCAGCTACTCAGGAGGCTGAGGCAGGAGAATTGCTTGAATCCGGGAGGTTGAGGTAGCAGTGAGCCAAGATCGCACCATTGCACTCCAGCCTGGGCGACGGAGCAAGACTCTATCTTAAAAAAAAAAAGAAAAGAAAAGAAATAATATGGTATGTACTCTCTGTTGTCTAGCTTCTTTCACTCAGCATAATTATTTTTGACATTCATCCCTACAGTATACATCAATAATTCATTCCTTTTTATTGCTAAGTAGTGTTCATTGTACGGATGTACCATACCAATGGATGATATACCATCCATTCGTCTGTTGATAGGCATTTGGGTTTTTTCTAGTTTTAATAATTACAAGGTAAAGTTTCTATGAATATCTATAAACAAGTCTTTCTGTGAACATTTGACTTCATTTCTCTTGGGAAAATACTTGGGAATGGAATGGCCAAACCATATATATATATATATATATATATATATATATATATATATATATATATATTTTTGGCCAACATTTGGCATACTCAAGTCTTTTTCATTTTAGCTATTCTAATAAGTAAATGATGCATATTTTCAGTTGCTTGAAGTTGTCCCACAGTACACTGACACTTTAAAAAAAATTTTTTTATTCCTTTTTGTCTTGATGTTTCATTCTGGATATTTTCTACTGCAATACCTTCCAGTTCCCTAATCTTTTCTTTCCTTTTTTTTTGAAATGGAGTCTCACTCTTGCCACCCAGGCTGGAGTGCAGTGGTGCGATCTCAGCTCACTGCAACCTCCACCTCCTGGATTCAAGCAATTGTCCTGCCTCAGCTTCCCAAGTAGCTGGGATTACGGGAGCATGCCACCAGGCCCAGCTAATTTTGTATTTTTAGTAGAGATGGGGTTTCACCATGTTGGCCTAGTCTTGAACTCCTGGCCTCAGGTGATCCACCCACCTTGGCCTCCCAAAGTGCTGGGATTATAGGCGTGAGCCACCATGCCCAGCCAATCTTGTCTATCTTGTCTTTAAAAATGTCTAAGCTGCTGTTAACCTCATACAGTGTCTTTTTCATTTAAGACATTGTAGTTTTCAGCCCTGTAAGTTCAATTTGGACCTTTTATATTTTCCAGGTCTCTACTTAACATTTTTGCTCTAGCTTTTGTGCTATAGAATAATACAGTTACAATAACTGTTTAAATGTCCTTGTTGGTGATTTCTAACATCTAAGCAAGTTCTGCTTCGGTGTCAATTGACAGGTTTTCCTCCTCATCATGGGTCATATCTTACCACTTCTTTGCATGCCTAGGAATTTTGAAATTAATTCCAGACATTTTGAATTTTACCTTGATGGGTGCTGGACATATTTGCATTTCTACAGATATTTTTGAGTTTTGTTCAAAGACACAGTTACATTACTCGGAAACAGTTTGACACATTTGAATCATGCTTTTGAGATTCATTAGGCAATACCAGGGCAGCATTTAGTCTAGAGCTAATAATTCTCCACTGCTAGGCAATATTTTTCTAAGTATTCTACTCAATGTCCCATGAATTATAAGTTTTCCCATCTGGGTGATAGAAATAGGCACTATTTCTATCCCTGTGTGAGTTATTGGTACTTTTTCTTCTAATCTTTCTAGGTAGTTCTTTCCACAGGCAAGAGAAGTTTTCTCACACACATGTGCCCATCAACATACTCCTTAAAAATCGAAGGAGATGGCCGAGCGCAGTGGCTCACGCTTGTAATCCCAACACTTTGGGAGGCCGAGGCGGGTAGATCACGAGGTCAGGAGTTCAAGGCATGCCTGGCATGGATGGTGAAACCCCATCTCTACTAAAAATACAAAAATTAGCCAGGCGTGGTGGCACATGCCTGTAATCCCAGTTACTTGGGAGGCTGAGGCAGAGAACTGCTTGAATCCAGGAGGCGGAGGTTGCAGTGAGCTGAGATAGCACCACTGCACTCCAGCCTGGTGACAGAGTGAGATTCCATCTCAAAAAAAAAAAAAAAAAAAAAAAGCTAAAAATTGAAGGAGAGTCCAGACACACTGGCTCCCAGCACTTTGGGAGGCCGAGGCAGGCAGATCACTTGAGGTCAGGAGTTTAAGAACAGCCTGGCCAACATGGTGAAACCCTATCCCTGCTAAAATACAAAAATTAGCTGGGCATGGTGATGGGCATATTTAATCCCAGCTACTCAGGAGGCTGAGGCAGGAGAATCGCTTGAACCTGGGAGGGAGAGTTGCAGTGAGCCGAGATCACACCACTGCACTCCAGTGTGGGCGACAGAACGAGGGAGACTCTGTCTCAAATAAACAAAAAAGTGAAAGGAGACCCTTAGCAGGTCTCTGGACTTCTCTCTTCTGCAGCTCTCTGTTCTCCAGAACCCTGCCCTGCAAACTCTAGCTGCTTTTGTCTTCCTAGACTTTCAGGTCCTCTCAACTCGCTGGGTCCACTGGCCCCACCTGCGTCATCTCTCCCTGGACGGCCACGTGGGAACTCATTCAAGCAATAACCTGAGGCAAATACAGAGCTCACCTTGTTTGCTCCCCATGTCCCAGGCATCACTTTTTCATCACCTGATCTCCAATGTCTTAACAACCTTTGTTCTATACATTTTGCATGATTTTTTTTTCCATTGATTCAATTGGAAAGATAAACTTGGTCTCAGTTACTTCATCTTGGCCAGAAGCAGAAGTCAATTATTTCTTTTTGGCATACCCCCAATCTAAAGAGGATAAAAAAATAAAAAATAACTGTATCCTTATAGGAAAGTTTCTAAGTTAGGTTAAATCCACCCAGGCTGCCCAAACAGTACAAAGCTTCAGTTGGAAAGTGGGGGAAATGGAGTGGTCCTTTCTCAGTGTTTAGGCCCATGAGTGTAGAACTTTCTGGAACATGGTCACAGGCAAAAGGAAATAAGAGAGAAGCTACTTCCTAGGAGATGGATCACAACATAAGATTTTGAGTCCACTGGAGAATAAAAGGAGGATATGGAAAATAATTCACACTTCACTATCATTCAAAGCTCCTCTCTTCCCTTCTCAGTTTAGTTCCTGCCTCCATTGATACACTAAGCATTCAGAGCCTCTGCCATCTTTGTTAAGATTCCTTTGTTCTAGTCTCTAGCAAATCTCATCCCCCCTGCCCCCCTCTTTTTCTTCCCCAAGCAAGAGCTCTCTCTCACATCATTTCGCTTAGGTATAGTTAGAGGAGGGCACATTCATTATAAGTCAAAGGATATTGGTGTTAAGCTGTCTGGAACCTTTGTCAATTCAGAGGGCTACATTGTAACTGGTGAGGACTTTCTGATTATTTTTTCCCTTTTTTCTATCAAGTGGAAATGAACTGTAATTTTAACCTAAAAACAGATGCCTCTGAGTACCCAATTTAGATAAATATCAGATTGAAAAAAGGTACTGCTTTTATTTCAGATTTTAAAAATGAGACTCCAAATAGTATCTGATCATTTTAGCAGAGTTCAATGTTTACTCTACTCTGACAGCACGTCTTTTTTCACAGTTGCATAAGAATTACAGCAGAGAATTAAAAGAAATATAGTAAAACTCACAAGAAACACTAGACATTTTTGAATAAATAGGAAAATGCCATAGATCAGGTCACATTCTCAAAGCATAGCAACATGCATTAAAAGGCAATTATAAAATGACTAACACAACAAACATTAGTCCTGACCCCAGTGTCGGAACTATACATATGTGTCACTTTTTGATCACACAGCATCCAGTAACAAAAATACGAGGATTGTCTCTTCTTAGAGTGACCACAAATTTATTTCTAAATGAATCTATGGAGCATAAAAATAAATAGCTAAAGATTAAGTCCAGGCCGGGCAGGGTGGCGCACGCATGTAATCCCAGCACTTTGGGAGGCTGAGGCAGGCAGATCACCTGAGGTCAGGAATTCAAGTCCAGCCTGGCCAACATGGTGACACCCTGTCTCTACAAAAATTAGCCGGGCATGATGGTGGGTACCTGTAATCCCAGCTACTCGGGAGGCTGAGGCGGGAGAATCAGTTGAACCTGGGAGGTAGAAGTTGCAGTGAGGTGAGATCGTGCCACTGCACTCCAGTCTGGGTGACAGAGCAAGACTCCATCTCAAAGAATAAAAAAATAAAGATGAAGTCCAAAGAAATACTTGATATCATGTAAAGTTTTTAAAACTTCACTTAAAACTGGTTTCATTCAAACTGATTTATATGTATATAGACAGTATCAATGTTGTAAAATACATACCAAGATAGACAGATAGATAGATAGTAGATGATAGATAAATAGAAGTCATCCACAGAATGTTATTTTCACATCTTTTTTTCTTTGCATTCTGCAGTATACCGGGATAGCAGGAAACAGGGCACAATCAGACTTTCAACAACAGTAACAAGAGACAGGATAATGTAGTAGTTTAGAACAATGTTTCTCAAAGTGTAGTCTGAGGAACACCCACATCATAAGCATATAGTGCACATGTTAAAAGCAGAAATACCTAGGGCCCTCTATAACAAATTAAATTCAAATTTCTGAGAGTGTGGCCTGGGATTCTGCATCTTAACATACTTTTCTAGTGCTTCTACTTCACATTAAAACTTGGAAACCCCAGAACACAAGCACAGACTCTGGAGCCATACTCCCTGGGTCCAAAACATTACTAGATGGCTATTTTACTATGAGTTTGTCTCTCTGCATCAGTTTCTTCATCTGCAAACTGGAAATGATGATATTAATAGTATCTACCTAACTTATAGGATTATAAAAATATTGAGTTAATGCATAAAGCCTTTAGAAATGTGTTGGGCACAATTCAAGCGCTATGTATGTCAATGCAACCAGTGTAGTTAAGTCAACCATGTTCCAAATTACTACCTCCTATATAAGCACAAGAACTCAAAAGGAACAAAATAACGAGAAGTTATAAGGAGTAACAACACAAGTTATATCCACAGAATTCCCCTTAGCTAAGAGTTGGAAGGTTTTTGTCTGGTTTAGTTTTTGCTGGCAAAAAGACACCCTTTTGTGAAGCTGCACTTGTCCCCTAGAGAATATGGCAGCACCAAGTAATTCTCCTTCATTTATGGTCAAGGAACATTGCTCTCCTTACTGCAAAGTTCTAGCTAGTTGTCTAGGAGTTGTCCTCTTTGACTAAAAGCCATGTGCCTCAGAACAAAAAATGATTCTTCATTAGGCTCTTGTTAAGACACCCTGGCTAGCACAGAGGCGCCCTGGCTGGCTACCTGCCCTCTGGACCTTATGTGACTCAGGTATTCTGACCTCATTCACACTGGCAGGAATTCACTTTGGCTCAGTTCTACAGTTTCTAGCAAAGACTAATTCTTGAGACAAATTAGTGGAGAAGATTCTGAATAAATGGCATTTAGAAACTGTTCTTATTCATAAGCCCTTGATTAAGAATGGATGGAGAGATAAATATAATAATCCTTCAAACAATGTCTCATCAGTAATTCCACAGGTTTGCTTCCACCATGGAACAGGATGTGATATGTGGAGTAATGGGAAGTCTGGCAAGGCGTGTTCCCAGTATCTCTGAACCATTGTTTCAAATTATGAGCTTCCTCCAGCCTTCATTTGCTTTTCCATCCAGCCTTGCCTCCCTGCTCCATGGCTGTTACCTCTTACTAGCTCCTTTGTCCCTCTCCTGTTCTCTAACCTAAATTCCATCCTGCATCAATATAAATATCCATTATGATAAAGCCCAATTTCCTTACCTTTACTCCAAAGTTTCATGCTCTCCACTCTCCTGTCTATATACAGTAAGTCCTCACTTAATATCATTGATATGTTCCTAGAAATTGCGACTTTAAGCAAAACGATGTAGAGTGAAAATCATTTTACCATAGGCTAATTGATATAAACAATAGCTAAGTTTTGGTGGCATGTATCTGGCCACACAAAAACAAATTTCTAAATAAAGACCCCAAACACTTCTAATATTACACATTGAAATAAATGTGAGCTATATGGACATTTAAGAGAGATTAATAAAAACAAGATAATTATTTACCCATTATTCCAGTTCAAGGTGCAGATGGTCTGAGCCTATCCCTGCAGTTCAGGGAGCAAGGTGGGAACCAACACTGGACAGGACGTCATCCCATTACAAAGCATACACACACACACACACACACACACACACACACACACACAGAGACACATGTACACACTCAGACTGGGACAAATTAGACACACTAGTTAATCTAACGTGCACATCTCTGGACTGTGGGAGGAAAGAGGCATACCCAGAGAAAACCCATGCAGACCTGAAGAGAATGTGCAAACTCCACCCAGACAGTGACCCCAGCAGAGAACGGATTGTTTTTCCTAATCAATGTTATAATAAAGCCACGTTAAAAGAAGCAATGTTATTCGAGGACCCACTGTATTCCAAATGCATTAAACACCTCGCCGGTCTCCAAACGTGCCTGTGTCTCTCCCCCTACAGGTCTTCGCATATATCCTCCCTTCTCCCTAGGGCAGTCTTCTCTCATACCCAACTCCATTCATTCACTTGGCTAATGTCTATTCACTCTTCAGAACTTAGCTAAGGCATCACCTCCTCCAGTGTCTTACCTAATCCAGCCCCTCTCAACGTACACATTAATCAGCCTCTTTTCACAAGTCCTATGTATTCCTTTGCCTCCCCCTTCTGAACTGTTAATCCTTAAAGAACCAGCTTTCCACTAGAGATGGTATTACGATAGTCTAGGATCTGCTATGGATGACCCAGCTCAAGACAACCAAAGCTGCTTGTTCTCTTATGTCTTGTTCATCTTTGTACTCCTGTCTTCTAGCAGGGTGATCACACTGACACACCACTCCATGTTTCTCAGTGATATGAATGTGATAGATTGTGACCATATGGCTAAGGGTTCCAAGTTCATGTGACTTGGTGGAAAAAATGCATACTTTGGAGTCAGACAGACCTGCACTTAAATCACAGGTCTGCTGCTTACTGTCTATGATATGGATGACAACTTACATAAGCTAATTTGAATCTAGGCTGTAGATCTGCAAGTGAAGACAACAATCTTTACCCTACAGAGACATTGTGAGAAGTTAGTATAATACGTACCAAACACTTACCCAGTGCTGATAAAATATAGCTTTTATTATTATTATATTAATCATGAGAATCAGGATTTATTCCTATACAAATTGGATCAAAATCAATAGCAATTTGTAATCAATGTAATACTCTTTCACCTATTTGCAATAACCTGAAAGAGACTCTGAGATCTCTCTCAAATATCTAAGAATCGTTGCACACACCTAAAAGATACTTTTAGGATACTAGGTTCCTACAATAGTGTTGCAAATAAAATATATGTGAAGGTCTTTTCAATAACAGGATTAATTCCTAGACAGTTGGTCCAGCTTCCAGCCAGTGTCTTGTTGGAGAAATTCCCAGATGTGCTGAAAGTAGTGTGATAGATGTAAAATGATATTTTTAATTAAAACCCTTATTGAACATAGTGTGAAATGTTTTTACTTAATCCTCTGAAACCAATAGATAAAGCACCCACTGTTTTCCCCGTGTGATAACTGAGGCTTAGAGAGGTTAAGCAGCTTTCCAAAGTTGCACACTGACCAAATGGGACATAGACTTCAAGATTTTAGAAGATGTTTTTGATGGTAGAATTACTTTATTTCTTTTATATGGTGAGATAACTAATGTTGATAACCTGTGAATAACTTAAGTCTTTCAGAAGTTTCTCAGCTACAAGTTCCTCTGCACCTACCCTGGTTAATTTTGTGATTTGAATAGTCAGAAGAGATGAGTCAGAGAGGACTTTTACTTCAAACTTTCCACGGGAATGGGTGTTACTATGGTCTAGGACCTGCTGTGGATGACAGCTGAAGACAACCAAAGCTGTTGCTTTTCAGGCCTGCGGTTGTAGACTAAGAATAAACTACATGCCTGGCCTTGCAATTAAGAGGGCAGGCATCAAAGATGGCTGCAGATCTTCTTGACTCCACAGTGGCAGCAATAGACTATTTGTCAGTTTGGACTTATTTCCATTTTGTAGCTAACCTTGTTCTTTTGGCAAAAGCAATTGGTGCTCTCATGTTAACAGACATTAATCTGACTTCATGATTTTCTAGTAGGAAATCATGGCTTATTCTTAATCCACTAGTTCTATAATTCATTCGTTTTTACTAGTTTATTTTAAATGTACTTATTTATTCCTTTATTAAGCACTTGCTTTGTAGTGACATATTGAGAGTCATCACAATAAAGAGGTAAGAATGTGGAAGTTGGGTAAACACGGTTTTGCATCACACTTTTGTAATTTATTAGTTAATAACCCATGTTATTATATATGGGTAATAAGGAAATGAGTTTTAGATCAGGCCGACTGGGTTTTAAAATCTCAGCTCTACCACTTATGAAATCTGTGACCTATAACAAGTTTTCTTTTTTCTTTTCTTTGCTCTGTCATCCAGGCTGGAGTGCAGTGGCATGACTCAACTCACTGCAACCTCTGCCTCCCAGTCTCAAGCAATCCTCCCACCTCAGCCTCCTGAGTACCAGGGACTGTAGGCATGTGCCAACATGTCCAGCTAATTTTTGTGTTTTTTGTTGAGATAGGGTTTCACCATGTGGCCCAGGCTGGTCTTGAATTCCTGGGCTCCGAAAGTGACAAATATCTTTGAGTTTAGCTTCTCTCCATAGTAAAATGGAAAGGATAATACTTACCTTGTAGAATTCTTATGGAGAATTAAAATAAGATGTGAATATAAGGCACCTAGCACAGAACCTAACAGATAGTAAGTGCTCAAGATTTATTCCTTTTCCCTCTGACACTAGATCCCAGACACTGCAGAAATCAATATATCTGAGATTTACAACTGCCATAAAAGAGATAATAAACGGAAAGGAACTTAACATATTAAGCCCCTACCTTGTTTCAATCCACATCTTAGGCATTTGCACGTGACGGCAGCCTTGAATTTAAAGTGAACTCATCTTAATTTAGTCATTCTTTCATTCCATTTGTTCACTTATCAATAAATATTTATTCAGCACCTACTATGTGCCAGTCATTTGCCTAGACAGTGGTGACACAGCAGTGAGTAAGTGGACCAAGTCCTACCTTGAGCTTACATTCTAGAGATCCATAACTTTCCTGCCATACCTTGCTGCACAGATAAAGAACTTCGAAAATTAAAAACAAAAAAAATATTATTTTCAACTTGAAAATCAGAGAATGCTTCATGGAGAAGCGGAAGTTTGGCCTGAACTTCAGAGAACTTCAGGGCTCAGAGTAGGCTGGGAGAGTGGGTGGATGGAGCAGCTTGCGTCATGGCCCAGAGGCCGGGAAGAGCAGGACCTGCGAGGAAGCAGTGAGTTTGATTTTGTTGTCGGGTGGGGTGGGTAAAAGTGAGTAATAGGAAATCTTTTGGAAAAGTATATGGAAATCAGATGGTGGTGCACACTGAAAAGCAGGCTGAGGAGTGTGGACTTATGTAGACCACAGAGAGCCATTTAAGTTTATTGAACAAGGTGGTAATAGGATCAGGGATAAGCTTCAGAAATATTAATTGGGCAATAATGTGTAAAATGGATTAAAAGAGGGAAGGACTAGAGACAAAGGAAGAATCAGGAGGTTGTTAATTAAACACTGCTGGTATGTTTGGGGTTTTTCTATGGCCAGCGACAGAAAGATCACCAGCAAATTCAGGTACATTTTCTTTCATCAGAATTTGCAAAGGTAAAAGTGGGTTAAAAACAAAAACAAAAAACAGGAAACAAAACCTGCTTCATCTAAGAATGCATTACATAATATTACACAAATGACAAATTCCTTTGATATATGAGAGATATTTAGTGTCTTCAGCAGAACAACTAAATTAAACATAGGAGTGGAGAAAACCTGAGACAACAGGTCTTATGGTATAATATTCAAATTAAGTTGATTCTCAGGCCAGAGCTTTAAGATATTTACAAGCAAATTCTGATTCCTTGATGGTTTTTTTGGGGTTTTTTTTTTTTTTTTTTGAGATGGAGTCTTGCTCTTATTGCCCAGGCTGGAGGGCAATGGCGCAATCTTGGCTCAACGCAACCTCTGCCTCCTGGGTTCAAGTGATTCTCCTGTCTCAGCCTCCCAAGTAGCTGGGATTACAGGCATGTGCCACCATGCCCGACTACTTTGGTATTTTTAGTAGAGATGGGGTTTCTCCATGTTTGTCAGGCTGGTCTCGAACTCCTGACCTCAGATGATTTGCCCGCCTCAGCTTCCCAAAGTGCTGGGATTACAGGCGTGAGCCACCACGTGCAGCCCAGTGGTTTTTTGTAATAAAATTTCTATTGTAAAACAAGAATAAAGTTAAACATTTATATAAGAACCCTTGCAAGGTGGCAAATTCCCTCAGTATACTTTTGGTATAGCTTATGCTCTTCCTGGTTGGTATAGGTTGAGAATCTCTAGTCCAGAAATCCAAAATCTAAATGATTCCAAAACTTGAAAATTTTTGAGCACTGATATCACCCTACAAGTGGGAAATCCCACACCTGACCTCATGTGATGGAATGCAGAAAAAATGCAGTCAAAACTTTTTCACGAGCACAAAATTACTAAAAACATTAAATAAAATTACCTTCAGGCTATGTGTATAAGGTGAATGTGAAACAGAAATGAATTTTGTGTTTAGATTTGGGTCCCATCTCCAAGATATCTCATCGTATATATTCAAATATTCCAAAATCCATCCCCCTTCCTCGCCCACCAAAATAAATCATGAAATCCTAAACACTTCTGCTCCCAAGCATTTCAGATAAGGGACACCCAACGTGTAGTGCTGTTGTTCTGGGTCAAATTCTCAGTTGATGGAAAATAACCCATCCCCAGACCAGCAGCTTCGGGCAGCATTCTGCCTTCAAAACATTACCTGCCTTTACTACTTCCTCTTGGTTTCTGAAGAATCAAACTCAAACTATCCCAAATTGAGGTAATTCTCTTCTCTCTCCCATCCCCTTCCAACCCAACTTGCTCTTCCCCTTGCCTTTTCATTTAAACAACAAACACTGATTAAGCACCTACTCTGTACCCACTTCTGTATGGATCATCGGGGTCTCTGCTAAGTGCACCATTGGCCAACAGAATCTTGTAGTCAACCTCAATTTCTCCTCCCTCCGTCTCTCATATCCACTCAGCAACCAAGACCTGCTAAGTCCCCCTCCCAGAAGTCTTTCATATTCATCTGTCCCTCTCCAACCTCATTGACCCTGACCTAGGATGGGCCCTCATTAGTGCAATCCACAAAGCCTCCTAACTCCTCTTTACTGTTCACCCCTAACCTCATCCAGTCTGTCTACAATCCAAGCTGTCTTGCATGGATGGATGCCAATGTACAATCTTTGAAAACCTTGCTACTCAAGGTGTGGTCAGCAAACCACAGCACCAGTATGGTCCTGCAGCTGGTTAAAAATGCAGACTCTCACAACAGAATCTGCATTTTTAACAGAACCCAGATGATCCATATGCACATTTAAATTTGAGATGCACTGGCTAAAAGCACAAATCCAATCCCATCACTCTCTAGTTGACATTCTAGTGCAAAGACCAACAAATTATAGCACACAGTCTTAATCTGGCCCACTATCTATTTTTGAGCAGTTTGTGAAGTAAAAAAATGCTTGGAAATAAATCAAAAGAAAAATACTATTTTATGACACATGAAATTTATATGAAATTCAAATTTCAGTGCTTAGTTTGATTGTAACACAACTATGCCCATTCATTTATATGAGAGGAGTCTTTTAAAAGTTTATGGAAAATGCGTATTATGAAAAAAACTATGCATGGAGTTCAAATTTTTTTGCACCAAAATAAACTCATGCCAACTCGTTACAACATATCTGAAAAGGATCTAGTTTGAGGCATAAACAAGGATATGACATTGGTTTGAAAAGAGCCTCTATAAGAACAATATGAATTCTGCTAAAATTGAAGCAAAAACAAATATCAGATTTATGGTGAAGGTTGGCTGGAAGAATGATGAAATCACTGATGCTTTATGAAAAGTTTATAGGACAATGCCCCAAAGAAATCAGCAGTTTACAAATGGATCACTTATCCTGAGAAGGGATGAGATGATGTTGAAGATGAAGCCAGCAGCAGCAGATCATCTACATCAATTTGTGAGGAAAAAATTAATCTTGTTCATGCCTTAATTGAAGAGAACTGATGATTAACAGCAGAAACAATAGCCAACACCACAGACATCTCCATGGGTTCTGCTTACACAATTCTGACTGAAAAACTAAAGTTGAACAAACTTTCCACTCAATGGCTGCCAAAACTGTTGCACCCAGATCAGCTGTAGACAAAAGCAGGGGTTTCAATGGAAATTTTAAGCATGCAGTATCAAGATCCTGAAGTATTTCCTTTAAGAATTGTAACAGGAGATGAAACAAGGCTCTACCAGTACAATCTTGAAGACAAAGCACAATCAAAGCAATGGCTACCAAGAGGTGGAAGGGGGCCAGTCAAAGCAAAAGTGAATCGGCCAAGAACAAAGGTCATGGCAACAATTTTGGGGGGATGCTCAAGGCATTTTTCTTGTTGACTTTCTGAAGAGTGAAAGAACAATAATATCTTCTTATTTTTGTTTTTATTTTTGAGATGGAGTTTCACTCTTGTTGCCCAGGCTGGAGTGCAATGGGGCAATCTCAGCTCACCAGAACCTCCCCCTCCCAGGTTCAAGTGATTCTCCTGTCTCAGCCTCCCAAGTAGCTGGGATTACAGGCATGTGCCACCATGCCCAGCTAATTTTGTATTTTTAGTAAAGATGGAGTTTCTCCATGTTGGTCAGGCTGGTCTCAAACTCCTGACCTCAGGTGATTCGCCCGCCTTGGCCTCCCAAAGTGCTGATATTACAGGTGTGAGCCACCACACCCGCCCCTAATATCTTCTTATTATGAGAGTATTTTGAGAAAGTTAGCCAAAGCTTTGGCAGAAAAACACTCAGGAGAGCTTCACTAGAATCCGTTTCTACCATGACAATGCACCTGTTCATTCCTCTCATCAAACAAGGCCATTTGCAAGAGTTTCAGTAAGAAATCACTAGGCTTCCACCTTATAGTCATGATTCAGTTTCTTCTGACTTCTTTTTGCCTGCTAATCATAAAAAAATCTTTAAAGGCACCAATTTTCCTTCAGTTAATAATATAAAAAACATTACTTTGACATGGTGAATTCCCAGGACTCCCAGTTCTTTAGAGATGAACTAAATGGCTGGTATCATCACTTACAAAAATGTCTTGAACTTGAAGCTCATGCTGAGAAAGAAAACTTATATTTTTAATTTTTATTTTTTTAATTCAATTTTTCATGCCCTTTTTGAAATCCCCTCATTTATTGTCAGTGGTTGCTTTTGCATACAGTGGCAGAGTTGAGTAGTTATGACCGAGACTGTATGATCAGTAAATTCTAAAATATTTACTATCTTGCCCTTTAGAGAAAAAGTTTTTTGGCCCTTGTTCTAGGGAGAAAACATATGTAATTTTTTTAAAAAGAGAGCTGGACATCCCAATTACTCTGGTTTGATAATTACACATTGTAAATAGGTATCAAAATATCACATATGTCCCAAAAATATGTACAACTATTAAAAGTCAATTAAAAAAATAAACACAAGTTATGAGCTATGAAGACATGAAATAAAGACTTGAATAAAGTGTTTTCTCTCTTTTGTACCCACAGCAGGTGCTGATACCCTTCTATGATCCCACATGTTACGTTATTGGTACAGTCTTTGCAGAGTGAGGAAAAGAATCAAATACATTCCTCCCATTTCATGGCAGCTGATTTTTCCCCTTCGAAGGACAGAGGGGTAGGTTTTAAACATGATGAGAGGAGAAGGATCATCTGGGTGTTCAAAGATGAGAAGGAAATCATGGAGGATTTGAGGGTCAGTAATTTTATGGGCACTTTCCACTCAGGTCCTTATTCCAACAGCTGAAAAAAGAGGGGGAAAAGGCATCTTCTGGCTCTGCAGAGCTAAATAAATACTCCCACCATTGGGCAATAATTCTTCCATTGAAAGGAATGTCTGAAGATTCCAAAATTCAGTGCTTTAAATATCAACAGCCACCCACCTTCAGGCCTTTACACATTCCCTGATTTTATGGCTATGTAAGACATTAAAGATATCAGTTCAGACCTTGTTTTCCAATGCAGATCCTTTTGGAATAACCCTGTCAGAACTGTTTCCAGTGGTTTGCTCTTTGCTTAATTGATACATTCCTTCAGAGTCACTAAAGCAGGTGTGAAAAATAGTTCAAATTCCAATTCCATGCCAGAATGAGAAAGAAGTGAAAGCCCATAGATCAAAAAGCTTCCAGAGACATTGTAACAGAGGCACTGAACATGTAAAGTCCAGAAAGTAGTTGCCTTTCCACCCTTATTCCCTTATCCCTAGCTTCACATTTTCTGGAACAGTTAACTACATGATTTTGCATTCACTTAATAAAAAAAAGGTGTTACCGGCTGACAGTTGAGGTTGTTCAATGTGCCAAGTACTATGGTAGATCCCTGGGTTAAAATAGTAAATAAGATATTGTTCCTGTCCTGGAGAAGTTAGCAGCTATATGGGAAAGGCAGATGCAGAGGCAGACACTTACAAACCGGTGTTTTCAGGGCTACGGTTCAGAGTGAGTACGTGAACACAGAGAAACACGCAGCTCAAGCTCATGAGATTAGAAAGGTTTCCCAGAGGGGATGTCTGAGCTGAGTTCTGAAGGACACGTAGAAGACAGCCAGATACAAGGCTGGAGGTTAAGAGTAGAACAGGTATTTAAGGCAAAGAAATATCAAAGATGAGGGATCATGGCTCATGTGAGCTGCAGGACAGTAGAAGATAAGAAAAGGGTTGAAAAAGTGGAGAGGAGAAAGGCTGGTGGGGTCAGGAAGAGGATGACATGTGTGCCATACCCCAAGAGCTTAGACTCCATACTGAGGACAAAGGGGGCTTATTGGAGGGTTGTTGGTGAGGCAGCATAATCAGAGTTGTATTTCAGAAAGCAAATTCTAGCTGCAGTGTGGAGAAAGCACTGAAGAAAAGCAAGATTGGAGGTAAGGAGAATTCAGAGAATGCTGCAGGGGAGAATTAAGAGAATGCTGCAGGGGAGAATTAAGAGAATGCTGCAGGGGAGAATTAAGAGAATGCTGCAGGGGAGAAATGGTGCTGACTCAAACCGTGGTGAAGATAACGGTGGCAGAAAATAATAAGGCAAAGGCCACCATATATAGCCATACAGAAAGCCATGCCCTGCACCAAGCACTCTCCCAAGGGGCAGACGGTTGTTGAAAATGAGACTGTGATCTCCCGGCCAAGCACTGGGGCCCAGCAGGAGGAAGAAGGGAACCCTTTTTTTATTCATCAGCTAGACAAGGTACCATTTTGTTATTCTCACAGAGTCACCATATATATGGGCAGCATTAAAGGCCCTGCCAAAGATGAGTATATTCTAGAGAATTTTGAGGAGGAAAACAGCTGATCAGATATAGCAGTTTTTAGCCGGGCGTGGTGGCACATGCCTGTAATCCCAGCTACTTGGGAGTCTGAGGCAGAAGAATTGCTTGAACCTGGGAGGCGGAGGTTGCAGTGAGCCGAGATCGCGCCATTGCACTCCAGCCTGGGCAACAAGAGCGAAACTCCTTCTCAAAAGAAAACAAACAAACAAAACTCAGCATAATTCTCTGGTGATTCATCCAGATTGTTGCATGTATCAATAACTCATTTCTTTTTACTCCTAAGTAGTATCCCATGGTACTGATATACCACAGTTGGATCATTCATCTGTTGAAGAATATCTGAGTCACTTTTAGTTATGGGCTATTATAAATAAAGCTGATTTAAACATTTGTGTACAGGTTTTGTGTGTGAGCATAAGCTCCCATTTTTCAGGGACAAATTCCCTGGAGTTCAATTACTGAGCCATATGGTAATTACATGTTTAGTTTTAAAGGAACTGCAAACTGTTTTCCAGAGTCTCTGTAGCATCAGCAATGTAACAATGATCCAGCTTCTCTACATCCTTGCCAGCACTGGTGATGTCACTGACACCACCTTTGCAAAATTATAACTGAGGAAATTATGACAGTGAAAGAAATCAGACCTAACTGACTCTATCTTGCTTCTAAACCTTCAGCTGTCCCTGCTCATTCCTGGGTGTAGGCCAAACTAACTTTGGGAAAGAATTCAGTTCATGGTTTGACTCTAAAACAAAATTGGTAACAGCCGTTTCCGAAAAGACCCCCTTCTTGCCTGATGTCCAGTCTTTGCAGGACTAACAAATTAGCTACAAGATTAGAAATTACAATTTAGGGGTCATGCAGCCTCTGGCTCCAAGAGTCCAAACCTCCCCAAATTGCTCCTGGGGATAACATCACTATTATAAAGCTTAAGATCAGTGCTTGAGATATTTTGCAGACCCTGCACTTGATGGATCAGCTGACACCACCCAGACTGGTAATCTGGCCCAACCAGTTCTGCCATCATACCTGGGAACAGAAGACGTTAAGAAAAACTCACTTCAACCCCCTTTGATTCCATTTCCAACCTGACCAATCAGCACTCCCCACTTCCCAAGCCCCTACCCACCAAATTATTTTTTAAAACTCTGACCTCCAAGATCTAATTAAACTAAAGAGTTCCTGCACAGCAAAAGAAACCACCATCAGAGTGAACAGGCAACCTACAGAATGGGAGAAAATTTTAACAATCTACCCATCTGACAAAGGGCTAATAACCAGAATCTACAAAGAACTTAAACAAATTTACAAGAAAAAATCAAACAACCCCATCAAAAAGTGGGCAAAGTATATGAACAGACACTTCTCAATAGAAGACATTTATGCAGCCAACAGACACGTGAAAAAATGCTCATCATCACTGGCCATCAGAGAAATGCAAATCAAAACCACAATGAGATACCATCTCACACCAGTTAGAATGGCGATCATTCAAAAGTCAGGAAACAACAGGTGCTGGAGAGGATGTGGAGAAATAGGAACACTTTTACACTGTTGGTGGGAGTGTAAACTAGTTCAACCATCGTGGAAGACACTGTGGCGATTCCTCAAGGATATAGAACTAGAAATAGCATTTGACCCAGCAATCTCATTACTGGGTATATACCCAAATGATTATAAATCATGCTACTATAAAGACACATGCACACGTATGTTATTGCGGCACTATTCACAATAACAAAGACTTAGAACCAACCCAAATGTCCATCAGTGATAGACTGGATTAAGAAAATGTGGCACATATACACCATGGAATACTATGCAGCCATAAAAAGGGATGAGTTCATGTCCTTTGCAGGGACATGGATGAAGCTGGAAACCATCATTCTGAGCAAACTATCACAAGGACAGAAAACCAAACACCGCACGTTCTCACTCATAGGTGGGAATTCAACAATGAGAACACATGGACACAGGGTGGGGAACATCACACACCGGGGCCTGTCGTGGCGTTGGGGGAAGGTGGAACATTAGCATTAGGAGATATACCTAATGTAAATGATGAGTTAATGGGTGCAGCACACCAACATGGCACATGTATACATGTGTAACAAACCGCACGTTGTGCACATGTACCCTAGAACTTAAAGTATAATAAAAAATAAAATAAAATAAAAATAAAACTCTGATCCCCGAATGCTTGGGGAGACTGATTTGAGTAATAATAAAACTCTGGTCTCCCACACAGCTGGCTCTGTGTGAATTACTCTTTCTCCATTGCAATTCCCCTGTCTTGATAAATTGGCTCTGTCTAGGCAGAGGGAAAGGTGAACCCATTGGACGGTTATATCTTTACTTTTTTTTTTTTTTTTTAAGCCATTGATAGATGTACTGTATGATTTTAATTTAATTTAAATTTTAAATTCACTATGGTTTTAATTTGCATTTTCCTAACGGCTAACAATGTAGAACATCTTTTCATGTGCTTATTTGCCTTCTGTGTATCTTTTCAGTGAAATGTTTCATGTCTATTATCTATTTTCTAATTGGATTGTTTACTTTGTTTACTGCTACATTGTGAGAATTTTAAGATTTCATTTTTATTCTTTGTCTTTCCTGGTTTTATTTATGACACGTCTGAGACAACATGGTATACGTTGAAGAAAGTAAGCCCTATCATGGGACAAACTATGAATCCCAGTTCTTCTCAGCTTCAGAACATTCACCTGTAAATTGGAGATGATAATGCTATCTTGCAGCGTGGCGATAAAAGGCAATGTATATACAAACCACCTAACCTAGTATCTAACATATACAATGTAGATACTCAATACATGCAGCTATTTTATTATTTATTGATCAGATCAAACATTCTGTAGCTTATTTCTTTTTCCACTCCCATTCTCTCAAGTCTTATGGTCCTGTCTTCCTTCCTTTTATACGGCCAACATTACAACAGTCAATACCTTCTAAAAGTACTTGCCAAATTGCATACCAATCCTTCTACCTAAAGAACATCTCAAATGTGCATGTTCAGCTAATAATACTCCACGAATAATTGTAAAAACATATCTAAAATACAACTCCTTAAAAACAATAATAGGGTACTGGGTTTACTACCTGGGTGATGTAATGATGCGTACAACAAACTCCCATGACACGTGTCTATCTATGTGACAACAAACCTTCACATGTACGCCCAAACCTAAAATAAAAATCAAAACAAAAAACAAACAATAAATTTTAAATTATGAGTATTGACAATACATGTGCTTATTTGGGAGTATTTCCTGAAATTTATCAGAAAACAAAGGAAGATAAAGGAAGAAGAATCCAGATCTTGTTAGACCATGTAGCTTACCTGGTTTTTCATAAGCCGTAATTTTATCTTACATAGTTTCATTTACAGGGCATTAAATGTACACTGCATGGCTGGGCCTGTGTTGGATAATTTACAGACATTTTAAACAAAAAGAAAGCATGACTCCTCCTTCTGGGAAGTAGGACTTCATTTTCTACTTCCAGTTGGAAACTTTGAAAAGTTGAATTTTATTTCAATAGGACAGTATTTACTGAAACATTTAGGTAGGAAGCAAGATCTTAGCCAAGAACTGCTAGTTAATCTTCAGCAGCTTATACATAAAAAGATATTACTGGAAACACTTTCAGATTTGTTTATCCTCAAATAATGTGATCTATTTTCATTTTGAGAAAAAAAAGAATTCCACAGAAAGAAATGCTTGCATGACTTTCTGAGTCATACTGTGTAGATTTTTTCCAGTAAGCTACATTATGCTGGATGCTGTTCAAAAGGGAAAATGTCAAACACACTGGGGTTCAGTCTGGCCAGTGGGTGGGTTTACTCAGGCACAGAAATCAAATATAGGCATTCAAGCCAATACCTCAGAAACGACAGAATGAATTACCAATCAGTGCTGGAATTTTAGAAGTTATTTTTCAGCTGAATCCCGCAAATACAATATAAATGAACAATCCTTGTGAACATTACAATGGCATTTATTGTATTTTTCTTAGAGTCCTAAAGTTGAAAAAAACTAGACATTATACAATTTAACCTTTCTTTTATACCATATCTCTGACACGTCTCTGACAGATTTTCCTACTTCTGCTTGAAAACTTCCGAAAATGGAGAGCTCACTACTTTGTAGCACAATCCCTTCCTTTGTCAGATCAGTGAAAGGCAAGGAAAAGAACCTGGAATGATATAAGCCAAGATAATAACAGTGGTTACCTAAGGGTGGGCAAAAAGATGCATTTCTTGTTGTTGTTCTTTTGCTTGTGTTTTCTAGCTTTTCTATAATGGGTTTCTGTTTTTATAAGAAGTAAAAGATAAGTACTCTTCAAAACCATGAAGAATTCCAATATTAACACTGGTGTCGTCCCAACTTTTCACTCTAAAAATTAAGGCAGAGTAAGATTCAATGGCTGAAAATTAGATACAAAAATTACCAATGTTCCAAAAATCTATGACTGGGAAATATCTATTTCAACTGCATCAATATGTCAACCAAGGTATGTTGATCAAATTGTTTCCAGCTAAATTGCTCTGGTCAAATAGTAAGCTACTTAATAATTCTTAGACTATGTACCCTCTGCTTCTATCAAAACATTCTAAGGGTGCCAAACATTTTAGAAATGGTATCATTCTGTGAACTCTAATCAAGTTATTATTGATCTACACCACAACATTTACTGTGTTCTGTAATTATCTAAATGGTGGTATTATTATTATTATTATGGAACTTAACATTTATCCCTGTTAAATTGATTATATCACCTTGGTTCTTTCCTTCTTACAAGGTGCTAAGTGGAGCACTTAAGAGGTTATGGGGGAAAAATTTGTTCCCAGATAAGAAAGATCATGTTCTGCAGAATTACTCATGCATCTTCATGACTGTTCCTGCTTCCCTGCCTCCCAGGTCCTTGGCCTTCCCTCCTTGTTCCCAGCATATTATTAGCCAGCTCCTAGTACATAATATGCTTTCAAACAAATCATATGTATTGAGCATCTACTATGTACTTCCACATAGGAAGTGTTATTCCTCAACAGCCCCCATTATTTCTCAACAGCCCAGTTGATAGGTATCTACAGGTGCAGAAACAGGGGCTCAGTGATTAAGTAATTTCTTGAAGTTCCACACTTATTCATTGACGAGAGTATGATTTGAATCTATATCTGAATGGTTTTAATGCTAATGCTGACTCTGGGTATTTTTTGGCCTTGGCTTCTTGCCTTTAACCTTGCCCTGCAAAATCTCAGGTAGACTGTCACCTCTTCTCTGATTTCCAACACTAACCTAAACATCCTAGGTTTTTTCCTTTGCATTATCCATAACCATATTGGATGAGGTGCTTCCTGACTATTTAGAATTTGGGTATCCAATGCACAAGCATTATTTTCAAGATCTATAAGAGTTTCTATTTGCTCACCTAGATTTTCTTCAAAGGCATTGATAAGATTTGTGAAATACCAAAAAGAGAACTTTTCCAGAGTGCTATCATTTTACATTTTACAATGTAAAAATGCTGAAGATGAAATAGATGAAATGGTAAACATAATTTGAGTATATATTAGACAACCTACAATTCACTTTCTTGTCCATGAACATATTTTAACAAATTTTGTCAAATACCTTGGTGACATCAAAGCCTACAACATCTCCCTGATCTATCATTTTAGAAAAATTATGAAACAATAAATCCAATACAGGCCGGGCGTAGTGGCTTACGCCTGTAATCCCAGCACTTTGGGAGGCTGAGGTGGGCGGATCACAAGGTCAGGAGATCGAGACTACGGTGAAACCCCGTCTCTACTAAAAATACAAAAAATTAGCCGGGCGTAGTGGCGGGTGCCTGTAGTCCCAGCTACTCGGGAGGCTGAGGCAGGAGAATGGTGTGAACCTGGGAGGCGGAGCTTGCAGTGAGCCGAGATTGTGCCACTGTGCTCCAGCCTGGGCAACAGAGCAAGACTCCGTCTCAAAAAAAAAAAAAAAAAAAAATCCAATACATACTGGACTATACTGGTTCAAAGATAGGACTGGGTTGATGCAGATGCTAAAGTAATGTCATCCAGACCTAGTCTCTCTTCTTGGTTCAGTGCTCCTCCATTTTGACTTCCATCTTAGGGTCTACATAATACATGACATATGCTGGCATCTCCTAGCCTACACCCTCCCAGGCCCACTACATACAAATCACTTTCACTGTTTGAGGAGTTACAAGAGGCATACAACTAAGTAAGAGAGTCTTTGACCACAAAAAGGCAGTATAGTCTAATAGAGAAAGCATGTGCTTTGGTGGAAAATAGATCTGGATTTGGAACTAAGACTTGCCCTTAAGCAACTTATTCAAACTTGGTGTCTTAAATTATAAAATGGAGGTTCTATGTAGTTCATAGAGTTGATGTGAAATCCTAAAATTTGAAGGAAGTAATGTAAATTAAGTGCCTAGCATAATGCCAGGAACATTGCAGCTGCACAACGTATCAGCAAAAGTAAGTATACCAATATAATAATGCTAGTAGTGATATACGTTCTGTAATATTGATGTAAATTAATATACTAGGGTTTCAGAAGGTTCATATTTGATTGGGGTGATGGGGCTAGAAAATATTTCATGGAGGAAATGGTATTTAAGGTGGGTCTTGGAAGGATGAATGAGGGCCGGGCCCAGTGGCTCATGCCTGTAATACCAGCATTTTGGGAGGCCTAGGAGGGCAGATCATGAGGTCAAGAGTTCAAGATCAGCCTGACCAACATGGTGAAACCCCGTCTCTACTAAAGATACAAAAATTATCCAGGCATGGTGGTGAGCACCTGTAATCCCAGCTACTCAGAAGGCTGAGGCAGGAGAATCACTTGAACCCGGGAGGTGGAGTGCGGTGAGCTGAGATCACGCCACTGCACTCCAGCCTGGGCAACAGAGTGAGACCCTGTGTCAAAAAACAAACAAACAAAACATGAAGCTTTCATGTCTAAAGAAAAGGAGATTATTTTCTTAATTTTAATGTTTCTCAGATTTAAAATGTAAAAATGTTGAAGATGAAATAGATGAAATGGTAAACTAATGAATCTCATAATAAGTCTCACACAGATTTATGAAATGTTTTCTCAGTGAATAAAAAGACAAATGAACTGTGATCAAATGATTCAAGGGCAGTCATGAGATATAGAGAACATGTTATTTTCTTTCTTAGACGCACCATCATCCATAGCTCAGGTAGGATGTTCATCTCACACTTCAGCACTTTGAGGTGTAAGCCAAGCTACAGATGCAGTGAAAATAGAAATGCTATAAAATCAGGGATGCCACAGTCCAATTTGGTGCCGTAAGAACACAAGGGAACAAAGTATCAGAAAAGATGAAGCACATGTTCTCAGTATGTTTGGTTGCAAAGATAAAGTTCACAGAGGAGAAAAAAGTTTTAATTCTAGAAACCTTTTTTTTCCGAGTGCGTTTTGCCTTTGGGACCAAGTTGTAGGTTAATTTGGGTGGCTAAATAAATCAATAAGTTATTATTCTGTTATGGATATAGTACTTTGCCTTTAAAGAAAAGTTTCTTTCTTACATATTATCTTGTTTTATCTAGTTAAGGAGAGGAAAGGATGGAAGACAGAGGGGAGAAAAAAAGGTCCGACATATAATCAAAGCATCCTAATAAAAATTGTTTGGTATGGAGCTAAAGGGATGCTATGGATTCCAATCAATTTGTACCTCAACGAAATGTGTGTGCTTTAAACACCGTGGTTTAAATCTTGTAGTTTGTAGACACACTGAATTTCACAGATGTGTAATCAAGGAAGTCACCATCACACAAAGTTCTTGTGAAGTAGTTTTCTGAAGTAATTCACTCAAATTCTCCTGATGGTGAATGTGGGGAATATCAACCCATTCATTTGGGAGAGAGGGAGTTCCCTGACTCTTACTTCTAGGAAGGAGGCCATCTTTATGCACAATCTGTTGGCCCCACTTAATTTCTTCAGTTTATTTCACCTGGCTCAGAATCCTGAGAAAAAGTCTAAACCTTAAAATGCTGCACCTGAGAGGGTTTATATCTCTCAGTGGCATAGAGCCAATGTCAAAACTATAAACTACCTGATACCTGAAATAGGCTGATAGCTTTTAAAAGTCATAATCCAAACAGAGCCCTCTGTTTACATTTCCTTATGTGAGTGAAATACCAAAGCAAACCAGATGTCTTTTGATGGGCTCTGGATTTTTACACACACACACACACACACACACACACACACACACAAACACACACACACACTACATCCTGTCTCACACCTGAAATCTTTATCCATCCTCCCAACTCCATCCTTACCATCATGGCCATTCATGGCAACACACTGTGTCTGTTCTGTGGGAATTCTAAGGGAAAGTAAATATAAAGTATAGAGGTGTAGACACATATTTGCCACTCCTTTATTTAACAAGTAATTGGTAAGTGCTTACTATGGCTTAGTCACCATATAATCAGTAGGCACTATATGGCCAGTTGTTTTATGGGTTACCCATATTCTAGTAACTTGGAAATCCTGAAATAAAGAAAAAGTATCAGAACAAAACTGGAAATAAGATACCACTTCTTCTATTTACAGATAAGGAAATTAAGACTCAGAGATATCAAACAGATTTGCCTGAGGTCAAGTGCCTTGTAAATTGTAGAAGTGGGCTTTGAACCAGGTGTTCCTCATTCCAAACTCCATGCTCCACACCACTCGGACTCTTCAATAACTTTTTATGTGTTATCTATTGATGTGAACCCGTATTTACTCTGATGCTTAAAAAATTCTGTTTAGGGGAATGTAAACCAAATAAACAACTCAATCCAGAAAAAGAGTAGGAAATAGGCAAGCAAAGCACAAAAGTCCCAATTACTCAACAAAGCAAACCATCTTAATAGAACCTGTAATTCATCTCACATTCTCTGAGAAGCAACAAGTAGGCAAACTCTGAGCTAGTGTTCATTTACTATTTAATATTTACTTCCCAAACCCATTTCTGAATTGCAATGCTGACTGAAATGAAGATGTAATTATCTTCTGCTCAGGACCATGAGACATTAATTTACACACACTTTTTAAAAATCATTATATTGAATTAGACACCCGATCTAATAAGCAGAGATGTCCGCTGTCTCTTGTGCGGTTTTCGTCATCTTCTCTCTGGCCCTCCTCCCAGTGTTATTATTATACTCTTTGGCTCTTGTGTACACAACAAGGCACCAAGTGATGAGTGATTCTCTAGGCCAGAATATCATTTATTGACTTTGAATGCACACAAGTCAGAAAAGAACAAATAAGCCAATGAAAAGTATAACCTTATTTTTTTAACAACTATTATGCTCATTTAAGAAATAACCAAAGATACCAACCTCACCCTAAAATTAAGAAATAAAATTAATCTATATTAAGAGAAATACCAAACAATCCTCCATTCTACACAGAATTAATCCCAGGCTGGAGGAACATTGATACATTTCAGGAAGCCAAAAGAAAACTCTGCAAATCAGGAAAAAGCAATCTGAATGAAATGGCCAAAAAAGGCTTTGCAGAGTTTAACACTGAAGACGGAGACAAAGTCTAATATTTCTTATCTATTCTTTGAGAGGCTTTTATATATATATATACGCACACACACAAAGAGAAGGAAAAGCTGCATTTCTTGTCTAATGATTAAGAGCAAATAGGGTGAATCAGAATTTGTTAAAATTAGGTGCAGCTGCAAGTGACAAAAATGACAACATAGCAATGGTAAAAGTGCATTTCTCATATAAATAGAGTCTGTGGGAAGACAAGCCACGGCTGGTAAGTAACTTTACACTAAATCACTCCCGCTCTGTCCGACACTGTGCCTGGACTTACTTGCTTTCTTGCCTTACATCTATAAATCCAGCTCTGCCTCATCTCTGCTACCCAAAGAAAGCAGCCCCAATGGGTATGGGAAAGAATTACTCAATAAGCAGTTACCTATTTGGAGGGAAAATCGATCTGAATGTCAAATCAAACCATAAGCCAGAATAAATACAGATGGATTAGAATGCTAAAGGTTTTTTTTTTTTTTTTTTTTTTTTTTCCAAAAAGAGAAATCAAAGCATGAAAGAGCTAAAATAAGGGCAAATATTTATCAACATCCTGAAGGGGAAGGTCCTTCTAAGTTTCAAAGGAATAAAAGAATTCATAAAGGAAAAGATCAATAGATTTTACTATGTAAACTTGTCTAAAATGTCTGTGTGTTAAACTATAACCAAAATTATAAGAAACTTTTTAAAACTGGGAAAACATTTGCCTTAAACATGATAGAGAACATTTTCTATCATATTTGAAATTGCTGAAATAAATAGATAGAATAATTATTGCGACCCACCACAGCTCCACACATTAACATGAATGAATCCTACGAACAAAATGTTATGCAAAATGATCCACTCACGGGAGTTCAGAGTATAATTTCATTTTTATGAAGTTCGAAAACAGGCACAACTAAACTAAATTATTACCTACATAGGTAATAAAAATATTAAGAAAAGCAAGGGATTGATGATCCAAAGTTAGGCTCATGCTTTGGGTGAGGGAGGGAGGCGGGAGGAGGAAACACTGGAGAAGGCGATGGTCTAGGAGGGAAAGTGGGCCTTGGGCCAGCAGGCAGGAAGGGGGATGCGGAAACAACATTTTACATTCTGGTTCCTAACTTAAGGGCTGGTTGCACAGTTCTCTGTAGAATTATATTTCAAGCTGTACATACGTTTTATACACTCTTCCGTATGTACCACATGTACTTCCCAATAAGACAGGGGAAAAGATCTCAAAAGATAAATGGGAAATGGATGTGCACAGAAAATTCACAAAAAGTGGAAATGCAAATAACTAGCCATCTTAGGGAAAAATATCCAGCTTACTAGCAATCAAAGATATGTAATTTTTCAATCAATACATTGTCATTTTCTGCCTAATATTTGTGATAATATTTTTTCTTTTTATAAAAACTTAATGCTTATAATATAGTGAAAGAGTACCCTTAAACACTACTGAAGGAAGTGAAAACAATTAGGTAATGTGTCAAAGGTCAAAACCTGTCTTTAGGCCGGGCGCGGTGACTCACGCCTATAATCCCAGCACTTTGGGAGGCCGAGGCAGGCGGATCACGAGGTCAGGAGATCGAGACCATCCTGGCGAACACGGTGAAAACCCTGTCTCTACTAAAAATACAAAAACAAAAAACTAACTGGGAGTGGTGGTGGGTGCCTGTAGTCCCAGCTACTTGAGAGGCTGAGGCAGGAGAATGGCATGAACCCGGGAGGCAGAGGTTGCGTGAGCCAAGATTGCACCACTGCACTCCAGCCTGGGCGACAGAGGGAGACTACATCTCAAAAACAAACAAAAACAACAACAACAAAAAAAAACCTGTCTTTAACCTTCAACCTACAAATTCTACCTAGGGTATCTGTGAAGAAATAGTCCTAAATTGGAAAGGAAAAGCAATAAATATCAGAGAATTGATATTGATACCAGATAAAATTGTTAAATGCTAATTCTCTAACATCTAATCAAAGGAAAAAGCAAATAACTGTACACTTAAATGATAGAATATTATATAGATAAAATAATGCTTATAAAATTATAATAATGTAAAATACATTATATTAAAAGAAAGAAGTTGGACACTAAACTGCATATATAGTGTGGTACATTTGTGTAGAAGTATGCAAATCTTTTACCTAGAGGAGAAAAAGTCTAGAAGGAAATACATCAAAATGTTACAACTGTGATTTTCTTTACAAAGCGGAAACTATGATAAATTTTCTTTTGAAAAAATGTCCCTGAATGTTCTAATTTTTAAATAATAAGAATACATCATATGCAAATTAATTTCTCTCTCTCTCTCTCTCTCTCTCTCTCTTTCTCTCCCTCTCACTTTCTTTCTATCAACGTTCTTTAGGGTATTGCTGATCCTGTCCCAATGAGATTGAACATCAGCCAGATTTCTGATTTTGCAACATCCAGTCAGAATCAAACTTTTTGTATTCACATTAGCCATGTCTTGATTTACACCTTCTTTCCAACCTCTGATCAACGGTCTTATTTCCCAACTCACTGTTCACTTTCACTTTTCTAACTTAGTATTGAGCTGGGCTGACCATCAATTTTATGACATCTTTCATGTAGCTCTGCATCAGCTCTCTTGTTCCCCGAGGACAGCCCTAATGTGCATGGCCTTTCAGGGATTTAGTGGTGCAAAGATGCTCTAAGTTTTAATTCTATGATGGGGGTTAATTATAGTTCCCTTTGTTTCCATTAGAGGGATTGCTATATTGTACAGAGATACAACTAGACTAGTTTTACCTTAGCATAGTGTAGTGGTTTAAAGCTTGGACTTAGATTCAAGTAGACATGAGTTTGAGTCCTGGTACTTCTGCTTAATTGTTACATGACCTTAAGCAAGTTACTTTTTTTAACCTAGTTCCTCTTCTGAAAAATATAAACTAATACCTACCTTAAAACTTTTACTGATCAAATGAGATGATCCATGTAAAACTCTTCATGCCTAGCATTCAGAAAGTATTCCATCAGTGTTCTCATTATCATTATCTACCTGTACAGCATCTTCCCTTCACCACTTCTCACTTCAAATGTAATATTCTAATAGAAAGTAAAACAACCAATCATTTTACATTTAATTCTATTGCAGTTCTTTGTCTTTTTTGTCCCCTGCCAAGCCAACAATTTTACCTAAGAATGTTCTTCAAGAAACACTGCTCTCAATTCTTCCATGCAATAGATTCCTTTAAGCAAGTAGAAGATTCAACAGAGTCCTAAAAAGAGGTTAGGAATATGCATTGAGTGATGTCCCTGTAGAGCTGGAAAGCAGAGCAACTAGTGCTGAAAGAGAGTGCAAAAGCTGCCTTAAGAATTTGGAGCCAGAGTCTTTGAGAACTTCTCAAGCATAGGAATCAAAGAAAAAGACCATGGAAACCTTCAAAGTCACATGTGAGATACTAGGAGTGTGAATCATAAAAAGTAAAAATAGTGCCTTTGGTTTGCCCACATGGAGTTCCTAGCTTGATGACTTTGCTTTAGCTCACTGGCTGGCTCAATGAAAACCATCAGTCAATTCTGTTGTTTTGCATTTTGAGAATATGGTAATTGACTGACTGTTTCACTTTGGCCATCTTATGAGTAAGCAGTATACCCCACCTTGATTATCACAGAGTAGCTGCCTGAATTACATGGTAAAAATATGCACATTCACCTTCACTGTCTTAGCTGGAAATGCCTCCTCTTTGTGTCCTACAAAGACCCTGTCCCTTTCATTTTTTTTTTGCAGGAAATCTGGACCATCTGCTGGGGAGATATCTGTTTCTTTGCAGGATAAAATGCTCCCTACAAATGTAAAAGCTTTTATATCTCAGGACTGTTATTCAAAACACCTTTAAGCTCAGCCTCTTACAGTGTCGTCTGAAAAAATACAAAACAACAGCTATGTCTTGCTAGTAAAATCAATGGTTTCCTCACAAACTAGACTATGTGGCATACAACATAAAATGCAATTATATTGTGGATCAGGCTGAGCAGTAACAGGACTAGGGTAACAATGTTATCAGCATTTACCTTGTTAAATTCATATCCGAGGACAGAGGCTTGCTCATTTCACATGATATCTTACCTGATTAACTGCAAGCAAATGGATATGGTTTCTGTTCTGCCTTTCTGCCCCAGAAAGGGGCCAAAATATACATAAGCTTAGAAAAAGGCAGGTGTTTCTCCACACAATTGGATCTGACTTGAACATATTGCACAGAAAAACCACGAAGACTCTGGGTGACATATTCTATATGCTTAACTATGTGTTTAACATTTATAGGTCATTTAGTCCTCATCTGTATTATAATTTTGCTGTGCGCCATAAATGCAAAATAAGCTTTAGTGCTTTTTGATATATGACTACAGTTTATTACATTTCTATAAAGCTGCCCAATATTTACTAGGGTTTTATACCTATATTAAATGATTTTCTTCAACTGCCAAGGAGATGATATTGCCATAGTAACAGTGTAATTTTCTAAACCCCACTTTCAGATTTCTTTGGTTTCATCCAAGTGGTACATTTTCCATTTAACGCAGCAGTACATAAAGTCATTAAGGTGACAGTTGAGTACCTTTATGTCTGTGCTAAGAACACTGACGGAAATATTACCCTTGGGTCATACGAAACAATTATTGGAAAAAGCTGCAGGAGATAGTAAACGGCTTAGGAAATTCAAATTTTCTCCTTATAAGCAAATGACAAAGAAAGAACACCTTGAAAGTTCACCTTGCCTACTGGACATCTCTCTGAGCCTTGGCAATGAGACAAGGAAGGTGATCCCTTCTTTCCAGTGTCTTATGGGGTACCCTAGCACTGGGTACCCTAAATCCTGATCTTGGGGTGCTCAATATCAGGAAAAGTTTGTACCAGTGTCAACACAGACCTCTGATCCCTCTACTGGTTTTTATTTCCTTCACAAGCTATAAATACAGATTTTTAAAATTTTGTTTGTATGTTTGTTTTTTATCTATCCATAGACCTCCATAGTTAATCCAGAGTGAAGTAGTGAGTTTCATGGGAGCAGGTACCATCTCTGCCTCTTATCTTACATTCTGAGCATTAAACACAATCTCTGGCACATAATAGGTGTTGAATAAATAAATAAGTTAAGTAGCTGATGTAACATTCCTTCCACATGCAGACCCTCAGCCCTGTAGACCCCTGGTTAGCAAAAAAAAAAAAAAAAAAAAAAAAAAAAAAAAAAAAATTACTGTTTCCCTTCAGGGGGAATAAAGCTGCAATAAACTTAAATTATTTCATTATAGGATTTCAATATGAAAGGCTTTAAAAAAAAGCTGCAACTCCAAACGTAACTTGTGTTTCAACCATCCTTGGGCTAGGATCCCTGTCCCAGTCCCACCAGCGCCTCAGTGATGGCATGGGCCAGGCAGAGTGGTTTATATGGTGGATGTCTCTATCTGCACTAATGTTGCAAACCAGCCTGCTCTTGACTTAGCTTTTGCCTTAGGCACACCCTGCACATCATGGCAGCTTGATTCACTAAGTCATATTTCCATACTGAAAGCTTTGACTATAGCAGAAAGGACGCCTCCATCCCTCCCACCTATCCAATGTGTGAAGGACACTAGTTTCCTCCATGGAAAGACATAATCCATAAAGGTCTCAAAAGAGACAGAACAATAAATCTAGTCTTGCATTTTCAGAATTGTTTTCCTATCTAAAGAAAAATAACTTCAAATTAAAATGAGTATTAAGTCAAGGCCGGGCGCGGTGGCTCACGCCTGTAATCCCAGCACTTTGGTAGGCCGAGGTGGGCGGATCACCTGAGGTCGGGAGTTCGAGACCAGCCTGACCAACATGGAGAAACACCGTCTCTACTAAAAATACAAAATTAGCCAGGCGTGGTGGCATATGCCTATAATCCCAGCTACTAGGGAGGCTGAGGCAGGAGAATCGCTTGAACCTAGGAGGTGGAGGTTGCAGTGAGCCGAGATTGTGGCATTGCACTCCAGCCTGGGCAACAAGAGTGAAACTCCATCTCAAAAAAAAAAAAAATGAGTATTAAGTCAATATACCTCCAAGTTTCAAGTAAAAGGGAGAATGTTCAGATACAAAGAAGCCTGTTACTAATACCAGGTATCTTCATGTGGAAAAATTCCTATCATTCAAAGTAGCAAGCTGTGCTAGTGGATCTCACTAAGGCAATAGCTAGAAGGGTCAAAGCATAGTGCTCAAAAGGCCAAGCCAGCCTGGGCTCCATCCCCACAAGAAGCAGTCAGCTTGTGCTGCTTCATGGCCATAGCTCTTCCACTCACTGGGCAGCCCTCTCATTCCAATGGTCAAAAAGGGAATCTAGCAAGAGAACATGGGTAGATAGCACACCAAGAGAGAAAAGACATCTCAGCTCTTACACTTGATTCACAACAAACCAGAAGGGTAATTTTCACATGTGAAGGACAGCATGTTAGCTGACAGATCAATAGTATTATCAGGAAGATAAAAATGTAATAAACACCCCAAATTTCATTCTTATTGAACCACAGGAAGATAAACACAAAGGTTATGGAAGTATCAGTCCCGAATGTATTCTATTTCTAAACTGAATCCCATATATGTGCTTTCTAAAATTCAAATTTATAAATAGGCCATTAGTATAAGCCACTGTGATCAACTACAATAAATAGGCATAATTGACACAGTAATTGATGTTTGATGAAAAAACACAAGGTAACTACATAATTTCAAATATAAGAGAGAATTGTTTTTCTAAGAACCAACTGGAGATGTTGGTTCTTTCTTTAATATCTTATTTTCAGAAGACACGAGTACTTCTATTTATTTATTACTCTTCCTCTGTTAGTTCTGCAAGAGGAAAATCTCATGGCACATTTTCAATATTTTATCTCTTGGATTAATTGTAACAATATAATAATATTTCCTTTTGTCATATTAATAAAAAACAAGAGCTTTGCTACAAAAGTTACTATTTAATGAAAATCCAATGTAATAAATATGTTTTTATTATCCCCCAATTCCCTCAATCTCAAAATCGATATTAATTAAATATATAATAATAAATGGATTCATAATGGTGAATAAAAAAATGCAACCAGTTATGGCCAACTCTATAGTGTTTAATGGCTAACATATATTACCATCTTACTGATCATTCAGCATAAATATTCAGCCGGAATCTTAGAGGGAAAGAACAGTTTCTTCCTTGCAACAAGTTCCGTTTTTCCTTTTACATAAATGTATGTAGCTGGGATTACAGGTGCACGCCACCATGCCCAGTTAAATTTTGTATTTTTAGTAGAGATGGGGTTTCATTGTGTTGGCCAGGCTGGTCTCAAACTCCTGACCTCGCATGATCCACTAACCTCAGCCTCCCAAAGTGCTGGGATTACAGGCCTGAGCCACTGCGCCTGGCCTCAGGTAGTCTGTTTTACAGAGGAAATAGAGAGTGTCAGACAATCCAGTAAGTTAGCTCACTAATTGAAGTCAGTTACGAGGAATACTAGCTACAAAGTCAGCAGATTTCACTTTCCTAGCTGACATCCCTCAAGTTCAATGTGTTTTAGGGTGGTATTTTGTTTTGCTTTAGAATATAACTTCTTTTCTAAGACTTCTGATTTCCCCCATATACAAATCCATTAAGTTTATGATGCAAAGAAAATATACAAGTAATGCGAAATTACCTGTGATATAATAGTTATTTTTTGTAAATATGTGTCCATGATCTAAAACTGTTTTGTGTGAGATTTGTTCAATAGTAATTTTGGTCCCTTGATGTAGAGCAGGGGTCAGCTGCCTATTTTTGTAAGGCTAGTTCAGGAAATCAATAACACTCTCTAGACTTCTTGTTAATAGTCCCTCCTTAGATCACTTAAAATCTCTGCTAGGGAGGATACATGAAAGGTTGGCCCAGAGTTTGGCTGCGGACTCCATAGGAAGTTGAAATGCAGCCCGTAATAAAGGTGAGACAATGAAAAGAAAGTGGGCTCAGGAGAAATCCAGCTCTGGGGAGGAATGCCGGTCCAGAAATGGATTTTGTTCTTACTTCCCTTTTGTGTTGTGTTTATGCCAAGCCATAGATCTTTTCAATGCAAAAGCAGTTATTTCAGGCTGAAGTCTGATCTTTCAGCAGGAGAGTTTCTAGGCAGTTTCTTTCACATTATTCAATCTGCTTCTGCTAATTGATTGCTTTTTGTTTAGAGTCCAAAATGGAACATTATACTTTTCATCAATTTTCTCAGCAGTCTGCAAATGTACTATTTACTGTGTGTAAAGTTCTACTTAAATAACATTCAATCATCTTTCCAACAAATTTCAATGAGCAATGTTCCTGGAGGTGCTTAACAACCTGTAAAGCCTATTCATTGTGTGAAGTGCCTCTAATGATAAATAGCCAATATAGGAACTCTTTAGGCTTATAATTTCTTTAGATGAATTTTCTTGACAGTGTTGAAAAATGAATACCACTGTTTGCAAATGAGAATGTCATACATTCCCACCAGCTATTCTTTAAGCTGCCCTTTTTTGGGGCAATTGCATAGTGGTGTTTTGGGGAGGGGGGCGAGGAGCATAAAAACTTCATAAAACATATGTATCACTGTTATTTTAATATATTTTTATTTTTATTCAAAAGGCACTTCACCTGAAGCAGTGGCTTCATCGAAAGCTGGTATTAGTAATTTGTATTCAAAGCTTCCCCAAATAAGCACAGTCTATAAATGAAATTGTCTGTTATTCACAACCCGATCGTTGCCACTCTGCTTAAATCAAAATCTACACAGCTTAAATCAAAACCTTCACACAGATTATGTAATTCTATAAAACAGTTGAAGATCGTTAAATGGATCCAATTTCTTTTTTGTTTTATATTTATATTAATTAAAGACAAAAAAAAAAGGCATCTATTGAATACTTACTATATCAGGCACTGTCATCACCAGGTATACAAAGATAAATAAGATTGCTGTCCCAAGACAATTTGGCCATTCATAGGTGTCGAGTTCTCTTGGCAGCCTCTACTAAACCTTTAGACCAGAGGTAAAGGAGAGCTATTTGTGCCCTCTCACACAACCTCACTACTGTTTGTATGTTACAATAAAAGCAAGTCTCAGACCAAATTCTGCCAAGCATGCATTTATTAGCATGGATGTGAAACAATCAAATACACGCATTGTCATACAATCCATCCCTGCAGGCTCAGTGAAGTCCTAGCTTCTGTTTTTAGTCACTCAGGACAGCCCCTTGCATGAAGGGTGTTCTGGTGGCAGAGGGGCCTATGTTCCAGCAGCAGGTTTCAGCTAATCATCTAATCTAGATTGCTCCTGTTAAGTGGGGTGAACACAAGATTGCTGGGTTTGCCAGGTTCTCATACCCCATTCATAGAAGACAGAGGTGTTTGTACTATCTTTCCGGGCAGTATAATTATCCTGCATGCCATCTATTTCACCTATGAAAAAATACTTCTATTATCCCTTGATCTCAATTTAGGTAGTATTTCCAAGTGATTAGGTTGTAATAACTCTCCTAGAATGTAGACTATAGGAGCTTGGAAATGCCATTTCAACACTTTTTGAGATTGTACCTATTTAGGATACTTTATCAACCTGCCAGTAGGATGTACAGTTTGTCACTAACTGACACACATACATATCATATCATCTATGAAGAAGTATTTCAAATAAATTACAGGCGGTAGAACATGAGTTTCTCAGCACCACAATGCTTGCTTGTACAAAAATCTAATGGAGTACAGAGAAGGGAAGGATATACTCAGCCTGGGGTGTTAGGGAAGCTTCACAAAGTAGGTTATATTTGAATGGAGTCTTGAAGTTTACCAGAGAGAAAAAGGAGTTGGGCATAAAGGAATCCCAGGCTGAAAGAACAGCTTGTATAAAAGCAGGAAGACAAAAGACAATCATGTATGATCATGCATGTAGTGTCAGAAATCCAGGGCAGCTGAAACATGGAATGAGCAAGGAGGTAGGGGGAGAAGTGAATGACAGAACATGAGGTTCTACAAAAGGCAGGTAGCTTGGACTGCCTTTGATTTCTTCCTTTCCTTTTCTTTGCATCATCACCATAGCATGAGATAGTGGAGAGAACAGAGTACTCCCAGTTAGAATTTGTCACTTCTTGGTCATCCAACCTTGGGCAAGTGATCTGCTGGGATTCATTCACTAAAATGTTGATTCACAGACCTAGCTAATCACCGAATCAAAATATAGTTTCCCAAGCCCCATCCCACACCGCCCAAATCAGGCTCTCTGGAGGTGGCTCCTGTAATCTGATCTTTTTAAGTTCCTAATTTGCGAATCGCTGTCTTTAGTGCAGGAATTCGCCTTTGTTAAAAATGCTGTAAGTGGTTGTTATTTCTTTTGGCCTATTTCTTCCAAGAAGAAAAAGGAGAGAGAAGTAACCTGAAGAGTCTGAAATAGTTAAAACATAAAATCTTTAAAATCCTTTGGCCAAGTTGTGGCATTTGTAGGGGGAGGGAAAGATTATCCAAAGGTAAAAGACTTTTCTCCCTTTGAAGCTATATTGGTGTGATGTGAATCAAACCATTCATGCAGAGAACAAAAGCACTTTTGACTTCAGCAGCCAGTTAAGATGGTAACTTAAATAAACAGGGAGGAAAAGAGATACGACAAAAGGTCAACTTAGTCATAGCTTCTTGAGCTTCAACTGAAGCAGTGCCCAAGGCTGAACAGCTGAATTGAGTTGGCAATTATTCACCCTTCCAGAGGTTCCCAACCTGAAGTCACCAGACCTGTGAAGTCAATTCAGAGGGAGGTCGGGAAACTATTTTCAATATTTCAAAATTTCTACTGGATTGTTTCTCAAAGTATTGTTCAAGGAACAGTGAGATCTAAACCACCTGAATGATAAGGACAACACTTGTTAAAAAATGAAGATTCCCACCCCAATAGATTAATTTTAGATTACTGGGTGTGGAAACTGGATATCTCTATTTCTTTATTTTTTTAAATTTTTATTTATTTATTTTTTGAGACAGACTCTCACTCTGTCACCCAGGTTGGAGTACAGCCGAGATACAGTGGTATCTCGGCTCACTGCAACCTCTGTCTCCCGGGTTCAAGTGATTCTCCTACCTCAGCCTTGTGAGTAGGTGGGACGCACCACCATGCCTGGCTAATTTTTGTATTTTTAGTAGAGACGGGATTTTGCCATGTTGGCCAGGCTGGTCTCGAACTCCTGATCTCAAGTGATCTGCCCGCCTTAGCCTCCCAAAGTGCTGAGATTACAGGTGTGAGCCACCGTGCCTGGCCCAGATCTGTATTTCTTTTTAAACACTAGAAGATTATGAAAGAACTAGTTTGTGATAAGGCTAAGAAAAATATATCTAACCAGCACCCCAATTTCCTCTTCTTTGGCTGAAACTACCAAATCATTATGGAGATTCTTTCCTATGAAGGAGTAAAAGACATACTATACCCAAATATGCCATATTGATTATTTCAAGCTGAAAACACTGGAAAAATTGTAGTTTCAGGAAAAGGCTGACCTGTCTTTTCCTGTCAGGTGCAAGCCATAAAGATTTCTTTGAGACAGGTGCCTTCCCACTACCAGGAGAAAAGAATAGTTCTTAACATTGGAGCCTGAGACTTGGCACTGCAACAGGACTGAATTAATGAACTCTGCCACTAGCTTTACACCCCATGTATATACCTCCTGGTGACTCCTCTAGAATTTACTACCCCAGGCAGATTTCTTTGTCTTGTCATTTCTTCACAAATTTATTTTTGTCTAAAAATTACAAAAGCATCTCGCTTTGGCCATTTCTTGGGACTTCACACTCTGGTGGACATGCCAACACACTCAGGTAAAACATGCATGCTTTTCTCTTGCTAATTTGCCTCGTGTCAGTTTGACTCCCAGACCCTGCCAAAGAGCCCATAGAAGAGTAAAGGTACAGTGAAGGGTATCCCTCCCTCCCTTACACTTAGCTCATGCTAATCAGTATTCCTAACAATCCCATATAGGTCTTTGATTAATAAAAGTGGAGAAATAACTTATTGAGTGATAAGTATCATCTACTTAGTAGAGTAAAATCTATCAAAACATGAGTCAACAGAAACTTTTAAAGGAATTCTTGATAGTGAAAATTTAAAATGACTTACCTTTGACTGTTTTCCTCCCTTCTCTGCTGAATACATTTTGTCTAGAATCTTCAGAGTAGAAAAATACACATGGAAACAATTTCCCCCCCTGTTCCTCTCTCAACATTCCTTCCCTTATCCCTCCTCTCCACATGTCTCCCTTTTTTCAAATGGGATGGCTATTCCACTATTCCAGTTGGCATTGGGTCTGGTGCCCTGTGAGGGAGACTACATTTCTGAAATACTTCTCTGGGAAATAAAACACCAGTAACCTACCACTACTTGTTATAAGAGGTATTTCCAGAGCCAGCTTTGTTAAGGATTTACTGCATGGTTCATGGGTGTTTTCTCCTAATGTCAATTATCAGTAAAAATCACTTTCAGGAGTTCTGACTTAAACAGTTACCAGAGAGAAAGAGACAACACTAAAATGTAATCTAATATTATTTTAATAACCATAGAGTCATATGATTCTAAGAATATAAAGATAATATAAAACACAGGATTTCATCAAGTTCAACAGTCTTTAAAAATCAATGGAAGAGATATGTTTAGAGCCAAGGAAGTACAAAACTAATCAAACAATGTAGGGATTGTAGATTCCCCTGAGTAGAAAATCAAAGATCTTGACTATGAAACCACCACCTCCCCTGCAGTTATTCATTGGCATAACAGAATTCATTGGCATAGCAATTATAACAGTGTTCTATCAAGGTTGCCCAAAAGAATTCATCTCATTATGCAACCTTAACTTAATAGCAAAATTACATGGAAAGGCATTTCCAATTGGCTTGAGCCAAATTGCTTAAAAACAGCCATTAGGTTCTTTTTTGGTAGATAACAATAGCAGTCAGCTGCTCACCTACACCTCACCACTGTGTTAATATGAAAACTCAAACCAAATTCTGCCATAAGCACAGATTACATTTAGAGATAAGAGTGAAAAGCTAGCATGAATTGTGTGCTCTTTACTGAAGGTGGAGATTGTCTCAAATGTTTTATCCAAATCATATCTCTTTAATAGCACTAATTCCATGCATGAGAGCATACTTCTATCATCTATTATGCTAACATAATATTTGAAAATACTTCTATTATTTTTTATGCTAATTAGACAAATGCATAGTGTTGATCGAACATAAAGATAGCTAAAGCCTTGCAGAAGCCTCCTGTGGAATGCAAACTTTCTGATCAAATGTGAGTTGACAACCACGGGAATGTGAATTTCTGATCAGGGCTACTGACTACCCCTAGATTTTAGCCTAAATTACACACACAACCATGTACGTTTATAGCTCAAAAGAGATTGTGGGGTATGAGGTGATCATTTTTTAATACTGATAAGTATATGTTAACTTTGGGAGTATTTAAAATTAAGTATAGCTGGGTGCGGTGGCTCACGCCTGTAATCCCAGCACTTTGGGAGGCTGAGGCGGGCGGATCATGAGGTCAGGAGTTCAAGACCAGCCTGGCCAATATGGTGAAACCCAATCTCTACTAAAAAAAAAAACACAAAAATTAGCCGGGCATGGTGGGCTCACGCCTGTAGTCCTAGCTACTTGGTAGGCTAAGGCAGGAGAATCGCTTGAACCAGGGAGGCAGAGGTTGCACTGAGGTGAGATCGCGCCACTGCATTCCAGCCTGAGCGACAGAGTGAGACTTCATCTCAAAAAATAAATTAATTAAAATAAAATAAAGTATAAAATTGTACATCAAAACAAAAATACATTATTGTGTGGAGAAAGCTGTGCATATTTGAAATTTTTTCTTCTTATAATGTTTAATAAAATTTATCCTAGTAGAATAATAGCTCAGCTTGTTTATCCCAATTTGAAATATGTGCTTGAGAAATTGATTCAGATTTATGAATTAAATTGAGTCAAAATCTTCCTAAATTTATATACAGTAATAGAACTCTTAAGCAGACCCAAGTTTCTCTATATTTATAAATGTACTTCTTAGATTCATAACAAGTGCTAAAGTATATAGAAAACTCTGATAGCCAGTTAAAGTTTTTTAGAAGGTTTCAAATCAATAAAATGTAGAGGCTGGGCGTGGTGGCTTACATCTGTAATCTCAGCACTTTGGAAGGTTGAAGGGGAGAATCACTTGTGCACAGGAGTTGGAGACCAGCCTGGGCAACATGGCAAAATCCTATCTTCACAAAAAAATTTAAAAAAATGAGCCAGGCATGGTGGCACATGCCTGTTGTGCCAGCTACTCAGAAGGCTGAGGCAAGAGGATCACTTTAAGCCCAGGAGGTCAAGGTGGCAGGGAACCATGATCATGCCACTGCATTCCAACCTGGGCGACAGAGCAAGATCCTGTCTCAAAAAATAAAATAAAATAAAGAAATATAATTTAAAATGTTCGAAGGCATTTAAATAACCAAATTTTAAATGGGACTAAGTATCATTCAAAAAGCCCATCAAAGTAGTTGTTAAAATTCACTAGACTTGTAAAACACAATAAAATTTTTCGACTGAATTAAAAGCTGGTAGAACTAGATGTTTTTAATTATAATTCTGTTAAATTCAATTTTTTTTTTTTTTTGAGATGGAGTTTCGCTCTTGTTGCCCAGGCTGGAGTGCAATGGTGCAATCTTGGCTCACTGCAACCTCCACCTCCCAGGTTCAAGTGATTCTCCTGCCTCAGCCTCCCAAGTAGCTGTGATTACAGGCATGCGCCACCATACCCAGCTAATTTTTGTATTTTTAGTAGAGATGGCGTTTTACCATGTTGGCCAGGCTAGTCTCGAACTCCTGACCTCAGGTGATCCACTTGCCTCAGCCTTCCAAAGTGCTGGGATTACAGGCATGAATCATCACGCCTGGCCTGAATATTAATTTCTATGACCAAAGAAAACCTTTGAGTAGCTTTTTCTATATGCATAACTCACCTTCAGGGCACTAACTAAAAAGCTCATTATTAACATTATTGAATAAAATCTCTTTGTCAATAGGGATGACTGAGGCTTGCAGCATTTCTCATTTAGTGTAACACCTGTTTTGGGGTCAACAACAACAAAGAAAGAGTCAACGAACTCCATTCCCGGGCCCCCAGTGTGAATCAGGATGTCAGAATCAGCGTTTTGGGACGAGGACTGGGTTGTAGAAGTCATTTAATCTAATCTGTAGATGAAGAGACAAACTGAGAACCTAGAAGGTTAACTTGTCCAGCATCCCCTGCAAACAAATCAGTAGTGGAGCCAGAGTTAAATACAGGTCTCAAGACTCCCAGCTCGGTGTTCTTTTCAATATTAATGAATATTTCTGAAGTTACACTAACCAGGCACTTTTTCTAGACTCTGGGGCTATAACAGTAATAAAGACAAAATCTTTAACTTCTTAGAGGATGGAAGTAGATGATAAACACATATATAGTTTTTGTGAGGTTGCTGTTGTTGTTTTTTGCCTTTTTTTTTTTTTTTTTTTTTTTGAGATGCAGTCTTGCTCTGTGGCCCAGGCTGGAGTGCAGTGGTGCGATCTTGGCTCACTGCAAGCTCCGCCTCCGGGGTTCACGCCATTCTCCTGCCTCAGCCACCCAAGCAGCTGGGACTATAGGCGTCCGCCACCACACCCGGCTGATTTTTTGTAGTTTTAGTAGAGACGGGGTTTCACCGTGTTAGCCACGATAATCTCAATCTCCTGACCTCGTGATCCGCCTGCCTCGGCCTCCCAAAGTGCTGGGATTACAGGCATGAGCCACTGCGCCCGGCCTGATAAACACATATATAAAGGAGAAAGTGTGAGTTGGTGATAAATGCTTTAAAGAAAACAAGGTGTCACAACGGGAAGTGTGTGTCTGATAGGTGGGTGGGGGTTGGGATGTAAGACTTCTATTTAGGCTGACCAGGAGGGAAGTTATCGCTGCAGGACTGACCTTTGAACTGGAACTGAACGATGAGAGAACGCTACCAGTGCTGGGTGTAAAGGAGGGAAAAAAAATCTTTCTTTTCTATCCTTCTAGGTTCTTGGCTGAGGCCCGTGTTACAATAGACAGATTAACAAGAGAGACGGCCGGACATGGTGGCTCACGCCTATAATCTCAGCACTTTGGGAGGCCGAGGCAGGTGGGTCACCTGAGGTCAGGAGTTCGAGACCAGCGTGGCCGACATGGTGAAACCCCGTCTCTACTAAAAAAATACAAAAATTAACTGGTCGTGGTGGCAGGCGCCTGTAATTCCAGCTATTTAGGAGGCTGTGGCAGGAGAATCACCTGAATCTGGGAGGTGGAGCAGTGAGCAATGACTGCGCCACTGTACTCCAGCCTGGGCAAAAAGATCAAAACTCCATCTAAAAAAAAAAAAAAAATAGAAACACACAGGAGTTTATTAACATGCAAATCATGCATGTAACACATGTGAGTACCCAGAGACAAGTCCATAACCTTTAAGGACTCGACTTTTATAGCATTTTTAACAAAGAACAACAAATGTGTAGAGAAATGACAGAACGAAGGACAGCAGTTTTAGATTTCCAAGGGCAGGGAACTATGAGAAGGTAAACATATGGGGTAAACTAGTGGAGTAAGAGTTGTTGGCAGATTCCTTTGGTGCTGTCTCTGGGTTGGTAAGAGTCTGGAGTCAGACCTAGGAAAGGAGAATTTAGATCCTGCCTTTAGGCAGAAAGGGGGAGGGTTGAGAGAAATTTTCTTCTGTTTGCTGCTTCTTAATTGCCTTCAGCTCAAACTAATTCCTATGTCAAAAAGGCATATTTTGGGGTGACATATTCTGATCTCCTTCACCAGCAAAGAGCCCTGGGAAGAATATCAGGTGGTACAAACTATGGTGAGTACAAAAAGGCTGGGACAGAGAAGGGCTTGAGAAGTGGGGAGGAGGAACATTAAACTTCAACATTAAAACTTGAAGGTAATGCAAAGTTGCTTGGATTTTATTCTAAAAGCAGTCTGGGCCACTGGAGGATGGTGAGCAAGGAGTGACATAACCAGATTTACCTTTTTAACGGAGCACTCTAGATGCTATGAGGAGAATGTTCTCTAAGGACGTGAGAGTAGAAACAGGAAAACCAGTTGGGAAGCTGCTGCAATCCCCCAGACAAGAATGATGGTGACTTAACCAGTGTGTTAGTATAGGCAATGGGCAGAAGTCATCAGATTCTGAATATATTTTGAAGGTAGAACCTATAGGATATGCATCAGCCCATTGTTCTTTTTTGTGACTCACAGATATTTCTTGCCTCCCTCAGATGGTAAATGTATTATGGTTAGTGACAAGGCAATGGTGACACTGTGCAAAATTTGGAATCCCCCTATTTTAAAATGTCAGAAAAAGACAGAAATGCAGATCCCCAGCCCTAGACATGGCCCACATCAATTTCCCTTGTAGCGACTCCTTGGGTGGTGGTAGTGCTTGAGAACTGTATTTTATGTGCTAATGGCTCAGGAGACAAATAGATAAAGCAGAAAGGGCTTTAGAGCCATACCAAGATCCAGATTTGGGCACCACAACTTACCAGCTGTGTGATCTTGAGCAAACAACTTGACTTCTTTGAACCTTTGTTTTATTATCTACAAACTAGAAATAACCATTTTAAATATATTAAAATATCATTTAAAATGATTTTCAAATATCTTGCACAGTGTCTGATTATGCATATATTAGGCATTCAAGAAGGGTAGCTTGTTCCCTGTGACCTCTTACACTTTCCTGATGAGACTGTACCAGAACTAGGTAAACTGCAGCCCTTTGAGATTAAAAGTGAGTATATCATGTAAAGGTGCATTTCCTGGAAGCTCAGAGGATCTCAGTAATACTGCAAGTATCTTCCGCTATGTTCACAGATATTTAGAGTGAATGGGAACTTACCACAGGCTCCTAAAACTGTGACTTTAAATTTGGTCTCTAGAGGCCTTGTGAAATTGCCTTCCTGAGTTTCACAGCCTCTAATATTAAACATCGTCTTAATTAAAACTTTCATTCTGAGAGAAAGAATCTAAAATAGGGAAAAGCCAGAGTGGGTCCCCTGGCTGCTGAAGCTATCCAGAGCATAAAATAAAAACCTCAAGGTCAAGGACTATTTAACCAAGCTTAGCAGAGATATTTTCAGACTCTTATGCAAATTAAAACCACAAGATTAAACATAATTCTGAGCATAGTATTCAGACAGGTCATTTCAGCCAATTCAGGCCTCTTTTCCCTGCTGAATACCTATAATTTGTCATATGTACTTAAATGTCCCTTTTAGGCAGCTTCAACTCTACAATTAATGGGAGAATAAATCATATGATAATTTGTTGGCTCTGTCTACAAATATCGCCACCTTTGGTTTTCAAGGTTTTTCAAGGTCAGAGTCCCATGTTTTAGTTTTATCTTTGTTATCTTAAAGGTCAATTGCCTCCACTTCTTACAAATACCAATAGCCCTGCCAAGTGAGTGATTTCTTTTTTTTTTCTTTTTCAGAGACAAGACCTCCCTCTATTGCCCAATCGGCCGTCAAAGCTCACTGCAGCCTCAAACTCCTGGGCTCAAGAGATCCTCTCATCTCAGCCTCCCAAGTAGCTGGGATTACAGATGCATGCTACTGTGCCCAGCTAATTATTATTATTATTCTTTCCGTGTAGGGGGGTCTCACTTTATTGCCAGGCTGGTCTCAAACTCCTGGCTTCAAGCAGTCCTCCTGCCTCGGCCTCCAAAAGTGCTTAGATTACAGGCGTGAGCCACTGCACCCAGCAGAGTAATTTTCAATTGTATTTCCATTAGTCTTTCCTTTAGTCCCATATCCACAGCTCCATATCCACTTAAGGAATTGACACCCCTTTGATCTTCTATGAATCTTCCAGAATGATTACTAACTAATCTCAAATACCACCCAGGCATCTATGATGTATTAGGACTGTGCACTGACATTTCTTCTTCCCTTTCAACAGCATGGCACAATATTGGCACAAAGAAACCATCAGAGAGTAATGACAGTGTCACACAGTACATCATGTGGATTCCAATATCTTATGGATTGCATGAAATTAGTTCATCTATATGGATTAATTCCTTTCAAGATGGTTTTTCATCAAGTTCCCCTCAAAAACATACTGTACAGAGATTCTATTGTTCTGATCATTCTTAATATACCCTCTGCTGTTTTGCCAAAAATAACAACTAATATTCACATGATGTTGACCATATGCTGGGCACTGTTTAAAGACCTTACATACAGAAACTCATTTAATCTCATAAAAATTCTATAAGGAAAGTACTGTTATTATCTCATTTTACAGATAGGGAATTGAAGAATAGAGATTAAGTAATTTTCAGAATGTCACCAGTTATGAAGTGAAATCCAGTTGGTCTGGCTCTATAAACAAAACTCTTAGCCCCTGCACTAGGGTTTTTCAACCTTGGCACTACTGACACTTTGGACCAGATAATTCTTTGTTGTGGAGGGCTGTCTTGTGTGTTGCAGGCTGACTAACAACATCCCTGGCCTCCACCCACTAGATGCCAGTAGCAACAATACCATACCACCTGCATTGTGACAACCAAAAATGTCTCCAGACACTGCTCAATATCCCCTGGGAGGCATGTTACAACTACCCATTGAGATTCACTGCCCTATACCATATTGCTACTGCATTAAAAAAGTAAAGAATAACTACATTTACAGTTGTAGAATGAAAGTTAAAATTCAAGGATTAATATCATTAATCAAATGAATCCTCACTCACTGTAATTAATATTGACAGTAGACTATGCTGTCTTTGTTCCTTCTTTTCTGGCCTTTTCCTAAATTGGAAAATTGCTCACCTAAGACCCTCAGCTGGCTCAGTTGGAGATTTGGCCCTTCCCTTTAAGTCTATAACTGAGGTATTGGAAGAGGTGTGTGGCTTCTTAAGCAGTAACTGAGGCCGATCTCAAAAAAAATGCACAGGTTACCTCAAAATCCTTTTACAGCCTTGAAGGTGTGAGGAGAGGCAAGCACAAACAGAACTTCATTTTCTCTTAGAAAGGAAAGTTATTTTCCCTTTCCACCTCCAGCAGGCTATTGCTGCCTTGTTCCCTAAATAGTACATTAAAATGTACTATTTTATAGTACATTTTATATGTACTGTATAAATGTAAGCAAAGGTTTATGTGCTTACGTGGAGCCACTCAGGTTCTCCCTGGATGCTGTGCACAGAAAAGCATTGAGAACACAACACTTTTCACAGCTTTTTGATGTTTTCTGGGGCTAACAAGATTGGGTTGAAAATAAGGAAGACTTTTTCTTGCTTTTCAAATCTCCATAACTGAGAGGATGCCTATGGTAATCTTGGAAACTGTTGCCAAAGGGAACATGCCTCGTGGCCAATGTCTAGTAAGTAGGTAGGAGACTGCACCTCATCAATAAACAATGGTGGAGTTGTTTTCATGGAGCATGTTTTCCATGAACCCCACCCAAGCAAATTAAACCATACAGAAACCACCAGCCAATGTGATATCTTTAAGAAATCAGACTATGCTCAATCAGAATAAAACACCCAACTGGGTGTCATTAAGCTTTTGAAAGTACTTATGCTGCTAGAATTTTTCCCTTGATGTAATGATTTTGTTCAATATTGTTGCAGTGTGCATTTTTGAGTATTTGGCATGTGCTGGGAGCTATTAATCCAGTTCTTCCCCCACTCACAACTTCTCTGGCAGATACTACAGTGAAAATTTCAGTGAGGTAGCAATCAAGGAATCTTTAGTTCCATTGCTCCTTCTGCTAACAACACATTGTAACTTTGACTAAAGTCCTTAACTTCAATGAGAATCAGATTCCTCAACCATATAGTGAAAAGTTTGGATTGTTAAAAAAATGTAAGATTTCCTACAACTCTACAGTTCTATGATCCTTTAAATTTATTTTTTAGCTAACATGTATTGCACTCTTATTTATCACATGCAATTCATTGTTCTAAATACGTTCCATGTATTATTGCACTTACATTTCACAACAACTCTCTCTGTAAGGCATTTACTATGCTCACCATGTTAAACATGAGGAATAATTCTATAATGTAATTCAATGCACTGTATCACCAAGGGGAAGTCTACCATTCAGGTGGAAGGAGAATCATGCTAGAGTACGCAGCATAAGGGCAGGTGCCACAGCAAATCACTGACCTCTCTCAGCACCTATCACAGGTCCTGGCACCTGATGGGAAGTCAATAAATACTGATTAGATATGTAAGTGAAAGAATAAAATTTAGTATCATTTTTATAAAATGTATCAAGAAAGACGGGCAGCTATGGTTTGCAAGCTTAGAACTCACCCAAAAGTCCATATGCTGTGTTTCAAAAACATTGAGGCTTTAGTTCTCGTATAAGTTTTGATGTGTCAAGATTACCCTTCATTTGCTTTTTAAAAATAAATGTATTCACATGGCGGAAGAATTTTAAAAATAAAATTTTTACTGTGGCTTCTCACTGATAATTCTGGAAGGCATGGGAATTTTAATTTTCTAATCCTGGTTCATATAATCAGGGAGTACATTTTTAAGGAACTGTGTTTAACTGCAATCTTATTTTAAAATGTTTCACAAAAAGATAAAAATTTTGGCAACTATCTCGGAAATCATGCTTTTGTCAGATGAAATAATTATGTTTTTCGATAATTTTGGCAAACATTGTAAGGGAAAACGTGCTCTAGAAGAGGAAAAAATTCAAGTGCATGTAATAGCTTATTTAACATAAAATAAAATGCTATTCTATCCTTCTGGTATGGCTGAAATATTTCCTAAAAGCAAAAAAATTAAAATTTATCAATAAAAAGATTAAGTGATAGCTCAAAATGTAATAATTCGCTGTTGTTGTTATTCTTGGTATTAATTTTTTCTGTTATTTCCATTTGATAGTAATAACATATAGAAAGTGTTGCAGGGTCTATGTCAAAGCCAAGATTGACCACTACAGAAAGAGCATTCAAAAATAGCGGGAAGGCCTGGTGCGGTGACTCACGCCTGTAATCCCAGAACTTTGGGAGGCAGAGTTGGGCAGATGAGGAGGTCTGCCTGGCTGACATGGCGAAACCCCCTCTCTACCAAAAATACAAAAAAATTAGCAAGGAATGGTGGGACGCACCTATAGTCCCAGCTACTCAGGAAGCTGAGGCAGGGGAATTGCTTGAACCCAGGAGGCAGATGTTGCAGTGAGCCGAGATTGTGCAACTGCACTCTAGCCTGGGCACAGAGCGAGACTCCGTCTCAACAACAACAAAAAAAATAGGCCGGGCATGGTTCCTCATGCCTGTAATCCTAGCACCTTGGTAAGCAGAGGCTGGTGGATCACCTGAGGTCAGGAGTTCAAGACCAGCCTGGCCAACATGGCAAAACCCCATCTCTACTAAAAATTTTAAAAAATTAATTGGGCATGGTGGCGGGTGCCTGTAATCCCAGCTACTCAGGAGGCCGAGGCAGGAGAATCACTTGAAGCTGGGAGGTGGAGGTTGCAATGAGCTGAGACTGTACCATTGCACTCCAGCCTGGGCGACAAGAGTGAAACTCCATCTCACAAAAAAAAAAAAAAAAAAAAAATAGTGGGAAGAGTAGTGGAATGAATAATGGCCAGGCCATATTTCTAAGAATCCATTTTAAAAATATATTTTAAAAAAAGATCAACCCAAGGTGATCCTGTATTGCCAGATTTTGTAAACTTTATGTGTCATCAAAACAATGAGGTCTCCTGCATTCAAAAACGTGTATTTGTAACCTATACATTTTTATGTCGACATGTATTTGTCTGTCACTTATGTGGCATGTAGAAAAGTAACTAAGATACTCACTGGACCCAGTTCCTTCAGAGTAAAGCTTTCATTCCCTTTAGTTTGGATGATAACCATAGATTCTGTAACCCAATGATCAAAGATATAAAAGAAATTGAGATTCAAAGCTGACAACATTGACCTTTGGGATAAAATTCTCCGGCTACTGTATTCTTTCACAGAATGCTTAACCTTTTTTGGTTGACTCTCCAAAGATTCCACCCTCAATAAAGCAATTTTCTATAGCCAGAATTAACCCTTACATATGTTTTAAAAAACCCTAAATTAGGTTTTCCACATAGAATATGTTCAGTAAAGGATTGGGACTAATAAAGGATTTGGTTTTGGTCCACAGAAGACATGAAAATGATTATTTTCTATTAGCCCATTTATTCAATCATCTATTCCTTCAACAAATATTTATTGACTGCCTTCCATACTTCAGGCACTGTGCTAGGCATTGTGGGTGCAGCAATGAAGAAAACACAGTCCTTAGTCTTGACCTAATAGAAAAGATAAATAAGGACAGATCCAATTACAATACTTAGTATATATGTTGTATGACCTGTGTTGGTACCTCACCCAGTCTCCAGCAGCCCAAGATTTCCCAGAGGAAATGCCATCTATGCTGAAATGTGAAGGACCAGTAGAAGTAATCCCAGGGGAAATGGCAGCATGCGGGGTAGGTGAGACCCAGGTAGAAAGTTGTTTCAGATAGAGAAAATGAGATAGGCAGATAGATGGAGCGTGGGGCATTCCAGAAACACAAGCTGTCTCTCACTACCGGGCAAGTAGATTTTTGCTCCCACTGCTGTATCCTGTTTACAACCTCTTTTGACATAGATAGGATAGTTAAGACAACATCTGTGAGCTTTTACCATATTTGGAGGCAATTCTTTTTTCAGCTCTCAAATTTGGTGACAATACTATTTCCCTTTACATTTCTTCTCCCTCATGCCATGTTCTGCCCCTCCCAGTGACCTCTGCAGTCTGGCTCCTTTGCAATCTTCAGCTGCCTTCCGACTATGTCATTATCACCATTGAAGGGCTAATGAGACTGGACAGGAGGGCTGGTGCCTACCATACTGGTGCTTAAGTTCAACTCCCAGCTGCCTACATTTCTCTGGCTCACAGAATTCCACTGTTCTCCTTTCAGGAAGAAAAGGATTACAAGATTAGCTTCATGATACCATTTCCAGCCTACCATATATAGTAAGAGGAAGCAATTAAATGTGACTTCCATGACAACCTTTCAATCTTCAGCCAGACTCCCCACTAGGATATCGGTCTGGAGGGAGGCAGCAGGGGTTTCAACTATGTAGGTGAGGTCAAGGAGTATATAATTACAGCCAAGTGCTACACAGTCTAACATCTCTTTTAGCCTCCTGCCGCAAACAGCAACCAGTGTGTGAGTAAGGCACAAAACAGTTGCTCAAGTTAGCCAACATTGTGGGGAATCTGGAAGTCTAGCTTCCATGGGTAGTGCAAAAGAGAGTCCTTGAAGTAAATAGACTTAAACAGCTTTAGGAAACACTGTTAACCATGCCTAGCTAGCCTTGATTTCAGCTGCAATGGAGAAAAGAAATACATTTGTCAGAATCCTACATTTTTTTTTTTTTCCAAGACTCAGCCATTCCAAGAAGCCTTCCCAAAAGCATGCAGTAAGAATGGTTGTCAACAACAGAAAATCACAGAGATTTCTGGGGTATAAGAGGGAAAACAAATGCTTTTCAAACCATTACCTTCTCAAGGAAGGTGTATAGACCTTCTAAAGGAAAACTCAAGATCTCCACTGCTGTTTTGAGCTTATAGATGGAGAAAGAGTATTTTATTTAGGTAAACATTTTGAGATTTGGGTTGGCAAAGGAGGGCTTACTTACAGTGGAGTTTGAGGGAGTGGATTTGTTGTGCAGCATAAAGAGAGGAGAATTTGGCATCGCTGGGAACTCTAAAGTATGGAAGGAGGACTGGGTCTAGGAGTCAAGGCAAAATCTCTAGCTTCAGGAAACCATTACAGCTGTGGAGAAACTTTGGCCCAGGCTTTAGGGTTCTTATATCTCTCTCTTAAGAGGAGAGATGTCTGTTGACCTTGGAAAAGAAATGAGGCATGAACCTGGGACAAGAGCCCATTAGTCCCACATGGTTCTAGCTGGTGCAGCACAGAGCCCTGGCAAACTAGGAGTTAGAAAGGACTCAGATGAAAAGATAGAGGGAGAAGGGAAAGGAGAAGTCAGCAAAATGGCGAATGGTGCTGTAGAGAGTGGCTTGACAGCAGGGGAGACAAGTGCTCTGAGGCAGGATGGCACAAAGAACTTCTAGAAGCAGGAGAGCTAATATTCATTTTTAAATAGCTTGCTTTTTTGCAACGTAAACTCCTCCTTAAAGCATCAGTGAAATCTGCTGCACATACAAGGGCTTTGAGTGGGTGACTATTTCTGGGAAATCAAGAAAAGTGGCTCAGGTCCAGGTCTGCATTCGTGTGAAACAAAACAAGAATGATATAGATAGGAGAGGGGAAAAAAAAACATAACATGAGCAGGAACCACAAAACAGAGATAAGACCATGACAAATAAACCCTCCAGAAATGTGCAGAATCCTATGTCATGAATCTGACTTTTCTCAATTCTAGAATGAGGTATGGAGAAGGTAATCTTATCTAGACCTCAGGGGCAGGTGACCCAGCTAGCTGTCACTCAAGTGATATATAATGATTCTGCTGAGGCTTATGTCATGTGATTTGAAGGATGCAACAAGAATTTCCTAAACAAAATATCTAATATTTCCTCTTGGCTTGTGCCAGAGCCTGAAATCAACACCATCATCATTCTTTCAGGGTGAAGCATGAAAATCTTCCCTTAAAATGCAATCATACTCTGACACCCATTAGGATCACTACTATCAAATAAAAAAAAAAAAAACCCAGAAAACAAGGGTTGGCAGGGATGTAAAGAAGTTGGAACTTTTGTGCACCGTTTATTGGGTTGTAAAATGATGCAGCCACTATGGAAAAGTGTGGCTGTTCTTTAAAAAATTACAAATAGAACTACCATGTGGTCCAGAAATCCCATTTCTGGGTATATTTCCAAAATAATTGAAAGCAGGATCTCAAAGAGACATGTGAACACTCATGTTCTTAGCAGCACTATTCCCAATAGCAAAGAGGTGGAAGCAACCCAAATGTCCATTAATAGATGAATGGATAAACAGAATGTGCTATGTACATGCAATGGAATACCATGCTCCCTTAACAAGGAAGGACATCTTGTTATTTGCTAAGACAGAAATGAACCTGGAGGACAGTATGTTAAGTAAAATAGGCCAGTCACAAAAGGACAATAACTGTACGATTCCGCTTATATGAGGTATCTAAAGTAGTCAAATTTATAGATATGAAAATGTAGAATAGTGGTTACCAGTGTTTGGGAGGAGGGAGAAGGAATCATTTAATAACTACAGAGGTTCAGTTCTGCAAGACGAAAGCATTCTGGGGATCCATTTCATACCATTATAGATAAGCTGAACCCTACCGAACTGTCCACTTAAAAGTGGTTAAGATGGTAAATTGTATATGTTTTTTAACCAGTATGAAAGTGCAGCCATTTTCTATATAACAGGTCATCTTAAACCATCCTCCTTTACACTTTGTTATTAATTAATTTATCAGATTAGCTTCATTCTCTGAAGGACAGATGTGTCAGTTTTTATAAGGAGGAGAGTCAAAAGGGTGTTAGGAAAGGGAGGCTCAGGGCATCATAGAAGTCTCTGGGCATCTGGGAAGATGACCAGACACAGAAGCTAGGTAGCTAACGCGGAGTGGAGTGGGGACTGCAGAAGCATGAAAGAGAGAGAGGGGCAACAAAAAGACATGAGAAAATGCACTAAAAATACATTTTTTCTCATATTTTCCCTGAAGCTGCTATCCTTGGGTGACCTCAAGAACTTACAGGCAGTGAAAAGTTGCCTTTGCAAAGGCTGCCCTGAGAGACACTCAGAATAACACGGCTTGAAGGGCCCTTCTGGCAAGCTCATCACAGCTGGGTTTCCAGGACCACAAAGGCAGACTGAAACTTTCTCCATTAGCTGTGAGTGTGCCCTGCTGAACCTTGTGGGCCCAGATGGTGCTTATTTTTAGGCACCTTCCTCTCTCCATGACTAACTGGGAACTGTAAAGTATGGAGCTGGGTCTAAGAGCCAAGGCAAAGTCTCTATTTCAGGAAAGCATTACAGCTGGGGAGAAGCTTTGGCTCAGCAGTCTCCTGGGTTCCTGCCCCTCTGTTAAAGGGAGAGACGTCTGTTCACCTTAAGCACACACGGGGTCATGGACTTGGGGCTGAGGAAGCCCTGAGAACATATCAGTCTCAAATAGCTACAGCTGGTGCAAAAGGAGACCGGGCAAAGAGCTGCTGCTTGACTGTTACTCCGATGCTGCCCTGATGGGATGATTCTGCACCGATGGGCTTTCAGCACTTAGTCTTGGCCTGCCTGGGCCACTCATCCACCCGTGGGCAGGACTCCAAGCCTCCAACTTTCATGACTCTGTGTTCCAGGTCTTGCCCACACTGCATCAAAGCCAGCCTAGCATGAAGCTCTCATGTTCTCAGAAGGCACCTGGCAGAGAAGCTCAGTGTGTGCAGAAAAGAAGTACAAGGTTTTCTGAGAGTTCACTGAGTAAATACAGTGACACACGTATAGACTAAGAACCTCAGTCCATTCACTTGGGTATGCAAAAAATTGTGCATTACCTATTCTTCCCGTTCTTGAAATCACTATAATGCTGACTCCAAGCTCCACTCTTGCTGGACCTAGAAGTTAAACCTATGCTTTCTTGGGTTTCCTCCTGCAAATATGTAAAGGTCCTGGGGTCTTACTAGCTTCAAGATGGGGAATTCCCTCAAGGTGCCAGTTGTGGGTCCACACTGGCTGTGGCTGAGACACCCATTATCCCAGGTTCTGCTGCTTCTTTGCCAGGGCTAGAAATCTCAGATGAAACAGGGGAACACAAATGGGAGAACCTAAGCCTCCTGCAGGTGCCCTTCCTGTCAACACTTTTCCCCTGAGGCCTTGTCACAACCTGAGTAGGGTACAAATTCTGAGGGCAGGATCTGTCTCTCCCTCCCAGTCACCAGAAATCTCTCCTTCCAGCCTTATTGTTTCTCAGATGGCCTGTTCCACTCCAGCCCCTTCCAGGACACACTTCAACCATTTAGGATCTTAGGACAGATCCTTGAATTTCATTAAAGCTTTTTCTACTTTCAACCCTTATAAATCCCTGAGATAAACAATCACAAAGCTTGGCCAACATTAGGGGTTAGTATCTCCATTTGAAATAAAGCACAGGTAGCCGAAGTGATGTGTACCATGTGTTGGAGGCAAAACCTAGACAAAGAAGCCAGGTGTGCTGATTGTAGGCAAATGTCCTGTCCAGGATGCCACCAAATTGCAAGTCAGAGAGCATGCAGCAAATGCTGGTTTTGGAAATAGCAGGCAAGAAACTGAAGGCTCACTTGTGTTTTATTATCAACAATGGGGAAGCTGAACAAAACCAGCTAGTGGTGGGCAGGGAGCCAGCATTGGCTTGATTAGATCTTCACTCTGTGGTTACCAGCCAGTGCCATCCAGGGAGAGCCTGAATCTGGAGGAGAGGCTGTGCTGCCAGTGCAGCCAGCACCTGTGTTTGACTATTTCTACTGCTTATTTCAAGCAAACAGGCAGTGACGCAAGAAAGGCAGGAAAGAGGACTCTCTGAGCCTGGCGTCTGGTGAGGCCAAGTTTTACTGAGCATGCACATTGCTTTTCTACCATCTTGAGGGTAAACCACTTGCCCCTCGGTCAGAAGCTCTCCTAACTAGAAGATGTCTTATTTTGGAAACAAATGCTAAGTAATGGGTTGACTTCTTGGTGTTTATCTCTCTGAAGTCAGCTTCATATATTTGGGGGCTGGAAGGGATTAGGGGACAGGACTGTTGGGAGCTACATCAGGAAGGTGGCCCTGTTTTCTGAGATGCCCTCTGACTTTTTTGCAGAGCATCTCACTTCCCTATGGACACCCCCACCTTCTTGCACCTGGCATCACCATGCTGCCTTGCTCCCTTTCTCAGGATGCCACCCAGACCTGAACTTTCCGGGCACTGTATCAAGCACAAAAATGATACTGCCTTCATCATGCTCATCAAAATGGCCGTTTTCTGGATGTCATGCTGTGTAGAATGGGGTAGCGGTGGTGAATAGGCCCACATAAATAATTGATTCTAAAACATGAGCCCTGCCAATACTGTTATATAAAAGAAACTTTCCAATGGAGTATAAACTTTACCACGAACTTGAGAATTTGTGTCAGCTCTGTTGACTACCATGATTTGATAGAAAATTATCTCATTAAACCCAACAAAACAGGCCAGTAATAATAATATGGTTGAAAATGAGCCTCAAGAGAAATATTTAGTAACATCTGCCAAGTTTGGAATGTAATACATTATTTTGCTATTGTTGAAATCCTCAGCAATAATAACAATGTTGAAAAAGTACTTTCTCAGAAGGGGTGGTAATTTCATAAGTTTAGCCCTAATGTATTTGTATACAGAAAATGAATAATATATTGAGCTCCAAAAGAAATAAGGCCCATGGGGCAAAAGGGATACGATCAGGGGAAGGTCAGGTCATTACTAGACAAGAGGCCTGAGATAATATAAACATGGTCTTGTGCAGAATTTTTTAAATTCATGTAATGAGGGCTGTACAATCAATTCCATGAGTTTTAACCAAACTTCTCTTTCTAATGGTATGAAATGGAATGCAATAAACTATACCATGGATAGTAAGGTCAGTATACACATGTATATAATATATACGAGTTTGAATAATATAAAATGTAACTCTGACTGAGGATTGTGGTTTAAAATGTTTGAAAGCAATAAGTTCAAGGCACTGGTTTTAAACTATTTTTAAGCTCAGAATTTTTATGTGGAAGCTTAATATGTAAAATAGATCAAGACAAATCTGCCGTCACTGCAGGCATGGTGAAGGGGACAGGGTCTGGCCCTGTCAGCTCACTACAATCCACCTTCCTGTGAGCAGCAGAATTTTGAAAACCACTGGTCCAGAAATTACAGTGCTCCAGAAATTACACTCTGTCAGTTCCCCTAGTATAAGCGTCAAATTGATTCTTACTGTTGAGGTTTGAGGCACCGAATAATAACACCACTTATTCCACCCAAATTCTGAATTGAGAGAGACAATGGGATCAACAGATGACGGTCAACTATCAACAAAATACTAATAAAGGCTAGGCTGGGGACTGTACTTAAGTGCAGGGTATCAGTGGATTTCCTCATTTAAGTGGCAGAATTAGATAGACCTATGCAGTCACAGCAGCACTGGAAACCTGGAAGGCTCCAACCTTAATTCCCACTCAGAGGCAGAGACTCAGAGCAGACAAGCCCATCCCAAAAGCAAAGGGATGGGAAAGGCTAAGCTAGACATGCCCCATTCAGAGAAGCCAGGAGTACTGTATTAATTCATACCTCTCCACAAGGAAATAGGAAACAGGTGGAAGAGGTTCCTCTCCATGACACTTAGCAAAATGAAGTATGCTTTTTCTTCATAGCACTTACTGCAATTAGAATTAATGTCTGCCTCCCTTAGTAGACTATTGACTTTTTGAAGGCAGAGGCTGTATCTATTCTATATAATGTTATATTGCTAGCATCTAGCACACATTACATGCTCAACAAATATGTGCTACATGAATAAGACTAATGTAAAAATACTGTCAATATAATAGACCATCTATACCCCACTTTCAATACCAAGGTATTTGAGAATTGAATCATATTCATTCAAAGTCAAGCAAAACTCAGGCAGGCCTACTCTTGAGAGTATTTGAAAGATTGTATTTACTCATCCTGGTGAACAAAGAAAAAAATTAGTCTTGGCAGGGCATGGTGGCTCACTCCTGTAATCCCAACACTTTGGGAGGCCAAAGCAGGTGGATCATCTGAGGTCAGGAGTTCAAGACCAGCCTGGCCAACATGGTATAACCCCATTCTACTAAAAATACAAAAAAAAAAAAAAAATTAGCTGGGCATGGTGGCACATGCCTGTAGTCCCAGCTACTCAGGAGGCTGAAGCAGGAAAATCACTTGAACCTGGGAGGCAGGGGTTGCAGTGAGTCAAGATCATGTCACTGCCCTCCAGCCTGGTGACAGAGTGAGACTCTGTCTTACAAAAAACAAAAAAAAACCAAAAAAAAAACCCTAGTCCTACTCAAGGAAAAGAAGCTGTGAAAAAGTAGGAAATCTACCCCCATGAGAAAGAACAACCAGAGCAAAGCTTCCCTCTTCTGGAAAGTCTATCAGGTTCCTACAGTTTCCTAGAAGAAAAGCCTCTCTCTCATGTGGTCTCAAACTCTTCTCTGTGAGTAAACTATAAATCACTTCTTTCATCTTCTGTGAGAAAACAACTTTGACTTATTAAGCCTACGTTTGAACGTGGCTTTTGCCTACCATATCTACAAGGTGATGAAGCTGTTATAATCAACAAATCCAAGAGAAGTAGCTATTTAAATAATAAGAATTGTAGCCATGTTTCCTCGTGCCGTAAGTCCATGCTCTCGGGGGCGTTAGGTCTCCAGCCAGTAAAGAGTCTCATTAACAACAGCAGCATGTGAGGTCAAGTGGGAATGTACAGAGACATTAAGAACAGCCCTCAGCCAAAAATCTCTCCTTTATTCATCCCATATTGCAGACTCCACTGGGGGAAGGCTATGAAAACTCCTATTTAGGTTTAAATATATTTTGAGAAGGCAAGCCTCTTTGACCTTTATGTCACACCCCTTATGGACTTAGAGCCCATCAATAAGGGTTATTGATAATTTAAACAGAAATTACTTATACCCTCTCTACTAAAAAGAGCAACATTTTATTTATTATTTATTTATTATTTATTTATTTATTATTTTTGAGATGGAGTTTCACTCTTATTGTTCAGGCTGGAGTACAATGGTACAATCTCGGCTCACCACAAACTCCGCCTTCCGGGTTCAAGCGATTCTCCTGCCTCAGCCTCCCAGTAGCTAGGATTACATGCATGCGCCACCACATCCGGCTAATTTTGTATTTTTGGTAGAGATGGGGTTTCCCCATGTTGGTCAGGCTGATCTCAAAGTCCCGACCTCAGGTGATCTGCCTGCCTCGGCCTCCCAAAGTGCTGGGATTACAGGTGTGAGCTGCTATACCTGGCCAAAAAAAAGCAACATTTTAATAATGAAAAAACAAATTATTATTTGTTTTTTCTTCAACTTTTAAGTTTTGGGGGACATGGGCAGGATGTCCAGGTTTGCTACACAGGTAAATGTGTGCCATGGTGGTTTGCTGCACAGATCAACCCATCACCTAGGTATTAAGCCCAATATCCATTAGCTATTCTTCCTGATGTTCTCCCTCCCCCTTACCCCACAACAGGCCCCAGTGTGTGTTGTTCTCTCCATTGTGTCCATGTGTTCTCATCATTCAGCTCCCACTTATAAGTGAGAATATGCAGTGTTTGGTTTTCTGTTCCTGCATTAGTTTGCTGACAATAATGGCTCCCAGCTCCATCCATGTCTCTGCAAAGGGCATGATCTCATTCTTTCTTACGGCTGCATAGTATTCCATGGTGTATATGTACCACATTTTCATTATCCAGTCTATCATTGATGGGCATTCGGGTTGATTCCATGTCTTTGCTATTGTGAATAGTGCTTCAATGAATATACGCATGCATGTATCTTTGTAACAGAATGGTTTATATTTCATTGGGTATATATCCAGTAATGGGATTGGAGGGTCAAATGGTATTTCTGGTTCTAGGTCTTTGAGGAATCATCACTCTGTCTTCCCCAATGGTTGAACTAATTTACATTCCCACCAACAGTGTAGAAGCATTTCTTTTCCCCCACAACCTTGCCAGCATCTCTTGGTTTTTTGACTTTTTAATAATCGCCATTCTGACTGGTGTGAGATGGTATCACATTATGGTTTTGATTTTCATTTCCCTAATGATTAGAGGCACAATTATTTTTAATATAAAAGCATTAGGGCCAGGCGCAGTGGCTCACGCCTGTAATCCCAGCATTTGCGAGGCCAAAGTGGGTGGATCACCTGAGGTCAGGAGTTCAAGACCAGCCTGGCCAACATGGCGAAATCCCATCTCTACTAAAAATACAAAAATTAGCTGGATGTAGTGGTGGGCACCTGTAATCCCAGCTACTCGGGAGGCTGAGGCAGAAGAATCATTTGAACCCGGGAGGTGGAGGTTTCAGTGAACTGAAATAGCGCCATTGCACTCCAGCCTGGGCAACAAGAGTGAAACTCCATCTCAGAAAACAAACAAACAACAACAACAACAACAACAAAAACCCACTAGACTGAATGATAAACTCAAAGTTAAGGGTGGTAGTTACCTCTGGGGTGGGGCATACAGTGGAGAGAAAAGGGTTTGGTTACTCAGGAAACATCAAAGTTAACTACAACATTCTTGTTTTTCAAAGTAGGTAGGCACATAGATTTTTCATTTTATTTTTATTCTTTACCTTTATACTTACTGAATTATTATTGGACTGTTAAAAAGTCTATTTTCTAATAAAGCAATAGGTTGAGAACAGATGAGAAGTATGATCTGTGAATTTGTATTCATAGATCATGAATACAGCTGCTTATTCTTCGAACGCTTCAAGTGCCTACTATGAACAAGGTACCATGTTAGGTTTTGAGACTGCAAGACTAAATGATACACAGTCCCTCTTTTCAAAGAGTTCTGAGTCCATTTATCTAAAAATTGGCACTTAGTAAGGAATATATACCCATACATGAACCAATCTGATAAAATTCAGAGCACAAAATTAATTCTGTACAGTAGGATTTCTCCTGAGTCCTCCATCACACGTAATTGACCTGAGGAATTTTGCACAGGCACAGAAAGGGTGAGAACAAAATCATAAGCTGACAGCTCTAAAAGTCTCTGAAGCAGGACATCCAATTTTCTCGGTACATCTGGGGCTACAGGGGCACCCCTCTGTGCCATGCTCTCTCCTTTGACAAGTGATGAACAAAATTCAGAATTCTAAGAAATAGCCCCATAGCTTAAAAATTGCACTAGGAAATGATGGCCAGCTCACTGAGAAAATTTGTTCTTTTGAAATCATCTGTTAAAATATACACCCATTGCCCACAGCCTTGAGAAAGTGACACATAGTCATTTGAAAATATGAGGGTGTTTAGCATGTGCATGCCAGCTCATCTCTATTAATGTGAAATGTCATTTCCTTTTCTTTGAACTAATTTGATTTGGTTTGCTTAAGGGCCTCAATTCCTTTCTTTCACCTTCATTTTAGAGCTGCTATGAAATTCAGCCCTTGGCCCACAGACAGGCTCCAAATTGTCTTGCCTCCTTGCTCATGCATACCACATTTCATGCCTGTGACATTCAACTCATTTTTATTTGCAATTATTTTGTAGCTTTCAGACAAAGAGAGTTTGAATCGCATTACAAAGAGTAAGAAAGACATCTAATGTGCTAAAGTATTTTAAAAGAAATTGAAGTGAATATGTGCTATGGATTTATTGGCAAAATAATCATTATGTTCAAGTGAGAAGTGTCTAATAACGATGTACCCTATGAGAACTAGGAAGGTAAAGCAGAAAGAACATGGGATTTAGTACAAGGAATACTTCTTTTAAATTCTAGTTCTGTCACTTGTTAGTCACATGACCATTCTTTGCCTTTGGCAGGTTCTTTGCCTTTAAAATAGGGATAAAAAATCATACCCTTGAGAAGTAAGTGACAGAATGAAAGCCCATGAGCCACTACCAAATAGTAGATGCATAACTCTTGATATTTTCATGATATGCTATGTTAAAACAATGTTAAAGTATAATTGATAAATGTAAAACTTAAGGAAAGTGTTATTATCTGCCAAAGTTCCTGTTGCTGAATTTCAAGATGCTCAAAATCAATTTTACAACTCAATAGACAGTATGTAAGCACTGAATTACATCAGTTGTAGAATACCACATGGCAGTGATTTTTCAATTTTAGTTTGTACATATATATAAATAACATGGAAGTTGTGAAAAATAATAAGGTAATGGGTTCTCCCTCTAGAGAAGCTGGTTTAATATTGCCCGGCATGGTCTAGTAATCTGTATCCTTAATGTACCTCCCAGGTAATTTTGATGGAGATGATCCTCAACCACATTTTGATCAATTCAGCCTTATGCAAAATGTATTTATGTACTTAGAATTTATTTGCAGGACTTAAAAAAAAAAAGATGGCTCAGATCAGCCATCACCTTTTATACTAAAAACTTATCATTTCCAGGGTATCAGTGGGAATGGTAGAAAGAAGATCTCCAAAAATCTGTTCCTCTATAAAATCAATGAAAATATGGGTAAATTTCAAGAAAATCAACTTCTTTCAGAACTCTGGAAATTAGCAAAAGGCTTACAACTATCTGAGAAACATTTATTCAATATAAATGGCTGAATCATAATAAGCACAGCAAGATTTTAGGAGATTTAACTTGCGCTTTTCCCATTCTACCTTCCACAGCTCTGAAATAGCCTCGGAAACTGATAGGCTCACAACATCGGTAGCCATGGAAAACAGCTAAAACTAGAACTAGGCAGAAGACCAACAAGAAAATGGATAGAAAACATTGACAACATTATAAGCCTACTAGATCTAACAGACATCTATAGAGCACTCCATCAAACAACAGCAGAATACACATTCTTTTTAAGTGCACACGGAACACTCTCCAGGGCAGACCATGCGTTAGACCTCAAATGAGTCTCAATACATTTAAAAAGATTGAAATCATGCAAAATATGTTCTCTAACCACAAGGGAATAAAACTAGAAATCAGTAACAGAAGGAAATTTGAGAAATACACAAATATGTGAAAATTAAACAATATATTCCGAACTAATAAAACAGAAATCAGAAGGAAATTTTAAAATATTTTGAAATGAATGAAATGAGAGCACCACATGCCAAAACTTGTGGAATATAGTTAAAGCAGTGCTTAGAAGGAAATTTATACCTGTAAATGCCAATTTTTAAAAGGAAGATATCAAATTAATAACCTAAGCTTCCATCTTAAGACCTCCCACCTAGAAAAAAAAAAAAGAGCAAATTAAGCCCTAGTCCAGCAGAAGGAAAGAAATAGTAGAGATTGGAGTAGAAATAAATGCTACAGAGAATTAAAAAAATAGATAATATTGATGAAACCAAAAGTTGGTCTTTGAAAACAGCAAAACTGACAAATCTTTATTTAGCTAGACTGACCAAGAAAAAAGAAACACTCAAAGCTTAAAAGGGTTTCACTGGAAAATTCTACCAAGTATTTAAAGAAGATCTAACACCAATCCTTCATGAACTCTTCCAAGAAACAGAAGAGGAGGGAACACATTCCAATTCACTCTATGAGGCCACTATTACCCTGCTACCAGAACTAGAAAAAGATATCATAAGAAAACTACAGACCAATGAATGTACAATGAACAAAATCCTTAACAAAATATTATTAGATAGCAGCTGAATCCAGCAACATATGAAAGAATTATACACCATGACCAAGTAGGATTTATTCCAGGAATGTGGTTTGATTAACTATGGGGAGAAAAACAAATCATTGTAATATGCCATATTAAAGGAATAATGGACAGAAACCACATAATCATATCTAGAGACACGAAGCCTTTGATAAAATCCAACACCCTATCATGATGAAAATACTAAACACACTAGGAATAGGAGGGAATTTCCTCCACCTGATAAAGAGCGTACATGAAAACTCACAGATAACATCATACTTAATGGTGAAAGACTGAAAACTTTCCCTCTAAAATCAGAAACAAAGGGTAGATGTCTGCTCTCACAGATTCTTTCATCACTGTACTGTAGGTTCTAATCAGTACAGTCAGGCAAGAAAATAAAAGGCATCCAGATGGAAAGAAAGAAATATCTCTATTCACAGGTAACATAATCTTATATATACAGTGTACTTAGAAATCCATGAAAAAACCTATTCAAACTAATAGAAGTTCACTAAGATTGCAGGCTACAAAATCAATACACAAAAGCAATTGTATTTCTATATACCAGCAATGAACAATCGAAAAATAAAACTAAGGGGAAAATAAATTTATAATAGCATCCAAAAGAATAAAATACCTAAAAATAAATGTTATCCACATTGTGTAAGACTCATACACTGAAAACTACAAAACATCATTGACAGCAATTAATGAAGACCTAAAAAAAAAAAAATAGAAAGACATCCATCTTCTAAACTGGAAGACTTCATATTGTTCAGATGGTAATACTATTAATCTATAGATTTAACACAATACCTATGAAAATTCCAGCTGCCATTTTTACAGACATTAACAAACCAATTCTAAAATTTATATGAAAACACAAGCAACCTAGCATAGTCTAAAGAAATCTTGCAAAAGAAGAGTAAAGTTAGAAGACTCACACTTCTGGATTTTAAGTTACTACATAGCTGTAATCATCAAACTTTTGCTACTGTCATAAAGATAGACATATAGATCAACAGAAAAGAATTGAAAAATCTATAAATAAACCTGTACACTTATGATGAATTGATTTTTAACAAGGGGTGCCAGGATTATTCAACGGGGGAACTAATAGCCTTTTCAACTGCTGTTGGAACAGCTGGCAATCCACATGCAAAAGAATGAATTTGGACCCCTGGGGTGGAGCCAAGATGGCCGAATAGGAACAGCTCTGGTCTCCAGCTCCCAGCCCCAGCGACACAGAAGACGGGTGATTTCTGCATTTCTGCTTGAGGTACCGGTTTCATTTCACTAGGGAGTGCCTAACAGTGGGTGCAGGACAGTCGGTGAAGCGCACTGTGCGCGAGCCGAAGCAGGGCGAGGCATTGCCTCACTCGGGAAGCGCAAGGGGTCAGGGAGTTCCCTTTCCTAGTCAAAGAAAGGGAAAACAGACGGCACCTGGAATATCGGGTCAGTCCCGTCCTAATACTGCGCTTTTCCAACAGGCCTGGAAAAACGGCACACTAGGAGATTGTGTCCCGCACCTGGCTCGGAGGGTCCTATGCCCACAGAGTCTTGCTGATTGCTAGCACAGCAGTCTGAGATCACGCTGCAAGGCGGCAACGAGGCTGGGGGAGGGGCGCCCACCATTGCCCAGGCTTGCTTAGGTAAACAAAGCAGCCAGGAAGCTCGAACTGGGTGGAGCCCACCACAGCTCAAGGAGGCCTGCCTGCCTCTGTAGGCTCCACCTCTGGGGGCAGGGCACAGACAACCAAAAACTCAGCGAGAACCTCCACAGCCTTAAATGTCCCTGTCTGACTGACAGCTTTGAAGAGAGTAGTGGTTCTCCCAGCACGCAGCTGGAGATCTGAGAACGGACAGACTGCCTCCTAAAGTGGGTCCCTCACCCCTGAGCAGCCTAACTGGGAGGCACCCCCCCAGTGGGACAGACTGACACCTCATTCAACCGGGTACTCCTCTGAGACAAAACTTTCAGAGGAACTATCAGACAGCTGAATTTGTGGTCTCACGAAAATCCGCTGTTCTGCAGCCACCGGTGCTGACACCCAGCCAAACAGGGTCTGGAGTGGACCTCTAGTAAACTCCAACAGACCTGCAGCTGAGGGTCTTTTCTGGTAGAAGGAAAATTAACAAACAGAAAGGACATCCACACCAAAAACCCATCTGTACATCACCATCATCGAAGACAAAAAGTAGACAAAACCACAAAGATGGGGAAAAAACAGACCAAAAAAACTGGAAACTCTAAAAAAAAAAAACAGAGCACCTCTCCTCCTCCAAAGGAATGCAGTTCCTCACCAGCAATGGAACAAAGCTGGTTGGAGGATGACTTTGATGAGTTGAGAGAAGAAGGCTTCAGACGATCAAACTACTCTGAGCTACGAGAGGAAATTCAAAACAATAGCAAAGAAGTTAAAAACTTTGAAAAAAATTTAGAAGAATGGATAACTAGAATAACCAATGGAGAGAAGGGCTTAAAGGAGATGATGGAGCTGAAAGCCAAGTTTCGAGAACTACGCGAAGAATGCAGAAGCCTCAGTAGCAGATGCGATCAACTGGAAGAAAGGGTATCGCTGATAGAAGATGAAATGAATGAAATGAAGAGAGAAGGGAAGTTTAGAGAAAAAAGAATAAAAAGAAATGAACAAAGCCTCCAAGAAATTTGGGACTATGTGAAAAGACCAAACCTACGTCTGATTGGTGTACCTGAAAATGATGGGGAGAATGGAACCAAGTTGGAAAACACTCTGCAAGATATTATCCAGGAGAACTTCCCCAATCTAGCAAGGCAGGCCAGCATTCAGATTCAGGAAATACAGAGAACGCCACAAAGATACTCCTCGAGAAGGGCAACTCCAAGACACATAATTGTCAGATTCACCAAAGTGGAAATGAAGGAAAAAATGTTAAGGGCAGCCAGAGAGAAAGGTCGGGTTACCCACAAAGGGAAGCCCATCAGACTAACAGCTGATCTCTCAGCAGAAACTCTACAAGCCAGAAGAGAGTGGGGGCCGATATTCAACATTCTTAAAGAAAAGAATTTTCAACCCAGAATTTCCTATCCCGCCAAACTAAGCTTCATAAGTGAAGGAGAAATAAAATATTTTACAGACAAGCAAACGCTGAGTGATTTTGTCACCACCAGGCCTACCCTAAAAGAGCTCCTGAAGGAAGCACTAAACATGGAAAGGAACAACCGGTACCAGCCCCTGCAAAAACATGCCAAATTGTAAAGACCATCGAGGCTAGGAAGAAACTATAGCAACTAATGAGCAAAATAACCAACTAACATCATAATGACAGGATCAGATTCACACATAACAATATTCACGTTAAATGTAAATGGGCTAAATGCTCCAATCAAAAGACACAGACTGGCAAACTGGATAAGGAGTCAGGACCCATCAGTGTGCTGTATTCAGGAAACCCATCTCACGTGCAGAGACACACATAGACTCAAAATAAAGGGATGGAGGAAGATCTATCAAGCAACTGGAAAACAAAAAAAGGCAGGGGTTGCAATCCTAGTCTCTGATAAAATAGACTTTAAACCAACAAAGATCAAAAGAGACAAAGAAGGCCATTACATAATGGTAAAGGGATCAATTCAACAAGAAGAGCTAACTATCCTAAATATATATGCACCCAACACAGGAGCACCCAGATTCATAAAGCAAGTCCTCAGTGACCTACAAAGGGACTTAAACTCCCACACAATAATAATGGGAGATTTTAACACCCCACTGTCAGCATTAGACAGATCAACGAGACAGAAAGTTAACAAGGATATCCAGGAATTGAACTCAGCTCTACATAAAGTGGACCTAATAGACATCTACAGAACTCTCCACCCCAAATCAACAGAATATACATTTTTTTCAGCACCACACCACACCTATTCCAAAATTGACCACATAGTTGGAAGTAAAGCTCTTCTCAGCAAATGTAAAAGAACAGAGATTATAACAAACTGTCTCTCAGACCACAGTGCAATCAAACTAGAACTCAGGATTAAGAAACTCAGTCAAAACCGCTCAACTACATGGAAACTGAACAACCTGCTCCTGAATGACTATTGGGTACATAATGAAATGAAGGCAGAAATAAAGATGTTCTTTGAAACCAACGAGAACAAAGACACAACATACCAGAATCTCTGGGACACGTTCAAAGCAGTGTGTAGAGGGAAATTTATAGCACTAAATGCCCACAAGAGAAAGCAGGAAAGATCCAAAATTGACACCCTAACATCACAATTAAAAGAACTAGAAAAGCAAGAGCAAACACATTCAAAAGCTAGCAGAAGGCTAGAAATAACTAAAATCAGAGCAGAACTGAAGGAAATAGAGACACAAAAAACCCTTCAAAAAATTAATGAATCCAGGAGCTGGTTTTTTGAAAAGATCAACAAAATTGATGGACCAGTAGCAAGACTAATAAAGAAGAAAAGAGAGAAGAATCAAATAGATGCAATAAAAAACGAAAAAGGGGATATCACCACCGATCCCACAGAAATACAATCTACCATCAGAGAATACTACAAACACCTCTATGCAAATAAACTAGAAAATCTAGAAGAAATGGATAAATTCCTCAACAAATACACCCTCCCAAGACTAAACCAGGAAGAAGTTGAATCTCTGAATAGACCAATAACAGGTTCTGAAATTGTGGCAATAATCAATAGCTTACCAACCAAAAAGAGTCCAGGACCTGATGGATTCACAGCTGAATTCTACCAGAGGTACAAGGAGGAACTGGTACCATTCCTTCTGAAACTATTCCAATCGATAGAAAAAGAGGGAATCCTCCCTAACACATTTTACGAAGCCAGCATCGTCCTGATACCAAAACCTGGCAGAGACATAACCAAAAAAGAGAATTTCAGACCAATATCCTTGATGAACATTGATGCAAAAATCCTCAATAAAATACTGGCAAACCGAATCCAGCAGCACATCAACAAGCTTATCCACCATGATCAAGTGGGCTTCATCCCTGGGATGCAAGGCTGGTTCAACATACGCAAATCAATAAATGTAATCCAGCATATAAACAGAACCAAAGACAAAAACCACATGATTATCTCAATAGATGCAGAAAAGGCCTTTGACAAAATTCAACAACCCTTCATGCTAAAAACTCTCAATAAATTAGGTATTGATGGGACGTATCTCAAAATAATAAGAGCTATCTACAACAAACCCACAGCCAATATCATACTGAATGGGCAAAAACTGGAAGCATTCCCTCTGAAAACTGGCACAAGACAGGGATGCCCTCTCTCACCGCTACTATTCAACATAGTGCTGGAAGTTCTGGCCAGAGCAATCAGGCAGGAGAAGGAAATAAAGGGTATTCAATTAGGAAAAGAGGAAGTCAAATTGTCCCTGTTTGCAGATGACATGATTGTATATCTAGAAAACCCCATTGTCTCAGCCCAAAATCTCCTTAAGCTGATTAGCAACTTCAGCAAAGTCTCAGGATACAAAATTAATGTACAAAAATCACAAGCATTCTTGTACACCAATAACAGACAAACAGAGAGCCAAATCATGAGTGAACTCCCATTCACAATTGCTTCAAAGAGAATAAAATACCTAGGAATCCAACTTACCAGGGATGTGAAGGACCTCTTCAAGGAGAACTACAAACCACTGCTCAATGAAATAAAAGAGGATACAAACAAATGGAAGAACATTCCATGCTCATGGGTTGGAAGAATCAATATCGTGAAAATGGCCATACTGCCCAAGGTAATTTATAGATTCAATGCCATCCCCATCAAGCTACCAATGACTTTCTTCACAGAATTGGAAAAAACTACTTTCAAGTTCATATGGAACCAAAAAAGAGCCCGCATCGCCAAGTCAATCCTAAGCCAAAAGAACAAAGCTGGAGGCATCACGCTACCTGACTTTAAACTATACTACAAGGCTACAGTAACCAAAACAGCATGGTACTGGTACCACAACAGAGACATAGATCAATGGAACAGAACAGAGCCCTCAGAAATGATGCTGCATAGCTACAACTATCTGATCTTTGACAAACCTGACAAAAACAAGAAATGGGGAAAGGATTCCCTATTTAATAAATGGTGCTGGGAAAACTGGCTAGCCATATGTAGAAAGCTGAAACTGGATCCCTTCCTTACACCTTATACAAAAATTAATTCAAGATGGATTAAAGACTTAAATGTTAGACCTAAAACCATTAAAATCCTACAAGAAAACCTAGGCAATACCATTCAGAACATAGGCGTGGGCAAGGACTTCATGTCTAAAACACCAAAAGCAATGGCAACAAAAGCCAAAATCGACAAATGGGATCTCATTAAACTAAAGAGCTTCTGCACAGCAAAAGAAACTATGATCAGAGTGAACAGGCAACCTACACAATGGGAGAAAATTTTTGCAACCTACTCATCTGACAAAGGGCTAATATCCAGAATCTACAATGAACTCAAACAAATTTACAAGAAAAAAACAAACAACCCCACCAAAAAGTGGGCAGAGGACATGAATAGACACTTCTCAAAAGAAGACATTTATGCAGCCAAAAAACACATGAAGAAATGCTCCTCATCACTGGCCATCAGAGAAATGCAAATCAAAACCACAGTGAGATACCATCTCACACCAGTTAGAATGGCCATCATTAAAAAATCAGGAAACAACAGGTGCTGGAGAGGATGTGGAGAAATAGGAACACTTTTACACTGTTGGTGGGACTGTAAACTAGTTCAACCATTGTGGAAGTCAGTGTGGCAATTCCTCAGGGATCTCGAACTAGAAATACCATTTGACCCAGCCATCCCATTACTGGGTATATACCCAAAGGACTATAAATCATGCTGCTATAAAGACACATGCACACGTATGTTTATTGCGGCACTATTCACAATAGCAAAGAGTTGGAACCAACCCAAATGTCCAACAACGATAGACTGGATTAAGAAAATGTGGCACATATACACCATGGAATACTATGCAGCCATAAAAAATGATGAGTTCGTGTCCTTTGTAGGGACATGGATGAAACTGGAAAAAATCATTCTCAGTAAACTATCGCAAGGACAAAAAACCAAACACCGCATGTTCTCACTCATAGGTGGGAATTGAACAATGAGAACTCATGGACACAGGAAGGGGAACATCACGCTCCGGGGACTGTTGTGGGGTGGGGGGAGGGGGGAGGGACAGCATTAGGAGATACACCTAATGCTAAATGACGAATTAACGGGTGCAGGAAATCAACATGGCACATGGATACGTATGTAACAAACCTGCACATTGTGCACATGTACCCTAAAACCCTAAAGTATAATAAAAAAAAAAAAAAAAAAAAAATGAATTTGGACCCCTAACCTCAAATCATATCCAAAATTAACCCAAAATGGATCAAAGACCTAAATATAGAAGCTAAAACTACAAAATTCTTGGAAGAAAACATAGGTGTAAATCTTCATGGCCTTTTGAGTTCGGCAATGGTTTATTAGATGTAATACCAAAAACATGAGCAACAAGTTAAAAAATAGATAAATGAGACTACATGAAAATTTAAAACTTTCATACTTCAAAGGACACCGTCAAGAAAATGAAAACCCACAGAATGGGAGAAAATACTTACAAATCATGTCTCTGATAAGGACCCATATTCAAAATATGTGAAGAACTCTTACAACTCAAGCATAAAAAGACAAATAATGAACAACCTAAAAATAAAACTAAAGGAAATTAATCAATTTATAATAGCATCTAAATGAATAAAATACCTAAAAATTTTGAAAAAGAAGAGTGAAATTGGAAGACTCATCCTGCTGAATCTTAAAAGTTTCTATGTAGCTATAATCATCAAAATTTTGTTACTGTCATAAAGATAGACATAGGTGAAAAGGATATAATGTTTAAACAAGCAAAGGATATAAAAGGACATTTCTCCAAAGAGGATATACAAGTGTCCAATAGGCACATGAAAAGATGCTCAACATTTATCATTAGAGAAATAAAAATCAAAACCATGAGATACTACTTCACACCCACTAGAATGGTTAAAGTAAAAAAGCCAGACAATAAGAATTGTTTTCAAGGATATGGAGAAATTTGAACTCTCATACATTACTGGTGGGAATGTAAAATATTTCAGCTGCTTTAGGAAATGGTTTGACAATTCCTCAAAAAGTTTACCAGAGTTACCATGTGTATAGCAATTCCATTCCTAGGTCTATATCCAAGAGATTTAAAAATATGTTCATAGTAGCATTACTCATAGTAACCAAAAAGTAGAAACTAGAAATCCAGTTTACCAGCATACCACTGCTTAAGAGTCTGGGCTGCCTTTGGAATTAAAGAAAGCTAGCCTTGGGAGGCCGAGGCAGGTGGATCACCTGAGGTCAGGAGTTCTAGAACAGCCTGGCCAACATGGTGAAACCCCGTCTCTACTAAAAATATGAAAATTAGCTGGGCGTGGGGGTGCACACCTATAATCCCAGCTACTCAGGAGGCTAAGGCAGGAGAATCGCTTGAACCCGGGAGGCAGAGGCTGCAGTGAGCCGAGATTGTGCCACTGCACTTCAGCCTTGGCAACAGAGAGAGAGTCACCTCAAAAAAAAAAAAAAGAAAAAGAGAGAGAGAGAGAAAGAGCTGAGTTTCAATCCAATTTCTATTTTTGATGACCTTGAGCAAGTTATTTAACATCTTTAAGCCTGTTTCCTCATCTCTAAAATATGACCCATAACATTACCTACCCTAGAGGATCGTTGTGGCGGTTAAATGAGATAATATATGTCATATTCCTAGCATAGTGCCAGGCACATAGTAAGTAAATAAGCAAGATCTTGGGCATTTACTGTCTATTTAGTAGTTTTCCAAAGCTAATGTGGAGAACTTTACAAATAAGCTTGTATATTGTCATATGTCATTTTTGAGTTAAAACACAAGATATTTTTTATATGATTCTTCTATGCTCATGAAGACCTTTATTGCAAAGGAGTGAAGGAAGAAATAATTTTCCCCACAGTAATCTCTACCGCTGTGTTAGGGGAGAGGTCAACATGTTCAACTATTATACAGGAGTGTTTCTAGTAAAAGAACAGGCAAACCAAAGAGAATATTATTGCTAGTAGCATTTTAAAATAGGGAGCAGCAACCCCAAGAGATAAGCAGGACTTAATAATTATTTATCCAAATTTTACCAGGGAACACTACTGTCACAAGAGGTTAAATCACTTTGGCTAAGTAGAATCCACATCTCATTCTTAATCCAGTAACTCTTTTCTCACACATTTTGCCTCTCCTTAATCATTTATGTCGTGACAGAAAGGACAGACCTGATTTTCCTTTTATCTCAATGACTTAACATTAGGGCACTCTTTGAAATAGCAACATTTTCTTTGTCATAGTCCAAGTAACCACTGAGGAAAATACTCTTCAAGAATCCAAGAGGAGAAGCAGGAGGATCTCTTGAGCCCAGAAGTTTGAGGCTGCAGTTACATATGACTGCGCCATTGCACCCCAGTCTGAGCAACGGAGCGAGACCCCATCTCTAAAAAATAAGAATATAGATAAATAAATAATAATTTTAAAAAAGAATCCAAGATGAAACCTGGATTCTTCCAAAAGCATTCAATATTGGTTTTTATTTTTCTAAGGGCAAGATTGGGCAAACAATGCATTTTAAGTTATTTTTTTCATCATCTAAAATAATTCTCATATCATTTTAGCTGAAATGTGAAATTTTTACTTGAAAAGTGCAGTGCCCACTGTACCAATGGGGATAATCTATGACGAAAAGATCAGCCTCCCTCATGTATCAGGGTCTCCACTATAGATCTCGTGAGACAATATCTAGATGTTAATGTCTAGGTGGCAAAGAAACAGAACATTATTTCATTTCCACTAGAAATGATGCTTAAATTATTCAATTTAATTAAATTGTCCAATTATTTGGACAACTACTCCATCAAAAATCTGAAGATTAAAAGCAAGACCTAGCGCCAGGTGCAGTGGCTCATGTCTGTAATCCCAGCACTTTGGGAAGCCAAGGTGGGCAGATCATGAGGTAGGGAGTTCGAGACCAGCCTAGCCAGCATGGTGAAACCCTGTCTCTAATAAAAATACAAAATATTAGCCGGGCATGGTGGCACGCACCTGTAGTCCCAGCTACTCGGGAGGCTGAGGCAGGAGAATTGCTTGAACCCAGCAGGCAGAGGTTGCAGTGAGCCGAGATCGCGCCACTATACTCCAGCCTGGGCGACAGAGTGAAACTCCGTCTCAAAAAAAAAAAAAACCTAGCGTTAAGATTTACAATGATTACCATTAAAATATTATTAACCTATTATCCTGACACACAGCTAGGATTTGCAGATACAGATGTTTATATTTTTCTCATTTAATCCATTTGTAGGTATATTTCCAAATCTGTTTCCTTTTTATATTTCCCACAAATAATTATTAAGAATCTACTATACTACTTTTCATTAATAAAAAGTAACAAACTATTAATACACAAAACAACATGGATGAATTTCAAAAACATTAGGCTACGTGAAAGAAGCCAGACACAAAAGACTACCCAGTATATCATTTCATTTATATGACAGTCTAGAAAAAGCAATATTATAGGAAGGTAATACAGATTGGTATTTCCAGGGGGTAGGGGTGAAAGAAGTAGAAGACTGAGTGAAGACAGGCATGAGGGAATTTGGGGAGTGATGTAAACCTTCTTTATCTCAATTATAGTAAAGATTATGTGACTCCATACATTTGTCAAACACATGAAAGCATATGCTTCAAAGTGTAAAGTGTATTATGTACAAATAATTTTTCAATTTAATAAAGAAGTCATAAAAGCTCCAGCTGCAGCATCCACGTGGCACACACATCAAATCATATAGAACCTACAGTATGTCAGAGGTGTGCATAGCTCTGGCAATAGCCAGAGATAGACATGACACCTGATTTCAGGAGCTTGCATCTACAGTGGGAGACAGGCTTTTTTTTTTTTTTTTTTTTGAGATGAAGTTTTGCTTTTGTTGCCCAGGCTGGAGTGCAGTGGTGCAATCTCAGCTCACTGCAGCCTCTGCCTCCCAGATTCAAGCAATTCTCCTGCCTCAGCCTCCTGAATAGCTGGGATTACAGGTGCCTGCCCACACGCCAGGCTAATTTTTTTGTATTTTTAGTAGAGAAGGACTTTCACCATGTTGGTCTCAAACTCCTGGCCTGAGGTGATCCGCCTGCCTCAGCCTCCCAAAGTGCTGGGATTACAGGCGTGAGCCACCGCACCCAGCTGAGACAGACTTTTTAAAAAATTATCACAGGAAAAATATATACTCACAAATTTGGGTAAACACAATGAAGGGAGTGAGGGGAACAGAAAACAGAGCTAGTTTAGACCTTGTGAATTATTAGGGCTTTGATTTGCGATTTTTTTTTTAATGCCAAGACTTGTCTCTGGGAGTTTCTAGGATCACAAGCTCATGTAGAGCCCAGAGGAAACATGGGTCTTTCATTTAGTCACTTGGGTCCTAGAAACTGGGAGAAGCTAGAGTGAGAGGCTGCAAAATAATGAGAGTCTGTTAAACCATTAAAATTCCAGGGCATTTCCATTCCCTCTGGAGCTCCTGAACAAGGGAACAAAACTGTGTGAGATTGTTACTCATGGAAAATGCAGGTTTCATTAAGATCATTTGTATGTTATTAATAAAAATGTGTAATATGTATGAGCTTGATGCTTGTCTGCTCCTTGCCTCTTATTCTATCTAATTAGCTGTGCGTAGGAGGTGCTGAATTGCAAGAGCTCCTTTATTTTATAGTGATATTCCCAGTACAGCTTGAGATGTATTTGGAACATAACAGAGAAAATTAAACTGTTCCTTTGGCCCTAATATAAAGAAAACTCTGTGGGCTCACACCTTCACTGAAACTGTTTTCACATTTGAATTACATTCTCTCTCTGGTGATTAAGATGAGAAAGAACCTGCCCTATTAGTAAAATACTTTCAGCATTACCAAAAAAGAAAATTCAATCCATGATTGGGTAATACAGAAATTAACAAGCACCCAGTTTTCAAAACTCACTATGTACACAAACACATAGTATATATGTATGCACACACACACATTCTTCAGGAGGAGAGAAAATCCAACTTTCAATATTTGTAAAAGTGATTAACAGTAAAATCTTCTTCACCCCCAAGCACTTTAAACACAAACTCACTACAAAAGTAAACCACAGGAGTATAATTATAATAATAGCTAATACTTATTTGGTACTGTGTGCCAGACATTCTTCTGCAAGGTTTACACATATTCATTCATTTAAACTCTCATTACCCCTATAAGGTAAATACGTGTGACCCTTGAACAATGCAGAAGTTATGGGTGTCAATCCTCACACGGTCAAAAAAATCCAAGCATAATGGAACTCTCCAAAGCTTCACTACTAATAGCCTATTGGTGACTGGAAACCTTACTGGTAACATGAAGAGTTGATTAACACATATTTTGCATGGTATATGTATTAGGTACTGTATTCTTAAAATAAAGCAACCTAGAGAAAAAAAGTTATTTAAAAAACATAAGAAAAAATATATTTACAGTAAGATGTTATATTTATTGATACCATAAGTTTATGCCATCTGTTTGTTTGTTTGTTTTGTTTTGTTTTGTTTTGTTTTGTTTTTAAGATGGAGTCTCACTCTGTTGCCCAGGCTGGAGTGCAGTGGCGCCATCTCGGCTCACTGCAAGCTCCACCTCCCAGGTTCACGCCATTCTCCTGCCTCAGCCTCCCAAGTAGCTGGGGCTACAGGCCCACGCCGCCACACCCGGCTAATTTTTTGTATTTTTAGTAGAGACGGGGTTTCACCGTGTTAGCCAGGATGGTCTCGATCTCCTGACCTGGTGATCCGCCCACCTCGGCCTCCCAAAGTGCCGGGATTACAGGCGTGAGCCATCATGCCCAACCTATGCTATCTGTTTATAAGATGAATTATCTGTCTGAAATGGCAGTAACCGCCCTGCAACCCTCTCTCTATGGTATACATCAAGCAGTTCAACTTTTTATTGTAATGTCATGAAGATTCTCTGCTTCTTGGGAGCACTTCCAGCAGCATCACCAGTGGCACTTCATATGGAACCCATGGTATTATTCAAGGTTTACAATATTGCACTAAACATGATGGAAAATACATGAAAACTGTGAGTGATCACTTTTTATTGTACTATCTAATTTACTGGAGAGAAAAACTGCTCATGTGGAGATGATTAGCATCCGACAGCATTTTAAGCAGATATTTGCAATACTTGAGCTCAGTGTAGTAGCAATAGGAGGTGGCTATGAAATTATTACAGTATGTACCACAGTTGAATTTATGCAGTTATAATTTAATATTGCATCTTTATATTTGTTTACATTTCTCTTGATTGTGAATGGTGCCATGAATGGTCTATGTTTGTGTGCATAAGTTTTCATAAATTTTCACTTTTTGTAATAGCTTTGTGTATATTTTATGGTAGTAAAGGATAAGATAGACTAATATCTACATATATTTTATGCATTCATGACATACTTAACTTTTCTTAATTTGGGGGATATTTCTAGGGTATGTAGTTCATCTGCAAGTTTTTTCAAATTGTCTCAAATCTCCAAAAAATTTGCCAATATATTTATTGAAAAAAATCCATGTTTATGTGGACTCATGCAGTTCAAATCCATGTTGTTCAAGGGTCCACTGAACTACCTTCATTTAACAGATGGAGAAACTGAGGCTCAAATAAGCAAAGTAACTTGCCCAGATCACACAGTTAAATGAGTAGAGATGGGGTTGAAACTCAAGCTGTTTGGCCCCAAATGCATCCATTCTGCATTCTGTTGGCTGATGTCAGTTTCATCCATTATGTATAGATATGTATATGTTTTGACACCCAGAGAAGTAGTTTTACTTAATATTGAAATTATTATAGGTGTGTACATTCTAAATTTCCACCATAGATTAGTTTTGCTTATTTCTAATCAAAGATAATTTTCCTCTGTTTAAGAAAAATACAACTAGATTAGGTAAATAACCAAAACCTTCAAAGATATCAAGTTGTTATTTTGAGCATATTGATGAATTCAAACTCTGGAAAGGCAAAGCTTCTTGGATTTTCACACAGTATTAAATATTAAAAGAGACCAGGCACAGTGGCTCACACCTGTAATCCCAGCACATTGGGAGGCCAAGGCAGGTGGATCACTTGAGGTCAGGAGTTTGAGACCAGACTGGCCAACATGGTGAAACCCCATCTTTACTAAAAATACAAAAATTAGCCAGGCTTGGTGGTGCACGCTTGTAATCCTAGGTACTCGGGAGGCTGAGCAGGGAGAATCACTTGAACCCAGGAGGCGGAGGTTGCAGTGAGCCAAGATAGGGCCACGGCACTCCATTGTGGGCAACAGAGCAAGACTCCATTTCAAATATATATAAATAAATAAATAAATAAATTTATTATATATTTATTATATATATAGTAAAAGGAGGATGGGGTAAGACTGGGCACAAGGATGAGTAATGAAGATATATTGGGTGAGTTACCATTTAATTTTACTGACCTAAAAAGTTGTAAACAACACACCAAGTTCTGCTAACACCTGCAAAATGTACTCCTCACTTCTTGATCCATCCCTCCACGTCTCCTCCTATGGTGTTTTCAGGTCACAGTTGGGCCTGAGAGTGTAGTGACCCACACCTTTTCCATGTCTCTTTCTTTTATTTTTTTTGAGATGGAGTCTTGCTCAGTCACCCAGGCTGGGGTGCAACGGTGCAATCTCGGCTCTCGGCAACCTCCACCTCCTGGGTTCAAGCGATTCTTCTGCCTCAGCTTCCCAAGTAGCTGGGACCACAGGCATGCACCGCCATGCCTGGCTAAGTTTTTTGTATTTTTAGTAGAGGTGGGGTTTCACCACGTTGGTTAGGCTGATCTCAAACTCCTGGCCTCAAATGATCCATCCCCCTCGGCCTTCCAAAGTGCTGGGATTACAGGTGTGAGCCACTGCACCCGGCCCATGTCTCTTTCTTAGCCCATCTCCCTGTTCTCAATAAGACCCATTCATTAGGTGTGACCCCTTTGCCTGTACACTCCCCCGCACTGGCTTTCAGGCCCTGACTACAGCTCTGACTAGCCTCCTAAGATCATCAGCATCCCCACCATTACACACAAGGCCATGTAGTTTTCTTGGCTCAAGCAGCAACAATGTGACACTCTGTCTTTAGTTCAATCTCCAGCCTCTCAACATACTATTATCTATTGGGTTATACAATAGAAAATTATAGCATAAAATGTAAAGATTAAACTTTCTCATGTCAAATGAGATCTAAATTATGCCTTTTAATGGGAATTTCATCTGAATTTCATGCCAAATCCATATGACAAGCAATGAGCACTGACCTTGGGAAAAATTCAATAGGAAGGTGAAAGGAAGGACAATATCAAAGTAGAAATGACAATGCAGTAAGTGTAAGGCTTTTGGCAATGTTTGGAGGATAAACAATAGATTTTAGTCTGCCAAGAAATAGGTTATATTTGTTGAGTACTAAATAGGCATTGTTGTGAGATGTGGAGAACAGAAGGTGAGGGAATCATGACACAAAGTAACTGTCTCTAAAGTGTTTGTGCTCTAATTGTGAGGAGAACACATATATATAAATGACAGGTGAAAATGACATCCAAACTGAACACCTAAGCGCTAAGAACAACGTGCTGATTAGAAGGACATGAGGGCCAGGTGCTGTGGCTCACGCCTGTAATCCCAGCACTTTGGGAGGCTGATGCAGGTGGATCACGAGGTCAGGAGATCGAGATCATCCTGGCTAACACGGTGAAACCCCGTCTCTACTAAAAATACAAAAAATTACCCGGGTGTGGTGGCGGGCGCTTGTAGTCCCAGCTACTTGGGAGGCTGAGGCAGGAGAATGGCGTGAACCCGGGAGGCGGAGCTGGCACTGAGCCGAGATTGTGCCACTGCACTCCAGCCTGGGCGACAGAGTGAGACCCCGTCTCAAAAAAAAAAAGAAGGACATGAGGATAACAGCTGGGTGTGGTGGCTCAAGTCTGTAATCCCAGCACTTTAGGAGGGCAAGGTAGGCAGATCAGTTGAGGTCAGGAGTTCAAGACCAGCCTGGCTAACATGGTGAAACCCTATCTCTACTAAAAACACACAAAAAATTCACCGGGTATGGTGGCAGGCACCTGTAATAGCAGCTACTCAGGAGGCCGAGACAGGAGAATCACTTGAACCCAAGGGGTGGAGGCTGCAGTGAGCTGAGACTGTACCACTGCATTCCAGCCTGGGCGACAGAGCAAGACTGTCTCAAAAAAAAAAAAAAGGGAAGAAGAAAAAAAAAGAAGGACATGAGGATAAGCAGCCTCCCAGAGAATGCTGGGTTTTGAAACACACTGTGAAGTTGGTAAGGAAAGCTAACTACCAACGAAGTAGTGGGAGTAGTGGTGGAAATTCTTTAGATTATCATGTAAGGAGATGTTCAGAAATTCGACACAATCAGAACTAAAATTTTGATAGTTGGCTATTAGGCAAGGGAAATTATTATTTCAAAGCTGCCAACAGTTTTCTGTGTATTTGTTTTTAATTTAGCTGGAAGTGAAGGCATCATAAATGGTAGCAGGGGGAGCAGCTTCTTGATTAGGTAAAAAGAAAGCCCACATTCAAATCTGGGATAGAAAATGTGAGACTATGAAGAATAAACTGCTCTGTATGATTTAATACAAGGTTATCATCATTGTGGACTGAAGTGTCTGTCTTGAGGAAGAAAGGATTTTCTCAACTCTCTAGGGCCAGTGAAGACCCAACAGCTAGGGCTACAGGTAATAGGGACATGGTCAAAGGCCATGGTGTGTTAAGCTGATTCCTGCACTATGGTGTAGGACTAGGTTTAGAGGAAGGTTGAAACAGATGACTACGACGGAACTCTTCTTGAGGACTTTGCCAATGAACTCTAGTGACAGCTAATATCCAGGTTCCTTTTTCTGTTCTGCAAACTAATTCTCTTCTTTTATCCCAAACCTTTGGTAATGTTTTGCTAACTACATAGTCTAGTCTTAGAAGTGCTTGCAAAATTAACTGTGTCCACATTGAGACTTAAGCAATGTAAGCATATCCGTAGCAGCCTGGGGAAACAGTTTGAAATTGCTGGAATCCACCCATATTGAAGCCTAGAGAGCATTAAGCCAGACAGGGAGAAGGCAAGTAAGAGCTCATTAAAGGCTAGGCTTCTTCCTGATTTGGGGGTAAGAAGAGAGCTTGTGTGCTATTAATAGGTATTAAATAAAAAGTAACCCCTGGAGAACTTGGGTCATCTCAGTGTTGATCACATATGAGACCATGAAAGCTTAGATTTCAGGCTTTATAAATTAAAAACCTAGACAAGCACCACTCACTGGAAGTCTACAGGGATGAGCACTGGGTACTTGTAATTAGCTGTACCTAGCTGTAAACCCTGAACAAGTCTGATAACTTCTCTGAACCTCATTTTCATCATCTACAAAGTGAAGGAAATTAGATCATTCTAAAATATCTATTAGATCAATAGTTTTGCAATCCTGTCTACCCCCGCCCCTGATGTCCTATATAATAGGAAACCTGAAGAAATATAAAAGAAAATGCAAAGTTAAAAGAAAAAGGTCATTGTAGCAAATATCATGTATCCTGATGGTCAATAGCTATATAATATACTGCTGCTCCTTATGATATTATGGTTTTTATAAGATACATTATCTATCTACCTTTTTAGAAATTCTTATTATTTTTAGTGACTAATCACTGTTATCCACAGTATTGTCTTCTTTATCTTATTAGTGCTTATCTCTTACTTTATTTCATTACTGTCTTCTGTGTTCCCAGTTAAAATGTAAGGGCCCTGAGAGCCTGTCCATTTTCTTTACTGATGGATTCCCAGCACCTAACACAGTATCTGGCACATGGTGGATATGCAATAAATATTTTTGACTAAATAAATAAATGAAGAGTAAATAAATGATATTCTCTGTATCTTCAGTCTTTTAGAAGATCTGACATTGAAGTAGTTGACTTCTATTAAACTCAATAGATGATATTCAATAGATAACAACCCAAAACAAGGTTGCAGTAGATAATAACCCAAAAGTAGGATTGCCTACCAACTCTTTTGGTCATCTACCATATAAATACTAACTACATCCAAAAGATTTGCTTCCAGTGAAACTGTTTGATCAGATGAAGTATGGTGCCCCAGGATCACAAAAACAGTTACTTTATGAATTAAGATATCTTAAAATTGTGGGTGAGATTTTCTTTTTTATTTGTCTTTCATTTCCAATAATCCAAGACCTTGACAACATGAAAAATATCAAGAGAAAGTCATGCTGGTTGAGTAGGAATGAGGAACCAATGTTAAAACCTGTTAACGCCACCTGGTCTCAAGAAAGTACATCACCATCATCACCTCCATCAATAATTAAAAGCAATGAAGCTGTCACATAATCAAAGCACAAGAGCAAGAATTAATAAGACCAAAAAACAGCTTTCTGCCCAATCTTTAAAAAAGGAATCCTGCATTGACAGAGCAAAATCCAATATCTTCCTGTCTAGGCCTATTCCTAAGGCCTACAAAATTTGAAAGGTCCAGCTAAAACTCTCAAGCTAGAGGCTCCTAACAGAACTAAAATTCTTTTGAGGTCTACAAAACAATTTAATCTTATCAATAATACTGGTGAAGCTTACCCATGAAGCCACCATTTTTAGCAGGGGAAACTAATCTCAGCTCTTTCCACATTTATTTTTTAAGGGAGAAATGGGCCAGAGTTAGTGTTGGAAGAAACCTAGAGGGAGAGAAGAAAGTTGAATGGTGTCAGTAAATTTTCCAGCTAGACATAACAAAAACGGAAGTAAAATCTATGAGATGGAAACTCAATTATTTATAGAGCTAGCCTCAGAAAATTCCAGCATCAGCTCTGAAAGCTTTGTAGAATGCCACTGGGGTGATAGAATACTCTAAAACATTGACTGAGCAGGCACTGGGACAGCTTAACAGCTAGAGAGAGTTATGCTGTGAATATACACATTTTCATGACTTGGGCCCAAGGGTTACATTGCTAGTTTCGCCAAAGACCTTTTGTCCTTTTTTTGTAGCTAAAATAGCATTTAACATAAAACAGGTTTATTTTCCTAGCCTCAGAGTCCTTAAAGAGTAAATTGTTCAGATAAAATCAGTAAAATTCACTATTAAAAGAGGGGATCAACCTGTAACCACATATAATTTGTTTTTTTTTTTTAAAACAGCTTCCCACTCTGCTCCATCTTGTGTGAACATCTTTCCATTAATTGCTTGTCTTTCCCTCTTCCTGCACACATATACCCACAGTACTTTAGTAACAGCTAGTACATATTTAGGACTTGAACTTAAGGACAGGGCTAATATACTCTATGTCCAGACCAAGAACACATCCCTTGTAATACACACCAAGTGCCAATTTGCCATTCACAGCCTTAGTCCTGCTCTATTCTTAGCTATTGACCTTGCTTTTCCTTTTCCATTTCCATTTTACTCTTGAGCTCTATCATCTGGTGTAAATTTGTTTGCTCATAATTATTCTGGTTCTAATCCTAGTCTCATGTCACTTTGGATTTCACCTCTATTGCTTCAACTCTGTTGCCACAACGTCTCCATAGTAACACTTGACCAACAAAAAAGCATCTCAATTTCTCATAAGTCCTATATTCTCCTTTCATCTAATAGACACTTTTAAAAACTTTTTTTAAACTTAAAATAGAGTAAAAAAAAACTAGAGGAATTGCTGTGTCTTATGATAAATCTATTTTTAATTTCTTTAGAAACCTCCATAATGTTTTCCACAATGGCTGCACCAATCTACGTTCCTACCAGCATTGTATTAGGGTTCTCTTTTCTTTACAACTTTACCAACACTTTATATCTCTTGTCTTTTTGATAATGGCTATTCTAACAGGAGTGAGATGATATCTCAATGTGGTTTTGATTTGCATTTCCCTGGTAACTAACGATGTTGAGTACATTTTCATATAATTGTTGGCCATTTTATTTCTTCTTTGGACAAATGTCTATTCATGTATTTTGCCCAAATTTTAATTGAATTATTTGATTTTATTTTACCATTGCACTGTGCAAATTCCTTGTTTTTTGATGTTAACCCTTTATCTGACACATAATTCCCTAATATTTTCTCCCAATCTGTTGGCTGCCTTTTCATTTTGTTGATTAGCTCCTTTGCTGTGCAGAAGCTTTTTAGTTTTCTGTCATTTCACTCATTTATTTTTGCTTTTGTTCTCTGTGCTTTTGGTGAGATATCCAAAAAATCCTTGCCAAGGCCAAATCAATAAACTTTTCCCCTATGTTTTCTTCTGGGAGTTTTACAGTTTTAGGTCTTATGTTTCAGTCTTTAATCTACTTTGAGTTTATTTTTCTGTATGGCATTAGTCAAGTTTCATTCTTTTGCCTGTGGATACCAAGTTTTCCCAACATAATTTATTGAAGGGAGTAGCCTTTTCCCCATGGTACCTTCCTAGTGGCCTTGTCAAAAATTAGTTGACCATCTGTGCATAGGTTTATTTCTGGACTCTCTATTCTGTTTCATTGGTGTAGGAGTCTGTTTTTATGTCAGTACCATACTGTTTTGATTACTATTTCTTTGTATTATAATTTGGAATCAGAAAGTATGATGCCTCCAACTTTGTTTTTCTTTCTCAAAATTATTTTGGCTACTTGACATCTTTGTGGTTCCATACAAATTTTAGAATGTTTTATATTTCTGTGAAAAATGCATTGGAATTTTGATGGGAATTACATTGAATCCATATATTGCTTCAAATAGTATAGACATTTTAACAATATTAAGTCTTCCAATTCATAAACATGGGATATCTTTCCAGTTAACTGTGTGTTCTTTAATTTATTTCATCAATGTTTTATAGTTTTCAGTGTGAAGATCTTTCACATCCTTGGTTAAATTTATTACTATTTTATTCTTTTGGATGCTATTGTAAATGGGATTATGTTCTTGATTCCTTTTTCAGAGAGACCATTATTTGTGTAAAGAAATGCAACTGATTTTTGTATGTTTATTTTGTACCCTGCAACTTTATTGAATTAATTAATCAGTTCTAATGAATTTATTTATTACTTCTAATAGCTCTAATAGAAATTAAGAAAGGTGATATAGTAAGGCCTTGATCAATAATTGAAACAGTGGCCTGTACCAATGATAAGGTAAGGGACAGAGATGATGACAACCAAAGTCAAGCAGCAGCATCCTGCCAGGAATTTGATTAGAGAGGATGTGATTGGAGACTCCTAGTTTTGTGGAACTGCTTGAAATCAAGAGGGAATATGGAAATACTGAGACCATATCCTCAGTCTAGGATGCAGCACAAAAGGCCACAAGAGTAGGAGATAAAAAATCAGGATTCTAAGAAACCTAGATGGAGACATGTTAATTATCTAGTGGTATCTAACAAAAAACCCCCAAGTTAAGTTACTTATCATCTCACAGTTACACCTCACAGTTATCATCACAGTACAGTTATCATCTCACAGCTCTGCATGTCAGAAATCCAAGTGGGCTTCACTGAGTTCTGTGATTAGGACCTCACAAGACTGAAATCAGTGTTGGTTAGGCTGGGATATTATCTAGAGGTTCTAGAGAAGCATCCACTTTCAAACTCATTCTGGCTATTGGCTGAATTCATTCCTTGTACTTGCAGGACTGAGGTTCCTGGTCCCTTGCTCACTGTTAGCTGGGATCTGCTCTCAGATTATAAAGGCCACCCATATTCCTTCCACCTTCGAAGCCAACAGTGGTGTGTCAAATGGCCCTCTTGCTTCAAATCTCTTCAACTACCATTATTCCTACTTCAGCCCCACTTGCCACCAGCCAAAGAAAGCTCTCTGCTTTTAAAGGATCATGTGATTATAATGGGCCCACTGCATAGCCCAGAATAATCCCCTTATTTCAAGGTCAACTGTGTCATATAACATAATCAAAGATATTTCATCATATTCACAGGTTCTGAGGATTAGGCAGAGCATCTTTGGGGGGCCAATGTAGAAATTCTAACTTTAGAAATCCTATTATAGGACTCTAGCCAAATTCATTCTTGAATTATATAAATTTATACATACTCTGTACTTAGTATAAAGTTTTCTATACTGGGTCCTTGCTTCTTCTCAGGTATTGATATGATTTGGCTGTGTCCCCACCCAAATCTCATCTTCATCTTGAATTGTAGTTCCCATAATCCCCGCATGTCATGGAAGGGACTAGGTGGAAAAAATTGAATCATGGAGGCTGTTTCCCACACCTTGTTCTCATGATAGTGAGCTAGTTCTCATGGGATCTGATGGTTTTTTAAGGGACTTCCCCCTTTAATGGGCACTCATTCTCTCTCCTGCTGCCATGTGAAGAAGGACATGTTTACTTCCCCTTCTGCCATTACTGTAAGTTTCCTGAGGCACCCCCCAGCCATGCTGAACTGTGAATCAACTAAACCTCTTTCCTTTATAAATTACCCAGTCTTGGGTATGTCTTGTATGTTTTTATTAGCAACACAAGAACAGATTAATACAAATATAATGTAGCTTGAGAAATCAGGGACGTATGGATTGTGTTGATGAATCTTAGAAAAGAAAGGTCTTCAGAAGATAATCTTTGAAGTAAGTAAGAAACAATTATCCTCATTTTATACTTAAGTACCTAAACCAAGAGAGTTAAAATGAGTCTTGCTCAAGACCACATGGCTCCTGGTGGCAAAAATAGAGCAGAATCTTATTTGTTGCTCTTCACAGCCTCAACATGTTTAAACAACTGCTTGTTCCCAAAGCTGTTAGAAATTTTTAAAAGCATCTCTAATTGTTTAGCTGCTAGGCTTCTCCGTTCAAGCATAAATCAGCATCTCTTGCAGCAAGCCCAAAGATTCAGGATTTCAAGAGTCTTTCCTACTGTTAGTCATTAAGAGCCCAGGTAGGAATCAAATATGCACTTAAATTTAGGTAAAACATGCATGGATTTTGCAGGCAGACAGCTTGAGTTTCGATCCACCTTACTTTGGGCAAGTTTCTTCACCTCCCTTCATCTGGAAAATGGATGCAATACTAGTACCAATCTCACAGAGCTACTCTGAGGAGTAATTGAAATAGTGCATGCAAATTGTTCACTTACCATAGTGACAAGACTATATATGTGTTTTTGTTTTGTTTTGTTTTGTTTTGTTTTAACTAGACCTCCACACGGATTTCTGATAATAGCAGCTGGATTAGCTATTCTCTCTCTCTGGCTATTTCTCATTTCTGCAGCTACTTGACTGAGGGAATGGCCCCACTCTTTTTTCCTGCTCCCTTGGTGTCAGGCTAATTGAATAAAAATAGGAATCTACAAATTAAAAGTCTCACACATGCTGCTATAGCAACGCTCTCTCTTCCATTCCTCTGATTACATTCATGCATCCTCTTATAGGCTTAAGACAAATGTAATAGTGATATACAAAGGCTCTAGGGTCAAACTAGGGTGACCAACTGTCCCAGTTTGCCCAGGCAGAGGAGTTTTCAGGGACATGGAACTTTAAAGGCAAAAACCAGGATTGTCTCAGGAAAAAAAAAAAAAAAAAAACTGAGATGTTGTTCCCTCTGTCAGACTGCCTAGGTTCTATCTTTGGGACCTTAGGCAAGTTACTGACCTTGCTGTACCTCCATTTCCTCATCTGAATATAGATTATAACATCTTTCCTTATAAAGTTTTTTTTAAGAGTAAATGAATTATATAGAGAGTGCTCAGAATAGTACCTAGAATGTAAGAAGCACTCAATACATGTTGGTTAGTATTACAATTACTAATCACTACAGGAAAACATGGAGTAATAAAACTAACACACAAGGACATGATGGAGGATCTAGAATCTTATAAAGTCCTTAGAGCCCAAGAGTGAATCTAGGAAGGATTCTCCACCCCAACAATCCCCCTTCCTGCCATCATCAGGTCGTGATCCTTCTCTGGGAGATCATGAAACCAAACAAAAATAATAATATACTATGACCTCAAGAAAGAATAATAAGAGAAATACAAATTGAACTACTTTCGGCTAATTTATTTGACTAACCGAAACAAAACAAAGCAAACAAACAAAAAAGGCCCAAACAGAAGTTTGAAAATGCTCAGTTACTAAAGCTGCAAAGAAATAGACACTCTCAGACTGCACTAGAAGGCAGGCAAAATGGCCAACCCCCATGGAAGGGTATCTGGCAATATCTACCAAAATTACAGATGCATTTGAACCGCAATGCTACTCCTGGGACTCTATCCCAGTTACTGTTACCTATGTATCACAGCATAGATGTTTAAAGATAATCAACTAGAGAACTGTTTCTTATAGCAAAAACTGGAAACGACCTCCAAAAATAGGGGGCCAGTCAAAAGAACTATGGCGTATCTGTATAATGGAATATGGTACACAAATAAAAAAAAAATGAAGAAGCTCTCTATGTATCAATATGGCAAGATCTCCAAAATATATTGTTCCATAATGAAAAAGCTTGGTGCAAAATAGTGTAATATGCTATCTTTTCTGAAAAAAGAGAGGAGGAAATAAGAATGTGTATGTATGCTTGTACATGCAATAAGAAACACTGCAGCTGAACATGATGGTATGCACCTGTAGTCCTCAGCTACTCAGGAGGCTGAGGCCAGAGGATCACTGAGCCCAGCAGCTCAAGGCTGTAGTGCACTATGAAGGCACCTGTGAATAGCCACTGCGCTCCAGCCCAGGCAACATCATGAGACCCTGTCTCGAAAATAAAATAAAAAACACTGGAAAAATAGCAAGAGACTAATTGAAATTACTTATTAAGGGCAGAAAGAAACCGGGTAGATGAAGAGCAAGGTGGGAGCAACATATCTCAATCTAGATTTTTAAATTTTGTTTTTATTTTCACCTCGTAAAGTGTAGTACGTAACAAAAAATACATTTTTAGGCCAGGCGCGGTGGCTCATGCCTCTAATCCCAGCACTATGGGAGGCCGAGGCAGGTGGATCACTTGAGGTCAGGAGTTTGAGACCAGCCTGGCCAGCATGGTGAAACTCCAGCTCTACTAAAAATAAAAAAAAATTAGCCAGGTATAGTGGCACATGCCTGTAATCTCAGCTACTAGGGAGGCTGAGGCAGGAGAATCACTTGAACCCAGAGGTAGAGGTTGCAGTGAACCGAGATCATGCCACTGCACTCCAGCCTGGGTGACAGAATGAGAGCCTGTCTCAAAAAAAAAAAAAAAAAACAGAAAAGAAAAGAAAAGAAAAAGAAAAAGAAATATACTTTTTAAAAAGCAAAAGTAAAAAATTAAAATCTCCTTTTCTATATCATCCACTTAAAAATTAGCATAGTGTGCTATGATGGCACCTGTGAATAGCCACTTCACTCCAGCCCAGGCAACATCATGAGGCCCCATCTCTAAAACAAAACAAATTAAAAAAAAGAAAGAAACTGGAAAAATAGCAAGAGAGCGCTTAACTTCTATAAAACACATCTCATTTGAGAAGACAGGAAATTGTGTTGAAAACAACCCCATGGTATCCTCCATGCACCCAAACAAATAAACAAAAGATTTCTGCCATGCGATTTTGAGGACCACTCCCTGCCAGCTAAGCACAAAGCAAGCAAGGGCACAGGTGGTGTTCTGGGAATTAGAGTCATATAGGAACTGATTTATATTCCTCTCCCATTTGTATGTAGACCCCAGTAACCCAACAGCATGGCCAGCATCTGGGAGGAGATAAAACGCAGTGTGTTTTGCCTTTTTCAGCTAGGATGAGGTTTCATTCTCTCATCGTTTTACATTTGCACGATAGGAGATCTGTTCTGCTTCTTATGTTAATTGAAATCGGCTGCTTTGGGCTCTGACACAGGCATTTAGCGCTAACAGTCAATTGCTCTTTCCTCAGCCATCTGGCAAAAGAGTTGAAACCAGCAATTTTCTGAGTCAGAATTAGACATCTGAAAACAAATGTGCACATAGGCAAACCTCTTAGAAGTGCAGAACGAAAGAAAGTAGCAGGTAGCAGGATGCTATAAAGCCGACTCTGAAGCAATGGGATCTCTAACAGGGAAACCCAAAATGGTACGTCGGCTTCTGACACCACCACCCCCGTTTCCGGTATGCATCAGAAGCACTGGAAATCAGGCTGTCTCTCTCTCCCTTACCTTCCCTGCTAAATGGCAGGAGCGACCCTAGCTTTGGCCTCGTTTGGCTTTCCCTTGTAGACAGGTGTACTACTCTCTCAGATATTCTCACCTTTAGTACTTGAGCAGCCACTTCAAGTTCAGCAGGAATTTATGGAGCACCCGAGCTTCTGTGATAGCATCTTCTCCTGGTCCTTCAAACTCCCTGACTGTTCTTTTTCTCCTCCCCCTAATGTATTCCCCTTTCTCCATCTGCCCTTTAAATGTTGGTGTTTCCTCAACTTCTGTCCTTGGCTCATCTTACATCATATATTTACTCTCCTGTTGCAGGTTTGAGGCTGCAAACAAGAGAGTAAGTATATGTTGTAAGATGAGCTGAGGCCTAAAGGGCCATACAAATAGTGCTGGTTTCATTCTTAAGAGGGGGACTCATTCTAGACCCTTTCTGACGCGGGCTGCTTTTTTCTGTGGGCCCATTCAGAGTTTCATGATGAAGCACCAAACTCTCTTCACACAAAAGCAGCAGTGACTCTATGTCTGGCTGCCATTTCCTGCCTTCCAATTGAAGTCTTTCCTAGTAAAGAGTTAGGACACCCTCAAACCTAGGCAGAACATATCCCCACCCCCAACCACCAATGTCAACGGCTCAAAAGCTACACAAGTAAACCTTAAGTATTAGTAAAGCACAAATCATGTCACTTTCAGATGGAAGACTGTGTCATTCCTGAATCAAACACTCATTTGTGATACCCATTATGATGCCATTTGGCCCTACAAATCCTCTATACAGAAAGTGCAAATAATACACAAGTGCTCATCAAGTTAATCTGAGTGGTAGCTGTGTCCACGTGTGCCTGTCCATACATCCCTCCCAAAAATTAGCTAAGCGTCCGCTCCAAGCATCTTTCGTCTGCTGAACCCTCTTGCTCTGCCTTTACTCTGGTCCTTATATCCACATCACTAAAAGGGAAGGTTAGTGTGGAAGACAGACAGGATGTATGAACTTTGGATAACACAGGATTTGGGGAGTGTGGTCTTTCTGCCCACATGCACCCTGCCGTAAGTGAGTTATGTTCTTCTTTCCCCTTGTTTCTCACTCTGTTTTGAATTGATTCAATGAAGTATGAGATTCCAACATATTCATTTCAGCTATGAGCCTTTGTTCTGTGACCTCTGTAATAACTTGCCTGGTATGATATTTGTAGGCTATCCTTGCATCAGAGTAATGTCCCACAAGACATTTTGTTGGCTTCATCTGTATTTTACCTTATGATTACATGCCACTATTCTTTTTTTGCATTTTCAGATTTCCCTTTAATAATTTTGTAATCTAGAAAGTAAGTGTGCTTTTCAAAAGGATAACATGATCTACTGTGTCTCACTGAACCCCAGGCACTAAGGGCTGAAACTAAGTTTTATCCAGACTAGTTTCCTGTGGAGCAACACAGCAAATAGGATGGTGGTCAAGTTTGCACAGGTTGGCTTCTCACCTTATGTAAGAATGTCAGAGATGGTCCACTTGCTCTATGTCCCTTCACTCCCTGCTGTAGTCAGATGTTTATGACTTATCTGTAGACCCCAGACTAAACTAAAGCATAGGAGCAGCTCAGTGCTGGGTTCTTGGCGCTAGCATCTACTGCAATTCAGGGTGAAAACACTGGGGTAAGGGAGATGACATTACGAAGACTGACTAGCCACTGGGCAAGGTGCTCACAGCCTCAGATGCTGGACACAGTCAGCCGTGTGTGTCACTGTGGACTCGGCTAACTGTGAATCTCCTTCCTCTGGCATTTCCTATCTTTATTCTCAGAAGGTAACTATAATTTTAGAGGATGCAAAATGGCAATCCACACCATGTTATCGTTAAACGATTAAGGAATTTCACATTTTTTAAAATCCAGATTTCTTGCTTCTTTTGACAAATGAGAGCTCTGAACATACAATCCCCCATGGCAACAATAGGCTGCCCTCTTTAGATAGAATCCAATGAGCAGTTCCCTCCTTTACATATCCTGCGTCTCTCTCCTTGGCTATACTATTGGTTGCAGTATTCCTGGCTGTTGCCTCATGTTTTACCGAAAGTGCAACCAACCTGTTGTCTGTTCTCTTTGTCAAGTTTGCAGGCTTCATGAGGCCCAGTTCTCTTGCCTGTGCTCTGCTCTCTGAGCATGATTGCTGATATCCAGCCTGCCTCACTGTGCCTTTCCATCCCCCACCTTCCTGTGCATGCAGACCTCCTCACTATTGCTCTCTGCCTGGTTTCTCAGGCCCCTGTCTGACCTTGGCCAGTCTTCTAGTTGCTCTTCTCTTAAACCAATAATATGACCTGACACCAAGAACTGCTGGGGGACCTGCTTTTGATGACCTACTGCATTTTAACATAGGGGTCATCACACCAACCTAGCAAACATTGTCAGAACCCCAGGAGCTTCTTTAAAAACTAGTCGAGTGTTTCAGTAGCCTGATACTAAATCCCTCCAGTCTGTGACCTATTCATTTGGTTGGTACCAAATGCCCCCTGAGGTTAAACAAAGCCCTGAAAAGATAATGAGATGAAATGGCTTGACCTTCAGGTGGAAGATCTCTCCTTTCCTTCCTAGCCTCTAGCTGGCTTAGATTATTTTTATCATTTTTCAAAGCAGCAACGTTTATTTCCTCTGCTTCAGTGAGCTGTGCAGATGCAAGGTCTGGAAGGAATATTTAGTGGTCGCCATGGTTACCATTAGTCATATGAAGTTATAGCTCATGTGCTGATTCCTCTCTTCACAGCTGTAAAAAGAAAGCACGCTTCAAAAAGCAGGCTTGCTGGGGCTCTGAAGACTTTAATTCTGTAATGGGTCCAGCTCCTCTGGTCATTTATCTTGATCTGAGAGTTTAATTAGCACTTTAAAGATTTTAGGCAGAGAAGATTTCATAGAACATGAAGCTAGATGGACATTTTGAGATTTAGCCTCACCTTCTGATTTTATAAATAAGGAAACTGAGGCCCAGAAAGGAGAAGGGACTTAGAGCTACCCAGTAAGTCAATTAAAGTCATCAAAGGGGTATGGTTAGTAAGTACCAGGGCCAGGGCTCCTTCTAGCTCCGCTATATCTCCCAACCTAACTGGGAGACTGAGTCATGTGAAGCTCTAGGATGGACAAGGACTAAACAAGTTCAGTGCAAGGCAGGGAAATCTGATCTCACAAGAATGGGTTGGATTCCTTAAAATAGAGCTTAAGCCAAAACCCACAAAGGGTCTCCAAGACCATTTTAGGCTTGGAGTATCAACTGAGTTTTATGATTGGCTAAGTCCAGATGGCACAAACAACCACAATTTCAAAATGAGGCAACTCGTCTGCTGGTTCTCACCAGTTTTCTAAAAAGTGGATGCCCCGCAAGTGCTGCAGCTCCTTCTGTGGGCCTGACTTCTCACCATCTTGCAATTTCCCTACTCTCCTGGCTCAATGTTCAATAGAACCTCACTTCCAATAAGCCCAGGACTATGGCTCTTCTGATGCTTTGCCATTGGCTAGATATAAAAATAAAATTGCACATAGAACATCTTGAACAAGGGTCAACTATCTTCACACTTTTTAATTTAAGTAAGACTTTCTGTTTGATGGACTCAATATTTAACATGTTTTTGCCTGAATAACCTCAACACTGGACAACCTGAACAAACACTTCTTCACAGACCTTGTTTCTAAGTACCGTTCCTCACTAGAAGGAGCTAGGATTCCTTGGAGAAAGGAGGGCCAGGGCAAAGCAAGACAAGAAGGGTCTGGAATATCTTATACTAAAAAGTGTACAAAAAATGATGAAGGATATGTCAAAAAGACTTAGGGCCAGCTTCAAGGGTACTTATTGGTTAAATTTGGGGCAATTTAAGCTTCAACATGAATTAAATGGCAGCGTTGGATCTAATTCACTGAATAAAAATAAGAATCCAGCTAATCAATGTAGAAATAATAATAGTTGGTAAATCATCATCTTTTTTAAAAGACATGATAGTAATAACTGATTTCATCAAGATTCATCAATGGATGCTAAAGCTATAGGGTAAAAGTTTGAAGAGGACAGGATGTTAAATAGTCTCAAAATATCTCCCTGTAGATTATAAAGAGAAATGGTAGTCTTATAGTGGAGATACCTAGCAATCACCACTTTACAAAAAGTGATCAGTTAATGTCATCAATAATGTGTGCCTCTAGGTGGTGATAGGTTGTTAAGGACACAACATCATTGTCATGGTATGCTTGCCAAAAGTGCATAATCTGAACTTAATGATGAGTAACCCTGAGGCAAACCCAAATCATGTGACATTTCTACCAAACGTCTGGCCTGTATACTTCAATAATGTCAATGTCCTGAAAAACAAAGCTAAGGAACTGCTTCAAATTAAAGGAGATTAATGAGCCATGACAACTAAATGCAATCTGTGATCCTGAATTGGATGCTGGTTCAGGGAGAAAACAAACAATTACAAAAACATTTTTAGGGCAATTATTAAAATTTGAATATGACCTATATATTAAATAATAGCATGTATCAATGTTAAACGTCCTGAATTTGATGTTGGTACTATGGATCTGTAAGGGGAAAAGGAGTATGATGTTTGAAACTAATACTCGAATGGGAAAGGAGGGAAGAAGAGAGAATATAAAAGAAAATGAAGCAAAAGGTTAAAAGAGGCGAATTCAGATGGGTTTAGAGAGTTAGTTCTTGGTACTACTCTTAAAACTTCTGTAAATTTGAAATGATTTTAAGTTAAAAACTAAAATTTAGAAACTCTCCAATTTGAAGGGATCCTAATGCAGGTAGCAGGTAGGTGCAAACGAGACAAGCTCAAACTGACAATTTACAAGTCAAGAATTATTTAACTACAGCTCAATTTCTAGGCAGAAAGAAATGTATATCAATTTATTCTTTAAGAAAACATTCATTGAATAATATTAATGATAGTTAATATTTGTAAGTACTTTGTGCGGATTACTTGGTTTCCATGTTGTAGCAGATTGCATTTTCTAAATATAAACCCATTGAACTACATTCCATCCCACATGCTTTTCTTAAAATGTGATGTTTATAACTTACATCAAGAGATGGGCTATACTTTTCTTTTTCTTGAACCTGAAAAGGCCTTCAACTACTTTGACCAATAGGATGGAAGAGATGGTGCATGACTTCTGGGGTTAGGCCATAACAGGCACAGAAACTTAACTTGTCTCTTGGATTGCTTGCTCTGAGAATGAAAAGAAATAGTTATGCAAAAAATGCAATGGGGTCCGGGTGCGGTGGCTCATGCCTGTAATCCCAGCACTTTGGGAGGCCAAGGTGGGCAGATCAAGGTCAAGGCCAAGGAGGTCAAGAGATCAAGACCATCCTGGCCAACATGGTGAAACCCTGTCTACTAAAAATACAAAAATTAGCTGGCCGTGGTAGCGCTTGTCTGTAGTCCCAGCTACTTGGGAGGCTGAGGCAGGAGAATCGCTTGAACCCAGGAGGTAGAGGTTGCAGTGAGCCAAGTTCACGCTACTACACTCTGGCCTGGTGACAGAGTGAGACTCCATCTCAAAAAAAAAAAGCAATGGGTACACGCTGATGAGAGAAGAAATAATGTCCAAGTAAAACTTCAAAAAGAGATCTACGAGACCCCTCATTTGCCACATGAACCAGTGAGGGAGCTGCTGCAGGCCTACATCAGCCTGCCAAACAAGCAGAGACCCCTGCCTCACCTTTCCCTAAACATAATTGTATTCTCTCATTGTGTTTTGTTCAAGAAAACTTGATTACATGCCTTGATAATGCAATGGATTAGAACATTAGATATTACTATGTTAAAATTTAACCACAAACATTTTGCAAACACCATATAAAACCAAATTTGAAGCCCTCAGTCCATCATCCTAATATTGATACAGAAGACAATGAACTGATGTGACACTCATCTTCATACCTAATAAAAGCCTGCCAGTTCTGCACCTTCCCCAGTGTTTCCAGCAGTCCCCTCCTTTTATTCTTTGTTCACCACTGGGTATACAGTCAGCATGTAATAAATAATTAAAACAATCTTTCTCTTTAGTGCTTGTTTCTTCTGCTTTCTAAATTCTTTCAATTCTCTTAGACATAGTAGTTCTACATTCTTCAAATAGCACACTAAAGACTCAAACAAATCATCCCCTTCCCTGAGCATCTTAACATTCATAATCATAGTACTTAGCATTTAAATATACGCCTTTGACCCTGAGTAGTTTCATGTTATATGGTGGAGGTTATAAGCTTCTTTGTCAAGGGCTTATATGTGTCATTGATATGCCACCCTCAACCCCCATGTGCACCTAGCACAACCTTAAGTATGCAGTATAACACATACTTGCCAACTAACTGATTGATCCTAACATACTAAAAAGTTCACTGCTGTTTCTGTTGGTAACTTTTCGAAATCTTCTACAAATAACATTTGAAGAAGTAAGTTTCCGATGCCTAGTGAAAGAGAGCGGGCCTGGTGAGTGATGTGTTACAGGGAAGGTGTTCTTGGTCTCTTTGCTGACCCAGAGCTAACTTACCTCTTTACAGTCACTGGTCAGGCACCAGCCTCCAAAGGAGCACAGGACTGACATCCTCTACCAAGGATGTAGATAGCACTGGATGCACTTACGAGCATACGGTCTGGAATCAGGCAGAATGGGTTCGAAGCCTAGATTTTCCACTTCCCAGCCATGGGAACTTAGGCATTTTACTTCTTTAAACCTTAGCTTCAGCGTCTTCAAAATGGGGACATTAATCTGCTGTACTTAGCTCATAATGTTGTGGAGAAGATTAAATGAGGCACGTAAAGTGTGTGACACAGGTACCAAGAGAGAGCTACAGAAGTGTTAGTGGTTATTCTCCAGGTGATGATACCAGTCACCCTCTGCGTACAGTCAGCCCCACGTGGGAGATGAAGAAAAGGGAAGTGTTTGTCCCTGGTTGTTTGTTCTTTTTCCCTGGCAGGTAAAAGGGATTTCTTTCGCTTATTTTGTATTTCCCTCTGGCATATCTGAAAAGGAACAACCATACACAAATAAAACATGAAAATTCAACTCACAGGATGAAACCAGTTATTGCCAGTTCCTGGGGCATTTTTTCTCCTGCTGCTGATTTCTCTCTTCCTCAACTAAATTCATTTTAAGATAAATTCTATATTTTTCTTCTCTCTTTTAAAAAAATTACCATAAAATTTGGGAGAAATACTCCAGTTTTATTCCTTTAGACTACTCTCCATAAACTTTTTAATTCAGCTAGTATATGTGTATTCAGTGTATTCAGTCAGATGAGTTAACCTTTTTAGACTATGAAAAGGTTCCAGCATTAATGTCTCTGGGGGCATTCAGACATGAAAGTTATTTAGCACAATGTGCTATGCAGATCTAACAAGGGATAACAGCTTGAACTCCTGGAGCACTCAATTAACTGTAGCATCTGTTAAAAATGAAAAAAGGCATCACAAAATTAAAGGTAACACCCCTATCTCCTGGGAAAAAAAAATGAGAGTTGCTCAACCTTTAGAGATTTATATTAGGATATAACTTATAGCTCACGGGCTAAGAATGGCTTGTGTGGCCCCTTGGATAAGGAATTTAATCTCCGGGCTAACCACTCAGTTTCTTTGTCATTTGAGAGGAAAGAAAGAGAAAGTCAATGGACCCTTGGAGAATAAAGATAGAAGGTTAGACCACAAATGAAAAACTACGACCTCGTATTCAGGCCTCAGCTCACGACTTTGAATCTTACCCCAAAATCACCTTTTGAATAACAGGGAAGGTAACTGGAGAGAGAGATAATATGAAAAGGGCTGAGAAATGCTAACAAGGGTACATAATTTTCATCACTCCCAAATGACAAGCTCATGTGCCAGGACATGGGCTTTAATTCTACTTATACAAAAGCCTGAGTTCCAATACTTAATATCTTCTGATAATTACTTGGCCAGTAATCCACATCAAATCCCCACACTCCAATGATTCATTTTGAAAAGCTCCTAAACAAGCACCAACTCGGCGATCTTCCACCCTGATTCTCTTGGATGGAGAAAAGAAAATACTTCAGAGTTGCTCACCACTGGGCGGCACTTGGGGTGAGGTCATGTTTGGAAACAGGAGATGAACCAATAGCAAAGATGAATGGGGCTTTGGAAAAGCAAGTTTAAACAATATGCTCGTGAATCCGGGGTAAATGTAAACCAATCAAAAAGGGAAAATATGTATCCATCTTTCAAGCTTATATTTTTGGCCACCCTGTTGAACAGCTGCATCTTGCTGCCTTATTGGCTATCCCAGGCCAAGGATGGTTTACAAGCTGAAGTCACAGACTCAGCTGGGGAACTGAGTTGAGGGAAAAAAAAAATAAGATGGTCAAGGAGGATTCAGTGCTAAAGGAGGACTGTGATTTGCAATGGTTTTTTAAAATCCCATAACTGCTCTCTTACTAAACAAGTTTTTAATGGTGTCATAACTGACATGGCCATTTTCCTAAGTTATTGCCTCATTGGAATTGCAGTAAAGTAGTGCTAGTCTTCCCCAAGATTATGGCAAGAGAAAGGTAGGTAGAAAGAGACAAGCATCTCCAGCAGCGATAAGCAACCCAAATCTTATGATACAAGTGATTCATCCTAAGAGCCAGAGTCAAGATAAATGCTAAGAAAGCTGATCTAATTCAACAACCCTTCATGCTAAAAAGTCTCAATAAATTAGGTATTGATGGGACGTATCTCAAAATAATAAGAGCTATCTATGACAAACCCACAGCCAATTTCATACTGAACGGGCAAAAACTGGAAGCATTCCCTCTGAAAATTGGCACAAGACAGGGATGCCCTCTCTCACCACTCCTATTCAACATAGTGCTGGAAGTTCTGGCCAGAGCAATCAGGCAGGAGAAGGAAATAAAGGGTATTCAATTAGGAAAAGAGGAAGTCAAATTGTCCCTGTTTGCAGATGACATGATTGTATATCTAGAAAACCCCATTGTCTCAGCCCAAAATCTCCTTAAGCTGATTAGCAACTTCAGCAAAGTCTCAGGATACAAAATCAATGTACAAAAATCACAATCATTCTTGTACACCAATCACAGACAAACAGAGAGCCAAATCATGAGTGAACTCCCATTCACAATTGCTTCAAAGAGAATAAAATACCTAGGAATCCAACCTACAAGGGATGTGAAGGACCTCTTCAAGGAGAACTACAAACCACTGCTCAATGAAATAAAAGAGGATACAAACAAATGGAAGAACATTCCATGCTCATGGGTTGGAAGAATCAATATCGTGAAAATGGCCATACTGCCCAAGGTAATTTATAGATTCAATGCCATCCCCATCAAGCTACCAATGACTTTCTTCACAGAATTGGAAAAAACTACTTTAAAGTTCATGTGGAACCAAAAAAGAGCCCGCATCGCCAAGTCAATCCTAAGCCAAAAGAACAAAGCTGGAGGCATCACGCTACCTGACTTCAAACTATACTACAAGGCTACAGTAACCAAAAGAGCATGGTACTGGTACCACAACAGAGACATAGATCAATGGAACAGAACAGAGCCCTCCGAAATGATGCCGCATATCTGCAACTATCTGATCTTTGACAAACCTGACAAAAACAAGAAATGAGGAAAGGATTCCCTATTTAATAAATGGTGCTGGGAAAACTGGCTAGCCGTATGTAGAAAGCTGAAACTGGATCCCTTCCTTACACCTTATACAAAAATTAATTCAAGATGGATTAAAGACTTAAATGTTAGACCTAAAACCATTAAAATCCTACAAGAAAACCTAGGCAATACCATTCAGGACATAGGCGTGGGCAAGGACTTCATGTCTAAAACACCAAAAGCAATGGCAACAAAAGCCAAAATTGACAAATGGGATCTAATTAAACTAAAGAGCTTCTGCACAGCAAAAGAAACTACCATCAGAGTGAACAGGCAACCTACAGAATGGGAGAAAATTTTTGTAACCTACTCATCTGACAAAGGGCTAATATCCAGAATCTACAATGAACTCAAACAAATTTACAAGAAAGAAACAAACAACCCCATCAAAAAGTGGGCAAAGGACATGAACAGACACTTCTCAAAAGAAGACATTTATGCAGCCAAAAAACACATGAAAAAATGCTCATCATCACTGGCCATCAGAGAAATGCAAATCAAAACCACAGTGAGATACCATCTCACACCAGTTAGAACAGCCATCATTAAAAAGTCAGGAAACAACAGGTGCTGGAGAGGATGTGGAGAAATAGGAACACTTTTACACTGTTGGTGGCACTGTAAACTAGTTCAACCACTGTGGAAGTCAGTGTGGCGATTCCTCAGGGATCTAGAACTAGAAATCCCATTTGACCCAGCCATCCCATTACTGGGTATATAACCAAAGGATTATAAATCATGCTGCTATAAAGACACATGAACACGTATGTTTACTGCGGCACTATTCACAATAGCAAAGAGTTGGAACCAACCCAAATGTCCAACAACGATAGACTGGATTAAGAAAATGTGGCAAATATACACCATGGAATACTATGCAGCCATAAAAAATGATGCGTTCATGTCCTTTGTAGGGACATGGATGAAACTGGAAAACATCATTCTCAGTAAACTATCACAAGGACAAAAAACCAAACACCGCATGTCCTCACTCATAGGTGGGAATTGAACTATGAGAACTCATGGACACAGGAAGGGGAACATCACACTCCGGGGACTGTTGTGGGATGGGGGGAGGGGGGAGGGACAGCATTAGGAGATATACCTAATGCTAAATGACGAGTTAATGGGTGCAGCAAAACAACATGGCACATGGATACATATGTAATAAACCTGCACATTGTGCACATGTACCCTAAAACCTAAAGTATAATAATAAAAAAGAATGGCAATGAAAGGTAAAAAAAAAAAAAAAAAAAAAAAAAAAAAAAGCTGATCTGTGTTGCCACTTCTCACATACACCTGCAGATTAACATTTGAGGTTGAAAATCAACACAAATGTTCTTACTCACCTTCTTCTATTCAACAAAGCAGATATTTCAATTGCCTATAGTTCGCCACTATGGAATTCATTATAACTATTGACATTTTGAATAAAGGAAAAGTTAATCTGTAAAAATTTTTATTTTTGATACAGGCAAAGTATGGTAGTTTGTCCTGTTTTATAGGGTTTCTTGCCTTGTATACTTAAAGAGCAAAAATCACAAAAAGTCCTATCTATTGTACGCTTAGTGTCCAGAAGAACTTTTGTCAAATCTCCAAGTCAGTATAAAAATATTTTTTTTTTACCTTAACTGCTGATAGTCTAAGACCAAGTCCAAAGCCGTGGGAAAGGACACAGAGGCAGATCATTTCTCCTAGTCCAAGCCATGTGTAAATAAAGGAGGCAACCACATTTGGGGAATCAGTCAGGGTGAAACCTGATCTGCAATCTCATAACTGCCCCATAAGACTGCATTGAGTATCAGTCACCAGAGAAAGGTCTGTTCTCTGTTAAAGACAGATGCTAGAGAAGAAGCAAGACCCCATTGCAATCCACACTCCATGTCACAGACTGGAAAGATGGGCACAAAGCAGGGATCAAAACCCAGCCAGATCATCTGAAGATATCCAAAGAGATTCCTACTGGACATCAACCTCTAGGTCATAAGAGAGAAACCCCAGGTGTCCTGATGACCCAGATAGAAATGAAGGTGACCCTTTCACATTCTTGCATAGAACAGAGTAACTTATTGTGGGGGTCTACGAGGCAAGCGTGTCATGAAATTCCACATCTCTCTGTCTAGCACTCTGCATTTCTAGGCACCTAGCTCTACCTAGGCCTAGGAGACACACTGAGAAACTTCTGAGGGCACATTTGAGACTTCTAGGGTTGGCTACCATTAGGCAAGCATCCCAGGTAGATGTCTCTGGGACTGGAGGAAATGACTGGCTCAAGTCCAATCCAAGTTATGGCTCCAGCCAAAATTCTGGGGTGAGAGATGGGCTGGAATGTCAGGGCGAACAGGAATATTTGGAAGAGAATGAGACAGAAAGCTGAATGTATCTGTCATGCCTGGCAGCATGACATGGAGTATGGCAGGCATGGGTAAGGGACAGACTGAGGAAAGAGCAAGGGTGGAGCAGACATGATGATGAGAGCAACGCTGTCTCTAGGCTTTCTCTGATAAATCTGTAGCAGCAAGAGCCTGTAAGTGTCAGGACTAATTCACGACCACAATCCAGATGGGCTCTGAAACAGGTTTGAGCTGGGGTGGTTAGCAAAGAGCAGTAAATTCAGCTGGAAATACAAAGAAAATGGAACAAACGTCCTCTTTTATTTTAAATCTAATGACATAAAGTTCAAAGACAGATTTATAAAATTGATCATTTATTTAGCACCCTCCATATGCCAGATATTCTGCTAAGCTCACAACTTCATTCGATTATCCAACCACCTCACAAGGCAGATATGAAGACATTTTACAGAGAAGATGCTTATAAGGAGAAGCTTAAAGAGGTTAAGTAATTCCCTCTTCTTCCCTCTCCACAAAATACTACCATATCTCTGTCTTCAAAGTCTACCCAATCCCATAACACTGGTTTTCCTCATCAACATATGGCCTCCAGTTTTAATCTTTCCAATATTAACCTTTCTATTATCTGGCCACATAATGCTGGAAAGGTCATTAAACCTCTTCAGGCCCCAGTTTCTTCATTTTTGCCAGAAAAAGACAGAACTCCATGATCTTCGAGATCTCCTCTGAAACTTGGGGTATCCAGTTCAGAGCTTTGTCTCCACAATGTGGTATTAGAAACACAGGGACACCTCAGGCTTGGGATGGGAAGGAACATTAACTACTGAAGAACCGTGGATAATTAAAAATCATCCACAAGCAATATAGAGTTCCTCATGCTCAACGATTAAGTGAATGAAGTTTGCATGTCCAGCAAAAACCCTACCCTGCTCTGCAATAAAATGTCCACCCAAGGGAGGAAGTAAAATCACATGATTTATAAATTGCCAGAAAAGGCATTCCTCTCATATTTCTATAAAGTGTCCTGGTGTTATAATTAAGGAACTCAGCAGGGCGCCTCTGTTCACTATTAACCAAATGAATTCTGATGTGCTTGGATCAGGAAATGTGTGGTTTCATGATATTTCTGATTTTTAGTGTCCCTACTCTTCCCTCTTGATATTTCACATCAACTGTGGCTTCCCTCAGCTTAGCTTTGATTATCCAGTTTGAGCCTAGTTGGTGAGCTCTTTATGAATAACCAACCAACTGCTCTGAATATGATTTTCCTTACCTAGAAAATAACCCTTCATATGCATATCTCTCCTTGTGCCCCTGAAAACTGAAAAGGATAAAAAGGGCATGCAATTCTGTATAAAGGGCTTGAGATTGAGCCAAGAAAATCAATTGATTGTAGGGCTTACAATAAGCCATGGCAACAATGAAATATTTTGAAATTTTCTTCTCTAAATTCTAAATTATTTGCCCAGGATGATCTAACTATATTGAAAAGAGCACTGAGTTTAGAATCAAATAGACCTGAGGGCAAATCTCAGCTCTGCAGTTTACTAATATTTGACCCTGACCCCAAATGATCTATGGAATCACACCAAACCTCAAATTATTCATATGACAAGTGTCGTCATTAATAGCCATTTCACAAAATTGTTGTGAAGATGCAATTAGTTCACTTGTGTTAAATCTTAGCATGATTCTGGTATAACCTTCCTCGTAAAAGTAACAGCCACCCTATATTAGATACCCAATATATGCCAGGCTCTGGGCTAAGAACTTCACATATATTAACTTTAGAAGTCACATCTAAACAACCCTGCAAGGTGAACCCTGTGTTATTAACTGTCTCTGAGAAGAGGAGATTGAGGTACAAAGAGGCAAAGCAACTGGTCCAAAGTCCTCCTGCCAGGGAAACAACCTTGGGATGGCTACTGCATCTTGTTATTTTCACAGGCATCAGCATAGATGTGAATCAGAAATGTGTGCTTTGAAATCTTCACTCTTCTGAAAAAATCATGAACCCAATTCAGAAAAAAAGTTCTCACCAATGAAGAAATAAAATTTTTCTAATGATATACTTCAGGGAAGGAAGAAGGAAAACTCCACTACATACACTTCCAGCTAAGTGGTACTTTGGCAGATAGTTTGACAGGGAGACAGTTAAAGGGATAAAAAGAGGCTCAACCATGGACTGTTGCCACAGGCATTCAGCTGGTACCCTGTGGTTACCCACATTTGCCTGGATCTATGCTTCTGCACTGGCCCTATCATGGGGCAGGTGGACTGCCTTTACTTTCATGGGAAGCTTAGGAACTACAACTTATGAGACAATCTTTGAAGACAACTTAGTAATCAGGAAGGAAAAATATTTTACTCATTGATATTTGAAATAGCCATAGTGCTTTCATGAGCTGAAAGCGATCTCAAGTTGGCAAGTTCACAGGTTTCTAGAGTTATCAGGCTTTCCACAGCTTTTGGAACATTAGATTCAACACTAAAACAATCTCACATAAAAATTTCTTTTGAAAACTTGAGGTCAGTGAACTCTACCATGCCTCACATTCATGTCACCTTCAATCACTGTCCCAGAGATAAGCCCCTGCAGTCATCTATTCTGTCCTTAACCACTAACACTAAACTAATATTTGGATCAGGGAGAAGCAAATGCCCACATCCCTTATTCACCCTTCAATCTTTCTACTGTCTCCTCTAGAACTCCATTTCCTGATTATCAAAGTTTAGTGCATTTTCAACTTCCAGAAAGAAATCTTCCGCCACTTCTTTGCTGAACCCAAACCTGGACCTCCCTCTGGGTGATCTTCTCTTCTACAGCCCTGTCTAGGTGCAGCTTTGGGTCTCTCAAGCTTCATTTGACATGGGGCTTGGAAATGAAACAGTATTCTCCTAGTTCTCTGTGCATTCTCAAATTCTTCTTCCCTTAATGAACAACCCCTGCACTCTGCAAGCTTATGCCTCCTAGTACACAATCCTAAATGCCTTTCTCTCACTACCATCAACCAACTCTCTTCACATTCATCCCCAAACATTAAGAAGCACCTGAGTCACACTGTCCTTTCCACCCCTAGTCTTACTATCATCCTGGGTGAATTCCAAGTCCATGTGCATACCCCATAAAATGCCTTGCCCCACAGTTCCTGGGCCTCCTCATTCCAATAACCTTCAATTCTACTCGAATTTTGTTACCCACATGCATAACCACACCCTGAAACTTGTCATCCCACAGAATTGCTTTACTAACGAAAATTTAATCTCTAATAAACCACTGTCTGACCACACAACCTACTTAAATTTCTTATTCTCTGTTAATTCCTTTAAACTTGTTTTTCAACTTCATTAAAAAAAAAATGCTCTGACCTACTGCCGTGTGCTCCCATTTTCCCCACTATGTGCCTTCCTGTCTTCACTTTCCTTCCCATCATAGCTTAAACCATCTCTTTAATCATTCACTTATGAATGATTTCAATTTTCTTGCTCCCTTTTGCTTCCTCCAAACGAGTCTACTACAATCCTGAATTTTTATCATTCCCACATCGGTCTTTCCCCCAATTCTACACTCAGGCAATGCAGGCAGAGAATTGTACAACATGCTTCTACAAATCCATGATCTGTATCCCTAGATATTACCACAATGATTTTCCTATATATCAATTGTTCCTTAAGAGCATCATTTCCTATAAAGGTTGCTTCAAATCTTTACTATATTTGAGTTACCTATCCCCTTATTCACAATAGATGTCCTTACCTCAGTCTTCACCAAGAAAACAGAGCAATCAGGTAAAAATTTCCTCAACTTCCCATCCCTCTCCTCCTCTACTCATACAACCATATCTTCATCAGCATCTTTTCTTACCTCCTTCCTACCCATCCCAGAGACAGCATCCTTTCTCTTATCTAAAACCAATACTCTAGCCCTAATCCTTTTGCCCCTTTTCTACTACTGGCCACCTGAGTTGTTGATGGAGCAGCTGGGAATGGGATATGGGTGCTCTGGCTTTAGATTTGGCACATTCTTGTGAGCACATCTCAGCAGCACCAAAATTTCAAGAGGACTCACACTTGGGTATAAAGAAACGCAGAAATACCTTTGGTTATTGATCAGAAGAGTTCGCAGAATGTTTGATTCCCAGTGTGTTTGCTGTTCCAACATCAGGATGTGACCCGTATTAGTCTGTTCTCTCATTGCTGATAAAGACATACCCAAGACTGGGTAATTTATAAAGAAAAAGAGGTATAATGATCTCACTGTTCCACGTGGCTGGGGAGGCCTCATAATCATGGTGGAAGGTGAAAGGCATGTCTTACACGGCAGCAGGCAAGAGAGAATGAGAACTAAGCGAAAGGGGAAACCCCGTATAAAGCCATCAGATCTCTTGAGATTTATTCACTAACATGAGAACAGTATGGGGAAAACCACCCCCATGATTCAATTATCTCCCACTGGGTCCTTCCCAGAACTCATGGGAATTATGGGAGTTACAGTTCAAGTTGAGATTTGTCTGGGGACACAGCCAAAACATATCACGACCCATGATCCAGGATGTGATCACAGATGTGACATCTTGTAGTCAAATTACCTCTGTTTCCGAGTGCTTCTGAGATTGGAATGTATAGTTGATCTCATAGAGAGAGACATAATAGCAAAGGGCCACTTTGGACATTACATAAACACAAGGAACTCACTATTTCTGGTGCCCCTTTCATTTGTCCATCCCACTACCTGAATGGGGTGTGTGCTCACCGAGTTTGAATCAGTCCCAAAGCCACTACTGCTGCAGTTGGCCTTCCCCATGTCAAATCATAAAGACTTTATATCAGATATCCTTCACTAACCCACAACCAGGACCAGGATATTTAGGTTTGTTTTCTTTGGTGCACATGGGCCTAAGCCAGAGTCACTTTCAGCAGCTTCAGTTACTTGGGGCTCCTTTTCTCAAAAAACGCTAAGGATGTGGTAGGATGCAGAGTGATGATAAATACAGATTAATTATAAAAGCTGCAGAATGGAGAGTTGCTTTGAATATAAATAATCACACTTTTAAAGCCCATTTTTTTAGTTACCATATGGTTTGTTTACTGCTACTGTCATTTTTACTCCTTCATGCCAGCTAGACTGATACCACCTATTTTCTGTAAACATACACAATTTGATATATCATGATTTCTGTGGTTGTGATAGTTTTACAATTACCCAACTGATCCTGGCTCTGGATGATTTTCTTTAAGCACTAAACACCACCTTAAGGGGAAAAAAGCATAGAAATAGAGTTAGCTTTTCTAAATCCTCACCACTTAATTTTAGTTGTTCTCACAAATAAAAATACAAAAAGTCTGACAGCTTTTCCCATATTATAACATGACAAACATGGACTTTTTAATGGGGTCGTTTGTTTTTTTCTTGTAAATTTATTAATTTCCTTACAGATGCTGGATATTAGAACTTTCATAGATGCTTATGATTATATTTTTGGCTTTACAGAATTCCACAGACATTATAAGTAGAGCACATATTATTAAAACACATAATCTTTCTTTAGAACATTTAGTAATCTTTGAGTTAATTAATGAGATTTTGTTTCATGGTACATTTAAACCCCCTCACTCAAAATAATATCAACAAGATTAGCACACTTGGCACACTTAAACCTCCCATCCAAAATAATATCAATAAGAACTATCATTCATTGCATGCTTATTATTATTAAGCTGTCTGTTAAGCATCGTAGTTTTTTTTTCTAACTATATGAAATGGCTTTATTAGTTCCATTTTTACTGAAGAGGAAACTGAAGCTAATAGAGATCAAACACCTTTTCTAATTTCACAGTTAGTAAATGGTGGTGCTGAACTTGAAGCAAAGCCGAATTCCAGAGCTGAAGTTTGAGTTTTTAATAATAAAGCATATTTTACCTCCCCAAACATACCTATCTTACATATAAGTGAGTCTTTTTGCTTCTTGCTCTTTCTGCTGCTTGGAGGGATTTAAAATGAAGTAGTCTTTCTGCTGTTATCAAGAAATTAACTTATAAGCAATTTTATGCACAAAAAAAGGGCTAAATTCTAAAACAAATCTTCAAGTTCAAGTATTTTTTAACTTTTATTTTAGGTTCAGGGTACACGTGCAGTTTTGTTATATAGGTAAACTCATGTCACGGGGATTTGTTATACAGATTATTTCATCACCCAGGTACTAAGCCCAGTACTCATTAGTTATTTTTTCTTATCTTCTCCCTCCTCCCACCCTCTACCTTCCACCCTCAGGTAGACCCCAGTGTCTGTTGTGTCCATGTATTCTCATCATTTAGCTCCCACTTATAAGTGAGAATATGTGGTATTTGGCTTTCTGTTCCTGCATTAGTTTGCTAAGGATGATAGCCTCCAGCTCCAACCATGTTCCTGCAAAAGACATGATCTCATTCTTTTTTATGACTGTGTAGTATTCCATGGTATATATGTACCACATTTTCTTTATCCAGTCTAGCACTGATGGGCATTTAGGTTGATTCTGGATCTTTGTTACTGTGAATAATGCTGCAATGAACATACACATGTATGTGTCTTTATGGTAGAATGATTTATATTCCTCTGGGTATCTACCCAGTAATGGGATTGCTGGGTTGAATGGTAGTTCTGTTTTTGGCTTTTTGAGGAAAAAGCCACATTGTTTTCCACAGTGGTTGAACTAATTTACACTCTCATCAACAGTGTAGAAGTGTTCCCTTTTCTCTGCAATCTTACCAGCACTTTTTTTTACTTTTTAATCATAGCCATTCTGATTGGTGTGAGATGGTATCTTATTGTGGTTTTGATTTGCATTTGCTCCAATGGTCAGTGATACTGAGCTTTTTTCAGACACTTCTTGGCCACATTAATGTCTTCTTTGGAAAAGTGCCTATTCATGTCCTTTGGCCACTTTTTAATGGGGTCGTTTGTTTTTTCTTGTAAATTTATTAATTTCCTTATAGATGCTGGATATTAGAATTTTGTCAGGTGCATAGTTTGCAAAAATTTTCTCCCATTCTGTAGGTTGTCTGTTCATTGATAGTTTATTTTGCTGTGTAAAACTTCTTAAGTTAAAAACTCTCAATAAACTAGGTATTGAAGGAACATATCTCAAAATAATAAGAGCTGTCTATGAAAAACCCACAGTCAACATCATACTAAATGGGCAAAAGCTAGAAGCATTCCCCATGAAAACCGGCACAAGACAAGGATGCCCTCACTTACCACTCCTATTCAACATAGTATTGAAAGTCCTGGCCAGAGGAATCAGGCAAGAGAAAAAAATAAAGGGCACTCAAATAGGAAGAGAGGAAGTCAAACTATCCCTGTTTGCTGACGACGTGATTCTATATCTAGAAAATCCCACAGTCTCGGCCCAAAAATTCCTTTGGCTAGTAAACAACTTCAGCAAAATTTCAGGATACAAAATCAAGGTACAAAAATCACTAGCATTCCTATGCATCAACAGCAGCCAAGCTGAGTGCCAAATAAGGACACAATCTCATTCATAATTGCCACAAAAAGAATACAATACCAAGAAATACAGCTAACCAAGAAGGGGAAAGATCTCTCCAGTGTCAATTACAAAACATTGCTCAAAGAAATCAGAGATGAAACAAACAAATGGAAAAATCATTTGATGCTCGTGGATCAGAACAATCAATATTATTAAAAAGGCCCTATTTCCCAAAGCAATTTACAGACTCAGTGCTATTCCTGTCAAACTACCAATGACAGTTTTTTTCACAGAAGTAGAAAAAACTATTTTAAAATTCATATGGAGAAAAAAAAAAAAAAACCCAAACTGGTAAGGCAATTGTAAGCAAAAAGAACAAAGCTGAAGCATCATGTTACTTGATTTCTTCAGACTATACTACAGGGCTACGGTAACAGAAACAGCATGGTACTGGCACAAAAATAGACATGTAGACCAATGGAAGAGAATAGAGAGCCCAGAAATGAGGCTGCACACCTACAACCATCTGTTCTTCGACAAAGCTGACAAAAACAAGCAATAGGGAAAGGACTCCCTATTCAAAAGTTCAAGTGTTTTAATCTGATAGAAGATATTAATATATCTCTTTCCTACCTAGTAAAATATTTATGCTGATCTTGACTTCCATTGTCTTTAGATATTTGCATAACTTAGTTTTAGCATCTTTGAAGTATACTGTAATATATCTTTGAAAAGCAAAGACAAGTTGTTCTTTGGAAATGAAACCTATTTCTTAAATGTTATTGACAATAATAGTAATAATAAAAATAAAATTTCATTAAATCTCACACCTAATGGTATCATATCTTTTACAGATTCACTGATTTGGCAGTACAAACAATATAATATGCCATACAATAAAATGTAAGACAGGTATTTTTCTACTAATTCCAGTAGCTGACATATTGCACAGTAACTGCCAGAATACCTAATTCCTTTGCAAATCAGCCTTCATTGCCTCTGGTGCAACTTTAGTTTTGTTAAAATTGACAATTATGTAAGTAAAAATAAAGAATATTAAAATTGAAAATATCAGATTAGCATCACCAATAGAATAGGTAGTGATTTTAAAATGTAATTGCTTTTAAAGGACAAGTTTATATGTTGTAATTATATTCATGTATGAACATCAACTTTTTTTGTATTTCACATCAAAAGTATCATCAGATAAGCCAAGAAAGTAAAGAAGAAGAGTAATACATTCAAATTAGGGGCCTGAGAGAGGGCTAAACAGACCCCTCTGTTCATGTATGCCTAATTCACAAAGCTTTGAGACTTTCCCTCAAGTGGTCTATCTTTTGGCCCCACTAATGTTAACAGTATTGCTATTGGCAGCCTACCATTTTCTCTCTCAAGGGGAGAAATGTGATACAGCTGTCACACCAACGCATTCTGGATATTTAAAATTCCAATTGAGCCATGCTGTCTATGTTGGATTTTGGAGACACGAACTGTTATCAAAGAGGAAGTAAGATAAAATGCTGGGCTAAGTTCATGTTAGGCCACTGGCTTATCTGAATCCATATTCCCAGAAAAACCATAACAAAGCAACCCTAGTCATGATTTTTCTCAGGAGTCTTTCTTGAGTTGTCATTTCATCCCTGCCTGACTACTACACAACATGAAATCAGCAAGATTCCCCACAATGCCTTCCACAGCATATACATACACCTCCAATGCCTATAGCTCTGCTTTATAGAGGCAGTTTAAGAAAGTAGAAAAAAATGAATAATAAATATATATATATGGTTAGTTAACAGAAAGCTTTGTTTCACAAAGGCCTAGGGTAGCTTCAGGACTTTCAGAAGTGCACTACCCTGAGAAATGATTTGCCTGTGGACCAAGTTTGCTTTTAAGGATTAAGCCATGTGACTCCCAAGTTTTCTCATTGCAATTAAACACGTAAATGTCCATGGTGAAGGACAAAATTTTGCAAAGGTTAACCAGATCCCAAAGGTTAGGGGAAAAAAACACACTAAGATTAACTACCTCAGATATACCAGAAACACTTTGGGCAGAACAGCAGAGTTTCTGGACAGGAAACTAGAAAATCTCCATTTTAATATTGCCTGTCACAAACAATAGAATAAAGAGAAGGAAGAGAAAGAAGAGGTCAGGAACGTGTCATTTCAAACTTTTATAAATAAAATTTAAAGATTATTCTCCTTAGTATTACTTAGGATTGGGGCTCTAATACATGTGCCATTTTAAGCTCATCTCTGGAAACAACATGTAAAGAATTTGAAGGTTTTTGCTTTATCCTACTGTCTTGTGTGAAGTCTCATTTATAAAATGAAATGGCTTGACTGGGTGAGGTGGCTCATGCCTGTAATCCCAACACTTTGGGAGACTGAGGCAGGTGGATTGCTTGAGTCCTGGAGTTCAAGACCAGCTTGGGCAAGATGGTGAGACACCCATCTCTACAAAAAAACACTTAAAAATTAGCTGGGTGTGGTGGCACACATCTGTGGTCACAGCTACCTAGGAGGCTGAGATGGGAAGATCGCTTGAGCCCAGGAGGTCAAGGATACAGAGAGCCATGATTCTGCCACTACATTCCAGCCTGGGCAGCAAAGCAAGACTCTGTCTCAAAAAAACTAATAATTAAATAAATAAATAGAATTTTTTTCCTGAATGGAATTGTGATAGTAATAACAACCACCATTTATCAATTAATAGAGGGCTTACTATTTGCCATGCATGTATCTAAGCACTTTACAGACATTAACAATCATATGAGGTAGTTATTAATATTATCACTTTCACAGATGAGTGGCTGAGGCTCAGAGGAGTAGCCAGCTCTTCCTCCCTTGTCAGTGCCCGATTCAAGCGTCTTCTCTGAGAAGCCTCTGCCTCTGACCTCACCTACTCCAGGCTTCCTCCATCACTCCTTCCTCTGAGCTGCATTGCACCTGGTATGTTCCTCCTCCATGGAAACCATCACACAGTAATTATGATTATTGGTCTGAACAGCTTTCTCCCCAGCAATGCTAAGAGGGCAGAGATCCCATCTTGGGTTTTTGGTACTCTCAGACCCTGTTATGCTGCTTAATATACATCACAGATATTCAAGAAATGTTCGTGATAAATGAGTGAAGGAATGAATGGAGAAAGTAAACATTTAGGAAAAGAAAACATTATAAAGAAAGGCCCTAGTGGGGAAGCAATATTTAAATAATGTAAGAACACTTATCCAAAAGTTATTCTAACACTTACTTTGGATTTTATATGCATATACTCTGTCTTCTAACTTCCCTATCTGTCAGAATAGCCAGTAAATGCCAACATTCTTCTCAAACAGAATGACACAAGGTTGTAAGACATGATGGAAAGAGTGCTGGATTTAGAATCCTACCTGAGTGTGAGATCCGACTCTACTGACCTTGGGCAAATCAGTCGACCATCTGAGCCACCTTTGCTCATCTGTGACATAGGATCACTTCCACTCATGCACCTACCTCACATGTTCACATAGCGATTTAGAGAAATCAAACTGTATATGCAAATGCATTCAATAGGTATAAAGAATAATACAAATGTTAATGGCCATAATAGGTGGCTGTTATGAGGGACTGATCACTCTGGCTAACTTGGAGTCATGTGGCATGGGGAAGGTAAATGGCAGCTAGCTTCTATTGAGCACCCACTATGTGCCAGGCACCATGCAAGCACTTCATGTACATGACTTCACTTTACCCAAAGCTACTTGAGTAATTAACCCAAAGCTATTCAAAAAGGGTCAAGCTTGGAACTGTTGTCATGTCTTACTGATTTCAAAGCTCATAATCTTTATATCAACACTCTGCTGTCTTTTTGGAACGTCAGTTGTCAGTGTACAAAATTACCTGAAAGTTTGAACTTATGGTTAAAAGTTCTGGCTGTCAGGATTCAGAAAAACTTTGAATATTTGTTATATTAAAATCTTGGCTGGGCGTGGTGACTCCTACCTATAATCTCAGCACTTGGGGAGGCCAAATGGGAGGACGGCTTGAGCCCAGGAGTTGGAGACAAGCCTGGACAACATGGCAAAACCCCGTCTCTACAAAAAAATACAAAAATCAGCTAGGTATGGTGGTGCATACCTGTAGTCCCAGCTACTCAGGAGGCTGAGGTGAGATGATCACTCGAGCCTGTGAAGTCGAGGATACAGTGAGCTGTGATCACATCACTGCACTCCATCCTAGGCAATAGAGTAAGATCCTGTCTCAAAAAAAAAAAATCTATTGGCATCTTTCACAATGATGTTTATGAGACAGTCAGTCCTTTCACTTGGAGTTTAAAGGTAGATGGCCCTTTAATAAATAACAGCTTTCTGCCCTAACCAAGCTCAGAACCAACAGACAGACCTGAATCTGAGCCCGGTGAAGATCAAAACATACGTATTGTTGATCAAAGTGAAACTGAAGGGTGTATCTCCACGTTGCAGCCTCGGTAGCTTCCTTATGTGCCACCCCATCATACAGCCTTACCCCCTAATCACTGGCATCACTCACTGTCCACAGACATTGCCCAGAGCAGCAGCTTGCTCATGGCAGAAAGGGGATGAGAATGCACCCTTTTAGAGGGCAGACAGACAGGAATAAACAGACATGCAGGAGCGTAACTGAGGATGTTCATTAATCAAACTCATTAATCACCAAAGTCCTGCTCCAATGAGCATGACTAAAGAAGCCAAGAGAACCTGGAAGTATTCCTTCCCATATCTGCCTTCCTAGGGTATGGAGCAAATTTCCTATTCCTTGTGACTATTCCCCTATGGAAATATGATGCATGGGGAATAGATGCACTGTGGGCTTTTTGTTTTAAAAATGGAGAAAGGAAGGGTTCGTTCTAGAAATCTGAGCCAATGAGGATCGATTCTTTTTTTATATGGAGTTTTGCTCTGTCACCCAGGCTGGAGTACAGTGGTGGGATCTCAGCTACCTGCAACTTCCGCCTCCCGGGTTTAAGCAATTCTCCTGCCTCGGCCTCCTGAGTAGCTGGGATTACAGGCATGCACCACCACTCCCAGCTAATTTTTGTATTTTTAGTAGAGATGGGGTTTCACCATGTTGGTCAGGCTGGTCTTGAACTCCTGACCTTGTGATCTGCCTGCCTTGGTCTCCCAAAGTGCTGGGATTACAGGCTTGAGCCACCATGCCCAGCCAATTCACTCTTATATTTATACTAATGGAAAATAACTAAAGGAGAAAACTTAGAACATGATACACGGATGCTTAAAGAGCCTATTCAACATATCAGCCCAATTTGGGGATGTGTGTATCTGTATGTATGTGTGTGTGCACATAAACATGCACAAACTCATGAATTCTTGTAATCCTATGGGTCAGTATGAATCTGATATGGTGGTTCTTAGATGGGGAGGAGGGCACTTTCGCCACGCTAGCGGATAGATATTTCGCACTGTCTGGGGACATGTTTGGTTGTCATAATGGAGAATACTATTGGCATCTAGTGGGTCATGGCCAGGGATGTTGCTTTTACAGGGCACAGGGCAGCTCCCCACAACCAAGGCTTTCTTGACCTGAAATATCAAGAGGGACAAGCTTCAGAAACCTTGACATCACAGTGGTAGGGCAGAGAACACCAACCTAAACTGAATATCCCATAGACAGTATACGTAACACAGTAACTTTATTGGCCAGACCACATCGGTCAATGTAACTGATCTATACTGTAATCACAGGAACAGTATGAACTGTAGATGTGAGACACAGGCAATGATATACTTCACTAATTTACCCAGCTGCCTGTGCTCGCTGATGTCCACAGAATATCATTTTTCAGATTTAAAATGTCAACTTAATATATATCTCTCTGTCCTAGCTCCACTCAAACCTCACTAAATGGAGGTACTGGCCTCACCTCCTGGACTCAATTTCCTTCTTCCTAATTCAAATGGTCTCTGATATTACCTGCATGCCTGAGGGCTGCAAGCAGGCTTTATGTATGAGTGACCACAGGGCTAAAGATCTTGCCATCAATTAAATCCCATCATTCCTTTCTGCAGGCCTCTAAGGATTCTTCTACCCTCCGCACGCCAGGCACAGTGGGGGCTAACCCAATAATGCCAGATAAGAGAACAAGTGATCAAAGCAGAATTATCAACAAATATACAAAAGGTCTGGCAGCATCATATGGGAGCCATAATACCCTCCTCTTTCCTGAACCCAACATTGCAATATTTGAAAATACCCACAGGCTTTCTTTAAAACAAGAAAAATGCCTCTTGAGACTCCAATCCCAGCTGAAAATTTAGCTGGCAGTGAAGAGCGTATCCACTAACCTCAGGGTCAGCTAAATATCTAGTCTTTTTTCACAGCATGATCAACTTTTACATCCTGTGTTTGGCAAGGAAGGATTTATTTAAACAATATTTATATTATATTCTTAAAATAAACCTGAGCCTAGGAAAAAAAATATATAACCCAATGTCCATAGCAAAACACCAAAGAGCTGCCAGGTGGAGAAACTATGGCTTAGGTTTCAATTTAATTCTTATTTGCTCAAATGCTAAAGTAATTTTTCCATGAGGAGAATGAGGTCATTCTTCGCAGAAAGGGATCACTGTCTCAAAATTCATATGACCAGGAAACACAAGACCAATATAATGAGAGGTTTCAGAAATGTGAACTAAATAAAGTGGACTTAAGATACAAATCTGTACATGTGACTTAAGCCCAGAGATATATTAACAGTATACCGTGAATCCTTTGCTTTTTTTCTAGGAAAGCGTATCCTTCCATACCCAGCCCACCCCATACCAAAGGGTCCCCTACTGTTACACAACAGTAGGGCTTTTCCAAACAAACCACATGAGAACACCAGTGGGCTTGTTCCCCAGGGCTTCCTTGGTGCCTTAGAGGGAGCCAAGTCCCTGGTTGGTTTGGTGGGGTCTTGAAATAGATTAGGACATGTGCCCCGAGTTATTACTAACATAGAAATACCAATGATAGCATACAGGCAGAGGAAACAGAGGTGCCACAGTATCATCCGTTTGCATCTGGATTCTATATTGCCTTGCCTACTTTTCCAACTCACACAGATATACAGTATAGCACGAGGATAAAGAGGAGGAGCTGTTCGAATCCCAGCTTTGCCCTGTCCCACACATTTGACTCTAGGAAAGTTATGTGATTCTCTGTTACTTAGTTTCCCCATCTTTAACATAGCGAATAATAACGATATTGGGCAATTGGGCCACCAGGATTGTTAAAAAACAATATTATTATGAGCTAAGCATGGAACCCAATATTCGGTAAGTTTGTAAATACTATTTTATACTTACTACACTAACATTTATGGTTCAAGATTTGGATTGAAAGATTAAAAAAAGCAAAAGACTAAAAGACTTCAAGTATTATCCAACTCAGACCCACTTTAGGAAATAGGAGCTCAGGGAATCTACATGATGCATCCATAGTTACATAGCTCATTAACAACAGGATGAGATTAAAACCCAGGTTCCTTGACCCCTGGACCAGTGCTCTCAGCGGGTAAAATGGTGTAAAAATTTTCAAAGAAATATATTAGTCAATTCTCCTGCCAGGGAAATTGTGGATACTTTCATGTAGTAGAAGCATGTCTTTTAAAGTTTGTGGCCTGCATTCATTCAGCCAGACCAGGCATTAGTTGCAACGGAAACAGCTGGTCCAGCCGGGACTTGTCACACAGTCACCCCGAGCCTCTAAACGAGCCATTATCTGGCAACAGCAGATTGGGACCATCTGTCACTGCAGTGCACATATGGCCCCACTAGTTTGCAAGAATAAGGTTGTCACAAAAGGTCATTAACTATGCATCACTTTTTTGTGATGAGCTCTAAGCAGACACAATGATCCTCCCGTTTTATTTCAAATCCTCTAATTCTTTTCAGCACCTGGAGAAACTGAGGCCAAATAAATCAGAAGTCTTCCTGCTATGGTCTCTAGCAAATCCCAGAAAGGGTTCCATTTATTCGCTTCCTTTCCTTTTGAAGAGTTTAAGTTCTTTTTAAAACATATTTTACATTCTCTTTATAAAGAATCCCAGAAGGACTAAAGGTTTGCAAATAGTGCCTAATGCAACATAAAGACTGGGTTTGCTTTAAATATACTTGAGAAAAGTAGAAAAACAAGGGTGAGTGAGGCCAACTATTTGGGATAGACAGAATTGCAGCAACAGAGAACACAGTTAAGAGAGAATCATACCAAGACATAACAAGTATTGGCAAGGGTGCGGAGAAACAGGAACCCTTGCACACTGTTGAATGTCAATTATTATAGCCCTTATGGAAAAGAGTATAAAGGTTGCTCAAAATAATCAAAAATAGAATTACTATAGGACTCAGTAATCTCACTTCTGAGTATTGAAGGAAATGAAATCAATGTGTTGAAGTGCCATGTTCATAGCAGCATTATTCATAATAGCCAAAATATGGAATCCACCAAAGTACCCATCCGTGGATGAATGGATAAAGAAAATGTCCCATACATACGCAATGGAATACTTTTTAGCTTTAAAAAAGAAGGAAATTCTGCCATTTGCCACAAGGTAGATGAACCTGGAAGATATTATGTTAAGTGAAAAAAGCCACGCACAGAAAGACAAATATTGCATGACCTCATTCACGTAGAATCTAAAAAAGTCAAACTCATAGAAGCAGAGAGTAAACTGGTGGTTACGAGGGGCTGTGGTGTGGTGGGAGGGAGATATTGGTTGAAAGACAGAAAATTTCAGTTAGATAGGAGGAATGAGCTCAAGAGATCTACTAAACAATATGGAGATTACAGTTAATAACAACATATTATATTCTTGAAAATCACTGAGAGAGTAGATTTTTAAGTGTTTCCACTACAAAAAAGTGTGAGGTAATTTATATGTCAATTAGCTCAATATAGCCAATCCACAATGTATATCTATTTTAGAATATCATTTTGTACACTATACATATACACAATTTTTATTTGTCAATTAAAAATTAATTCATTATTTTTAAAAAGAATCTTACCTTTCTTGTTTGGTTTCTGCAAAACAAATACAAGGACAAGTACCTAAAAACTACTAGAGCCTATCAAGTGTCTTTTTAAAAAAATGCTCAGATATAGTGCTTTTAAAATATGGCTTCAGATTCTTTGATATTTATTTTGATAAAAGGTCAGGTCTATGCATTGTCATCATAGTTATGGATGGCCTTATGATTATTTAACCTAACAAAGTAAGGTAGAAGTGATACTATATGACTTCAGAGGCTAGGTTATAAAAGACCATGCAGCTTCCACCTTATTTCTAAACACACTTATTCATTTTTATTCAATTTCAATAGCTTTAGGAGTGTAAGTGGTTTTCAGTTACCCGGATGGATTGTATAGTGGTAAAGTCTGAAATTTCAGTGTACCTGTCACTCAAGTGGTATACATTGTATCCATTATGTTGTTTTTATCCCTCACCCAGAGTCTCCAATGATGGTTATAACCATTCTGTATGCCTCTGCTGCAAAACACATTATTTTATTCTTTTTTACAGCTGAGTAGTATTCCCCAGTGTATATATGCCACATTTTCTTTATGTAGTCATTGGTTGATGGGAACTTAGGCTGGCTCCATATCTTTGCAATTGTAACTTGCACTGCAATAAACATATGTGTGCAAGTGTTTGTTAATTCTTTTTTTTTTTTTTTTTTTTGATAGAATGACTTATTTTCCTCTGGATAGATACACAGGAGTGGGATTGCTGGTTCAAATGGTAGATCTTCTTTCAGTTCTTTGAGACATCTCCATACTGTTTTCCATAGAGGTTATACTTTACATTCCCACCAGCAGTGTATAAACATTCCCTTTTCACCACATCCATGCCAACATCTATTGTTTTTTGACTTTTTTTTTTTTTTGAGACAGAGTCTCGTTCTGTCACCCAGGCTGGAGTGCAGTGGTGCAATCAAGGCTCAGTGCAAGCTCTGCCTCCCAGGTTCACACCATTCTCCTGCCTCAGCCTCCCGAGTAGCTGGGACTACAGGCGCCCGCCACCACGCCCAGCTAATTTTTTGTATTTTTAGTAGAGACGGGGTTTCACCATGTTAGCCAGGATGGTCTCGATCTCTGCCATGGTGGCGGTGTAAGGTAAAACACACACTAACTCTTAAAGCCCTGTCCCACCATGTAAGACGTTTAAATATCCTGAAGCCTCCAAACTGTGGGGGAAGCCTAACTCACATGTAGAGTTCAGAAGTGAGCAGGTGTTCCAACTGATAGTCCTGTCTGGACCCAGCCTTCATGTCATCCCCACCAGGGCACTCTAGATAATTCCACTCTCCAGTCATACCATTCTTCCCAGCTGAGGCCGCAAATATAATAGGGCAGAGACAAAGTCATCACTACTTTGTACCGTTTGAATTTCTGACCCACATAATCTATGAGTAGAGTAAAATGGCTGTTGTTTCATACTTCTAAGTTTGGTATAGTTTGCTATATAGTGTAGGAAAACAGCTTATTGCATGGCAAGAGTAATGCCATCTTGAAGCAAAACCACCATAATGACTAATGTCTGACTCCTGCAGCAAGGTTAAGAAACACCTATAGTATAGATAACCCCTAATAAAGAAGCAATGCCTGTGGCATAGATAATCCCTCATAAAAATACTTAACTAACTTCCCCAGTGATGAGTTTCACAAGAGGGTTGAAGACATGACCAGTTGCACATTTTACCAAAAAAAGCTTGCTAAATAAGGAATACTCCCTGGAGGGCAGGTATGGGGATCCACTGCCTAGAGGCCATCCCGAGACATGGCTCCTGTTCCTAAGTTTCTCTTAAATGTTCCTCTCAGAGAAACTGCATTTGTCAGTCTCTTTCTTCAGCCTCTCAACTCCCTCAGCCTTTGTGGTTAGGTTAGCATAGACCTGCTCACTGTGGAACATACAGCAACAGATAATCAGAACAGAATTGAGATAGTCAAAGCATCTCTGGCTATTTTTTATGAATGTAATGAGAGGAAGAAAGAGAACTAGTCCTCTGCCACTGTATGCTGTATGTGTTATCTCATTTAATCCTCACAGAAGTTATGAAAATTAAGGATTATTTTTCCCACCATTTAGGCTCTGAGAGGTTTAAAACAACTTGCCCAGAGATGAAACTAAAATCTGCACCTGGGACTATTAGACCCCATAGATCTATCACATCTCACTTCTGCTCAATTGTCCAGAATCAGCTACATGTTCCCAGAAGTCACAGAACCACTGCAAGTAAAACCAGCTTTTACATTCAATGAGTTGCTTTTTGAGCACCTCTCTCTGCCAGATATTGTGCTCAGTGCTCATATCAAGTGAGCAAAATAAGCTCATATTGGTCCCTTTCTCCAATCTTCTGTCTGCTCTTGTTGACCCATTTTTTTCCACACCAGAGGTAGTTTTTAAAATCCACATCTGTAAGATATTCCCCCTGCTTAAACTATTGCAGGCGTTTCTCTCTAGCCCATGCCACAGCGATTCACAAACTTGATCCAATAACTGGTGCCAAGGCTGACTGCATGAAAATCAACCAAGGCATGCTATGGGAATAGAGATTCCCAGTCTTTGCTTGCAGAGATTCTGATTCAGGAAGCTCCCCAGTGGCTCCTGTGTGCAGCCATGTTGGCAAACGCTGGCCAAGAGGTTAACATCAAATTCCTCCACACGGCATATGAAGTCCAGCATAATCTGACCCCTACTCAACCCTCTAAACTCAACTTCTGCTACTCCTTCGCCTAACACATCATTCCACAGACACATCTTTGAGGCCTCCCGGTCTCTGGATATTCTGTTCCTTACACCAGAAATGCATTTCCCTCACTGAACTGTTTGATGAAATCATCTGCTCTTCCCTGAGCATTCCCTGGCTCTCCTTACAAACAGAGTCAGTGTCCTTTCCCTGTATTTCCATTACCCTTCATACCTATCTCCAGTCACTTAACTCAGGCTAAGTGATGTGCTGAAGCCAGGGACCCAGGCTTATTCACTTTAGAATCCCCAGGGTTAGCACAGTGCCCCATTTATCAAAGATAGTCAACAAATGTTTGCTGAATGAATAACCCAATGTGTTTCCTTTCAGCTCTAGCTGCCAAGAAATGCAGAGCCAAATTCAGTTACCAAGTATAGTAATTAGCTCATCCCAGGTGCCTGGTAACATCTGCTCCCTGCTTCTTTGAGATGGTCTCTGTTCTCTTTTTAGCCATAATTGTCCTATTTCACATTAGGTTTAATTTAGTATGTTCTTTCACATCCTTTTGAAAGAAGGTGGGATATAAGTTCTGAATAAATCAATAGATACAGAATTCCTCAAAAGACACCTGTGTTGGGATAGCATAAGGGTAAGGGGGGAAAATTACTGGAAAATATGCTATGTTTCTCAAATCAAATGATTAATACTTCTTCATGTTTTCTTTAATGAATAAAAATAAATAACTGTGAGGAAATACCCATTCAGATGAAAGCTTATTCATTTAACAAATAGTTACTGAGCACCTACTTTGTATAAGGCATACTGGTGACATGAACAGCGAAGACATGATTAAGATCCTAGCAATCAGAGTTTACTGTAGGGTAGGTTAGAGGAGACCTGTATATAAACACACTCTTGCAAATGATAAAGTGATCATGTCTATACTAAGAATGCAAGAAGAGAATGGATTTCTACCTGGTAGAGTCCGAGAAGGCTTCACTGAGGTCATACAGTCTGACCTGGGCCTTAAACGATGCATAAGATTTAGACATGTAAAAAAGCCTTGGTCTTAGAAGGTCTGCCTCTGTCTAGCTTTTTTAAGTAAGAATGTATGGCAAACTATGGGTTGGCTGGATGAGACTAATACTTATCGAACTCTCATTTAATATAATGCCTGGTGTAATATATGCACCAGGCATTATATTACATGGCTTATTATGTTTTTGGTCTTCAAATAACCCTATGAGCTAAACAGATAAAGAAACTGAGCCTTAGAAGTTACATGACTTGCACAAGGTCACACAGTCACATGTGCCAGAGCTGACACCCAATCAAGGCAGACTCTAGGGCTTTACACTTAATCCCTCCCAGACACTCATTCAAGGAGCAAAGATTTATACTTGGGAGCAGGAGATGAGACCAGAAAGACAGGCTGAGGTTGGATGGCAAAGGCCTTCAAGACCAATATAAGGACTGTGACTTTCATTCTGTTAGCAATGCAGAGTCACTGATGACTTTTTAAGAGGAGAAAAAGATGATAAATTTTACAGGCATTATAAGATTAATAAATGAATTACTAAGTGAATCAATGAAAGAATTTTTAGGGTAAATTAATCAAGCATCAGCATAATAATAGATTGAAGGAGTGAGATATTGAAAAAATGAAACCAAGAGATTTTTTTAAAAAACAAACAACAGCAACAAAAAACAAAACCAGGTAACAAAGGCCTGAATAGGACAATGAGAGAGAAAAGAAAGAACAAACATGGAGAATGATCAGACATGGATTAATGTCATGATCTGAAGCAACAGAAAGGACAGTGATGTGAGAAAAGCATGTGGTAGGAGAAGAGATTCAGGGACTAGCAGGAGCCTCATGGAGCTGTTCTACAGGATGAGGTCAGGAGAGAGGTCAGGGGAAAAGTGATGGAATTAGAAATCATGAAAACCATGACATGAAGAAAATTTCCAAGACCAAGTATATCAAGATAAAATACAGAGAAACACAGCCTAAGATGTGAGGAGAAGAAGGGGAATCAGAAAATGCCAGGTGGTAGAAATGAAGCCAAGAAGAGAGGCCTCTTAAGATGAAGGGAAAGTGAGGGGGGAAACGCAGGCAGGGAAGGCTTTGAGAAAGAGAACTGACGAAAGGCCATCTAATCTATTAAATGAGAAGTGACTGTTAAGACAGGTCATGGTAGATGAAAAGGAAAAAGCCAACTAACAAGGAGATGAAGAATGCTGGAAACCGACAAAAGTGTAATACAGGTCAGGGGTTGCAAACCCAGATGGGGCCAGATAGATAACACACAAGGATAAAGCAGGCTGAGTGCAAGACGGTCATGCAGCACTCTGGGTCTTTTACTTCCCACATTTGACAGAGGCATCGGTACACTGAAATACTTCTGTATCTAAGAAAAACAAGGGTGCAAGGCAATGATAAATGACAACTGACACTTTGTCTAAGCGTCAAAGACAATAGGGAATGGTGGGGTCTGTGGTGAGCTAGAGAATGTATACCCCATCTGAAGGCAGAAGATGCAGAAACTCAGCTCCAACAGACTGTCGTCGTGTGAGAATGCAGACCCAGTGTTACCAGTTCCCCGATGTGTCAAGAGAAAGAGAAATTTAGATTTTTATGCAAATCTCCCAAATTTTAAGCATTGGAAAGAAAACATGACATAGGCCAACAAAACAGGTTTTCAGGCATAATCCAGCTCACTGCCTGCCAGTCTGAGACCTGCTGAATTCACTATGTCTCCATTAAGTTTAGCAATGAAAAATGAGAAGGTAGAATGGTAGAACTGGGGGAAAGGCTTTTTGTTTGTTTCAGGATTAGAAAGAACTGAGTATTTTTGTTGGCTAACAGGAAAGAAAGCCTAATGATCAACAGAAAGAGATTTGAAGTAGCATGAAAGGGGGTGCAAACTAACATAACAAAGGTTTGTTTCGTTGTGTTGGTTTCAGTATGCATTTTTTGATTAAAAATCTTTGTTAAGTACTATTTAGAATTAATTGATCAACAAGAAGTGACAATCGTATGAAACATGCTATTGTTACTTCATTTTGTAAAGAAGCTGGCCCCGCTGGCAGCTAGGATAATTTTATTATTGAAACAATGCTTGTGATGTGCCAACGGGGACTGTCATCATGGATAAAGAACATGTCACTGAGCAGCTAGCACCCCTCTTTACAAACAATGGAAACACCCCTTCTGTGAGAAGGAACTTGGATTTGGTACTAAAAATTCCCGTTTCTTATCATTTGGAAGCTGGTTAATGTCTTCAGTGTGCCAAGAAAATAAAGCCCGCATGTGTCCAATTGTCCTGGTAAAGCTGCCAGTTCTTGTTGTCCAGCTTGGCTCAGTGAAAAGAGGGGAGGCAAAAGAAAGCCACAGACAGTCTGTAGATTTCAGAAGCCATGACATGAGGGACGTGACTCTCAGGCTGATCGCTGGTCCTGGATTCTGAAAGCCCATCAATACCTCCTCTTTCCAGATGAAACTAGGGCAAATTCAGATGGCACAAGTAGATTGTCAAATTAATTTTATGTATTTTTCAACCCAGTTTCATAGGAAGACTGGAGATCTAGTGGACAAAAAAGGAAGGAAGGGAGCGAGTCATGGAGGCATGTTCCTTAAATGCCTTTCAAACCCTCTAAAGGAATAATCCACCTCTAGTATGTTGGTGCTTTAAAATGTTGACTTTCTTCTCCCTGGTTTTCATGGGTCCTGCCCTACATACCCAAACTAATTCCCCATTATTCCTAAAGTATGTTCCCTGCTCCTGCAGGCCAGCTAGAATGGTGATATCCTACAAAGACAATATCTGTTTATTTATTAAATATTTATAGAGTACATATTATGTGCCAGACACTATACTAGGTGATGGGGATCAATAGTGAATGACACAATCATGGTCCCTGCCCTATTAATGCATACCAGGTTCAGTTCTACTTCTGCCATCACTCATATTGTTCTCTGCAGGAATGCTTACCCTCCTTCTCTCTGCCTGGAAATACTCCACATTCCTTCTCTTCCAATAATCCTTCCCTATATATTACCAATTCATCAACTTCTTCTCTGAAACTCATCAGCTCTTATGAGCCTATAAAAGTAATGTAGCATTTAATGATACACTTCCCTGTGTCACCTGCCCTTGTCTCATGAAACTTTTCTCCCCAGTGAGGCCATAAAGCCCTTGAGGGAAGAAACCATGTCCTTTATGTCTTCTCTGCCTTCCTTATGGACTAACACAAAACTTGGTGCATTTTAAGAATGTATTGCAGATGATTACTTTAAACATGGAATTGAAGAGTAGTTCATAAACCCTTTGTATTAGTTCCCTATGGCTGCTGTAACAAATGTAACTTAAAATGATTTGTCACAAACTTGGTGACTTAAAAACATAGGAATGTATTCTCTCATTGTTGTGGAGGCCAGAGTCTGAAATCAGTATCATTGGGCCAAAACCAAGGTGTCAACATGGCCATACTCCTTCATGAAGGTCTAAGGGAGAATCTGTTTCTTGCCTCCTCCAGCTTCTGGTGGCTACCTGCATTCTTTGGCTTGTGGCCACATCATTCAAGCTTGGCCTCTATGGTCATGTTGCCTTCTCCTCTTTTGTCTATGTCAAATCTCCCTCTGCCTCTCTCTCATAAGGATGCCTGGGATTGCATTTAGGGTCCACCTAGATGATCCAGGATAATCTCCCCATCTCAAAATCTTTAAATTAATCACATTGGCAAAGGCCCTCTTTCCTTGTAAGGTATCATTTCCAGGTTCCTGGGATTAAGGCCTGATTTATGTGGGGCCCATTATTCGGCCTTAGATTTAGGACTTTTGATTTAATAAATCTGTAGCAAACAACCAAATAAAGTCAATTAAAATCATGAAGAATAGTCTCTCTCTTATCCAGGGATCTCTTATCCAGGAAATTTAAATATACAACAGCTAAGAATCAGAAAATAATGCAAAATAGATATCACAGAGTCTGCCAGTAGGCAAGACATCCTAGGGTTAAAATTTTTTAGAAGGATTCACTAATGGGAAAGCAATAGTTTGAAATAAGTCAAAAGCATATTATTTTTTAACATGTCCCTCAGGATTAAAAGAAGACTATTTCAAAGTAGGATACCTGGGAAGACCATAAAGTCAGATTAATTTTTTTTCCTAGGGAAGAGAGACTTCCTAGTGGTATTCAGCTACAAAACCAATCTTTTCCCACCTAAAACTGCAGGTAGAGAAAATATCCATTCCCTTTAGGAAAGTGGAAAGACAATTCAGGCCAGGTAGACCACAGGTAAACTTTGTTGTTCAGTGTAGTTTGGACCTCAGCATGACCAGAGAATAACTCAGCCACTGGGTTATTGACTGTCTGTTCAGGAGGCTAAGACAGAATCTCTAAGAAGGTGCTTCCTTAGGAACGTGAAATCCCAAAGAAGATTGCCTAAAGTCTGAATACAGTTTTAAAAGAGATGAATGATTATCAGGGAGTGTGGTCTAAAAAGCAGCAAAATTCTAGTTTTTAGAGTTCAAGTTGTACAGGATTGAGTTGTGCTACAATAACTGACATGATGCAAACCCAGAGGTAGTTTTTAAGGTCCCTGCTTACATGTACATGAAGAGACAAACAGTGAAAAACTTCAGGCCACAGGGAACTCTGAGGTTCAGGAACAACTTTCTTATAAGAAGGCACTGCTGGTCAAACCAACCCAATCAACATGTAATTAGTTGAGATGTTAACTTCATTGGCTTAGTAAATCTAGTTATCTTTCTCGTAGCAAGATTTGGGTATGCTTAGTTATTACCTTTATTTTTAATGTTCTAGTGAAAGAATACCATTCATGGTCCACAATAAAAATGTAAGTCCTCAGTGGCACCCGGCCATCATCCATTCACCCTGCAGGTTCCTCTAGTGCACTGGTGCAGGATGGTATCTCCAGGGCCCACAGGTGTCACTGCTTTTGAGCTGGTGAAGGTAATGACTACCCTGAGTCATCAAGAACAGGGCATATTGTGGTCTACACTCTTGTTGATAAGGCAGGAAAGTATATAATGCATTTTTAAATAATTTTCCACAGACACTTTTTTTTTAGTGTTTTTAAAAGAAATTTTTTTTCAGCTATCTGGAAATTTTTCTTAGGAAAAACATCTCTCCTGAAGAAACCCGATCAAAGAGGCAATTCGTCACTTTCATTGTTGTGACTCAAAGCAACTTCCTCTGACTCCTCAAGACCCCAGCGAGGATCTCAGTGTAATTCTCATCTTAGTGTGGACTTTAAATCATTTTCACATCATAACATGTCAACTGTTTACCCTCTTTAATCTCAGTCTTGGAGCTAGAAACATAAACATCCTTCACGGAGGCAGCTTTGTTTGTCCAGACCCTGTCCCCTGGAAAAGTTATGATCAGCAGGAAATGAAAACAACCAGCATCGCTTTTGTTTTCATTGATATTGGTGACATTTTGAAAATGGAACACCTAAAGCCAAACCAAATCCCGGGCCTCATTCTGACCAAAATCCGAATCAAGGAACTTCACGCGGAACATTAAAAACTCAATTGTCTCCAGCTACAGCTGAATGAAAAGCTCAGATTAAAACTGGCAACGATTTACTTCCTACAAACATGCTTTGTTTCTGGCTAACTTGTCAGCTCATAAAAAACGCCTCTGTACAAGCAGCTGTCTCATTCAAGACGCTGAATCCTTTCATGGTCGTCAATACAAATGTGTTACACAGAACCCAGTCCAGGACCCTTGCTCTAAAACCCTGGCCCAGAGTGTGGGCCTCTCTGCTTCCCTGGTATGCCTTTCTTCTAATTTGATGACTTGCATTTTCAATAAATGGTTATAGAAAATGCCATGCTCTTCATGGAATCCCCTCATCATGCTGCTTCCCAGAAGCCTGTTTATGGAAGAAGCCGGCCCCAGAGGCAAAACAGAGGAGGTCTCTGAAGTTTCCAATTCTTAATCCTAGCTCTTGCTCTTAGCGGGTTTTGGCCAATTTAATGTCTTTATATCTTTAAATCTTTCCTTAGTGAGTTGAGCAGCTTGCAGTGACCACTTTCTCCCTAGCTAGCTTGCTAGGGAGAAATCAAATCAAAATTGTGGCAAACCATTTTGCAAATATAAAGCAGCTAATGAATAATGTAATGTCTTTCCCAATGAGCCAGTAAATAAATTGATGACACATCTGAGATGCCTCATTACTTCCTGGATTATTTAGAGAGGCACTGTCAACCTAACTTCAATGTCAATGGTAATATATGCCATTGCACAGACTGGAGAGTGGACAGTAGCTTAAAATAAAGAGCCCCTTTTACTATTCCTGATTCTGCTTTGCTCATGTTCCTTCACTCACCTGGAATGACCTCTTTTCTCAGTGCATGCTGCAAGTCTTCTCTGAGAACTAGTACGCACTCATTCCTTCAAAGCTCAAGCTCTGTGAAACTTCATTAGCTCCGACCTAATGGGAAGACAATTCCAGGTGCTTGAAATTCTCACACGTAATTCCCAGTTTTGACATGCATTGGTTGTGTGACCTAGGAGATGTCACTTCACGTCTCAGAGCTCCAGTTTTCTGAACTGTTAAAACAGGACTAGGAGTGCCCTCCTTGCAATTATAGGATATTCCCCATCCAGGCTCATTTCGGTGTACAGTTAGGGGATCAGTAAAGATTGAAACAACACAGTTGCCCTGTGGCAGTGTCTGTTTAGGCCCTCTCACCGGAGCCTTCGGTTGATTCCTCACGGAGCAGAATATATAGGAAACATCTTAGCTGAGGCAAAAGACATACAAAAATCTTTTTTTGAGTGTATATTATGTAGTAGATATGGTTCCATAGTTGTTATGGGCTAAATTATGTTCCCTTAAAATTCATATGTTTAAGTCCTAATCTCTAGAACCTCAACATGTGACTGTATTTTGAGATATGGTCTTTAAAGAGGTAGTTAAGGTTAAATGAGGTCATTAGAATGATTCTGAATTCAGTATCACTGGTGTTTTTCTAAGGCCAGACGATCAGACACAGACATACGAGAAGACAATATAAAGGCATAGGGTGAAGACAGCCATCTACAAGCCAAGGAGAGAGACTTCAGAAGAAACCAACCCTGCCGACACCTTAATCTTAGACACCTAACCTCCAGAACTGAGAGGAAATAAATTTCTCTTGTCTAAGCCGCCCAGTCTGTGGTATTTTGTTATGACAGCTCAAGCAAACTAATAGTCACTGACCTCCTACTTTTCAGAAACTATCCCCCACTTAAAACATCTACACAATTTCAAATTTAATAGACTTTGTTCACTGGTTTTTTTGTTGTTGTTTTTGGTTTTGGTTTATTTTTTTGAGACAGAGTTTCACTTTTGTCACCCAGGCTGGAGTGCTGGCACGTTCTTGGCTCACTGCAACCTCCGCCTCTCGAGTTCAAGCGATTCTCCTGCCTCAGCCTCCCGAGCACCTGGGAACAAGCACGTGCGCCAACACGCCCAGCTAATCGAGTAACTTTTTTAAACCCTATTTCTTACACTAATCAATGACACTCAGCTGTATCATCTGGAACCACACAAGGTTTAGCCTTGCCTCAACCATCAGATCCTTTCAGAGATTCTTCTTACCACTAAGACATCTAACCTCCCTGGCCACGTACACTTCTTAGCATACCACGTTCTCTACTATGTATCGTTTCTCTTCCTCTCGCTCTCTCTTTTTTTTTTTCCTCTCTCTCTCTCTCTGAAATCCTATGCTGACCTCAGGCCTCCAAACCATAGGCTAGAAAAAGAAGCCAAATAAATCTGATGCCTGAGAGGATGATGATGATTCACTTTTTTTCTCCAGAGTTCATGACTTTGGAGTTGTCTCCCCTATGCATAGGGAAGCAAGCCCTGGGGGAAGTAAGTATCTCTTACAGATGATTCATACTACCTTCCACTCTCCTCCTCCAATTTCCCTGGAGTAGAGGAAGAAGAGAATGACGAACAACAGCAGCAGACCTCTCATCTACCAACCACTCCCCCCACTGCAATGAGATGAGACTCAGGGAACACGTTTGAGTAATTTGAGTACTTAACCCCTTTTAAGTTAGGCAACAGGGAAGGACGTCCAGGACAGGCACTTAACCAGCCTCTCCTCTCTGGCTGATACCGGTGCCAACCTTGACTCCTCTCTTAGCTTTTCACTGTCAGCACTTGATCCCAGGGCACTAATGGAGTAAACCAGACCACCCTCCTACCTGCTGGGATGCCGCATCCACCTTTTCCCCAGCACAAGTCTGGAAGCACTGAGTGCATTTCACAGCTGTGTATACAGGCTTGTGTGTGTTTTGCTTTGATTGTAAAGCAAGGTCTAGAGTGCTCCTGTTTTATTAATGTTTAGATGAGTGTCCTGGAGCCATGGAGTAAAGCTGAATTAAAACTAAGAAATACCATTTAGCTTTTTATTGTTACTTCCAACTGAAAGCTACTGTAATTGTTACAAGTACCTATACAGCATCTTACATTTGTATTATCCTTTACAGTTTAGAAAGCACTTTTGCATACATTTGATCTAATAATCCAGGGCAATTTTTTTTATCTTGTTATCAATGAAAAACTGAAGTTTGGGGAAGTAAATGATGTACGTGCTCAAAGTGTCACAGCTACTAAGTGACGGAGCTGGGACTCTACCACAAGTCTTCTAAAGCTTCTGTGTTCTGTGACCTACAGCAGGCTTTGGAATTTATATATAGAGATCCAAGAAATATCCATACTATGCCAGACACAGTAATAAGTGTCTTCATATTTTTGATCTGATATGAACTCCACAGCAACCCTGAAATGATCACAGGACTACAAAAATTTCCATTTATCCAAATACACGTGTACTACATGAAGAGGGCTGGGGAAGAGGATGAGTAATGGTAATAAATGAGTCCAGAGAGACAAAGATAATTAGATGAGTGTTTATTATTCCCATTTAACATATAAGAAAAAGGAGGTTGAAAGAGGATATGTGAATAGCCAATGGAAGAATTTTAGTTGGAACCTAAAATTCCAAAAAGCAATGAATTGATCATTCCAAAAGCATTGATTCGATTCACCAACACCTGGCTGAGCTCTTTTGAATTCTAGCATCTGTACTTTTCATAAAAGAAGGTGATGAAAGGTAACCCAAGGAAGATCTGAAAAATAATTGAAGTACAGATGCAAAAATACCAATGGGCACTGCCTCACACACAGACAATTACAGCAAAATAGCCCGAGTCTGGTAGAATTAACCTCATACCAACTAAGGGAGCAGCTTAATATCTCCTCTTGTCAGAGATTTTTCCAGATGAAAGAATTAAAGACAAGCCCGGGTCAGAATAATAAAGCAGGTAAGAACTTGTATTGAACAAAGACAGAGAACCATTCTTGTGATTGGCAAGCCACTGGTCATGGTTCAGTAACACAGTGAGATGGTCTCATTCCCTCTGTGACTCACATGATTCTCTTCCAGAAAGACTGTGCTGCCAGGATGCGAGTAGCTAGCTCAAATAATTGCAGGGTACTCTCTGCCACTGGGACTCTCGTTTCTATAAAGATTACATCTCTCCCTAATCAGAGGAGGGTTTTCATATGACCCAGCCAAAGAACCCGCCTTTGACATCTCAGGCAAATTAAGGGGAGATTTTGAGAAACAAGTGCAGGAAATTAAGATTCTGGTGGAGCTGCTCAGCTTATTTGAGAGGAGAATATAAACATAATAACTTACATGCCACTGTCACAGTGTTAAATCTCTGCTTGCCTCATCTTAATTAATCCTCACAACAACCCTATGAGGTAGGTACTATTATCATCTACATTTTAAAAGCAAGAGCACTGAGACACACAGAGGTTAAGTAACTTGCCCAAAGCCACACAGCTAGTAATGGCAGAGCCAGAATTCAAACCCAGGTGTGAAGGAGAGAAAGCAGATTCTGTTTATTACAGCATCACATGCCATCATCCTAGTTTTAGGGTCTCTAATGAAGGAGAGAGAAGAGACCTGGACATGCAGGGTGCTTTCCTCCCACAGCACCTTGTCTTCCCCTAGTTCCTATGTGAGCCCCTTAGCAATTCCATACAAAAAGAGAACAAACTAGAAATAGCGGGGAAATTGAATACAGCAGTGATATCACAACTGTTCACTCTATACATTCATTTTTGTTTTCTCCATCCCTGTTCTCCCATCTTTTTTGACAGGGAGAGACCAGAAGTTTCTATAGGAACACGTTTAAGCAAGAAGAAAGCAGAAACTGCATACTAAGGGTGGCAACCTCCATGTCTGGACTCGCTACCTCCCTGATCTACAAGGACCCCAGTTCCTTAGCATTCAGGGTATCCTATCAGTCAGTCTATGCAGAGATGGCTGTTTCTGGGCTATTTCTATACATTTCCTACTTCATTTGCATTTATTTTGCCTGCATGTCAGTTTCAGTAAATGCTTTAATTAATTATATATTTTAAAGTGCTTGATCATGTGCCATATAGAGACAGGGTACAATTTTTTAAATCAATGAGGGGGAAAATCACTTATAGGGCTTATCAGCTGGAACATTTGTGTTTCACATATAAAAGGGGGGCTAGGAAAGAAATACCCAAGCCCCAAAATACCCAAACTCTACACCTTTGCCTAGATGGGGTTTTGCCTTGCAACGAAGTTTGTTGTGAAAGCCCCCAGAGGTACAAGAATGAACCTGCTCGCTGGGCGCTGTGGCTCACGCTTGTAATCCCAGCACTTTGGGAGGCCGAGGGGGGCGGATCATGAGGTCAGGAGATTGAGACCACGGTGAAACCCCGTCTCTACTAAAAATACAAAAATTAGCCGGGCGTGGTGGCGGGCGCCTGTAGTAGTCCCAGCTACTCGGAGAGGCTGAGGCAGGAGAATGGCGTGAACCCGGGAGGCGGAGCTTGCAGTGAGCCGAGCTTGCGCCACTGCACTCCAGCCTGGGCGACAGAGCGAGACTCATCTCAAAAAAAAAAAAGAATGAACCTGCTCAAGCATGGAAACTTCAGGAAGTAGGAAGGAGTGATTGGCCCCTAAAAAAGCAGAACCAGAGATCTCCATCAAATATTATCTTGCTGCTTGGAGAAAAAGGCTATCCTTTACCCCTGGGTTATTGAAAGAAGCAAACTAGTAAAAATACAAGAAAACCAAAACACATGTGCCAAGGTCACAGCTGATTTGATCAGTCCTGCTTTCCTATAGCCAGACAAGTCTGGGTGTCTGGCAGACTCAGGCTTCTGCTCTGAAGCAGAGAGAAGGGAGGTTGTGGGCATTTCCCCGCTGTAAAAGGAAAAGCCAATGGAAGAGAGAGTGGGAGAGTAATCCCAGCTGCTCAGTCCAGCACCCGGCACATGGCTTTCCTGCCTAGCAATTGCACAGCAGCTACAGCATAAATAACAACAGTAGCAGGTGGCAAACAGAGGACAAAAATAACAATAGAGCGGGTGTGGTGGCTCACGCCTGTATTCCCAGCACTTTGGGAGGCAGAGGCGGGCAAATCACCTGAGGTCGGGAGTTCGAGACCAGCCTGACCAACATGGAGAAACCCAGTCTCTACTAAAAATACAAAAATTAGCCGGGCGTGGTGGCACATGCCTGTAATCCCAGCTACTTGGGAGGCTGAGGCAGAAGAATCGCTTGAACCCGGGAGGCAGAGGTTGCGGTGAGCCACAATCCGGCCATTGTACTCCAGCCTGGGCAACAAGAGTGAAACTCCGTCTCAAAATAAATAAGTAAATAAATAACAATAGCTACCATTTGTCGAATGCCTACTATGAGAACAGGTCTTTCACTGGGCATTTTTACATGTATTATATTTTTTCCTCATAACCTATATGATAAATGGTGTTATCCTTATTGCACAGTTGAAAAAGTTAATAGAAGATTAAAATACCTAGCTCAGAGGTGCATAGTTAATGTAAGAGTCAAGATTCAAACTCAGGTCTTTATGAATCTGAGGTTTAGGGGAAACCATCACTAGCGCTCAAGTTTGCCACTGTTTTCCGAGAATCAAGAAGCTGAATGAATCACAAATCACTACCACCAGTGATTCCAGCTGCCTGCCGCACCACAGCAAATGATTTCCACGGTATTACCTAGAGATTGCTACAAAACCTCACATCCCATAAAGCCTTTACATCTACCCTCTACTGCTGGAGGAAAAAATGTGTATCATTCTGCTCCTCTTCTGGGTCCAGATCTCTCACAAGTGCCTTCTAGTGACAGAATCTACATGGGACCACTGTTGGCAAAGAATTCTGAAAATGTAGTCCCCAGGCTACTAGCCCTGTGATAAGAGGAAGTCCTAGAATAGAGCAAGGATGAATCTGCATTGCCCAAAGGCATAGTCAGGGATATCACTACAACAATCCGGAATTTAGGAAAATGGGTAGACGTAGTTATAATCCACTACCGAAAACTCTACAATAGGGAAGGCATGGCTATACTTCAATGGAAGCAGCTGATGAACCAAAACCACAGACGAAATATTTTGGCCACTATTTTGCACCCTGACTAATATTCTCAAGCTAGCCAAGTACTTTTTTGCAGATTCAAAGTTTCAACAGCCTCCGGAAGGAAAGGAACGTGCAGCTGAAGTCTCTTTCCAGCCCTTCCTGTTCTTACCAGAGTCCCTTGTGAGAATCCTATGCACCAACAGTTTTAATTATTGGTAAAAGAATTCTGGGCTCTATTTTCCACTCTCAATGAAAATTCCTACCTGCTGGCTGCCTAACCCACTAAAAGCACTTTTCTGCTTACTCTAATTTCTTGAGGAAAGGCTTTAATTTTAATGACTGAATTAGCTGAAATGACTTAAGAGAAATTTGGGTTAATTTTTAACTTAATTTCAATGATCACAGTTACAGTCTATCCCTATAGCCTGAGGGCAATTACTTCCAATACTCATAACTCTTTCTTGACTCCATATTTCTCAATATTATGCTGATACTGCTAGTTCTTGATTTTTCCATTTAGATGTTATGTATTGACTGTCTACTATAAAAAATGAGGACTTTGCTTTCTTATCATTCAACACACACACATACACAAGCATACAACTCAGTTTTTCATTCATCCTCCCAAAATAACTTTTTGAGTTAAGTCAATATTCAGTATCACATTATTATGATATGACATTTATTCACAGCTGCATCATGTAGTTTTCTGTTACTATATATCTTTTCTTATAAACTTTTTTGTTTTCCTTATATTTTTCCCTCTTGCTTAAATTTTCAGTAATCACTAAGTCATTGGCCAACTTTCTACCATAAGGAATAATCAATCTCCTTTCAACAGGCTGAAACATATCTCTCGGTATTATATTTTCTTGGAGATAGCTCCAAGAAAATATAATACCGAGAGATATGTTTTGCTCTGGGGAACGAACGGCCACTCTCTTGAAGGTATCTCCAAGAAAATATGCTACTGAGAGATATGTTTTGCTCTGGGGGAGCAACCATTCTCCTGAAGGTATCTCCAAGAAATATGTCTGCTCTCTGAACTTACTGCCCAGCTACCATTCTGAGACAACCTGCTAATATCAGCCAGGGACTTGGACATTGCATCTCATGAAATGTTCCTGGGCACTCCCTTGAATCTCCTCTCCCCATGAGGTGGTGGTGGTGGTGGTGGTACTGGTGGTGGTAGTGGTGGTGGTGGTAGTGGTGGTGGTGGTGGTGGTGGTGGTGGTAATAGCTATGTTTTCCCACAGCTGGGCCAGAGATTCCCCTCCACATTCTGACTACCCCCTGCTCTTCTTCGATGATCCTACATGTGTCCTGGACATGTGAAAGTAGGGTGCTGGTGTATTCCAGAGCCTGAGAGCCTCCTAGTGCCCCTGTGGCCGGTCTGTCTGAATGGGAAATAATGAAGAGAAACCAAAATACAAATGTGTGTGAAGGGTTTCCAAGAACTCACGGCTTGTAATCCCAGCACTTTGGGAGGCCGAGGCGGGCGGATCACGAGGTCAGGAGATCGAGACCACGGTGAAACCCCGTCTCTACTAAAAATACAAAAAATTAGCCGGGCGTGGTGGCGGGCGCCTGTAGTCCCAGCTACTCGGAGAGGCTGAGGCAGGAGAATGGCGTGAACCCGGGAGGCGGAGCTTGCAGTGAGCCGAGACCGCGCCACTGCACTCCAGCCTGGGTGACAGAGCGAGACTCAGTCTCAAAAAAAAAAAAAAAAAAAAAAGAAGTTGTTATCCAAACCATTTCTGGAAATAGATGATAACATTATTTCCTTAAACCCAGGATGCCAGAAAAAGACAGACTGTAATAAATGGCATGATGTAAAAATTAGTTTCGAAATCCCAGTGTTTTTCTCTTTTTCAAGCCAATTGCTTTGTGCTAAATGATATCACCAGGGGTTTGTGAGTGAGTTCTGTGTAGGCCCAGTGCCCAAAGCCTTTTTCCAAATCCATTTTCTAAAATCACTGATGAGGCCATTGCTCCATGGAGTACAGACTCTGGCTCCTTTCCTCAAATTCAAACGTTAGATAATAAATACGCTATCACAAAAGTTTGGTTAGCTGAGGCTCCCTGGAAAGCCAAATAGCAAAACCAAAAAAAGCACAATTTTGCCATGTATTCCATGAAGAATACAAAATGCAACTGATTTAGACCTGGAGTGAGTGTCATTTCTCCCCATTGCACACAGAACACAGCCAAACCCTTCATTCTGTAAACATTTATATATACATATACATATATATACACACACACACACACATATCTATATATAGTAGTATGAATCATAATATCAGGCTTAGCTAACATTTTAATCACTAGCACTCTAATAAATGGTATTTCTGCCCTACTAAAAGTAGGGCAATAGATTTCCATGAGCCCCCTTCACTCTTAAAAAATTATATAAATCAATTTTAGAAGACTTTTATGTTCAAAGTACTTTTCTTAGGTGAAGAATAACTTACCTACAGTAAGACATATAACTATTAAGTTCACAACTTGATGGATATTTACATATGTAAACACCCATGTTACCACCAACCAGATAAAAATATAGACTATTTCTATCATCCAGAAAGTTCCTTTATGCCTGCATGTTATTTGGTTCATTTTTAATGGTAAACATACTTTATTGCTAACTTTATATTATGAGAATATTTGATTAAACAGAACTCTGACCATTCTAGGTAGAAAAGAAAACGAACATTTATTGAGCAAATGAAATTTTCTAAGCACTTTGACATTTCATGCTAATCCTGTTAGGTGTAATTATCTCCACTGAGCCAATGAGGAAACTTGGGCTCTGAGAGTTTAAGGGGCCTTTCCAATGTCTTACAGTCTGTAAGCAGCTCAAGGCCTTTTTTTTTTTTTTTTTTTTTTGAGACGGAATCTTGCTCAGTCCTGCACTTAATTGATCCTCCCACCTCAGCCTCCCAAGCAGCTGGGACTACAGGTGCACACCACCACGCCTGGCTAATTTTTAAATCTTTGTTTTGTAGAGATGAGGTCTTGCTATGATGCCCAGGCTGGTCTCAAACTCCTGGCCTCAAGCTATCCTCCTGCCTCAGCCTCCCAAAATGTTGGGATTACAGGCATGAGCCACTGTGCCTGGCCTGTTTTTTCCCTGTAATCACACAGCCAGGCAATATAGCTTACTGTATTTTGCAATTAAGAGAGAGTTTTTGTTTTCCGTGTGTGTGTGTGTGTGTGGTTTTTTTTGTTTGTTTTTTGGTTTTTTTTGGTTAAGTCTCATTTATGCCCAATACTAAAAAATGATAAAGGATAAATGAAATCCATAGAAAATCAAAAATACTTATCTACAGGTAACCTTAAAATATCTTTATTTATTAGTTTGCCTTAAAAATACCTTAAGAATAAGACCCAGCACTTTAGGAGGCCAAGGTGGGTGGATCTCATGAGCTCAGGAGTTTGAGACCAGCCTGGGCAACATGGCAAAACCCCATCTCTTCAAAAAATACAAAAATTAGCCAGGTGTAGTGGTACATGCCTGTAGTCCCAGCTACTTGGGAGGCTGAGGTGGGAGGATCACTTGAGCCCAGGAGGCAGAAGTTGCAGAGTGAGACCCTGTTTAAAAAAAAAAAAAAAAAAAGAATAGGAGGGAAAAAGAGAAAGATAGTGCCCATACCCTAACTATGCCTTAAACACAAAAAGATGTTGTTTTTTAATCTCTTTGAAATGGCTTACCTTTGATATTGATTTTCAAGTTCAAGGCCAGGAATAAAGGAACAGTGTTAACTAGACTCAAAACGACTTGCAATTCACCTGATCAACAAGACCAGGAACCAAGTGGCCCAGGTCATGGGAGTAGTGGTTTTGTGGGACCCTGGTTAGTGGTCCTTAAAGGCCGATTTTTGTGACCTCAGGGGTTTGTGATAAACCATCCCAGTTTGCCTGGGGCTGACACAGTTTTAGCAGTGAAAATCCAGTGTCCCAGACAAACTGGACTGGCTGGTCACCCCATGCATAGGCACCGCCTTTCTTTTTTTTTTTGGCACCGCCTTTCAAATCACCTTAACAAAATGTTGGTTTGATCTTTGGGATTCCCAAGGATGTTTAGGAAAGTGAAGAAAATCATAAATGCAAATTAAATCAATTTGTTCACCAAAAAGAGGTTTCTTTAAAGAGGACACCTAAATGCTTCTGCTTATAGACACATAAGAAATAAGAAGAATGCAGAAGCACTGTCTCATTGCTTCCAGGGAGAAGAATTTGGTGCTGGCTGACCAGGCAAGGATGGTAGTCTCTCACGGCATGCCCTTTTAGAGCCATTTGAATTAAATGGATGCGTATTCATGATTACACTAATTCAGTGTTGTGAAACTGTGTTCCTCAGCAGGCCTTGAGGGACCATAGGGTGGGGAATTAGGGAAGTAATAGAGATAATTGCAGACACCCTCCACCTGCTTCAAGTAGCTTTGTATTAGCTGTTTTACATTTTGTCTTCTTCACAAGATTTCATTTAAATAAAAGGTTTTATGATATTTTTAAAAGTCTGAAAACCATAGCGCTAGTCCTTTTACTTACAATCTGTAAACAGCAACCCTTTCTAAACAATCCTTTACAGAAGAGAGACACCAAGGTCTACTGAAAAACTGGGGACATGGCGTCAAAGGAGTCAGGTTCCAATCCTGGGTCCATACTTGCTATCTGTGTGACCATGAGCAAGTTTCTTTATACCCTGGGAGTCTTAGTACCTTCATCTGTTTTCAAAAAGTATATGTACCCGTGTGTAATATTAGCTCAAAGAGTTGTGAGAATTAAATGCTATACTACTCATGAACTAACAAGCACTGTACCTGTGTACATAGCAAATACTCATAAATGTCTAATCTGAAACTAATCAGTGTTAAAAAAGCATTAATGCAGAAGTAGGTTATTAAAATACTATGAAAAGGATGTGAAGAAAATAATAATACCACCTGCCAATGTTTATGTCAGGTTCTGTTCAAAGTATTTTATACTAATTAATTCAATTAATAAAACAGAGTGAAAGTTAGAGATGAGTGGAAGATTAAAGGAATGGAAAATTGGCCCTATGAGTTTATTGGACCAGAGATGGGGATAATGGTTTACATTAGGACAAATGTAATCTCAACTGATCTGTAGGAGATCTCAGCTGAAAATAAAGAAGAAATTATTTGGCTATCAAGCGAATCAAATGCTGGTAAAGAGTTTGTTAGGTACTGTGACTCCACAAGGCCATTTGCCTAGGGAGGAAGCTGAAGTATGAGGAAGCCAGGAAAGGGACAAAGAGGCCGATAGGCTAAATCCAAGTTGGCAGAGTGTGGCCTAGATGAGTGCCCTGCCCTAGAAGGAAAGCCGTAACCAAATGCCAAGCCGAGGGACCACAATGAGAAGGTTGCCCGGTCAAAAAACTGAGTCATGAGTCATGGGTTGGGGCATAACACCCCGAAACAGCATACCAAAGGCAAGAAGGCAGGGTCTGAAAAAGCCAGCTGGGCAATGTGTGAATCTCAGCAGATTATCAACAGCTCTGCCCTACATCTCTTGCAGCCATGCAGTTCATTGTAAAGCAGTCCTATCTGTGAATTGTTAGCTCATACCAAGACTCTTCCAGGAAAATTTACTGAGCTAAATAGGTGCATGATTGGCCAGTTGCAGTGGCTCACACCTGTAATCCTAGCACTTTGGGAGGCAAAGGCATGCAAATCACCTGAGGAGTTCGAGACCAGACTGGCCAACATGGAGAAACCCCATCTCTACTAAAAATGCAAAAAAAATTAGCCGGGCATGGAGGCACATGTCTGTAATCCCAGCTACTAGGGAGTCTGAGGCAGGAGACTCGCTTGAACCCAGGAGGCAGAGGTTGCTGAGAGCCAAGATCATACCACTGAACTCCAGCCTGGGTGACAGAGCAAGACTTGTCTCAAAAAATAATAATAATAAGTAAAATGACTTCTCTAAATGGTAGCTATTTATCCCCTCTTATCTCAAAACAGTTTGGGTAAGGTAATCACAATGTATTTTAGAATTCTGTGAAAAACATGGAAGAGATGAATAAAAGAGGGTGGGACAAAGAAAGGGACTAAGAATTTTTTTTGGCCTGGTGTGGTGGCTTACGCCTGTAATCCCAGCACTTTGGGAGGCCAAGGCAGGTGGATCACAAGGTCAGGCATTCGAGAACACCCTGGCCAATATGGTGAAACCCCGTCTTTACTAAAAATACAAAAATTAGCCAGGCATGGTGGTGCCTGCCTGTAGTCCCAGCTAATCAGGAGGCTGAGGCACAAGAATCACTTGAACCTAGGAGGCAGAGTTTGCAGTGACCCAAGATTGCGCCACTGCACTCCGGCCTGGGCAACAGAGCAAGAGACTCTGTCTCAAAGAAAAAAAAAAGATTTTTCAATTGCCATTGATAAAAATTTTATTTTTAAGTTTTAATATGAGTAACCCATCTAAAAGTGGGAATAAATAAAAATCATACTGTTAACCTAGTACAGAGGTTCTGAAACAGCAATCCATGCAGACTACGTACATCGGAATCGCCTGAGAAGTCTTTTCTTGTTTTTGTTTTTGTTTTTTGTTTTGTTCTTTGAGGTGGAGTCTCTGTCACCTAGGCTGGAGTGCAGTGATGTAATCTCAGCTCACTGTAATCTCTGCCTCCTGGGTTCAAGCGATTCTCCTGCCTCAGCCTCCCAAGTAGCTGGGACTACAGGTGCCCACCACCATGCCCGGCTAATTTTTGTACTTTTATCAGAGACGGGGTTTCACCATATTGGCCAGGCTGGTCTCAAACTCCTGACCTTGTGATCCACCCATCTCGGCCTCCCAAAGTGCTGGGATTACAGGCGTGAGCCACTGTACCCGGCTGAGAAGTCTTTTTAAAAATATATTCCCAGTTATTTCCCCCAGACCTATTATATCACAATTTTGGAGAATGGGTCTGGTTATCTGTATTTTTTAAAGCTCCTTGGGTGTTTCTGACATACAAATAGATTTGAGAACTTCTGATTTTGTAGACACTCTCAGTGTTCGAGGCCTTTTACCAAAAATTAGTGACAGCTTTTTACCCAGCCACCTGCTTAGGGTACTAGGACAGCAGTGTTGGTTTGTTCTATTTGATTCAGGTACTTCCCAACAGTAAGAGAAAACTTTTTTTTAACACAGGACCTGATGAGAAAAATGAGACAATATATAAGGAAATACAAACTCCTATGATAAATGAATTGAATCCATATACCTTACTTACTGTAAGCAAAAATACGTAAGGTAAAATATAAATAATCACAGGTTTAAATGCCCTCCTCTCTAGAACACTGGTAAAGCCCTTAGCCAGGACCACTTGGGAGAGAAACTGTCCTTATCTGAGTCCAAATCTGCATCTTCTTTTATAGTTTTCATCCATGAAGGTCTTTTTTGGCTGCTTCCTGTTGTCAGTGCTAATATGCTCATTGTAAAGAACTTTTTTATGTCTACAATTACTCAAAGTCCAATGCCTAATACACAGGTTTTCTTCCATTTAAGTCATCAACTATATTTCTAGTATTGTTCCAGTCTCTACTTGTAATTGCTTTTGTACAAGCCTATATAACCAAAGAAACTTCTAAAGATACAGTCCTCTTATATGACCACTTTCAAATGGAAGTGTTCTGCTCGAAGCTTCAGATCTTTCCTCAGGTGAGGCAGAGAGAGAAATCACTTCTAAATTGAGCATTTAGTCTTTATTACTATATTCCTTATATCACAATGTACTATAAATGGCTCCCTTATCTTGCATTTATCCCAAGGTACTATAAATTTATGTTTAATTATTTAATTCTTTATCTCTACCATGAGTTATAATAGGTCTAGGAAGAGAGGGAGCATCTGTATTGTCTATTGTTGAATCACCTATACCTAACTTGATGCCTGGCTCACATAAATGTTTCATAAATATTTGTTGAATTGAAGAATGGATGGATGGATAATTGTTCCCTGCTTTTCCACAGAATATTTCCTACAAAGTTACTATCCACCCTTGAGGCCCCAGAGAACAGACAGGGTAGCACATTCATTTGTGTGTGTCCTCAGCACTGAGCCCAAGGGCTGACACACAGTAGTTGTATAGTGAATGTTTGATGAATGACTGAATAACCTAAGGCAGAGTTCACCAAGCCATATGATTCATTGCCTTGTTGTTCAATACCTTCCACAAAAGAATCGCCTAAGCTTGTATATAATCTGAATCAAATCAGAAAATTCAGCAGAAATTCTCCGAACATGAATAGTCTGGCTTGTGAAACAGCTGAATATCTAAATATTCCCAAGTTCCCAAATTGTATGTAGACTAAATAATTTGCAACCGGGAATTGTCCTTGTTAGGGAGATTAGTGCTGAGAATATCCCAATTTGTACACTACTAAGTCCAAGAAACAAATTACATGTCCATTTGCCAGAGCCATGGTTTCCGTATGGCATTATCTCAGATGAGTCAGGACCAAAGAGGTCATCGGTATCAGAAATGCAGTGACTGATTTCCTGCACCATTGAAGGCTGAGAAATAGGATTTGGGAATTGAGCTTTATAGTCCAAACATTCCTTCCATCACCTTACCCCCCGTATATGCATGCACTCAATTGAAGTCAGATTACTCAGGCTGACTATAAAAAGCAAGATTTTCCTGTTTCCACTTCTAATATAAAATAGCCACCTATAGGAAATAAAACATGATTCACAGGTAAATACCCTATTGTTAGTGAGTCAATAAACATGAATCAGTCGTATACTTATAAAGACAATCTGAAAGAATTTGAGGCATAGGATAACAAAAATTAGAGCTCACATCTATTGAACATTTTGTTGTTCACAAAACATTGCACTGACAATATGGAATATATGACAGTCAATTTTAGGTGTCCATTTGACTGGGTTGTGAATACCCAGGTAGCGAGCAAAACATTCCCGGGTGTGTCTGTGAGGGTGCTTCTGGAAGAGATAAGCATTTGAATCAGTAGACTTAGTAATCAGCAGACTTCTATCTGGGCTCTCAACTGACTAGATGATGACCACCCACATTCTCTGGATAAAAAGCCAGAGGGAGAGTGAATTCATTCTCTTCTGGGTTGGGTATAGCCATCTTGTCCTGCCCTCAGACATTGGAACTCCAGGTTCTCAGGCCTTCAGCCTTGGACTGAGAGTTGCACCGTTGGCTCCCCTGTTCCCAGGCCTTTGGACTCAGACAGAATTACACTACCAGCTTCTCTGGTTCTCCAGCTTGCAGACAGCATATCAGGATTTCTCAGCCTCTATAATCACATGATCCAATTCCCTTAATAAATTCCCTATCTATATATATCCTATTGGTTCTCCTTCTCTGGAGACCTCTGACTAATACAGAATATATCTTTTAAATCTCCACACTAACCCAAGAGGTAAAGTCTATTATTATCACCATTTTATAAATAAGAAAACTGACATCCATAGAAGTCAAATAATTTTCCCCAGATAACACATGATATAAAAGAGGGGCCAGGATTTAATCCCAGAGAAATAAAAAGGTAAAAATCTAAGCCAATCATTTAACATCTGAGTCAAGAAGCAGAGAAAAAATCAGTGAACACCTTTAGAAGTTCTTTTGGGGTTAAGGGAGTCTGGCATACAAGTAGGATTTCCACTTCTACGCAGTTCAGACAGGAAAGGACATGGTCCCAAAGTGGTAGGTGTGGTTGGGAATACAACCAATTTGAATCAAAAGGAGGAAAGAAAATCGAGTCCAGATCCAGAATACTATGTGTCTCTCCCAAGGCCTATTCCACCCCCGCAAAAAAATTGTCCAATCTTTTAAACTTTCTCTTAAGGGTCACTTCTATAAAACAAATCATTGGAGGCTCAGAATAGGTAACCTTTTAAAAATGTTATTAGCTCCTGAATATAGGTATCTTACTTACTAATCTTAATACATTTTGAAACCGTGAGAATCACTAAATAAAGGCAGATCTTTTACCCATGATTCACCTGCTAATCCAAAGCCTCCAGCTAAATAGAATTCCCATTATTTCCAATAACACTGCTCTGCTCAGAAAGCAAGAAGCCTAATCATAATCTACTCTCCGGTAGCCTCCAGCAGGTGAAATGTGTTCAACAGTCCCCAGCCTTCAGGAGGGCAACTCCGTGTGCACGTAGATACAGACAATAGCACCTGTTATCTGTTCCATCAAGCTTACCCAAGGGGTGGTGTTTAGGAACTCAAACCATGTTTTTCCTCTGCTCTCACATCGACACCACAACAATCAACACAGAAGATGTCTGTGACCCCAAAACATGTGAATATTTCTCCCCACTAACAAACAAGGAATCCATTCTGCAGCAGACAACAGCTGGGTGTCCTCCAATTCGATTCCGGCTTCATCTGCCTGCAGACAGCCTCAGATCCCACAAGTAGAGGGCTCAATCATGAAAACTGGCCCCTGCTTCAGCCACCAGCCACAAGCCCAGGCATTCAGAAATTTAACTGATCAGCTTTAAGTTGGGGTTTCCATGACCACCTCTTTGGGTTCAATTAATTTCATGGGGTGGCTCATAGAATTCAGGGAAACATGTTTACTGGTTTACTATAGAGGATATCACAAAAGATACAGATGAAGAGATAAAGGGAGTGAGGTATGGAGGAAGGGGCACAGAGCTCCTCAAGGTACACCGCCCTCCAGGAACCTCCTCATGATCAGCTATCTGGAAGCTCCCCAAATCCAGTCCTCCAGGGCCTTTTATGCAGACTCCACTGGACAGGCATGATTGAAGCATAGAAAACCATGTAGAAATGTGATTGGACAAAAAAGATATTATCTAAACCCAGCGAGGCCCGTCTGTTCAGATTCTTCTTGGCCTCTCTGTGCAGCCTTCCTTCCTCTAGGGTATGAGTCAGGACCCTCTCTGGAATATAAGTTCTTATGACCCACAAGTAGATTGAGTCCTGCCTTGGGCAAGTGGAAGGAGAAGGTCAGAGAGCGATTCTGTTTCCTGGGGCCTGCTCCTGAGACCTAAAGTGCCCCATCATTATAACAAAGGACTATAAAAGGGCTAACAGAAGCTATAAGCCAGGAACCATGACATTCATATATATAAACCATATATATGTTTTCATTCATCTATATAAACCATGTATGTTTTCATTCATATATATAATGTTTTCATTTATATATGAACATATATGTTTTCATCCATATATAAATATATATTTGTTATATATATGTTATAAAATATCACAGGTGACACAAAGAAATGTACCTGCAATTTTTTCTTTGGTCCTTAACTGCTCTGAGGAACAAGTGTAGCCCTGATTTTCCTATGGGAATTGTGTACTGGGCACAGGTGAAACAATTACAAGTAGCAATGCTTCCAGATGTCCCTTGTAATAGCAGACCAATAAGCATTCCTCATAGAGTTGGGTCACAACTCAGACCTAACTCTGATGTCTCAACTTCAATCTGCACAGAAGCTTCCCAGCACAATTCTAATGGGCAGACCAGGTTTCTGTAGTCCATAGACAAAGGCAGGAGCTAAAGTGGGAACCTGGATCTAGAAAGCCAAGAACAAAAAGACCAAAGCAGGTACAGAAAGTGGAGGAAATAAGTTATTTCCAGGCATGGTTACTTGCATCTGTCAACTTGACTGAGTCTCAAGGTGCCTAGATATTTGATCAACGGTTATTCTGGGTATTTCGATTTGAGTCTTTTTAGATGAGATTAACATTTAAATCGGTAGACCGAGTAAAGAAGTTTTCTCTCCTTAATGTGGATTGGCCTCATCCAATCCTCTGAAGGCTTGAATGGAACAAAAAGGCAAACTTTCCTCCTAGTAAAAGAGAAGCCTCCTGCTTTCAGACTCAAACTGAAATATTGGCTCTTCCTGGGTCTCAAGGCTGCTGGTCTTCAGACTTGAACTACACCATCAGCTCTCCTGGGTCTCCAACTTGCTGACTGATCTTACAGATCTTGGGAGTTTCCTACCTCTATAAATCCATGAGCCAATTCCTTATACTCAGACAACCAATTTCCATTTCCCTCTCTCTCTGGGTCTCTCTCTCTCTCTCTGTCCAGATAGATACACACACACACACACACACATATGCACACACACACAAACACACACCATATTGGTTCTGTTTCTCTGGATAACCCTAATACAATTCCCTTGCACTTCAGCCCCTCACACCCATGACCCATGATCATACCTTTGGACCTTGTTACCACCTGGATCTGAAATTTAGCACTCCTCTACCCAACTCTGACCATGACTTCCTATCCCTTCAGCTCCCTGGGTCCTTTAAATCCCCCACACCCTCCCTTTGACCTCCCATCGTTGACCAACTTAAACTCCTCCTGTACTCACTTCCTGCCCTACCTGCCTTGGCCTCAGATCCAACACTCAGTGTCTCTTAATATTTGCAACTCCCTTGCCTATAGTCAGCCACTTTTGCCCACCAAAACCCAAACTCTGAATCAATCCCACTGCCTGTCTACCTTTTCCACATTTAGATCCAGAGTGCTCAGTGCTGTTGGAGAAAATCAGAAAACCACACATGCTGATGCCCCTACAAATTTCAGCTTCACTGACAACACACTCTCTGGTTTCTCCTCTTCTATCTCTAGACATTCATTCTCATTCTCTGTTTGGGATTCTTCTTCTTTCACTGGCCCCAGGGGTCCATCCTCCATATTCTGTCTACACAGTGGATATGTGGGGAATTAGTTCCAGAACCACCCTCCTCACTCTTCCTCCCAGCCACCACCCCATGGCCACCCACTCCCCATCCTGTACCAGAATCTGCACCTACTTAAGTCCCACAGTTGGCCCTGCAGGAACCCTCAAATAGGAGACATAGGCCCTCCATACAAGTAGGTTTCACATCCCTTGAATATTGTATTTTCTACTTTTTACTTATATGTAAAAAATCCACATGTAAGTGAACTGGCAGTTCAAACCCATGTTGTTCAAGGGTCAATTGCCTACCCTTTTTGGATGATCTTATCCACCCCCATGCCTTTAAATCTTCACCCATATCCTAATTTTTTATTGATCTACATCAGCAGTGCTGGTCTGTCTCTGAATTCCAGATACAATTGCCTCCTAGGCAGCTATAAACACTCAAACTCCACATCTGAAAAAGGAGCTCTTAGCACCTTCACTTTAACCACCATTAACAACCTATTCTCTTTATATTTCCTATCCCAGTGAATGGCAATATCACCCACCTGGTTGTTCAAAGTGGAAACCTGGGGCTCACTCCCACATCTGGCAACTAAATTCTGCCATATTAATACCCCTTTAATATCTTCCAATTGGTATACACATGATAGTGTTTCTTCAAGGCTTTATTATTTTCTCATCTGGGCTAATGCCTTAGCTTTATTTGCCCTTCTCAGAACTTTCTTTTTTTTTTTTTTTGAGACGGAGTTTCACTCTTGTGTTACCTAGGCTGGAGTGCAATGGCGTGATCTCAGCTGTCCGCAACCTCCACCTCCCCGGTTCAAGCGATTCTCCCGCCTCAGCCTCCCGAGTAGCTAGGATTACAGCCCACCACCATGCCCGGCTAATTTTGTATTTTTAGTAGAGATGGGGTTTCTCCATGTTGGTCAGGCTGGTCTCGAACTCCCGACCTCAGGTGATCCACCTGCCTCAGCCTCCCAAAGTGCTGGGATTACAGGCATGAGCCACTGCGCCCGGCCGCCCTTCTCAGAACTTTCTTTCTTGCAGTGAGCTTTCTATCATTAGTAAATAATACTCAATAAATATTTTTGGGTGTCTATTATGTGTCAAGAACAGTGCTGGGATATAATGAGAAACAAACGCAGGCACAGTCCCTGTCTTCCTGAAACTTACACTCCTTCACGTTCTTTTTCTAACAAATGAATTTCATATTCACTCCTTGCAAGACATGTGGTCTGGAGCCAGATGCCTTTGGTTTGAAGCCCAGTTCTTCCATTAGACCATGCATGCTTGGTCAAGTTAACAAGCCTGTGCTTCAGCTTTCTCATTTGCAAAAGAAGAATCATGAGAGTGCCCACATCCAGGGCCAGCAGTTGCCAATACGCACAGTGGCAGTGGTGGGTAGCAGTGCTTCACAGCTGGCATCCCTCCTGCTAGGATGGCTGCCAATGAGGACCAGTCCACGCCAGTTGGTAAATATTTTTAACTCGCCCTTCCTTATTCCATAGAGTTGGTGTGAGGATTAAACGAGCTAATACATGTGAATGCATAGAAGAGCACTGGCACTGAGAAGTACTCCATTCCATAAATATTCACTGATTTAAATTCAACAGGTGATTTCCCATCCCAAGGTATCAAAGCTCTCCATTTCTTGCTACCTAATCATCTTACCTTCTGCTCCGGCCATACCAAACCTCTTAGTTCTCTAAAAAGGCCACTTTCTTTTCGCCCACCTTTATATTTTTATATACGCTGTTCCCTTTGCCTGGTCCACCCTAACCTCTTCTGTGTCTGCATAAAAATATACACATAAACACCTGGAGAATGCCTACTCTTTCTTCAATGCTTAGCATATATTTTTAAAACTCCTCAGTGTGGCCAGGCACGGTGGCTCACACCTGCAATCCTAGCACTTTGGGAGGCCCAGGTGAATGGGTCACCTGAGATCAGGAGTTCAAAACCAGCCTGGCCAACATGGTGAAACCCCATCTCTATTAAAACTGCAAAAAATTAACTGGGCATGGTGGTGCGCACCTGTAGTCCCAGCTACTAGGGAGGCTGAGGCAGAAGAATCGCTTGAACCCAGGAGGCGGAGGTTGCAGTGAGCCAAGATCACGCCACTGCACTCCAGCCTGGGTGACGGTGACAGAGTGAGACTTCATCTCAAAAAACAAGAAAAAAAAATAAAAAACTCTTCAGTTTGAGTAACACCTCCTTCAGGAAGCCATCTCTGACTCCCCTGCTAGGTGCACTGACTCTGGTCACTTATTAGCAAACATCAATTACTATGGGTTTCTCAGCCTCCCTTCCCTTAACAGCCTCACTCCTCTTTCCTTTGAGAAATGGCTCTTCTCACACTACCTACTATGTGGGAGTCTGCAGTATGTTTAATTACAGTTGCCACCCTCCAGCCACAGTAGTCAGATCCAATGAATCACAGCATCCTGTGGCCCTTGTGGTAGTGATTGGTCCAAGAAATGGGCATGTGACACAAACTTAGCCAATAAAAGTCCTGCCCTCCCTTGGATTGTTATAACTAGGGCAAGCAAGGAAGGTTTTTTTGTCTCTGGGATCAGGTAAATAGAAGGATGTGGCACAGGGGTTACTTACAGCCACACTCTCCACCATGGAACCAAAGAATTTTGATATATTTTTAGAATATATTGGCCTTACCTCTATCAAAGGCCATTGCCTCTCTAACTGGAGTTTTCTGTTTAACAAGAGATTCAGTCAACAATGAATGTTTGTGCCCATTCGTTGTAACATTCATTGTTGTTAACAATTAATCTCTTGCATTCAGATATACATAGTACCGAAAATTGGGCACAAACTAATTACATCTCTGGCCACACTTTATATTATATCAATATTAAAAATAGTATGATATTCTTGCCATAAACTGACAACAGGAATAGACTCAATTTAGCTATTTGAATTTTTTTTTTTTTTTTTTTTGACATAGAGTTTCACTGTTGCCCAGGCTGGAGTGCAAGGGCACGATCTCGGCTCACCACAAACTCCGCCTCCTGGGTTCAAGCGATTCTCCTGCCTCAGCCTCCTGAGTAGCTGGGACTACAGGCATGCACCACCATGCCCGGCTAATTTTTCTATTTTTAGTAGAAATGAGGTTTCACCATATTAGCCAGGCTGGTCTCGAACTCCTGACCTCAGGTGATCTACCTGCCTTGGCCTCCCAAAGTGCTGGGATTACAGGTGTGAGCCACCACACCCAGCCTGCTATTTGAATCTTTAGAGGAAGGAACTGTCCTTCACACACATTTTGAGGGGAGAATGCATAAGTCTGTCCACAATTTGAAACTTAGAGACTGAAAACTAAATTATACTCAGAGCTCAAATCTTTCCTTTAATGTGAAAATCTTTTGCATGTGACTCTTTAGAGCTAAAGGGTAGGAGACATTAAAAGAAACAAAACAAGGCATTTTTCTGTTTATTGCAGAAGAGAAAAGAAAGAAAACAATTTAGTTAAGCTAGAAAGTAACTTATCTGAAATGAAAAAATGCAGTTTCTAAACCTTGTTAAGCCATTGAGTCACCAGAAACATAGCAACTCTATTGTGAATCCTCTCTTCCTCCCCAGCCAGATCTATAAATTAGAAATAATATTATGTGTCCTGGCTAGTCTCACTACAGCTTAATGAGGTTATTTCTAAGAAATCCTTTCATTTCAAAAAGTCATAGGAAAATTCAAAGAACTTTTATTGTAAAAGGACTTAATTTGATTAAAAAGCCCTCCATGCCTACTTTGTGAGTCATGCAAATTTCCCACTGACTTTCTGTGTGTCTCTATTATCAGCATTCAATATTTATTTAAAGTCCATTGAAGTAAACAATTATTCTCCCAGCTCTCAGCCCAAGGTGATTTCTAATGACTATTTAGTTTTTATGATGATTTTAAAATTTTTCATTAATAATAGAAGAATCTGGTGTTAAATTGAAAGTTATTAACATTGGCCCCCTTGCAAGTTTTCTGAATGTTGAAAAGATCTTTTTTTTTTTTTTTTACCATATCGTTCCCTACTTGCATGAGAATAAGGTTACACTTAATTATTATTTAGAATTTCTATAGTACATTTATACAGGCAAAGTACCTTAACTGAAGTAACCAGGATGTACTGCCTTCTCAACATCCACTTGAATATCTAATAAGCATCTCATGGGAACAGATTGTGAGGACAGAAAAAAAATAAATAATAATAAGAAGAAGTATCTCAAATTTAACATATCAAAAAAAAAAAAAAAACCTTTCCTGATATTCACCCCTTCCCAACCTGCTCCTCCTGCAGTCTTCCCCAACTCCGTTAATGGCGACACCATTCTTTCAATTGTTTGGGTCAAAACCTCGGGGTCATCCTTGACTCCCTTCTTCATCTCACACTTCACATTCAGCCCACTAACAAAGCCCATCGGCTCTACTCTCTAAATATACTCCAAATGTGCTGCCAGCTTAGTCCTACTGGCTGCCATCCCTCACCTGAATCACTGCAGCCCCTGACGACTGCCCTCCCTCCTCCCACTTCTACTGCTTCAGTCTATTCTCAGCATAGCAGCCATAGTGAGCCTGCTGAGCAGCCTACATTAGAAGATGTCTTCCTCCACTGCCCTCACCCACCATGGCTGCCCAGCTACTTGGAACAAAAGCAGAAATCCAGACTATGATGACAACGTAAAATAAAAATAAAATTCTAAGCCCCCCAAACCATTTGAATGGACCCCTCCTCTTGGCCAAGGGCATTCCAAAGTTAATCTGAAAAACTAGTTTAGGCCTCCATGGAAAGTGAGGGCTGGGCATGCCTCTTTATGCCCTCCTCCCTTTGGAATTCAGGTACAACTGACCATTATATTATTATTAACATTAAAACAGAGATCTTAAGACTTTTTGTAGCAATAAGACACCAAATTCTGGCCTGACTCTAATATAGCATCACAGGACACATAGCAGGCCCTGAAAGAAATCAAAGTATTTTACCCTGAAATGTGTTTCTTTGATATATTTTGAAACAGCCCTGCAAAGCTGTCTCTTGTGGGGAAAATCTACATTCTGTAGAGAATCCTTTTCCCCTTCCAGGTCTTTTCCCTGATCCAGGAGAGAATTAGCTAAGAGTCTGGCATCTTTTTAAGTCTGATAAGAAACACTTACAATTTTATTTTCTCTGAAGCCTACCTGGAGGCTTCATCTGCATAATAAGAACCTTGGGATTATAACCCCTTATCTTAACCCAGACACTCCCATCTATGAATTCCAGATCTTTAGATAAAAATTATTTCAATAATTTGCCCATCAGAAAATCTTTGAATCCCCCCTATGACCTGGAACTACTCCCTGCCCCACCACTTCAGTTGTCCTGCCTTTCTGTACTGAACCGATGTACATCTTACATGTATTGATTGATGTTGTATGTCTCCCTAAAATGTATAAAACCAAGCTGTGGCCTGACCACCCTGGGCATATATTCTTGGGATCTCCTGGGGCTTTGTCACAGGCTATTGGTGCTCATTGGCTTGGAATGAATCTCTTCAAACATTTTACAGAGATTGACTCTTTTTGTGGACAACAAGGACTCCCGTGAACTTTCTAGCCTCCAACCACCAGATCTGCTCCTTCTTTGGGACTTTGTACTTTGCTCTTGGCACTCTCTTCCCTACAATATCTGCATGGAAGTTTCCCTCACTTTTTTTCCAGTCTTACTCAGAAAGGGGTATTTGAGTAAGACATTTGAATAAAGTTCCCTGGCAACTTTATCTAAAATTGCAGCTCCCCACTCCTGATATGTCCTTTCCTCAATCCTGCCTTATCCTCCTACCCTCTTCAACACTATACCTAATCCCCTATATACTTAGTGTAATCTGACATAATGCTATTTATCACCTGTCTCCCTTTCTAGAATGCAAAAAGCAGAAGGGCAGATATTTTATCCCTTTTATTCATGACTCTGTCTTCAGGGTCTAGCACCAAGTATGGGCTCAACAAATATTAATTCTCAAAAAAAAATATGAAAGAGCTTCCAGCTACCTTCACCATAACACCAGCGATGATGTCTTCTGCTATTAAATTTGCACCTTGCCACACATGCTATTCTTTTTATATTTGTAATTTTCTTTTTTCTTTTTCTTTTTTTTTTAAGATGAGGTCTTGCTATGTTACTCAGGCTGGTCTTGAACTCCTGGCCTCAAAAAATTCTCCTACCTCAGCCTCCCAAAGTACTGAGATTACAGGCATGAGATACCATGCCCAGCCCAAACATACTATTCTTTTCCTAGTAGACATTTCAGACCATGAAAATAGAAGATTAACTGTGGCAAAGGGGGAGTTGGGTGGGAGGTGGATGGTGCTTTGGCTCACATGTGATCTGTCTAGATGGCTCTGGATGCTCTATATCAGCTGGAAAAAACCACAGCAGCTTTATGCAGAAATAATGAGCATCCAATCAGAACTACACGTGCCTGAGGACAGTAGAAACTTTACAGAGCAAATGAGCTTAAGGATTCAATATTCAATTTCTCCACTGAATATTGACTAGAATGGAATCTACCACCAGCCTACAAAGGTGAATCTGAAAAGTCTTTGGGTATCATTCAAATAACACAAATCACTGAGGCCCTGGTAGTAAAATGGAAATAGCATAGTCCTTATACCAGGCAACTGCTACCAGCTAGCATGTGTTATGTACATAACCAGATCTTCTGATTTTTCAAGAAAAGCCAGACTTTAGATTTCATGTGAAATTCCTCAAATGTAAAAAGTTGTCCTCTTGCTCAATTTTTTTTTTTTTAAGACGGAGTTTCTCTCTCATTGCCTAGGCTGGAGTGCAATGGTGTGATCTCAGCTCACTGCAACCTCCACCTCCCGGGATCAAGCAACTCTCCTGCCTCAGCCTCCTGAGTAGCTGGGATTACAGGAGTGCACCACCATGCCCCGCTAATTTTTCTGTATTATTATTATTGGAGACAGGGTTTCACCATGTTGGCCAGACTGATCTTGAACTCCAAACCTCAGGTGATCTACTTGCCTCGGCCCCCCAAAGTGCTGGGATTACAGGTGTGATCTACCACGCCTAGCCAGCTCTTACTCAAATTTTTAAATAGCAACACTGCCATATTCTGTGGGACAAACAAAACAGCTTCTAACCACGTTCAGCTGGGACTCAACCTTTGCCTTATACGCTAATGAAAGCTAAACCCAATTCTGAGAAAACTAAACCCATATAATCAAACTCCTATCTGTTTTAATCTTCTGTTAAATTTCTTCCTCATAGTCCTAGGCGGGGCAATCAGGCAAATGAAGGAAATAAAAGGCATCCAAATTGGTAAAGAGGAAGTCAAATTGTTGCTGTTTGCCAATGATATAATGGTATACCTAGAAAACCCTCAAGACTCATCCAAAAAGCTCCTAGATCTGATCAATGAATTCAGTAAAGTTTCAGCATACAAAATCAATGTACAAAAATTAATGGCACTGCTATACACCAACAGCGACCAAGCTGAGAATCAAATCAAGAACTCAACCACTTTTACAACAGCTGCAAAAAAAAATTAAAATAATTAGGAATATACCTATCTGAACAGGTCAAAGATCTCTATGAGGAAAACTACAAAACACTGCTGAAAGAAATCATAGACAACACAAACAAATGGAAACACATCCCATGTTCATGGATGGGTAGAATCAATATTGTGAAAATGGCCATACTGCCAAAATCAATCTATAAATTCAATGCAATACCCCTCAAAATACCATCATCATTCTTCACAGAAAGAGAAAAAAAAATTCCTAAAATTCATGTGGGAAAAGAAAGCCCACATAGCCACAGCAAGACAAAGCAAAAAGAACAAATCTAGAGGCATCACATTACCTGACTTCAAGTTATACTCCAAGGTTATAGTTACCCAAACAGCATGATACTGGTATAAAAACAGGCACATAGACCAATGGAACAGAATGAAGAACCCAGAAATAAAGCCATATACATACAGCCAACTGATCTTCCACAAAGCAAACAAAAACATAAAGTGGGGGAGAGGTCACCCTATTCAACAAATGGTGCTGGGATAATTGGCAAGCTCCATGTAGAAGAATGAAACTGGATCCTCATCTCTCACCTTATACAAAAATCAACTCAAGATGGATCAAAGACTTAAATCTAAGACCTGAAACCATAAAAATTTAGAAGATAACATCAGAAAAACTCTTCTAGACATTGACCTCAGCAAAGTTCATGGCCAAGAACCCAAAAGCAAATGCAACAAAAACAAAGATAAATAGGCGGGACTTAATCAAACTAAAAAGCTTCTGCACAGCAAAAGAAATAATCAGCCAAGTAAACAGAGAACCCACAGAGTAGGAGAAAATATTTGCAAACTATGCATCCAACAAAGGACTAGTATCAAGAATCTACAAGAAACTCAAACAAATCAGCAAGAAAAAAAAATAAATCATCTCATCAAGAGTGGGCCAAGGACATGAATAGACAATTCTCAAAAGAAGATATACAAATGGCCAACAAACAGATGAAAAAAATGTTCAACATCACTAATTATCAGGGAAATGCAAATTAAAACTACAATACCATACCACCTTACTCCTGCAAGAATGGCCATAATTTGAAAATAAAAAAAACAATAGATGTTGATGGAAATGTAGTAAAATAGGAATACGTTTATAGTGCTATGGGAATGTAAACTAGTACAACCACTATGGCAAACACTATGGAGATTCCATAAAAAACTAAAAGTAGAACTACCATTTGATCCAGCAGTCCCACTCCTGGGTACCTACCCAGAGGAAAAGAAGTCATTATACAAAATGATACTTACATAGTCTTGTTTATAGCAGCACAATTCATGATTGCAAAAATATGGAACCAGCCTAAATGCCCATCAACCAACAAGTGGATTAAGAAAAAGTGGTACATATATACCATGGAATACTACTCGGCCATAAAAAGGAACAAAATAATGTCATTTGCAGCAACCTGGATGGAGTTGGAGAACATTATTCTAAGTGAAGTAACTCAGGAATGGAAAATCAGACATTGTATGTTCTCACTGATAAGTGCGAGCTAAGCTATGAGGAAGCAAAGGCATAAGAATGATATAATAAACTTTGGTGTCTTGGGGGGACAGGTGGAAGGGGGGTTGAGAGACAAAAGACTGCACATTGGGTGCAGTGTACACTGTTCAGGTGATGGGTGCCCCAAAATCTCAGAAATCACACCTAAAGAACTTATCCATGTAACAAAACACCACCTCTTCCCACAAAACTATTGAAATAATAATAAAAGAAAAAAGAAAAAATAAATTTTTCCCTCATAGAAAATACTCTTCATGGTTTTCATACACAGCTCAGAAAGCTAAGTTAAAATGTACTTACTACTCACATCTTAAAACTTTACACACATGTGAGCATGTCCCAACTCTCAACTCGCTGGACAGAGCAAGTGGGGAGCCTGCTGTGAGCCAACGAGTATCTAGCTAGGTCTCAATCCACTTAGAAGTTTATTTTTCCTAGGATAAGGATGACATGCCCAACAGAAAAGAACACAGAATCACAGAAACAGTGCATGGTCTGTGCCTTTCTCCAAAGATGATTTTAAGAGCTTCCATATTTAAAGGGAAAAAGTGAACTGAAAGGGAAAAAGGGAGGGTATGGTAACCCACATGTTGAAAGAGAAAAAGAGCAGGTTTGGTAATAATCAATTATGTGTTCATCTCAAGATAAGATGAACACCACAGGTGTCTCTGCCAGAGAAGGAGGGAGGGGACAGCCTATTTGCGTGAAAAGAACACAATAATAATTAATATGGTTAATTGTTGCCCAAATCACTTAGTAGACCGAGAGCCTCTCAAAAGCTAGACTATATCTTATTAATCTATGTATTCAGAGAATCAATCACGGCACCTGGCACATAGTAGGCCAGGTGTTGGAGTAAGCGGAGCAGTTTTTGTATTATATGACATAGTAAAGAAAAAATTCCTGGTCCAACCCTCAATCAGTGGTTCCAAAACTTCTCCAGAAAACTGCAATGTGAAATTTAACACTTCAGGGCAGGGGTGTGATTTGCAATTCCAGAATCACAAGCTGTATTGTTCTACTTCGAAATGTCACAATGGAAGAAAAAAGATTAAAATTAAAATCTTTTAAAATAGTTTATTTTAAGAAATAAGAGAAAAATCTAATCCCATTAGGAAGAGGTAAAACAACTGAGAATCCACAGAGATACGAACAAAACTGTTTTATAAAGATTTTGTACTGGGAAGTTAGATCTCAGTCGTGAAACAGAAGCAAGCTGGCTTCAGCAAAGTCCCTGTAAAAGCAAGGAGAGGGGGAGCATTCTGTGCAATCAGCCTCAACCTTCCTGCTCTCCCTGCAAACACATGTATTTTAAAGGCAATGATTTTAGCAAGGGTTTGAGAACTGTTATTTGTTAGATGAAGACTATGTAATTAAACCCACCGTTCTGAAAGAAAAGCTTTGTGGGTACTTTTTTTTTTTTTTAATCTTCTGTGGCTGGGCTGGTAATTTTTTCCTGTCTCACACCTACTCAAAACCCAGGGGATTTGTCCTTGACGCCTGGCATGAATATAATTACAGTACAGTTCTCTAGTGCATAGTTCAATCACAGCAGACAACTATTGATTTGTGTGTAAATCGGAATACATATAATTTTCTCCAGACGAGGAGTTGTTAAAATGCATTAACAGCCTCGGGTTTCATGTTTTGGATATAGTGACAGTGGGGGTGTTGGTTGTTTTGCTTTATATTTTTCATTTTCTTTTTTTCCTTTCCCCCAAGAACTGAGATAAGCTCTTTCTGAGCAGGAAAGCTCCACCGACTTGTTCTGACAAATTCCCATTCCAATTTCACACTGGGTCACACACAATCAGAAGAACAACGTAAGCAGGACTTCAGGGTGAGCAAAAAGGTTGAGGCTGATTGCACAGAACGCTCCTCCTCTCCTTGCTTTTACGGGGACTTTGCTGAAGCCAGCTTGCTTCTTTTTCATGACTGAGATAACTTCCCAGGACAAAAAAAAAATATTTAATTAATGATCCTAAAAGATTTTGTTTTCACATTTTTCTTTGAGTTGCAATAATAATAACACAAAATGTTCATTTTCTTCTTGTTTACACAAAACACTCTCTGATTGCTAAGAGACCACATAGTATAGTGGAAAAGGACAAAATTAGGCAACTGAGAAGACCTGGGTATGATATTGCATCTGTCTTGGCCCTGGGGAAGTCACATACCTTCCTTAGGCTAAGGTTTTCTATCTACAAAAGTTGACTGAGCATCAGTGGTTTTCAAATTGTACACCATGTATTTAGGGTACAAATTTAGGAAAGGATACATGGGTCTCTAGGATCCCCATTCCCACCACATACTTTAGCCACAACAGGTCAGTTCTTATCTGTTTACATACTAGATTTCCACAGAGAAAGGGTTTCATAGTTTTATATGTTTGAAAAAACATCTCTGTCCTTTCCAGTTCTCACCTTCCATAATTCTGTGGCTTTTCTCTGGGATCACAGATAGCTTCAATTTCCTGCAGTACATAAGCTCATTAATGCAGACCACTATACAAAATGGAAAACTGGTTCATGCATGATGGTTTTCTCCAATATGATCACCTTCACCATCAAAAATATGAATTTATTAAGCATTCATTCATGCATAGTGCTATGTGCGTTACTTTTCAGAACATGCAAAGTGTATAGGCTTTGTTTTAAATTTGAGAGGCTGAATGATTTTATAGATTTTGGAAATGAGAAATCCTGATAATTCTTTCAATGTAGTATAGCTATTAAGTAGCAGAGGCAGTGATAAAAATGAATAATATATTTGAAAATGCTTTTGTAACACAAACTATAATGGTCAATAAGCAATTAAACAGTTTCATCTGGAATCACTGTTGCCACAGGATATTAATGGTTCCCCATAGTACCAAACAAGAAACTATCACGGCTTTATGCAAATAAACAGATTTCGGCATCCATTCCTAGTCGGCAGTAAATCTTCTCAGGAAAAGGGCATCTAAATACCACCTATTACCACAGGCACTGGAAAGAACATTAATCCCTCAGAACATACAATATAAATTCCAAGAGCAAGCCGCTACTGGGGAGGAGGTGAAATATCAAGTTCAGGTTGGGAAAATAGAGATCTGCAGCGTTAGTTACACACCCACAGTCAGAATTGGCAATTCACATTGGGAGGAAGCAAAGGCTACCATAAAAATTAATGAATGAAAGCCCAGTATTCAAAATGCACTTTAAGCAACACTTAAGCAAAGACTAACACTTAGCAATAAAGATCATAAAGCAAGAAGGAGATCTCTTAGAGTTGACCACAGTAATAAAAAGAAATGAACCATATTGGACTATAATAGAAACTGTTACCTTAGCCATACCAGTTGGTGTTATCACTAGGTCCACTATGAGAAGAAACCAGAGATCAATATTGGCATCAGCTCAAATCTTTTTTATACCATTGTCTATCTACCTTGTTGAAGAAACACTGTCACCAAAGCCAGAGTGCAGCTTTTAAAAATCAAGAAACCATAAAGAATAAATACTTACCTAGTTCTCCTTTTTCTACTATTTTTGCCTTAATTTTTCTACTTTGTGAGCTGGTTTGGCTAACAAATTGAACAATTCAATTCTATTCTGAATCTTTAGATTTAACACAATTCTTGATCTATTGACATTTGCCAAAACAAAAATGGTCACATGCCTCACAACTAGGATAAAATATAAAATGAGATTTCCCACCAAAGAGAAATAGCCCAGATACTCCAGTGTTTAAATAATTTTGAATGCTTTAAGGGGGGACTTTAGAATTCTGATAATCTTATATACAATCACAAATAACACAACTAGATTTCTTTTCAGATGTTGCAGAAATTCGTAAGAGGTGGCACTAAAGTTATTTAAAATCTGCTACCCATCATGGAAGTTAAATTTTTTAAATGTGCACCGTGTAGCATTCAGTACCATAGTACAATCCTCCTTCTAGGAAATCATGTGATGAAAGAAAAATCACCTAAAAAGCAGACAGTTCATGGATACCAGTTTGGCTACATCAAGCCATGAGTCTGTGGCTCCTGGAATCAGTGAAAGAACATCCTATGGGGTTCATTTCCATCTAAAACCACTAGTGATAGCTGTTAGTGCTGTTTGCCAAATAGTTCTGGTTCTCCCTATTTCCAGGCACAGGATAGGGTTGCCTTTTCTGGCCCCCTCATGGTTGTGTGGAACCACATGACTAGTTATAGCCAACGACTTGTGAGCCAAAGGGAAATAAACTCCTTCTTAGAGTATTTACTTGATAATTCAAGACTTTTAAGAGCTCTCTCATTTCTCCAGCACAGTGACGAGAAGTAGGCTTTTGTTTGTTTGTTTGTTTGTTTGTTTGTTTGTTTGTTTGTTGGAGACAGGGTCTTGCTCTGTTACCTAAGCTGGAGTGCAGTGGTGCAATCATAGCTCACTGCAGCCTCAACCCCCTGGGCTCAAGTGATCCTCCTGCCTCAGCCTCTCGAGTAGTTGGGATCACAGGCATGTGCCACTAAGCCTGGCTAATTTTTTTTATTTTTTGTAGAGATGAAATCTTGCCGTGTTGCCCAGGCTAGTCTCTAATTCCTGAGCTCATGCAATCCTCCCATCTCAGCCTCCCAAAGCACTGGGATTAAAGGCATGACCAACTGCTCAGTATTAATGATGGATAGTGCTCTATCTGTCTAGGTCCCAGAGTGAGTCTAGCTCCCAGGTATGGACACATCATGAACAGACGGCACAAGAGAATTAAGCCTATGTTGCTTTAGGCTGCTGAGATCTGGGGATAGTTTGTTACTGCAGCACTGCTTAGTTTATCTTGACTGATACAATGCTTCATAAGTTTGGATCTTCTTGGTGCAAGAGTAATGTACACAAGAATAGACGACCACAACAGACTCCAAAAACTGACCTGATCTTCACTGGGAATTCCCCAAATCAAGGATTATGCTAGATCTCTCAGGCTGAAGACCCTAGCTCCTCTATCCCACATCCCTAAGCAGTTCTCTAAAGCCAAAAGGAAATTCAGGGTCTGTAGGCTTTCAACCTATTGTGCCCCCACCTAAATTGCTTCTGTGAGACGGGTTATTCCCTGCCTTCTTTCCCCAAAATGTTTTGCACATTCAATCCAACCGTCAAAATAAAATAACAAATCATGCACAGTACCTTGAGGGAATTAGAGTAAAAGTTGTTTGTAGCTTCCATAGGATAGAAAGTTTGACAGGTTCATTCCCTTTTCAGTACTAAAGGCTGACATAGCACATGAAACCATCTTGGTATAGGACAGTTTTCCTCACAAAGCATTTATTTCAGGCTTTCAATTACTAAAAATTACTTCTATAAAAAGTAAATATTTTAAGAAGAAATATTTCTTCAAGTCAGTGCTCATATTTTGATGGGAAGGGGAATTTCTTTCATTTTCTGTTTATATTCACTATTCATTTATCATAGCACTGGGTTGTCATGATAACAGCTTCTAAAAACAAGACTCCTTGACATTTTACCACAACCTTGGAAGATTGGGGATTTTTATCCACTTTTCACTCAGATGTATGATTTTGTGTAATGTCAAAGAACTTTGAGTGCATTTCTTTCAGAAAACAACTCTTCTAACCAGACTTACGATCAAACTAGAAACATTTTGACAGAGACCACCATTAGCAGAAAGTTATATGAAAAATAAAATAAAATGAGAAATGATGAAATACTGTTTTCTTTCTTTCTCTTTCTTTTTTTTAAAGCTGAGAGAGTCCATCGAAACAATAGCTTAGTAAACCTCTTGCCCTCAACAACCGTGAGCTTCAGAAAATGTTCTCTGGACTTAGCATTTGGAATAAGGGCTTAGTGATACGATTTTTAAATGCCTGAAACCTTTCCTTGTACCTAAGAATTCCCTAGATTTCATGAATTATTGCAAATGGGTAATCACAAGAGCAAATGAGGAATTTGTAACACAAGTACCCATCTGTGCATGCAATTAACTGCCTCCAGCAAGTAATTGCCTGTTTTTACAAAAGCCTACTTAGAAACCTCAACTTAAGGATGTATTTTTTTTTTAATAATTCTGCCATAATACACAGCAAAACTTTTTCTTGGGACCAACACTTTTAAACAAGCTGCCAAATAATCTATAATTTTTAGTCTTATAAAGATTATACCTAAGCAGCCAATCCCACTGTAACTGATTTCAGAGGAGCCTGACACTTCTAGACGTACTCAGGAAATTTTTCAATCAGTACCAGCCTTGTGTCCAAGAGACCCCAGCATGACTAATCCTCATGGGAACTGCTCCTGTCGAAGCACCTTTGGGAGATATCTGAAGCTTTTAGTATTATTTTCATCAATTCATTCAAGAAATATCTGTTGAACACCTATGAAATACAAAGCCTTCTGTTCTAAGCTCCAGGAAAAATATAAAAATGAATTTTAATATGGAATCTTCTCTTAAAGAACTTACAGTCAGAAATAGAAGACTTAAAGCTAATTATTCAAAATCCAAGTACCTTTGTAATTCAGTATCGTGAAGGTGTACCTATTACTTTACTAGGCCACACCTACCCAGCAAAACAGTCATGTGTTTTGGGTAAAAATCATGCTTGCAGCAGGATCTGAGCCTCCGTTAAGTTGTGTCACTGACCCCCTACTCCCCTGAAGTTGGCCTGCTTGCCTTCCCTTTGCAAGGTCCCCCAGTCTCCTTGATAGCCATAAACATTTTTCATTTTAGCTGCTATTGACTTTGCTCTCCTCCATCTGCTGCCAAAAGTCTTAATCCATGGCTGTTTTTGATCTTGTGCCAAGCTGCTACTTCCTTATTACCAAATACCCTATTGTCCTTCTCACCACTGTTGCCTTACCTTTAAATATCACCTACATACTGAAAACTCTCAAATTAAGATTTTGAGCCCCCTTCCTCTTCCCCTGATGCCCAGACTCATCTACCTGCTTGGTCAACGTCTCCACTTAGGTATCTGATTTTCATGTCAGACTTGTTTCCTAAAACTGAACCAAACCTGCTCCTCCAATGATTTCCCCATCTCAGTGATGGACAGTTCCACACATTAAAGTTACAGTCATCCTTGCCTTCTCTCTTTCTCTCACACTAGACCTCCAATCTGTCAGCATATCTTTTTGAATCCACCAGCAGAGGGGTCAGATTCCCACCACTTCTCACATCTCCACTGTTACTACCCTGACCCAAGCTGCCATCTCCTCTTGCCTGGATTATTGTAATTGTCTCCCAGTGGGAGCCCCTGCTTCTGCCTTAGCCCTGCTAGAGTTATTCTCCCACTCAGTCATCAGATGGTCCTTTTAAACATCAGCATTTCACTCTTATGATCAAAATCTTCAAAGGGCTTTCCATCTCACTTAGTCAAAGCAGAATTTCCTATAAGAATCAGCAGAATTTCCCATAAGAATCTACAAGATCTTTCATTGACTGCCCCATAACCCATCTTTCTTTTATCATCTTCCACACCACCACCACCCCCAGTCATTAGGATTCAGCAAAACTGGCTTCCATGTTCCTCCTTGCACACACTAGGCATGGTTCTCTTCTCACATGCTGAGATCCTCTTCCCCAGGTGTCTGTGACTCATTCCCACACTTTCAGGTCATCTTATCCTAGGGGTCTTCCCTGAGCTCTACAATAATTACTGCCCCCTGCTCACTACCACTCTTCCAGTCCTAGACCCACTTTATTTTTGTCTGTAACCCTTCTTGCTGTATGATATATGCTTATTTTCTGCCTCCCTTATTAGAATGCAAGTTTCGTGAGGGGTGAAGTTTTGTTCTGCTAAGTTTTCTAGCATCTCAAATCATGCCTGCCACATAGCATTATGTGTGTATGAATGAATAAAAATGAACTAATGAACATTCCTAAGGTGAAAGAGGCTCCTCTCCCCATCAGAATTAAAATCCTTATTTGGCTTACAAAATAATGTCCTTGCCCTCTTTATTCTTATCTTTCTCATGCAGAAAAAACTGCAAGAGTGTCTCAGATTGCCACAACTTGAAGAGTTACTCTCAAAGACAATAAGCTAGCATCCTAGAATGCGGTCTGGGTTCCTCTCATCTCTAACCTCGGGTTGAATTCCTTGCCTTAAAGGATAACCCCCAAGAAGTTGAGGGAGTTCGTTGTTTGAGTCTTACCTTCACTGTTCTGGTGCTCATGTTTCAGTCACCTTCCTCTTCCTGTGCTCTCCCAGGCCACCTGTCAGTTCCTCATGGTGATAAGACCCCTAGTCAGCTCAAATCTCCTGCCTTAGGACTACCTTTGAAAACACATTATACACACAAGAAGAAAGGATGAAAAGTAAACTTTTTCACTTAACCTTATACTTACCCCTCAAATTCAAAGAGCAATAGCCTTGATTAACACTAAGCTCAAATTTTCAGATACTCAACTTTCTCACTAGGAAACTGAAGCACTATCTTCCTCAGTAGGTAATTATAAGTTGCTAAGGAGATGTGACAAAGTGATTGAAGGAAACCAAAAGGGATAAAATCTTCAGAATCCAACCACTTTAAAAAAAGAGTACAAATGAAAAGAAACTCTCCCAAATGCCAAGAGAAATATAAAAACAAATTATATATGAATTGATGTGCTAAGAAGACTGTGCTCTGCTAAAATTGGGTTACTATTTTTAAAGATTTAGTTTGATTTATTCCATTACGTCTAAGGTAAAAAAAAAAAAAAAAAGTTTGAACCATTATCAAAGCTCAGCAAATCAATTTCAGTATGTGCCTTTCAAAAATTTCTCTTACATCTAAGTTAATAAGCTTACTTTTTAAAATTATGGTTCAAAAACTTAATTGGATAAAGATATTATTGTATATTTTCAATTTATGTACCAATAATGTAGCTTTCTCTATTTTTAAGATACAGTAAGTCACAGAACATAATTCTATTGTTCAACAACAATAAGATTTGAGGAAGAAGGGAAAGAAAACAAGAACGAATTACTAAAACAGAGAAAATTCTATGGCAAAAAAGCTTCCTTTCTATAGTTTAAATACTGGCCCTTCTGCATGAAATAACAAAATAATTTTTATTTTTCTGAGATGGAGTCTTGCTCTTGTTGCCCAGGATAGAGTCCAGTGGTGCAATCTCAGCTCACTGCAACCTCTGCCTCCCGGGTTCAAGCGATTCTCCTACCTCAGCCTCCCAAGTAGTTGGGATTACAGGTGCCCACCACCACACCTGGCTAATTTTTGTATTTTTAATAGAGACGGGGTTTCACCACGTTGGTCAGGCTGGTCTCAAACTCCTGACCTCATGATCCACCCGCCTTCGCCTCCCAAAGTGCTGGGATTACAGGCGTGAGCCACCACGCCCAGTCCATAATTTTTCTTGTTATAAAACTTTCTCACAAAGGCAAAACCAAGCTACGTATGAAGAAGAAGGGGTAGGAAACAATAGGAGGCCCTTTTACAATAAATAACCCTATGGTTTTTGCTTTCTTACTGGAAAATCAGACAGCTGCAATAAAAGCACAATTACATGGGGTGCTCTGGGGGCCTGCAGAGCATTTAATCACAGATTTTCCCCCTCAGGTTCTGATTCTACAAAAAGGACATTAAATAAAGTGCCACATGTTCACATTTTCAGTTTAATTACCTCTTTAAAATGCTGAGATTTTTGAGCCACATGGGACTCATGTACATTTTCAATTACACAGGAATCAATATTTTAAATCATTATATTCTCATTACACCTTCCTGCAGTTCGTGCATTACCCTATCTATATTTAATACTATGCATTTAAATAACTTGCCTAAGTCCATTTAACAAGTTAGTAAAAGAACAAAAATGAGACTTGCCACAGCAATTCTGCATACTAGCTGAGTGACCTTGGGTTGGAATCCAAACCACTGTGGGTCCCTATAAAAGAAGAAAGTTAGACCAGAAGATCACAGCATCTTTTCTTGCCTAATAGCCAGTGATTTCCTACTCTTGATTTTACACTCAAACCTTTTATCTCTAATGTGTTTGAATGTAAGACTCTCAAAATTCAGCATTATTGTCTCTCTCCGAGGACATCCTGAAGCTAAGCCCTTCAAGCTCTACGTCAACCAAAACCCTCATTTATATGAGTGCTTATTCCTTTTATAATTTCTTGAAAGAAGTTTTTTGACATCAGTGAAAATGAACACCCTCTCTGTTCACTATATCCAATAACCCATAGTATAACGCTACCATCCTCAGACCTTTCCAAGTCTTCCTCTTTCACCTCTCAGCTCTCATTGAGCTAAACAATTTTGATTCTTCTTGATTTTTCTCCATAATTTGTTTTCCTACACCTTTGTCATTTTCTTCAGCCTTTGAATTATCCATCTTTAAGTAATATAATATGGAAACCTAATTTATTGTTTGAGTAGAAAATGTCCTTGTTCTCCCAATATGTTAGGAATTACTTTTTCACTCCAATGCAGGGAAATGTGGTGGTATTGTTTTGTTTTGTTTTGTTTTGTTGTTTGTTTGTTTGTTTTTGAGACAGAGTCTGGCTTTTGTCACTGAGGCTGGAGTGCAATGGCGCAATCTCGGCTCACTGCAACCTCTGCCTCCTAGGTTCAAGCGATTCTCCTGCCTCAGCCTCCTGAGTATCTGGGATTACAGGTGCATGCCACCACGCCTGGCTAATTTTTTTCTATTTTTAGTAGAGACAAGGTTTCACCATGTTGGCCAGGCTGGTCTCGAACTCCTGACCTCAGGTGATCCACATACCTCAGCCTCCCAAAGTGTTGGGATTACAGGTGTGAGCCACCACGCCTGGCTGTTTTGTTTTAATTAACTACACTGAGCTACATTATTACCTTATAGTCAGCTTTTCATTTCACTATCTCCAACTCTATCTGGTGGCTCTTAACTATAATCAGTAGTTATCTATTCTCTATTTTTATAGTTTCATTCTCCTCCAGATGTAAAATCCAATGATAGAACAAAGTTCTGGCCAGTAGGGTCTTGTTATGGGCTAAATTGTGTCCCCGCAAAATTCACAGGCTGAAGTCCTAATCCCAAGTACAGTAGAATGTGCCTGTATTTGGAGATAAGGCCTTCAGTGAGGTAACTAAGGTTAAATAAAGTCCCAAGGGCAGGTCCAACCCAATATGACTGCTGTCCTTATAAGTGGAAGAAATTTGGACACAGACATGTACAGAAGGAAGATCATATGGGGACACAGAGAGAAGACAGCCATCTACAAGCCAAGGAGAAAGGCCTCAGAAGAAACCAATCCTACTGACACTTTGATCTCAGACTTCTAGCCTCCAGGACCGTGAGAAAACAGATGCCTTGTTTAAGCCATCCAGTTTGTGGTACTTTGTTATTACAGCCCTAGAAAACAAACATAAGAAGAGACGCCTCTCTCTTGGTTATGACCTTCAAGGAGAAAATGACATTGCTGCCGTCCATACCCACTGCTGCTAGAATGAGGAGTAAGGTGGAAAGCATGCCTCATTCCAGCACACACACAATATCGGTGGCTCACACAGTGTTCCACTATCACCACCCACATGCCCAGTCCCACTGATACAAGTGGACAGATTTAGGACTTTCACAAGAAGAAAAGCACATTTCTCAGTAAATTAAACTAGATCATCAATGTTTCACCCTTATTTTTTTCTTTATACTCAAAGAAATATTAACAGCCTAATAAATCTCAGGTAGGTAGCTAAATACCTAAAAATTTTCCAGAGAAAGAGTAAGACCAAATTTACTCTTGATGTCTTGCCCCTAATCTTAGCACCAGTGACTATTGTACTAGATGTTTCCTCCAAGTTTATATTCCAGGGGTCCAACTCAGTATACCCAAGGGAAAGCAGGCTTGGGTATACTCTTTTCAGAGAAGTCTAACATTTGAGCCTGGAAACCAAGGCTAGAATTCCTAAGAAGAAAGGCTTACTCATCAGATTTTCACAAAACAGCTTAATGTTTTTCATTTTTCCATTTATTTTTCATTTTCATTTTTCCATTCATTCACTTTTTCAGGAAACATTTATTGTGCATCTAGAGTGTGCAAGGTTCTGTAGTAAGGGCCAGAGCTATAAATGATGATAAAGCATCAACATAGCAAAAAACCGTGAGAATTGTCCCCCAGAAAGCTAGAGCATGAGGATTTCTAAGAAAAGGGAAGAGTGAGAAATCACAGAAATCAAAAATTTAGGATTATGAGAGAAAAAACATTCCAAAGACAAGCTGCCCTATCTTTTCCAGGACACTTTATCAGTTCAGGAAGTCAAAATAAAAATATCACATCATTTGAACAGATATTCAGCTGTGATAGGCAAACGACAGTAGTGTGACAGCTCACAAAGACAGAAAAATATTTTCCTCTGCCTCCTTCCCTCTCTGACAAATATGATGATCGGCTCCTTTGCAACTCCCCCAAATACATACTATTTACATTCATTGAAGACAGCCAAATCATTTTACAAGTGTATTTCAGTGTTTTGAATCTTCTAACATCAGGCAATCCCTGTTACTTTCTCTGAAACAAGTTTCCACTATGCAGAGAGAATAAATAAACACACTCTGTGCTGTTAGCAGTTTCACTCTGTTGTCTGGGTGGAGGGGAATGGAGGTGGTGGCAGTGGCAGCACTGATGGCGATGGCTGGGGCTCAACCCGAAGGGAACAGTGCTGTTTTTTCTTGCAGCCCTGGGAGAGAATCGCGGAGTGCTACAGGAAGAGGGAAGATCCTGAACCCACTCAAGAGAGCGCCTCAAGGGCAATGGTGTTCTCTCTTCAGGCACGTGATCGGGAACAAAGGAATCTTTATTCATCTCTTTCTGCTGTACTGGTTTGCTTTATATTCCTTATAAGCAGCTGAAAAAGACCATGAGCAGCCCTTTCAATCAGCTGAGGAAGAGATGAAAGGTTTCAGAAGAGAGAAGCTGTCATTTCTGAGAATGGTTTATTCACATTATAGAATAATCTTTCAAGAAAAAATTCTACAGGACTGATCTTTTAATTATAGAGGGATAAATACATCTGTGAAATCTACCAATTTCACTTTGGATTAAATACTCTTAAAAGCCAGATATTCAGTAAACAAAGATCTCAATTTGGAAATGGCTCTTCTCCCTAATACATGTCTTCTAGCTAACGTCCTACCCCATTCCACCCCCAAATTCTAGTTGCTATTTGAGAAACAAAAATACACAAACTATTAGATAGAGATGGAGTTTGACGGTCTTAGATATGTTTCATTTGCTACCAAGCAGGCTCTGGATTCTGAAAAATGTTGACCAATTATCTGAATAATTTTAAGATCACAGTGTCTTATAGGGAATGTTTTCTGATTTATCAAAGAATCTCAACATATTTAATCCTATGCACAAATCACATCCCAGCTGTGGTTAAGAAACACAAGCAAGAATCACAGTTAGAGTCTTTGGTGTACCTTCACAGTGCCAAAGACAGGGTGGGCAAAGATACACACTCCATAAATATTTATTTACAGAAATGACATTGTTCATAATTCTGGGAATTCCACCAAAATTTTAAATTGCAATTTCTTCTAGTTCTTTTTGGGTGTAAAACAAGCACAGAAACAGTGCTGGCTCCTAGCTGGTTGTGTCTTTCCTGGCTCATTTTTTATGTAGTGCCTCTGACTAAAACAGCCCAAAAGCAATTCTCTTGTCCACAAACAAGGGAGCCAACAGCTTTCTGTGGCCCTTTTACATCTCCCAGTATTCTGGATGAGTCAACCTTCTTCCTTGGGGGTTTCTGGAGACTTTTGCAAGTCCTCATTTCAGAAAATCCCATTTCCACTTGAAGTATTTATCCCAGAAAAAAAAGAGTAAAGAAAAAGAAAACCCTGAGTTTTCTCAAAAACTATTTATTTTCCATTGATGTTCCTGCTTACGTTTTGTGGAAATCCATCTCTAACTTGATATTTACACAATATTTTAACATCTCCTTTTTGTGTTATTTCTTAACTTTGAAATAAATGGAGATTCTTTAATAGATGACATTTAGACAGATGTCATTCCAACAGTAGGCTGATTCTTCCTATTACTTAGAAATTTTTTAAATTCTGAGGCATTCTCATTGATGTCTACTGGCATCAGTTAACCTGTGGTTCCAAAAGCTAGTGCCAAGTTTTGGTTCTTCCTGTTTGCAAAATCAACCTTTCCCCATGTCAGCTGTTCCTAGGGTGGAGGCAGTCGGTCGCAGAGTTCCCAGCAACACTTCTTGTCAATGTACCCTGTGGCAAACATCTCTTCTGTTCCCTAGATCTCATCCCTAGATCATTGTCCATTCTTCTCAGATGCTTCCCTCAGCATTCAGGGCCCAGGCTCCAGGAATCACCATTGCTTCAAAATAATCTCATAACTAGCTTCTAGACCAGTTTTCAGCCAGTCTCTTTTTAAGAGAAATTTTGAGGGTAACCCACCCGATTTTAATCTAAGTAAGGAGAGGACAAACATTATTTACTTGACCAAATTTTGGGCAAGCTCCTGAAACTTCTCCTAGGCTCATCTGTGTACTTTCCTTTAAAGTCCAGTTTTAACAAAGAATCCTGCTGAGTCAGTTTAGCAAGCACTTCCACCCTCGATATCCGAGCACCCTCTGTATCTGGCTGGGTTCCTCCTCCTCCACCATCCCCCAGGTGATGTCTGCTTATCTTGGCCTGTCTTCAGTAAGAGTCCTGTTAGGTCAGTTTAGCCAGAATCCTCCCTTGCCCCTGAGGTTTCCTCTTGGTAATTTTTTTATCTACTGACCCCCACCCTGCTTCTTCCATATAAATTCCCACTTGCCCATGCTGTATTCTGAGTTGAGCCCGATCTCTCTCCCCCACTGCAAAATCTGATTGCAGTGATCTCTATACCTATTAAGATGGTCCTGAATAAAGTCTCCCTTCCTGTGTTTTAACAAGTATCATTGACTAGTTTTTTTCTTTAACAGAAAGGAAGAGATGGTATCAAGACATTTTCTGTTTATTATGGGTAGGCATGATATCACCTGTGGTAACTTTCATTTCTTCTGTACTTCCATAAAGCTAAGGAGCTTGGCTGAACAGACTCAGCAGCCAGCTCTAGGCCCACACAGTCCTCTGTTCATAGAGGGGAGAGTGTCAGCTCACAGTTCTTCACTCATTCCCTCCATCTTGCTTTGCCATTCCTCTGCTGTTACACTGACCTGCTGCCAGGTAAATGAAACTGACTTTTTAATTTTTTTTTGAGACAGAGTCTCACTCTGTCACCCAGGCTGGAGTGCAAGTGGCATGACCATAGCTCACTGCAGCCTAGTACTCCCAGGCTCAAGTGATCCTCCCACCTAGCCTTCCAAAAATCTGGGACCACAGGCACACACCACTACATTCGGCTTTTTTTTTTTTTTGTACACAGGGGGTCTCCCTTGTTGCCCAGGCTAGTCTCCAACTCCAACTCCAACTCCTGGGCTCAAGCAATCCTCCTACCTTAGCCTCCCAAAGTGCTGGGATTACAGTCGTGAGCCACCACATCCAGCCATAAACTCTGACCTCTTGGGCAGACGGAATTTCCCTCAAACATAGTAGATTCCCCTGGCATAGGGTAGAGAGGGGATCCTTGAGAAAAACTGGATCATATTCTGCATGGCACATATTTCAAATACTATATTCTTACACCGTATTGTATATATTAGTTTGTAATTCTGTTTTCCCCTCTAAAGTGTCACCTTCATCAGGGGATGTTACCTCCTTAAAGGAAGAACTATATTTTATTTCTCATGGTTTTCTCAGTGCCTTACACATTGTAGATGCTCAATAAGTAATTGTCCATCTTAATGTATTGTTGTTCTTTTACACGGTCCTCAGGAACTCAGCAGAGGGGACTTAGACAAAGGAAAGGAGCTTAATGGACCTCCCTCACAGGGATAACATTTAATAAAATAAGACAATAGGAGAGTAGGCCTGGGAACCATAAAGGAAGGAACCCCTAAAACAAGATGCAGGGAGGGGAACTATAGAAAACAGGGAACAACCAAGGGCCATATGTCAGCAATAAGAGATAAATATCTTAGAAAGTACTGATCTAAGACAAGCCCAGATCCCTCAAGTGCCATTTCAGAGCTTAAAGCAACTGCAAAAGACGAGGAATAGACTTTATCAGTAAGGGTCACGTTCCTCACCTCACTCCCGCATTACACCCTACAACACCCCCTCACTCCACAGGGACTTGATGAATATCATCTGTCAGCCTTCTTCCTTTCCTGGTTTCTCAATGAGCCTGTTTCCCTTCTCTTCCTTTATAACCCCTGGACATGCATTCTTTGATCTTGATAGGGCCTTATCTATCCCATATCCTCTGAAAGATAACCAGCTACCCAGAATGGCCTTCCTCACCACTCTGTCAGTTCCACCCCCACCCACCTTGGCAGCAGGGACTGAAGTCCAATCTTGCTTCACCTTACTCGTCATAGGCATTTAAGCACACCCAATAAGCCTAATCTTTACTGACCAGCAATGCCTGAGTAACTGATTTGAATAACCTAGATTTCAGTCTCCGGACTGTAAAGAATTTCATGGAAAACCCACAGGCCTCTGCTGCTGGCTGCCATGATGAATAGCCATGTTTATTTTTCTGGTGTTTCTGTCTATTTCTATTACACTGATGTGCTGTGTCCTGGTATCTCTACCTCTATTACATGGATGCACTGTGTTCTGGGAGTCTGACAAAATAAAAATATAACAATAACAACAGCAGAAACCCTGCATAATCTGGAGGATATCTTAAAATGACAGCCATCGTTGTAAGGATTATAGCATAGAAGGACAGAGCTTGGGCATCTACCAATCTTGGATTTGAATTTTAGCTCTATTGTAAGACTTTTTGCAAATTACTGAATCTCGCTGAGCCTTAGTATTTTAATCTATAAAAGAGGACAAGAATACCATCTTCCTCACAGAGTTACTGTGTACTTTTAACCATTCTGCCCTCTACATGACTGCAATCCAAAAACATTGCACTTGGTTCCTCCTTCACTTATTTCCAAGAGATCCATGAGATGCCTGGTATCAGAGTGAACCCTGCTAGCCTAAAGGAGATACCATCCGAGTTCTGTTCATTATTTTTAACTATATTTCAGTGTATTTGATTCTTCAACAACTAGAGCCTAATTTTTTTGTATTCAACGGAAATTTTTTCAGGAAAAGAATCTGCACTAATTTATATGACTGATGTACAGAGTAAACATAAAGGTTCACGAAGCCAGTGGTTCACAAACTGAGGACTACACATACCCTGGAGGCCTCAAGGAACACAAATTCATGGACTCGTTATTATTCATGTGAGGACTGAGTGAACAATGCTATGTAAACACACACAGATATATCCACATGTATTCATATATATGCAATATTGCTGTTTCAAATATAGATTGTTTATATAGAGGCTATTAATAAAATATATTTTAAAGTGTTATTTAATTTATAAAAGCTTTTATCATTGCCTATTTTCTCAGTCAACATTTGCTATTATAACACGTTGTGGTTCTACATTTTAATATTATTAATAATTAAATCGTGACACTGTTATTACTAGTAATGTTTATTATTAATTGTTAATAATAATAGCCAACATTTATTATGTGCCAGGCACTGTTCTAATGACTTAACATATATTACGTACTCACATACTCATTAAATCCTCACATGATCCTATACAGTAGACCTATTATCATTTCTAATTTATATATTAGGAAACGGAGGCACAGAGAGGTGATGTAACTTGCCACAGAGCAGGTGCTGGGATTCAAGCTCAGCTATCTGGTTCCAGAGTCCAAGCCCTCTGTTTTCACATTTAATCAGTGGAGAACTCAGGTTTGCAATCATATATTGGTGTCACCATTTTTAACCAATAAATTATTTGTGACCTTGACATTGATTTTATTTTCTATGAAAATGAGCATATTTCTAAGAAGATACAAACTTTGATATATGTGTGTACGCTGGCATATATACAACCAGAGGTACAACCAGGAAATCTGTGATAACTAAATTCAAAAAAATAATAATAGCTGAACAATGAGAACACACGGACACAGGGAAGGAACAACATACACTGGGGCCTGTTGTGGGGGTGGGGGAAGGGAGAGCATCAGGATAAATAGCTAACGCATGCGGGGCTTAATACCTAGATGATGGGTTGATAGGTACAGCAAACCACCATGGCACACATTTACCTATGTAACAAACATGCACGTCTTGCACATGTATCCCAGAACTTAAAATAAAATTAGTAATAATAATAAAAACAGTTCATGCTGGCTGGTCTGCCTACATATGCTCCAATCCAAGTAAGTCACATGGGCCAGAGTAAGTTTCCATTAACGGCATTTCCTTTGATGCTCATTTTGTCACCATCTTGCTGCTTTCACTTTTCTCTGCCTCTGTTAGGAAATTGGCTTTCCAATATTGAGCTATTTGATCCAATATTGAGCTATTTCCTAAATTGGGAGGTAACAACAACCACAACAACAGAAGCAACAACTACTGAGAAAGTTAAATGCGATAAAAATAGAATGACACATTTCAACTTTTCACCTCTCCACTTGAGATACATGAACAGTCACACTCACTTTCCATTTAGTTGATTGAACTTTCAAGAACATTCATTGACTGTCTGCCATGTGCCAGAAATTATGTTTGGAGCTGTAAATATGTGAATGGAACTAACAATGCACCAATACAGCACTGTCTAAAAGTTTCCAGGCAGGCCACTCACTCAACTTATAACCATATTGCAAGATAGAGTGTCATCAATACCATTCATGGGACAAAATTCTATATGAGAATTGTCACTCTGAACAAGAAGCGGTAACTCCAAGAGAATTAGTCATCTGATAGGAAGCCTTCCTTTCTACTCTCTCCCAAGAACTCTCTGTAGCATTCCTGTAGCCACCTGGAATCCACATTCAGATCAGCAAGGCAAGACCTCCTTACGCAGATCAGAGAGGCAAGACCTCCTTAAACGACTGTGGCCGCTTTTACTCCTGAAACCAATTCATTAGGCTGACCTAAAAGGTAACCTTTTTAATCCATGTTCTCTGCTGATCTCCTCCAATTCCTCCCAGTTTCTTTCTTGAATTCAATATTTTTGTCCTCACCTTTCTCTTCTTCATTGTCCTCCTTTTCTTAAGGTATGCTATTTCCCAGGATTATTTCCACAAGGTGACTAATGTCATATTGTGTGATGCTTCTTAGTTACCATTTCAGAAAGTGACATTTTTCAACCCTGTCTCCAAATTCTGAGGATTGGTGCTATTTAGAAATGTATAGCCCCTTAAGCCTTAAATATTCTGTATTTGATGGCCCTAAAGCATCCTTTCTTGTCCTTCTGAATCAGAATGAGTCAGAAGTTGGATAAAACATCAAGGTCAAAAACAACTTTAGAAAAAGTAAGGAATCCAAAGAAAGGTTTGATGAGAAGAAAAACATAAACAATGAGACAATCACCTGCAGGAACTCCCACTACACAGACACCTAGGATACACGGACTCTGGGAAAGTATACTACAGACAGTATACTGAAAGTATAAAGAAGCACCTATTCTGGGTGAATAGCTACAATGGCACTGATCTATAGTCTTTCCCCCATAAATCCTAGAATTTTTACTTTTTCTTAGCACTCTAGTACTCCTATTAATTCATTTGCAAACTTTCCACTTTTATTGAGCCCCAGTCTTTTGGGCTAAAAATATTTGGGCTGATTTTGCCACTGGAATATAAAAGTAGATGTCACATTTAAAGTTCAGAATAGTCCACTGAACTTTCTATGCTTCATTTGAGAGGACAGTGTTGATGCTGACTCTTTAACAAACTTGGCAAGCTATGTTTAAGAAGTAATTCTAATTTTTCTTTGTATTGTTTAAAAGACAATGTGATTGAGTAAGAAGGTCATGTAGAATACATGAGATTTCTGTGTTCTAGGTTGAGCTTTCTCACTATCTAGGATTAACTTGGTTAAGTCATTTCACCTCTCTGGCTTCAGTTTTCTCACCTGTATTTAGTACATAGAAGGTGTTCTGTAAATATTTGTTGAGTGAATGAATTAGTAATAGATACTACTTTGTAAGATTATCATAAAGAGCTAGACTTTAAGCTCCTAGTGGAGTAAGCAGTCATGGCTATCTCGGTTACCACTGTATTCCCCAGCACATTCCCAGGTATATAGCAGAACCTCATGAAAAACATGGTGAATTCCCCGTGTTCTCACTTACAAGTGGGAGCTGAACAATGAGAACACCTGGACACAGGGAGGGGAACAACACACACTGGGGCCTGTCAGGGAGTTAACGGAGGGAGAGTATCAGGATAAATAGCTGATGGATGCTGGGCTTAATACGTAGGTGATGGGTTGATAGGTGCAGCAAACCACCACAGCACACATTTACCTATGTGACAAACATGCACATCCTGCACATATATCCTGGAACTTAAAATAAAATCAAATTTTAAAAAACATGGTGAATTAATGAGTAAATGCACAAATTAATAAATTTTATAATAGTTTCCCTATTTTACAAAGTTATTAAGAATAACTTGATTTTAGGTTCCCTGTGAAGACAAACCATGTTGATTATATTTACCACTGTATCTCCAATGCCTGACAACACTCTGGCACTTGTGGATGTTCAATAAGCAATTTTTAATTAATGAATGCTCAGTAAAAATAGATGTAACATTACTTCAAAAAGTACTAACTACAAATACCAACAGCAGGCATTAAGAGTCTTTTCCCCCCACATGCCAACACCAACAATCCCTGTAGAGAGATGACTGGCCTGAGATAGGTGTCATCTCTATCTGCTGAAACAATTTACTCCAAAGAACATGAGGCATAATGATTTCGAAGAGGATGAGGCAGAAACTGCTAACTCACAGCTGGCTCTCAGGCTGGAAACAACCCCATGGTAAAGCTCAATACAGTCCAAGGATATACAGTGGCAGTGGTTACCTTTCTAAGGAACATAATCCAGATGGCATTCATTTCCAGATCCAAGTAACAGAAAATCCTGACTTAGTGGGGCCAGACCACAAAGAACATGTATTATCTCAGATTGCAAGAAGTAGACCAGCTTCAAGTGGGTAAAGTCCGGGGCTCAACATCATTATCAGTGAGCCAGGTTATTTTCTTCTTTCAGCTCTGCCAGTCCGTGGGATGTGCCCTGCTGGTTACTCTGAGTTTAAAAATGTCTCTCACACGGGCGCCTGTAGTCCCAGCTACTCGGGAGGCTGAGGCAGGAGAATGGCGTGAACCCGGGAGGCAGAGCTTGCAGTGAGCCGAGATCGCGCAACTGCACTCCAGCCTGGGCGACAGAGCGAGATTCTGTCTCAAAAAAAAAAAAGTCTGTCACAGACGCAGACATTACTGGATGACACATGTAGTCAAAGAAGAGGGGGTAAGTTTTTCCTGTAACTCATCTTTATCAGCAAAGAAACCATCTCAGGAGCTTCCCAGGTGAGCTCTCCTCAGATCCCACTGGCTGAAACTATGTCACATTTCCATTCCTAAACCAATCAGCAGCAAGGAAATGAAACTATTAAAATTGGCTTAGACGTGTCAGGATTTATCCCTAGACGTGAAGATAGAGGGAATCTTGCATGAGATTTATGGGAGAGGGAGGTGGCAATCAGGAAGAAGCTGTAGGAATCTGGCAATTAGATAAGCAAAATTGTCTGCTACAGAGATAAAATATGTGTGCTTTCAAAAGTGTCATTTAATGCATCTAGTTAAGATTTTATGGGTCTAATGCACGTACTTGTACGTTCATCACAGCCCTTTTTCACAATAGCAAAGACATGGAATCAACCTAGGTGCCCATAAAAGGTAGACTGGATAATGAAAATGTGGTACATATACACCATGGAATACCATGCTGCCATAAAAAAGAATGAAATCAGTCAAGAGCTCGAGACCATCCTGGCCAACATGGTGAAACCCCGTCTATACTAAAAATACAAAAATCAGCTGGGCGTGGTGGCACGCATCTGTAGTCCCAGCTACTCTGGAGGCTGAGGCAGGAGAATCACTTGAACCCAGGAGGCGGAGCTTGCAGTGAGCGGAGATCGCGCCACTGCACTCCAGCCTGGCGACAGACCAAGACTCCGTCTCAAAAAAAAAAAGAATGAAATCATGTCCTTCACAGCAACATGGATGCACCTGGAGGTTGTTATCCTAAGCAAACTAACCCAAAAATTGAAAACCTAATATTGCATGTTCTCACTCGAGTGGTAGATAAATCTTGGGTTCACATGGACATAAAGATGGGAACAATAGACACTGGGGACTCCAAAAGGAGGGACAGAGAGAGGGACAAGGGCTGTAAAACTTCCTAATGAGTTATATGTTCACTATCTGGGTGACGGGATCAATAGAAGCCCAACCTCAGCACCACACCAATATGCCCTCATAACAAACCTGCACATCGACTTCTTGAAATCTAAAATGAAAATGGGGGTGAAAAAGAAAATTTCCTTTCTCAACACTTTCATAAGAAAACACCAAGTTAATCAAATTTCCCACCCTCTTGATATAACTAAATGTTCCCTGTGGAATCCATTCCACTTTCGTCTAAAAGGATACTAAAGAGGTAAGCACATTTTCTGCAATCTTACAAAGCCATTTAGCAATAAACAATTTGCGCTGAAGTGGGAAACTCATATACAAGAGTTCATTTTTGATATGAAAAAGAATAATTTTGTTACTTGCGTAGAGAATATGATTTTCAAATTCTTGAAATTATAGTATAAAAATAAACCCTAAGGGGCCAAATATTATATTCCTGATAGACAATTACAGCATTAAACTTCCATCCATATGATAACATTTATATCTTTGGTGACAATCCATTTTCTCTTCCAATTAATCTGTATTCCCCTATCATACATATAAAAAAAGATGCTGTTGGTCTAAGACTTCAAAAAATTGACATTTTGTCTTCAATAAAAACCCAGAGGAAGGCAGCTAAAAAAGTTATACAGTATTAAACTTTTCCAGTGGATAAAATGCTCAGCAATGGATGTTTCTTCCATTTATAAGTCACACCTACTCCAGTAGCTCTCAAATATTGTTGCCTTTGAACCACAGTAAATAAATATATATACATACACACATGTATATGTGTATGTATATATATCTCACAACCTTACACATACACATACACGTCAAACCTTCAAGGAAACAACATTTGCCCGTACTACTTATGAAGCATACTTCTGTGTTCTATCCTATACTGTTTCACTTTTGTTACCTGCTCATCCCAACCTAGCAAATTGATTTCAGGATCCAATAATGGGATACAACCCTCTGTTTAAAAAACATCACTTATTCAAGCATCTGGAAAATCTCATTATTCTTTTTTATAATATAAACATCATGACATGGCATTATTTATGAAATGCAATCACAGTACTATTTCATTTAATCCTGTGGGAATCATTATTAAATTCATTTTATAGCTGAGAAAACAGACAGTATAAGTGATTTGTCAGGACCACACAGCCAGTGAGTGCTGGAGGTTAGAACAGGGGGATGTGGCAGACCTCAAAAGTCAGTGTCCTGATTTGAAATAGATGTTTTAAAAGAAAAAAAAGATGCGATATTTACTGCAGTAAAGTCTTTAGGTTTCAATTGGCAGCTGTAAAAATAAAAGCATAATTCTCACACTGGTCTAATTAAAAATGGCCAAGTACAATTGTTCATGGCTGATTACCTCTGTCAGACCAAATGGAGAGTCACACAGTTCATGAGACAGTCCATTAGACCTAATTAAGGAAAATTATTTCGAGACGACTCTGAGGCATATTATAGGATGTTTTATGCTAAGATTTTGTAGCAAATACAGCTTATGAACCAACGGAGAAACCACAAAACTGTAACTCTGATCTAGAGCAATTCAAACACTTGCCCCATCCTCTCTTCTCCCCTAACTCCAGGGATGGGTTGGCCCTAAAGATTTTCTGTCAGTCATCAAAGTGTCTTTTCTGTATGACATTAAAGTTATTATTTGTATTATTAAATAGTAAGCAGGAAAATTCCTTTGAGCTCCATGTGTAACATTTACTCTTCTAGATAAAGGGCAAAACCAGCTAAAGAATTGCCAGCCCGAAGACACAAAGATGAACAATGAACTCTGCTTCTCAGTTTAGACAATAGAGGCACTGCAGGCCAAATTCACATCACGACACATGACACACAAATGTTCTCTTCAATCTCCTTTAAAAGAAAATAGAGCGGAGGCTTTCTTGCATCTCCCTTTGACTGGGAGGGAGACATTCAATAACGCCTTGCTCCATCCCTGTACTACCCAGCTTTCGAAGTGTCACAGGTGAGAAAGGTAACCAGGGAAGGACGACTGAGTAGCTGTGGGAAACAGAGAGGAGAGGAAGCAGGGGCCGGGGATAAACAATTGCAGGGTCACTCGAACATTGTTCTCCGTCCTCTCTGACAGATGAAAGGCTGACAGGCCCACTATTTGTGGTACAGGGGTCACAATGCCCCATGATGAACTGTGCCAAAAGTGCACTTAAATCTGAGATGTCCTGCACAAATAGGAAGGCATTGTCCTCACCTCAGTGGAGGCTGTCAGATGCCCAAACTATTCTGGCTTCCTTGTCTCAGCAATACTTTTCAAAAATCCATGAAACTCAAAGGGATCTGAATCCAAAAGATCATATTTTTCAGAACCAAATACCAAATACCAGTCCATCAAAGGTGTGTTGTTGTTTTATTTTTTATTTGCATGAAAATTTGTGTATGACTATGTAACCAAGTTGCATTGGTATAGATTCTAAAAATCACTTACATTAAGTCGAATAAAATCACATGAGGTAGATGCTGCCCTAGAAAACCCAGGGTATGCAGCCTTCAGGAAATCAAAATAGTAAAAGTATTGCAGATTTGCCTCTGTGAAGTTTGGTAGAGACCATTTCTACTCCCCACAACAGTAGAACATTCAAAACAGGATCATATACATTGGAAAAAAAGAAACCTTCATTTACATATTTCCCTGACTCCCCCATTAAAACATAGACACTATGGAGACAAATAAAATGTCGATTTCTCTGATAACTTCCTCAAAAGATTTACAGTGCTTTATATATGCTATAGAGAATACTAATATGTGTTTATTTGATGCATTGTTTCAGGCTATGGTAGAATCTTTACCAGAGAAAGAACAAGTTGTTACAAGTTTGAGTTTATATTTGGGTTACAAATCTAGAAAATTTACCCTGTGGAAAGGGAAATACATTCACCCATGATTCTGTGAGCTGTCCTTGTCAGCATGTCAGTATAATCAGTTCCGCTGGCTCATCTAGAAAAGTCAGTAAGTCTGGGATCACAAAGAACAAGAATCCCAAGAGGGACTCAGGTACCCCACTGGAAAGCAGAGAGTACATAAAGAAATAATCAATTAGACAGTGAAGCTGTGAAGCAGAAAAGACACTCTATACTCCCAGTCCGTGGCGTCCTGTGAGACCAGTAAAAACACAAGAGCCCGGCCGGGCGAGGAAACCCGGTGGCTCACGCCTGTAATCCCAGCACGTTGGAGGCCAAGGCGGGCGGATCACGAGGTCAGGAGATAGAGACCATCCTGGCTAACACTGTGAAACCCCGTCTCTACTGAAAATACAAAAAATTAGCCGGGCGTGGTGGCGGGCGCCTGTAGCCCCAGCTACTCGGGAGGCTGAGGCAGGAGAATGGCGTGAACCCTGGAGGCAGAGCTTGCAGTGAGCCAAAATCACGCCACTGCACTCCAGCTTGGGCGACAGAGCGAGACTCTGTCTCAGAAAAACAAACAAACAAACAAACAAACACAAAAAAACACAAGAGCCTAAGATGGAACCTCTCCCTCAGGTAGCCATGGCAAGTAGGCTAACTTAGGGATAGAAAACTATCAGAACTCCACTCCTGTGGGTGCCCAGAGCCATGGGAGCCCTAGCTACTTCATGAACTCCTTTGGGTAAGCCTGCCCACATAATGACCTTGCACCAGTAAAGGCAGTTTGGGGAGTACCAACCCTAGAGATGCTAGTACCTAGAAAGGGTGTGGTATCCAAGGGAGATCCTGGTTCCTGTGATCTTAGGAACATGCAAGAGTTTTGTGTCCTGGGACTAAGAGGGCTAAGAAATCAGAGTCTCTCATAAACCTTCTAACACTCAAAAGTGTTGATACTATTGACAAACGTGCACTACAGTCCAGGTAACGTTCCAATCATTGTGTTACTGTTAATGCATTTAATCATCACAACTACTCTCTGAGGACAGTAATCATTATTATGTCCGTTTTGCAGATGAGGACACTGAAGTTTCTCAAGAATAAATAAATTACTCAAGTTCACAAAGCTATGGTAGAACCAGAGGCCCAACCCAGGAAGTCTGTCCATAGACCTGAGGCTCTTAATCATGACTTTCTACATCTACATGTGCAGTATACATGTGTACGTGTGTGTGTCTGTGTGTGTGTGTTATAATGATATTCAATCCACACATTGTCATAGAAACTGAATTGTCCTAAGGCATATACTTTTAGCAGCAGTACCTAACATTCACAAAAAGAATGGTAAGCATGATAAAAAAGAAAAAATAACAAGGTCAAAGAATTGCCAAACCTACAGCGCAGATTAAAGAAATTCCCCTAAAGATTTAGTGAGTCTCCAGAGGATTTGGTCTATCCAATATACAAAATGCTTTCCCCCAGAGGAGTCATTCACATTAATAACTGCGAGCATGGAGTAGAATTTTACTTGGCTGGACTTTGTCTATTAAATACTTCATTTAGTGCTATGGATCAGACCAAGGAACAAAAATGAATTTCAGCTTTGTTGAAATCAGATCCCCAATTTCCCTGGTTGTCAATGTGATTAATAGGAGACCCAAATCACCTTAATAGAGAAGCAACACTCTCTACCCTCATCCTGATGCTGAGTGAGGAGGGGGCATCACTGAAGTAGGTGAGGATGGAGCAGATGTCTGGGTACTGGCAGTGTCTTTCCCTTTTGTGTATCACTGTGCCCTGCTTCAAAGCCATAAACAAACTGAGCAGAAAGGCTCAAGATAAACGACCTGATACCATTTAATGCCTTCAGGGAGATGGATGCCTAAATCCATGAGATCCATAATTTTTGGCTACATCTTTTGCATTTCCAGGGACAAAGCTTCCATCTTGTCTTTGGGTGCCCCCATCTAAGTGTTTTACAACACCAATAGCAAAACAATTCTACTTTCTGCCCAAGCGTAACATTTAGTTTAAATTAAATCCATTTCCTTTGAAAGTTCCATGAGCTTAGAAAACTGTTTTGTGCCCTCATAGTAATACCTATTACTGCAGGCAAAGCAATATTGTTTCTTTGCACTTTTCATTATGTATCATTTTTGTTATATTTCTTGGGGATATCTCTAAGCTTCTTGTGTTTAATTTTTGAGTTTTTTTTTACTTTGCTCCATATTAAAATATTTTTTAAATCATATTGAAATAATACATGTTTATGGTGGAAAATTGAGAAATAAGAAAAAGCCCAAAGGAGAAATTTTTCAAAACCCATAATTCTGCTTCTCAGAGCTAATAACTATTTTGATGTATATCTTCCAGTCTCATAAGCCAATGCACATATGTGCTTTGGAGACTATTTTCCCTGTCACTAATTATTACCCCTACAGGGTAGGCATCTTCAACCTGAGTCTGTGTATAGACTTTACATAGTCCATGAAATTATACACAAAATTATAGACAAAATTTTATGTAGGTACATATGTGCTTTCTTCCCAAGAAGGGAGTTGACTACTTTCAACCAGATGCCCAAAAGGGTGTATGAACTGAAAACAGTTAAAAATTCTTATTTAGCATCATGATTTTAGTAGCCATGTAACATTCTACCTTTTTTTTTTTGAGACAGAGTCTCACTCTGTCCCCAGGCTGGAGTGCAGTGATGCCATCTCAGCTCACTGCAACCTCCTCCCGGGTTCAAGCAATTCTCCTCCCTCAGCCTCCCAAGTAGCTAGGACTACAGGCACAGGCCACCATGCCCAGCTAATTTTTGTATTTTTAGCAGAGACAGGGCTTCACAGTGTTGGCCAGGATGGTCTCGATATCCTGACCTCATGATCCATCCACCTTGGCCTCCCAAAGGGCTGGTATTACAGGCCTGAGCCACCGTGCCTGGCCAATGTTTTACCATATTAACCAATCTTGCTATATAAATTATATTGCAATAAACACTTCGTAGCTAAATTTTTCATCTGTCTCCAGTGATTTCTCTTGAGAAAAAAAAAATACTGAAATTGGAATTGCTCCAAGAATATTCACAGCTAAAGGTTTTCAATACATGTTGTCATTGCCTTGTAGAAAGGTGGTATCATTAGGAGTCCCATCAGAAGTATATGAAAATATACTTGCTTCAAACTAGCACTAACACAGAGGATTTTAACTTTGCTAATTTTATTGGCTACACTAAAACACTAATATTTGAGTCTTTTTCAAGTTCAGGTAGCAATATTATTTGTAGCACAGTCATGGCTGATGTACTCAGAGCACAGAGGAAGAATTACATCTGCCCTGGATGGTCTTTATTCCCCCACAATGACATGATATTGCTGATTCATGATCAGCAATGATCATGATCATTGATCATAGATCAGCCCTGACCCACGGGTCTTTTAAAGCAGTGATGGTGGATAGCCAATTCTATAATTATTTTTATGGTTTATATAAGTCCTTACTCTCACCCTTATATAATTGGATTTCATCCTGTTTGCCTAGGGTTGTGCTTGCTATATAATAATAATCACACTGGTCTCTTTGATGTTACATCACCTATAGGCTAAATAAGCACACCTTCAACACCCTTAGTCAAGACGTCAATGATTCCAAGGGCGATAGGACCACTTGACATTTGCCCCTCACATTGACACCAGGTCATTGGAAACTACGCTTCTGGGAGAATCATCAGGGAAATGTTCTACTTGCCTAATCACAGAAACTCCACAACTAGTCTCTGGCTAAACAGAACATACATTATACTGAAATCAATAAAGACAGGGTGAGCAAAAAGCCCTTGTCATGATTAAGAGTGTATGCGCTTGCAGTTACATATCTGGGTTAAATGCCAACTCCTCCATTTGCTGTCTATATAACCCTAGGCAACTACTTCCACATGTCTAAGCTTTTCAAACATAAAACAGATTTATAGGCCAGACACAGTGGCTCACACTTGTAATCCCAACACTTTGGGAGGCTGAGGCAGAAGGATTGCTTGAGCCCAGGAGTTTGAGACCACCCTGGACAACATAGTGAGATCCTATCTCAACAAAAAATAAAAAATTAGCCAGGAGTAGTGGTGCATGCCTGTAGTCATACTCAGGATGTTGAGTTGAGAGGATCACTTGAGCCTTGGAGGTGGAGGCTACAGTGAGCCATAATTGCACCACTACACTCCAGCCTAAACAACAGAGTGAGACCCTGCCTCAAAAAAACAAAACAGATTTATAAAGAAATTTGCCTGGCATGGTTGCATGCTCCTGTGGTCCCAGCTACTCAAGAGGCTGAGGTGGGAGGATTGCTTGAGCCCAGGAGTTCAAGGTTGTAGCGAGCTATGATCATGCTACTGTACCCCATCTCTAAAAAATAGTATTTTAAAAATAATAAAAAGAAACTTGTTTGGTGAATATATCAAGAGCATGCCTTCATGTTGGTTGCTGTGAAGTTGCAATATTCTTTCTACACAATATTTTGCAGACTCCCCTATATAAATCACTAACCACCACCTCCATACCACACACTCTCTGTCTCCCTCATCGTGCCTTATTTTTTTCTCCATTGCATGTCTAATCATCCAACATATGACATATTTACTTGTTTGTTTTTTACCTGGCTTCTCTCACTAGAACGTAAGCCCCACGAGAGCAAACATTTTCCATTTGTTTCCTGCCTTAGTGCTAGCACATTGGGGAATAAATGGATAGTATCATTCTGAGGATGGAATGACTCAGTCTGTCTACAGCAGTGTATTAGTTTCCTAGGGTTGCCATAATAAAGCACTACTAACTGGGTGGCTTAAACAGCAGAAATGGATTGTCTCACAGTTCTAGAGGCCAGAAGTCCAAGGTGTCAACAAGATTGATTCCTTCTGAGGGCTGTGAGGGAGAACCTTCCACACATCTCTTCTAGCTTCTGGTGGTTTGCCGGCAATCTTTTGTGCTCTGGATTTGTAGACATATCACCCCAATCTCTGCCTTCATCTTTACATGGCACTATCCCTGTGTGTTTGTCTGTCTCTATGTCCAAATTTCCCCTTTTTATAAGAAGACAATTATATTGGATTAAAGCCAGTCCGAATGACATCATTTTACCTTGATCATCCATAAAGACCTGCTATGGTTTGGATATTGCTTGTCCCCAACAAAACGCATGTAGAAATTTGATCCCCAATATGATGGTGTTGGGAGGTGGCACTTAGCGGCAGGTGTTTGGGTAAGGAAGGTCAGATCCCTCATGAATGAATGGCTTGGTGTCATTCTTGAGGTAGTCAGTAAGTTCTCACACTCTTGAGACTGGATTAGTTCCCTCTAGAATGAATTCATTCCCACAGCAGTAGCTGGTTAAAAAGAGTTTGGTTTCCCCAGTTTTTCTCTCTTGCTCCCTTTCTTGCCATGTAACCTCTTTGCATGTGCCTACCCTTCTGCTTTCCACCATGAGTGGAAGCAGCACAAAACCCCGAACCAGTAACAGAGCAGATGCCAGTGCTCTGCCCCTTGAACTTCCCAGCCTATAGAACTGTGAGCTAAAGAAATCTATTTTCTTTATAAACCACTCAGTCTTAAGTATTCTGTTATAGCAACACAAACAGACTAAGGCAATCCTATTTCCAAATAAAGCCACAGCCCCTGGGAATTAGGACTTCAACATTTTGGTGGTGTACACAATTCAACCCATAGCAAGCAGATAGCACAGTGCCTGGCACTCTGCTGGCACTCAACTATTAGCTCTTCTCATTTGTTCATGCAATGGGATCATTATCTCACAGAGAAAACTAATTGGATCCGGCATGACAGGTTCTCACAAGTCACTATGACATAACATTACTCTGAGGAGACATTAACCAGATTTGCTACCCGTCTCATGCCTTTGACTCTGAATAACAACCAACAGGGAGGAGGAGCCACTATGAAATCAAAGTCTTCGCAATCATTGCATTCTTACACATTATTTTATAGCCAAGAAAGAAGAGCTCAAAAGGTAATTACTTATCCATGGTTAAAGCAAAAGCAGGACTGGAACCTCAGCTTTCTCACTCCTGGATCCTTTCTTCCTTTATGTAAATCTATCTATATATATTTAAAATTATCATGATGGACACATTTTAAAATGGGCTGATTATAGAAATATGTAGTTCATAGATTAGTCTGAATGATTAACACCAAATAGAAAAAAAAATAACTAGAAAAATAAATCTCCAAATCAAGAACCAAAAGAAAAATAAATAAATAAACTGAGATATTTTTGGCCAAAATAAACTACTGTATTTCATCAAATCTAAGATTCCATCTATTATAAGACACATCATTATCTACCAAAAAAGAAACAACAGTACTACTGATTAATGCATGGCATATATCTATAATGAGAAAGAATTTGCCTCCCAAACTTTGAGGTGTTAGAGTATGAAAATGTATGAGTCTCAAAAGCTACAAAACACAGTAAAATTACCCCCTAGAAATTGGGCCAAATCTTTCATTTATATAAAATGTCTTTCCTGGACTGGCTCATGATAATGCTGCTGATAGAAGAACAGGTAAAACAGATTTTGAAACACACAGATATGTTAATCAAGACCCCCCTTAAGCAATCGAAGACATTTAGATATTCTCCTGATGTTTCTACCAAACCAAACATGTGTTTTGTACCTCCAGGGACGAGAAGAAACCAGCAGGAGAGAACACATTTGGATCAAAGAGATGATAGTGGAGAAGAGAGGAACGCAGAGTGATTCTCTGCCAAAGCAAACATATATAGGCAGAGAGAAGTAGGGGAATGACATTTCCTTAGTAGATTCTCTCTAAAGGAAAAATACAAAGAATTCATCTGGAGCTGAAACAACAGCTGTAGGGTCTTGATGAGCCCCATGTGAGGGCGAGGAACCTGCGAAGTTTGCTTTCACTGTCTCTAGACTGGCGGAAGACCAGAGCTGCCTCTGGCTGGTATTTACAAAGAACTGGTGAGGGGCTAGTTGGCTGCTGGAGGCATGTTTCCATATCATTCGTCACATGCAAAATGCTCTGCAGCTGGAAAAGAATCACAATGGCTGCAGCCAATCAAGCCTAGGCAATATGTCCAGCCTTCCCTCCCTTTGTCCCCTCAACCCCTTCCTCAAGAGAACACAATTGGCAAAAAATCCAGCAGTGTCCAATGAGGAAGGGACTGAGGAGGCCATGGGAGGATGGTTAAGCTAGTAGAGACAAGTCACTGTGATTGTCATTCTGTAAGTATTTACTCAACACCTACTATGTTCTGGGTCCTTGGGATGCTGGTAAACAAGACAGCGTGTATATTCTGGTATTTTTGATTTGGAAAAATTTTGTACCCTTGGCTCTTCACATCAACTTCCAGTGGCGAGGGAAGGAAATTGCCACCGCTTGTCCCTTTGTTCAGTCTCTTCAACAGGTTCACATTCTCCCACCTGCTCTCCGGAACAGCCATGGGAATACCGGCTCGGCAAGGCAACTCAGGAAAACTGACAGCCCTGCTAAGCGAAGAATTTAGTATTTCATCATAACCTTGAAAAATCTAGAAGTGCCTCATAGGAGAAAAAGGAAGGAGGAAAGAGGGACGTGATTGAGATTAACAAGAAACAGTATGGCCTCAGCCTCCAACCATGTGCTGAATAAGTTAGTGCAATTATCTTGGGAGGGTAAACACTGATGGCCATTCAAGCTGACAGTGGGAGCCGGACAGTTGACATTTACAACAATGCTCAATGCAAATCAAGGCACTTGCCCCAGAAATGGAATTTCATAGATTTATTCTTTGAAAGGCCATTTCTTTCACTAGTCTGGGTCAGCAGTTAAGCTGAAAGAGAAATATTTCTATCATTTGGCAAATTTTTTTCCAAAGCATCTAGTTGATTAGGCAAGAGAGGCCTTTAAAAAGTCTGATTTCTTGTGTGGTTGTCAGGCAAACAGAATGAGAAAATATCAAAGAGCAATCCCATTTCCAGAAATGATTAAAACAAATATTTCCTCTGAAGTCCCTGGTGCTCTGAGTGGTGATGGGGGACCTCACAGCCCAGGTGTTCTGGAGCCGTTCCAGCCCTGCAAATATCATTTTAACATACTCCCATAACTCTCAAGGCTTCACCTTGAATGAGCTAAACTTTCCATGCCCCTGCTGCCTGCTGTTCCACAGAAATTGATTAAAACCCAGAGCTGTCATTCACAAGTTGGGTGACCTTGAAAAGTCAGAAAGCCTCAAGCAAAGCCTCAGCACTTTGTAACTGCTGTTCCCTTCGCCTATATAGTGGTGACTCCCACAACCATCTGCTACTCTCAGATGCATTAACCTATTTATTTGCCTCACAGCACTCAAAATAATACTTGAAATTATCTCACTTTGGGTTTGCTTATTTATCGTAGTCAGCTTCCTGAGCACAGAGACAATACCTGCTTTATGTATCTCTGAATCCTTGGCGCTTAAAATGATTCCTAGTACCTAGTAGATGCTCAATAAATATTTGTTAAATAAATAAAATCATTCAAATTATTTGAGCCAAAGTTTTATGATAATAATAATAAAAGTTAACACCTATCTTGTAGGGTTGTTTTAAAGATCAAGTGAGATCATGTTAATAAAAGCAGAGCCCAACACATTAAAAGGTACTCAAGATATATTAATTTAAATACACACACACACACACACACACAAACACACATAAGAGTCATGTGCTGCATAACAATGCTTTGGTCAATGACAGACTACGTATATGGCAGTGGTCCCGTAAGATTTAATGGGCCACGCACAGTGGGTCATACTTGTAATCCCAACACTTTGGGAGGCTGAGGCAAGAGGATTCCTTGAGGCCAGGAATTCCAGACCAGCCTGGGCAACATAGCAAGACCCTCTTCCTACAAAAAATTAAAAAATTAGCCAGGTGTGGTGGCGCAAGCCTGTAGTCCTATCTACTCAGGAGGCTGAGGCAGGATGATTGCTTGAGCCCAGGAATTCAAGGTTAAAGTGAGCTATGATTGTGTACTGCACCCCAGCCTGGGTGACAGATTGAGAGCCTGTCTCAAATTAAAAATTTTAAAAATCAAAATAAAGATTATAATGGAGCTGAAAAATTTCTATTGCCTAGTGATGTCACAGCACAGCTTACTATTCATGTGTTTGTGGTGATGCTGCTATAAACAAACCTACTGCACTGCCAGTTGTATAAAAGTATACCACACATAGCCGGGCATGGTGGCTCACACCTTCAATCTCAGCACTTTGGGAGGCCGAGGCAGGCAGATCACCTGAGGTCAGGAGTTCGAGACCGGCCTGGCCAACATGGTGAAATCCTGTCTCTACTAAAAATGCAAAAATTAGCCAGACATGGTGGCAGGCAACTGCAATTCCAGCTACTCAGGAGGCTAAGGCAAGAGAATCACTTGAACCCAGAAGGCAGAGGTCGCAGTGAGCCAAGATCACACCACTGCCCTCCAGCCTGGATGGCAGAGCAAGACTCCATCTCTAAATAAATAAATAAATAAATAAAGTATACCACATACAATTATGTACAGTACATAATACTGATAAAGATAATAAATGACTATACTTTAATGGTCATTTTAGAGTATGCTCCTACTTATTTAAAGAAAAAGTTAACTGTAAAACATCCTAAGGCAGGTCCTTTAGGAGGTATTATATTTCAGAAGCAGGCATTGTTATCATAGGAGATAACAGCTCCATGTGTGTATATTGCCCATGAAGACCTCCCAGTGGGACAAGATGTGGAGGTTGGGAGACAGTGATACTGATGATCCTGACCCTGTGTGGGCCTAGGCTAATGTGTGTTTGTGTCTTCTTTTTTAACATAAAAGTTTAAAAAGTAAAAATAATTAAATTTTTAAAAGCTTATAGAATAAGAATATAAGGAAAGAAAATATCTTTGTACAGCTGTACAAGGTATTTGTGTTTTAAGTGTTATTTCAAGAGTCAAAAAGGTTTTTAAAATTTTTTAAGTTTATGAAGTAAAAAAGTTACAGTAAGCTAAGGTTAATTATTATTAAAGAAAGAAAATATTTGTATAAATTTAGTGTAGCCTAAGTGTACAGTGTTTATAAAGTCTACAGTAGTGTACAGTAATGTCCTAGGCCTTCACATTCACTCGTTCACTCACCACTCACTAACTCACCTAGAGAAACTTCCAGTCCTGCAAGTTTTACTCATAGTACATGCCCTATACAGGGGTAGCATTTTTTTTTTTTTTTTTTTTTTTTTTTTTTGAGATGGAGTCTCCTTCTGTCACCCAAGCTGGAGTGCGATGACGTGATCTCGGCTCACTGCAACCTCTGCCTCCCAGTTTCAAGCAATTCTCTGCCTCAGCCCCCTGAGTAGCTGGGATTAGAGGTACCCGTCACCTCACCTGGCTAATTTTTGTAGTTTTAGTAGAGATGGGGTTTCACCATCTTGCCCAGGCTGGTCTGGAACTCCTGACCTCGTGATCCACCTGCCTCAGTCTCCCCAAATGCTGGGATTACAGGCATGAGCCACCAGGCCCAGCTAAGGTGTAGCAATTTTTATCTTTTGTACTGTATTTTTACTTTTTAGGTATGCTTTTTGTGTTTTGATATGTTTAAATGCACAAATACCATTGTGTTACAACTGCCTACAGTATTCAGCATAGTCACAGTCTGTACAGGTTGGCAGCCTAGGAGTGATAGGCTATACCATAAAGCCTAAGTGTGTAGTAGATTATACCTTGTAGGTTTGTGAAAGTGTACTCTATGATGTTTGGCAATCACAAAATCGCATAAGGATGCATTTCTCAGAATGTATCCCCATCATTCAGCCATACATGACTTTACATAAAATACATACGCACATTTTTTAAATTAGTGACACTGTACAGATGAACAAGAAACTCATCTTGGCCAGGCATGGTAGCTCATGCCTGTAATCCCAGCACTTTGGGAGGCCAAGGCAGGTAGATTATTTGAGGTTAGGAGTTCGAGACCAGCCTGGCCAATATGGTGAAACCCCATCTTTACTACAAATGCAAAAATTAGCCAGGCCTGGTGGCACATGCTTGTAGTCTCAGCTCCTCGGGAGGCGGAGGCAGGAGAATCACTTGAACCCAGGAGTTAGAGGTTGCAGTGAGCCGAGATTGTACCACTGAACTCCAGCCTGGGTGACAAAATGAGACTCCATCTCAAAAAAAAAAAAAAAAAAAAAAAGAAACTCATATTAATCTGTGTAAAACAAGTTTGCCAAAGCCTTATAAAGCTAAGGGTACACATAGGAGTCAGATCAAGAGTAATTACACCAATTCATTCACTCTTGTTTCTACCCACACACTTCAGGCCCCCTTTCCAGAAATGCTATTTCCTTCAGATTGTTCTATGAGTCACTAGGCACTATCAGGGGTTATCAGAAATGCTGTCAATGTGCCCACTCGTTTTTCCTTCCACTCCCTCCCACTTGTGGGAGGCCTAAGCAGAGGTGAATGCAGAAGGCTGCAGCAGGGTGCTGCCCCTGGGCTTACACAGACACCACTCCTGAGGGGCTGCTGTTGTCCAGGTATTCCCGAGCCCTCACTTTGTGGCAGACATGCTGTGCCTAACACAGAAGTGGGAGGATGCCCCCAGTGTCTGCTCTGAGCCCAGCCCAAGCCAAAGTGGCTATTTAAAACTCTCTGTGTCTGTAGTTAAGGGCTATTTAAAACTCCCTGTGTCTGTAGTGAGGCCTAGCATTCTCCTTTCCATTAACCTCTCTGATAGGCCATATGAGCAAATCTGGCAAGCACACAAACATTCATTTTCAAGCAGGTGCGAGAGTCATGGAGTTTGTTCTTAAACTCAATACACTTCAGTGCACTTCTCAGTGCACTGATGATTTTGGCCTCTGAAAAGACTGTTGCCTGCAAATTTTACTAGCAGCATATGGGACAGTGATATGGTTTGGATGGGTGCCCCACCCAAATATCATATTGAAACGTAATCCCCAGTGCTGGAGGTGGGGCCTGGTAGGAGGTAGTTGGCTCATGGGGGAAAGTTCTGATGAATGGTTTAGCACCATCCCTGCCTGGTACTGTAAAGTGAATAAGTTCTCACAAGATCTGGTTGTTTAAAAGTGTGTAGCACCTCCCTACTCTCTCTCTTCTCCTGCCGCTGCCATGTAAAAAGCCTGCTCCCACTTTGCCTTCTGCCATGAGTAAAAGCTTCCTGAGGCCTCTCCAGAAGCAGATGCTGCCATGCTTCCTATATAGCCTGCAGAACCATGAGCTAATTAAACCTTTTTTCTTTACTAATTACCCAGTCTCAGATATTTCTTTATAGCAATGTGAGAAAGGCCTACTACAGAATATTGGCACTGAGGAGTGGGGTGTTGCTATAAAGATACCTGAAGACGTGGAAGCAGCTTTGGAACTGGGTAATGGGCAGAGGTTGAAACAGTTTGGAGGGCTCAGAAAAAGACAGGAAGATAAAGGAAAATTTAGGGCTTCCTAGAGACTTATTGAATGGTGTGACCAAAATGCTGGTAGTGATATGAGCAGTAAAGACCTGGTTGAGGAGGTCTCAGATGGAGATGAGGAACTTATTGGGAACTGGAGCAATGGTCACTTTTGTTACACCTTAACAAAGAGCTTTTTTGGACTATGCCCCTGCCCTAGGGAATCTGTGAAACTTTGAACTTGAGAGTGACGAGTTAGGGTATCTGGCAGAAGACATTTCTAAGCAGCAAAGCATTCAAGATGTGGCCTGCCTGCTTCTAACAACCTATGCATATACGTGGAGCAAATAAATGACCTAAGACTAGAACTTATATTTAAAAGGGAAGCAGAGCATAAAAGTTTGGGGAAAAATTTGGAAAATTTGCCACCTAGTTATCTGGTAGAAAAGAAAAGCCCATTTTTAGGGGAGGAATTCAAGCAAGCTGCAGATACTTGCATAAGTAAATAGGAGCCTTGTCTCAGATGACACTTTTGACTGTGGACTCTTAATACTGGAATGAGGTAAGAATTTGGGGGACTGCCAGGAAGTCATATTTGTATTTTGAAGTGTGAGAAGGACATGAGATTTGGGAGGGGCCACGGGAAGAATGATGTGGTTTCAATCTGTGCCCCACCCAAATCTCATGTTGAAATGTAATCCCCATTGCTGGAGGTGGGACCTAGTGAGAGGTGACTGGATCATGGGGCAAAGTTCTCATGAATGAGAATCATCCCCCCTTGGTACTTTATAAAGAGTGAGTTCTCATGAGATCTGGTTGTTTAGAAAATGTGTAGCACTTCCCCCCAGCCCTTCTCCTGTTCCTTCCATATAAGATGCTGGCTTACACTTTGCCTTTCACCGTAAGTAAAAGCTCCCTGAGGCCTCTCCAAAAGCAGATGCTGCCATGATTTCTGAACGGCCTGCAGAACTGTAAGCAATTAAACCTCTTTTCTTTATAAATTACCCCATCTCAGGTATTTCTTTATAGCAATGCAAAAACAGCTTAATATAGACAGTATTCTGGTAGCAGGCAGGTACAGCTCCCCTCTGGTTAGAATCAAGATAAAATCCTCTATTAAGCACCTGACAAGAAACGCAGTATACCTTAGGTCTAGAACACCAGTCCGAAGGGGAGTCTGCTACCTTTGCTGGATTCTTAAATCCTATTCCTGTGATATTGGAGATGCCTGTACAATATTCTACCAATTCACATTTTATGAACAGCTGTTGTTTCAGCAAAAGGAAAATAATTTCTGATATCCTTTACCCTAACTACCATATCCTTCAGGGCTAATCAGAAACAAAGTGCTTGCAGTAAGTAGGTTCTTTCATACACTTACTTTTTTATGATTTAAAAATAGGTTTAATTATGGACATCTCAAATATATTCTAAACTAGAGACTAGGGTAATAACCACCCTTAACCCATCACACACCTTTGACAATTATCAACCTCAGACCAATCTTGTTCATCTCTATCCAGCTATTCTTCCTCTCCCCCATACCCAACCCAAACAATGGCTTATTTTGAAGCAAATCCAAACATCACATCATTTCATCCACAGATGCATTAGTATGAAGCTCTAAAAGATAATATAACCACATCTTAAAATCATTATCACACCTTCAAAATTAGCAATATTTTTGTAATAAAAAACCACCCACATTGTATTTCAAATGCTAACTAATTGCCCCAGGGTGTATATGAAAACAAAGTAACATATGGATTACACTGACCAATAAAGTATATTTAACATTCCGTAAATATTCTTTTGTTAAAATTCATATGATATGTCGGTCTGGGGTGGCAGGGTGGGGGGAGTGGGGGCGGGGGCAGGGCAGGGAATGACCAAACCACCTCTTAAGTAATATACATTGTGTTTGGGCACTGGTTCAAGGGAGGAGGGAGGAGAAGAAAGAGTGAAGAGCTCTGTGCCATTGTGCTTTATAGTGAGGCAAGATTACACATCATCCCTTATGTCTGTGCATTTGTTTTATTTATCTGTGTATATAATGTATACAAAAGACAAATGAGTCCTAATTTACAACAACTAGTCTTTCCAGATGTTAAAGAGGTTGTCATTGTGTGACAAAAGTACAATTAGTAAACTAATATATTTTGTATATTTTGTTTTAAAATTCCTGGGAAAGATTCTCTTCTGAAAATCCGAGCATTATAACCCACTGGGTTGAAGGAGATGCGAAGGTTCTAGGCCAGAATGTTCACATCTGAAGACTCTTTCAAATTATAACTATTGTTATATGTGTGCAGTTTATTGAAGACTGCTGTGTATATAGAGGACAAATTAACTCCTTATCTAAAACATCTAGTCTACCTAAATGTTTAGAAGTGCCCAACATATATTAAATGTAGAGGTAGTAAAATATCACTTTGTAGATATCTTTCTGCTAAAATTCATAGGAAATATTGTCTTTTGGAAATGGAATTGTTAAACCACCTCTGTGAGCAATATGGTACTATACCTGTTCAAAGGTTTAGAAGAGGTGGGAGGGAAGGAATTGCAAAGGGTAATATGCTAGTGTGTTCATACTAGGACATTTTCAGGCACCATTTTTTCTGTATTTTTGTGCATTTTGTTTGGCTGCATATATAGTGTATATAATGGACAAATGAGTCTTGATTTTATAATATTTCATCTCTAGATATTAAAGAGGTTGCCAGTATATCACAAAGTATATAGTAAAATTTATTTACATATTTAAGTATTTATTTATTTATTTATTTATTTATTTATTTTTGAGATGGAGTCTTGCTCTGTCACCCAGGCTGGAGTGCAGTGGCGTGATCACGGCTCACTGCAAGCTCCACCTCTCAGGTTCACGCCATTCTCTTGCCTCAGCCTCCGAGTAGCTGGGACTACAGGTGCCCGCCACCAAGGCCGGCTAATTTTTTCTATCTTTTAGTAGAGACGGGGTTTCACTATGTTAACCAGGATGGTCTCGATCTCCTGACCTCGTGATCCACACGCCTCGGCTTCCCAAAGTGCTGGGATTACAGGTGTGAGCCACCGCGCCTGGCCAAATTTATTTTTTTTCCAAGATGGAGTCTTGTTCTGTCACCCAGGCTGGAGTACGGTGGTGTGATCTTGGCTCACTGCAACCTCCACTTCCCACGTTCAAGCAATTCTCCTGCCTCAGCCTCCTGAGTAGCTGGGATTACAGGCATGCACCACCATGCCCAACTAATTTTTGTATTTTTAGTAGAGACAGGGTTTCCATTAAGTCTGGATACAAATTATGTCCTCAAATTGGTTGAATAAAGTCATATGTCTATTCATTAAGACAGGGTCACCCAACATTCACGTTTTAAGGAATAGGTTCAATATTAGGTAAATGTCATGGAACTATATAATTTAGCCTTGGGGTCTTTAAAGCCATCTAACTGCGTGTAACACTCCCTTCACTTGCCTCTGAAGAAGATCAGAATATGCTACTCAAAATATGCTACATTGACATAAGGATTATTTTGAGCTGAAAGCAATTGAGAATCAAAAGATACAGGAAGAGATCTAGTGTCTTCCCCTTATCTACCTAAAAGTCTTATCAAAGATGGTGAGTTTGCATAAATAGGCCTTACTAAAATAGCCTTTATCTTCCATTAGTTCCTACCACACACTTCCTACTCACTTCCCCACAATTTATCATACTTTGAAGTCCAAACCTTTTTTCCTTTGTTAAAAGGAAAGGGTCTATAACCACTCAAGTTTAATCACTTCTTTGAGTTTCACTTCTGCTCTGTGAACAGCCAAGCATGTAAATGTTAATAAAATCATGTGCCTTTTCTTTTGTTGATCTGTCTTTTATTAGTTTAATTTGAAGGTCCCCATATACAGAACATAAGAAGGTAGAGAAAAAGTTGTTCCTACCTGACAGCTAGATCCCTGAGCCTGTACATACTGTATATTATGCTATTTCCATCCCTCATGCTTCTAGCATTCCAAATTCTACAATGCCTTTGTCTCAGGTAGCTTTTCAATAGCAAAATCCTGAAATACTTTATACTCGGATACGATTAACTAATAATAGCTTAATATATCATCAACCAAAAATGCATTATACATTAATAAAACTTTGTTAGGAAGGAATACTAGATTTATAACTGGCAATGCACACCAACTTAAAAAAGAAAAAGTGAAAAACTTTAAAAAAAAATTTATAACATTGCCTTTTCCTGAGAAAAACAAAGCCATGTTTAGCCTATGCAATATCTCTCTAATGGTATAATTCCAGGTAGTCTGATTAGGTGGTGGTAAAGATAGTGAGGAGGGAGCTGTTCTAACATCTCAAATCATACCCTATGATGCTACTTCCTGGCCCAGTTCTAGAGTGTGAGCAATTGCTGTTGTTTTCAGACTAGGAAGTAAGCAAAATAATGAGCAGACATATAATTAACTCTCAATTAGCCTCAGTAACTGGGGTCAGGAAATGCTTCACTAGTCAGATATCCTGAGAAATCAGATTATTAAAATGCAGTCACTGAAAAGTAGAGAAAAGACTAAGAGGACACCCTCTTTTCACCATGTGAAAAATAAAATTGAGCTAAACTCTTTCTTTTTTTTTTTTTTAATAAAATCAGATTTGTCTACTGTCTAATGGAAATGCTTACTTGTTTTAATTTTATCCCCCCATCTTTTCACCACTGAATTCCTGGGCAGCTGGGTTAATGACCAAATAGCAGGAGGACAAGAAATCAAGAGACCTAGATGTTCCAGCAACTTAACAATCAAGGCATAACTTACCCATCCCCTTCCCCCTCATGAGTGTTCAGTGTTAGGGCTCAGGATATTCCACCCCAAAATATGGCTGTAGGGGACCACAATATGCCATCCCAAAATATACCTCTTTCGCTCATTTTGAGCTGGTTATTCTGACAAACTGCTAACGTAGGAATAGCTCTGAAAAACTGTCCTTTTGTAAAATAAATTTACGTCTATAAAAGAAATTTTTTTATAAAGAAAATCTATAGTAGTAAATTATTGGTACAAGCAAGAAGGCTGCTTTGAGATAATTTTTATTACCTGAAGATTTCCTATCTGCATAACAGGACAGTCTTTGTTCACCATGCATTTCCTCCCCTTACCCTCCCCGAGGCTTGTTGCTGCCTCCCCGACCAGAGATCATGGGTCCCTATTTTTTCTGTAGCTCAGGATGCTAGATAAGCTTCAATCATCTCACTCTTCATGGAGTTCCATATTTTGTGGGAGTCTCATAGTTTGTGGGACTCCCATGCAAATATAAATATGTTTTTCTCCTGTTCATCTGTCTTATGTCTAATTTCTAGCCCAGACACGGAACCTAGACAGGTAGGGGGAAGCCTTGTTTTGCTCCCCTACACCAGCCTCTTCCACTGAATGAAAAGTTCTAGGGGTTCATCCATTGTGTGTAATGTGCCTCCTCTTTATTGACTTTCTAACTACCACCATCACAACAATTCAAAGATCTTAGGGTAAAGACTGGGATCCTGGGGAAAAGAAGTCAGGAGGCATACTTCTGTCAAAGCCTCTCTCTGATGTCCATACATAAGGTGAAATCCTCCCATAATGAGACGTCAGTTTACTTTTCTTTTTAAGTCTGCACATGAAAAAGGAGTCAAACTGGCAGAAAACATATTCGAAGGGACTTGCCTAAGTGTACAGACATGGCCTGTGGCTTATTGGAGGTGGGAGAGATCCCCAGCAAGCTGTGGTCCCTCCTCTTGCATTTCTTTGTCCCAGCCATCTCAAATAACAGACTGGAAGAAGAAAAAGGATAACAAGGATAAGAGTAAAAGGTCAGTTTCCAAATAGGATATCAATATATTTTCATAAGCCACTACCAAGTCCTGAGTCTGGGAAACCATTATATTGTCTGAGAGGATTAGCAGGCAATATCTTGGACGGAATAAAGATAAAAACAGCTCCAATGAGCTTTACCCATTGAGCTGTCTGATGACAGGTCTTTAGACTACAGGAGGAATTTCTAAAGCTGGATTCAATACAAGAAACACTATTTCCAAGAAAGGCAAAACCAGCTGCTGATGGAAAAGTATAGCTTAAGTTTATTGGACTTTTTTTGTTTTGGTTTTTTTTTTTGTTTTCCCTACAGAGGGTCTATAAATCACTGACCTCTTTGTGCCTTCCTCTGTACAATGCAGGGCAGGTTGCCCAAAGCGGGAAGAAAAAAATCCCTCTATCTTTGTCAGACTAAATAGTAGCTCAGGACTGGGCACCACATACCCAAAAAGGGCCAGGTGGCATGTGGAGCTCTTACAGCCTTTCCAACCATTCCAGTGCCAGCTTCTTATCCTCAGCAACAACCTGAGATGGGCTTCCTGCAGAGCCAGGTGCACATCCAACCACTCTCCTTCTCTCTAGCTGTGAACACCAGCACAGCTTGCATTTCCTATGATACAACCCAGCTCCACAAGTTCTAGGGGGTCTAGAGAGACCCTATTCAGATAACTTACTGACCACATAAGCACGTCAGGTGGTCACTCATCCTGCACCCTGCAAACAAGCCAGCTGAGGGACTATAAAAGGAACAGAGAATGTCACCACTGTGTTTTTAAATTTTATCCTGCCTCAGGCAATGTTTATCCAATGCAATTGGATACCCTGATCCAGATAAAACCTTATTCCTCCCAGGGCTCTCTTAAGTGAGAATAAAGCCCCTTCCATCTCCATTGACTACCATTTTCATATGTTCTCACACCTTCCCAATACATTACAAAAGGATATTTTAAATAAGCAGGTGACCTCTTTACAAAAAGCAAGTGAGTAAAAGTTTGGAGCAGTGGCAAGCAGATGGTACAGTTGGTACAAATAGTTATTTAAATTTCTTATTTCAGCTCTTTTATCTAATAAGTTTTTACTTCCAGCCTACCCAAAATAGGCCCTATGGATTTCCTACTAGTCAGGTGAAGTGGTTCCTCTGGAAATATAAGCTCAGTGGTAAACTGAGTGATTTAAGATCTTACAAAGACAGTATATGCTACTTTAAATTGAGCCCAGAAAGCATGAATACCTTAAATCAATAGCTTCAGATTCTTTGGACCCACTGTAAGAAATGCATTTTACTAGCCAGGCCTGTTGGTGCATTCCTGTAGTCCTAGCTACTCAGGAGGCTGATGTGGGAGGACTGCTTGAGCCGGGGAGGTTGAGGCTGCAGTGAGCCGTGCTGACGCCACTGCACTCCAGCCTGGGTGATGCAGCAAGAACCTGTTTCAAAAACAAGAAAGAAGTGCATTTCACATCACACTCACGTCTACACTCGTACGTGGCTGTGTAACTGAAGCAAGTTTCATGAAACCGTGCTGACTTTTGCTACACTCTATACAATTTTTTCCTTAAAAAAAAAAAAAGAAAAAATGCTGGCCAGGCGTGGTGGCTCATGCATGCCTGTAATGCCAGCACTTTGGGAGGCCAAGACAAGCGAATCACAAGGTCAGGAGTTCGAGATCAGCCTGGCCAACAAGGTGAAACCCAGTCTCTACTAAAAATACAAAAAAAAAAAATCAGCTGGGCACAGTGACAGGTGCTTGTAATCCTAGCTACTCAGGAGGCTGAGGCAGGAGAATCGCTTCAACTCGGGAGGCAGAGGTTGCAGTGAGCCAAGATTGCACCACTGCACTCCATCCAGGGCAACAGAGTGAGAATCCATCTCAATAATAATAATAATAATAATGCTGCTGCAAGCTGAAGCTCACTATATTGAGTTTATATCCCACTAATGAATTGAGGTTCGCAGTTTTTAAAAATCCTGCTTTATGTAATCCCAGCTACTCAGGTGGCTGAGACAGGAGAATCACTTGAACCCAGAAGGCAGAGGTTGCAGTGACCAGAGATCATGCCATTGAACTCCAGCCTGGGTGACAGAGCAAGACAGCAGCATAAATAATAATAATAATAATAATCCTGCTTTAAATTATACCTAGGAAAAACTACTAAAACTCCCCTTCTTATTTATCTATTATCTAATGCCTCTCACTACAAGGATAAACATCACACATTATCAGAAATGTCTTGTTATGTTTTAGGGGTGAGAGAAATGATAACAGGTGGGAGGATAAAAAGTAAATAGTACCAGATGGAAGTACCAGAAGGAAAATAACAAATAAAAACTTTTAAAGGGATTGAGGAAATGGCCCCAAAACATCCTAAAAGTTATCTCATAACACCGCGTTCAATAAACAAGATCTAACAGTCTTTTCTCAGTTCTTCCCAGGCGCTGTGGCAGGCCAATGATGGGGGAGGCTGGAGAGAGAAGTAGCTGGACTTCTTGCTGCCTGCATATGCACCACCTCAGACAGACCTTGTACACATAGTTGGGGGGCTGAACAAATGGCCGGGGCTGAGGCTGCCTCTCTGCTCTTGCTTCCAGGAGAGGGATGCCCGGGAGTCCAATTGCCAAGCTCTTACACAGTGTGATGGAGAAAGACCTGAGCTCTCCTCCCTGTCCTTTTCACAGGAGAGGGAAGAGATTCCTGCAGTAGAAGAGCAGCCTGGAGCACTGCGAAATTTCTCTGGCTATGCCTTGTTTACCTAGCTTTAAAATGGTGCAGATAAAAAGCAGAGTCAATAAGGAAAATGGTTTATATTCAAGGATCTGAATTTTATTATTGGTAAATTGTAATATATCTTACATGCTGGCAGGGATAACACATTTATAAAGCACATTTTCCAGCTCCACCATTCTCCTTCCATCTCCTCTCCTGACAGGAGAGAAGGGAGAGAGGGTGGAGAGAGAGAGAGAAAGTGAGAGAAGAAGGAAAAGGAGAAGGGGGAAGAGAAAGAGGATGAGGAAAAGACAAAAAAAAAAAAAAGGAAGGAAGGGAGAAAAAGTACTAAAGCTAGAATCTAATCAGGTCTCCATTTAGTTTAACTCAGAAAATTTTTTCTTCTTTTAAGTGCACATGGGGCCAAAAATGTTTGAAGTCCTAGCTGCTTTTTTTAATGCAAAAAAAATAGAGTAAAGATAATATACTTTTACTATCACATTGGGGATTAAAAGAAAAAAGAAAAAATATATTAAAAAATAGTAAAACTAATGTAATTTATACTAAAGTGTAAAATGTCATTTTAGTGCCTTTCTAGAAGTGATAAGAAGTAATCAGTGAAAGGTATGAAGATGGCCAATCATATTTTGTCTTAAATAGGACCTGTGAATGTCCTACTATTTAAATAACTTTCATCAGTCACCCACCCCCATTGGCTTAGTTTCTTCCCCTTCTTTGAATCAATCCAAACATCCACAGGTCCCCATAGCTAACATGAGAGTTAATCATTTCTTTTCCCAAATGACTCTAATGTGTTTGGGCTGGGATAGGCAGACCAGTAAGCAGCCAGTATCACAGTAATTTGGCAAGGATGGTAGGCAAAGACTACAAATATTTTCTAGACAATTAAACATAAAGTAAATTCAACCTCTCTCCATTTAATTCTAAAGGCCTCCAAGCCTTCTATGAATGACATCTTTTTTTTTTTTTTTTTTTTTTGAGATGGAGTCTCGCTCTGTCGCCCAGGCTGGAGTGCAGTGGCGCATCTCGCATCTCGGCTCACTGCAAGCTCCGCCTCCCGGGTTCACGCCATTCTCCTGCCTCAGCCTCTCCAAGTAGCTGGGACTACAGGCGCCCGCCACCACGCCTGGCTAATTTTTTTTGTATTTTTAGTAGAGACGGGGTTTCATCGTGGTCTCGATCTCCTGACCTCATGATCCGCCCGCCTCGGCCTCCCAAAGTGCTGGGATTACAAGCGTGAGCCACCGCGCCCAGCCTATGAATGACATCTTGATGCTCTTGAAGACATCATTTCAACCGATTGCCTTCTCTGTTTCTGTTGGAGGCGTACATGTGAGCAGACTCTATTTCACCTCTAGGCAGGCATTGTTTTCAAGCCAATCATGATGAAAGTGCTTAACTTGAGATGAGTCTAAGATAAGTGTTTCTACTTATACCCCATTTTGATCTTTGAAATACAACTTAATGTTTTGTACGTTATCAGCAGGGCCCACTTTACTGAATTTTCATCTCCCAGTAGGAATCCAAATTTATATAAGCTCCCAGTTAGAATTTCCTGACATCAGAGACTTAAGTGACTTTATATATATAACCAGTTCATTAAAAACTTCCATTCAGGGTCAAAGCCACAGAGCCCTTCTCAGAAGTCGCAGAGCTTGAAGCCACAGAACCCTCCTCTGAAACAGGAACATTCTCAGTAGTAGAAATCAGCTTGAAGATTAGGAAAATATACAAGTTATATTCATGTCACCATAGAATCCAAATCATGATTGTGGCATTTGTCACCTCCCAGAACATCTTCCTAGTTTAGTTTTTCTCTGAGCTTCGTCATGTCATGAATGTGCTACTAAGAGTCAGGAGAGCTGGACTTCAAAACACCAGCTTTGCCCCTGACTAGCTTTGTGACTTTGAACACACTTTGAACACATCTGTAAACCTCTCTTGATCCCTGTTTTCTCAATCCCACAAGAGCACACACATACAAAATCTCATCTGAAAAATGCTGGTACTTGATTAGATGATCTCTAAAACCATTTTCCATTTGTAACAACCTATTCTAAAACTAGGACTCATTTTATCCCTTAACAAAAACGTATAGGGCTAGGAATCCTCAAATTGTTGGAGTCCCCTAAGACGTAACAAATCCCCCTTGAATTTGAAACAGAGGTTCATGTTATACCAAATCTTACAACCTTCAAATCAGGGTCATTTATTCCTGCTTTCTTCCAGTCAGTCAATAAAACTTACTGGACATCTGCTACATACCAGGCACTGTCTTGAGCCTAAGTGAACATCAGAGAAGGGGCAACAGGTTTAAAAGCCAGCAGCTGTATAAAGAAGTGGGAGATGGCAGAGAGAGCAGAGAAGAAAGAAAAAAGGAATATGTCAGCATATTTCTTCTGTTACCAAAACACTAGGGATTTGGTCTAGGTCCCATTGCTCTCTGCACAGAAAGCCAATCACTGAGACAAGGAGTACTGCCAGGGAAGAAGACTTATTCAAGTCCTGCATCTGAGGTGATGGGATGTTGGTCTCAAATCTATCTCCTCAACCAACTAAAAGTAGGGGTTTGTACAGCAAGGGAGAAATGTAACTGTGTGGAAAAATAGGAATTAGGAAGGAATAAAGAAAAGGATTGGTCAACAGGAAGCTGGTGGTCAGTTAGGCAATCATGTCCAGGGAGGGGTCTGGTGTCTCACTGTCCAGAGGCAGTGAACTGGTGAGTTTCAGTTCCATAATACTATCTGGGGAGCTTGCTGGTTGGTTTCCTGAGAAAGGAACTCAGATATGACAAATGTAACTTTCTCAAGTTTTAAGACTGGAAAGGTCAATTTCTATGTTTATCCAAAATAAACCATAAACATCAGTTATATGAGACATTTGGGCCAGTTTCACTTCCAGCACAGAAGCCTCAATTTATTTTTTTGCCATAAATACCAATGAAGTTATAAGACACTAAGTGCTGAAAGGCAACTAGAAGAAGGTGTGCTTTTTAAAAGTTGACTATTATTTAGCAGTTTTAGGTTAATGGCAAAATTAAATGGAAAGTAGAGATTTTCCATAGACCCCGCCTCCCACATGTGCTCAGCCTCCCCAACATCTCGCATTGGGGTGACACATTTGTTACAACTGATGAACCTACAGGGACATGTGGTTGTGTTTATTTTTCAGCAGATGAAACTCACATATAACAATGATCACCAAAATACAAAATTGACATTTAATCTTTAGGATGTTTGACTAATCTGTTTCTCCCATTCTAACCCAATCTCTTAATCTTTAAGGAACCAGAGAGAAAAGAAATATGACCCAAGCTGCTTCTGAAAGTCTGGGGAACAACTGGTACACTACAGAGGATCACATCAGGAGAAGAAAAAATCCCTTCAGCTACTGGAGTCTGAGCTACTTTGGGGTACTCTTTCTTCCAACTTTTCCCCTTCCTAACCCACTCCTCCCAGAACACATGTAGCCACACCAGACCAATCTTGTTCAACTTTTATATAACAAAGTTGTGAGTTGTTTTTCAGTCACCATGGACCCCCAGGTTGAAGGTCATGTAACCTGAGCATGCCCAGATGAACCAAGCATGCAACTATGGGGAAATCTAAGTGCTCCAATAGAGGAGCAGGAACAGGGGCTGTATTAAGTAGACACTGCACGGCAGGATCCAGGATCCAATCAGATTGAGTTCTGGCATCACCTTATTGCAAGATCCAATCAGATCACACCTCATTACCCTATGCTTATAAAATATGACCCAGCCCCCAGCTCAGGAAGACATTTTTGAGCATTTCCTTCTGTTTCCTTGACAGTCAACTTACAATAAACTTTTCTCACTGCAAAAACCCAGTGCTTCAGTGTTGGGCTTTCCATTGTGCATAGGTAAATGAACCCAGTTTGGTGTGGTAATACACACGCACACACACACACACACACACACACAGAGTATCATTCTAACTTAGAGAGCCTCTGTAATATCTTTCTTTAACCAGGAGGTTGAGGACCATTTTCTAAGACCCCTCTTAGACCCTTGATAATCCTAATTTAGCCAGTACCCCAAGATGGGAACAAATACTATAGGGACTTTCAGAGCTAGGAGGCAACACACATCCACAACAGGATGCTGTAAATTCTCCAAAGCATGCGTTTTCAAACTATGAGACTTCCACCACCTAATCCACCAAGAGTCAGATTCAGATACACCTCTGGAGTACCTACCACCCTCTTTCCTTTAGAATCACTTCCCTGGTAAGGCACAGAAGTTAAGTGGCAGTTGCCTGGAACTGTCCTGGAACACAGTATTCATGACCCCCAACCCCAGGCTGACCCTCCCCACACCCCAGGGCGCCCCAACCATATCCTCTGTCCACATGTGTGACCAAGACTGACAAACCCCTGCATTCGGCTGCTGCCCCAACCTGGGACCTGCCCAGGAGGTTGGAGCAGAAAGGGTTCTCCCTGGGGTGGTGGTTCTCCTCCAGGGTATCAGGACACATTATCTGCACTGCCAGCAGAGAGGGTGTGTCTGGGGCATGGGGTGGTAGGGGCTTGTGTATTCTGTCATTCCCTTTCTAACCCCTGGACCTCTGACAAGCCCAGGGTGACAGCTCGTGCTAGGGGTGTGGGGTTAATAAATGGCTTATCTGCCAGGCACAGTGGTTTACATCTGTAATCCCAGAATTTTGGGAGGCTGAGGCAGGTGGAGCACCTGAGGTCAAGAGTTTGAGACCAGCCTGGCCAACATGGTGAAACCCCGTCTCTACTAAAAATACAAAAATTAGCCAGGCATGTTGGCAGGTGCCTGTAATCCCAGCTACCTGGTAGGCTGAGGCAGGAGAATCGCTTGAATCCAGGTGGCAGAGGTTGCAGTAAGCCAAGATGGCACAACTGCACTCCAGCCTGGGTGACAGAGTGAGACTCTGTCTCAAAAAAACAAAATTAAAATAAAAATAAGCTAAGCCTATACATTAAGTTAAAACCACAATTTTTAAAACCCCATAATCAATAATTATGTTTTGATATGATGAATATACATGACTGAGATCCTAAAACACAGCAGGAGATTGGCTCTGTATTAGTCCATTTTCACACTGCTATAAAAAACTATCTGAAACTAGGTAATTTATGAAGAAAAGAGGTTTAATTAACTCACAGTTCTGCAGACTTAACAGGAAGCATGACTGGGAAGCCTCAGGAAACTTACAATCATGGTGGAAGGCAAAGGGGAAGCAAGGACCTTCTTCACCTGGTGGCACGGGAGACAGAGAGCGAAGGGGGAAGTATCACATGCTTTCAAACAACCAGATCTCATGAGAACTCACTCACTATCACAAGAACAGCAAGGGAGAAGTTTGCCCCCACAATTCAATCACCTCCCACCAGGCCCCTTCCCCAACATGTGAAAATTACAATTCGATATGAGATTTGGGTAAGGACATAGAGCCAAACCATACCAGGCTCCCATTCAATGAGACAAAAAAATTAGTATGAATTTGTATGAAGAGTAAGAAGAACTCTTTGATAGATTCCACTTACATGCAAAAACCTTGTTTTATTTATCAGAGATAATTCCAGCAAGGAATCCTATTTGAAGGCATCACTAAGTTAAGAAAGGTGAAAACAAGGGCACAATAAATATGTGCAATCTTCATTCAAGTGCTAGTTTGTAATTCCAGTTCTCTTCATGCTCTGCCTGATTTTTTTCTCCATTAGGTGGATAGGTAGGGATACTAGAGATAGTAACTCTTGTTAGGATTTGAGCTCAGAAATCGGGACTGGATCTAAGGTGGGAAACTATGTTCTAGACCCAAATAGACTACAAGCTTTGTGACATTGATTAAGTTGTCATCCCTCTGGTCAAAGATCCTTGTTTTAAAAAGGAAGTGCTGTACTATATGATCTCTAGGGTTCCTTCCACCCTTATAACCCCATTGTCTGGGTATTTGAGGTATAACCAATCCAGGTGGTACACCAACCTGGGGCTTTTAATACTAAGGAATCTTCTACAGAATTACTAATAGTCAATAAATATTTCAGTATACCATCTGCTATAGTTTGGATATGTGATCCTCCAAATCTCATGTTGAAATTTGATTCCTAATGTTGGAGGCGGGACCTAATGGGAGGTTGTTTGGGTCATGGAAGCCGATACCTCATGAATCTCTTAGTGCCTTCCTCACATTAATGAGTGACTTTTCTCTTTATTATTTCCCCTCAAGAGTTTCTCCAAGTGCTGGTTAAAAAGAGCCTGACACCTTCCCTATCTCTTGCTTTCTCTCTTTCCCTGTAATCTCTGCACATGCCAGCTCCCCTTCTCCTTCCACCACAAATGGAAGCAGCCTGAAGCCCTCACCAGAAACAGATGCTGGTGTCATCCTTCTTGTTCAGTCTGAAGAACTGTGAGCCAAATAAACCTCTTCTTTATATATATATATACTTTTTTTTTAGACAAGGCCTTACCCTGTCACCCAGGCTAGAGTGCAGTGACATGATCACAGCTCACTGCAGCCTCAATCTCCTGGGCTGAAGTGATCCTCCCACCTCAGCTTCCCAAGTAGCTGAGACTACAGGCATGCACCACCACGCCCAGCTAATAAAGCCCTTTTTTTTACTAAATTACCCAGCCTCAGGTATTCCTTAATAGCAACATATACAGACTAAGAAACCATCCTAAACAACAAATTAGAGGCATGCTGTACCTGAAATTCTGACTCTGGTCATTTATCCCTTCTTAGTATCAAATAAATGCTCTCTAGTCAATTTTAGGTAATCAGTTTCTCAATCCCATCATTTGTTTCCTGGTTCACTGTCAGTCATTTTCTAATGTATGTTAAAGGACAATTAGTGACTCCCTCTACATTATTTAATATTTTCCTGAAAGGTCTCTGCTATGCTGATTGCAAAACGTGTAAACTCTTTCCTTTTTACTCATGCCCTTCTTTTCTTGTCTCTTTTCCTTGCTATGTTTGTCCTGCATTTGTACATCCCATGTATAGCATTAATCTTGCTGCTGCTGCTGTCCCTGCATATGTTTTCTTCCAGGGGGCTTTCATGTAGTGCAGGTGGGCTCAAGACACTGTACTGACTTATCCCTAAGACATCACCTCTCTGCACTGCCTACCCATTCCCGTCTCTCCCTATACACATATTTATCTCAGGTCCTCCTATTCTATAAGTAAAGATTTCAGACCACCTGCTCTTAATGTCATTGATCACTTCCTAATTTAGCTATATATCAGAAATTGGAGCCTCTTTAAGGCTAAATTCAGTCTATAGACATGTTATATCTGCCCCACATTATATTTTAACATCCACAAAAAGATCTAAATGTCTGCTCTTGCAACCCTGGACCCAGGTTTACTGCAGCAATCAGCCGGAGATGAGCACACCCTTCAGCTCACCACAATGCCCAGCCGAGGGCCAGGTGCCATTTATTCTCCCACTGGGCTGCTGCCTTCCCATAACTACCCCCGCTTTACACTCTACCTGCTCCCTGGCTCCCTGGGGGCATTTCAAGTCACCACCTGAGGTCTCCATGATGAGAGAACTTCATATTTACCTAGGAAAACTATATGTGGTCTAGGCAGAGCAAGACTGGCTTTCTGGGCAAGTGTTACCAGAAAGACCATGAGAAAATTGGAGCTCAAAATTTCCAGATCTTTTACTATTTGAATCATCTTCAGACACAGAACCTACTCTTTATCTAGAATGTGGCTTATTGAGCTAGAAGTGACATCTCTTAAATACACAGACATTAGGAAAGGATAATGAGAGGAAAGCAAGGAAAAGGTGAAGGCAGGAAGAAATCATATCTATAGAGGACAAGGAGTAATCTCCGTATTAGTGATTTCAAAAATAAAGATTCCTTATACTTGCCAAAATGATATGCAAATATATAATAAAGCCCACTAAAAATATAGGCTCCGTCCTTTAGGTGTTTTGTTTGTTTGTTTGTTTGTTTGTTTTGAGATGGAATCTCACTCTGTTGCCCAGGCTGGAGTGCAGTGGCGCAATCTTGGCTCATTACAACCTCTGCCTCCCGGGTTGGAGTATTCTCCTGCCTCAGCCTCTCGAGTAGTTGGGATTACAGGTGTGCGCCACTACGCCCAGCTAATTTTTGTATTTTTAGTAAAGATAGGATTTTGCCATGTTGGCCAGGCTGGTCTTGAACTCCTGACCTCAGGTGATCCACCCACCTCAGCCTCCCAGAGTGCTGGGATTACAGGCGCTCATTATCCACCGCACCCGGCCTGTCCTTTAGTTTTAACACATCAAAACAAACCTTAGGATAAATATGGGCAAACTTACTTTTCTTTCCTTGTTTTTAAATCAAATTTAAGTGACTATTTATATTTACTAGGCACAGAATTAGCATGTGTTTTCTACTCTCTACTTACGGGTCTGTGGAAGACATCACTTAATAGTTTGGGACATCATTCCACACTGAACCTCATAAGCCTTTAAATTCTACTCAGTGTATGATACTGGACAGCCTAACACCTGGAGCTGCCTAGCAAGATGAAGCTGCTCCTTCACCTGGCCCTAAGAGCCTTGTGACACCTTCTGAACACTAAGGAACAGCTCCCTAATATGTGTCATAGCGGGGATACAGTAGAAGGGAACATTGGGGGAAAACCAGCAAGAAATGTAAATTGAGGAAGACAAAGACAGGTTTTTCCCCGTACCTTTCTGTAAAGGAAAGTTAGATGCTTCCCAAACACAGAACGGTCAAATCTTTTTTTCCCTTGACATCCCTGATTCATGGAGGTGGCTAGGTTTATGTCTAGTTATACTCAGATAACTAATTGTCTCAAGTGTCTTAAGTGTCTGGTTGATGGTTGAAAGTAAGCTCTAGGGATAAGCGGTCTCTCAAGGAGTAGATTGTGGGATGCGGAGACAGAAGGCCGCAAAGGTACTATAGCTACATCTATGCAATTCATGTGATCTCTACCACCTTACACCTCCATGCCCACTCACCCATGAGGCAGGGGGCATTTATATTTAACAGAGACCTATCTGTAGCTGCAAAGGTTTATCTGAAATATGTATCTTGGCAGACAAAGGTGAAGAGAGACTTGTGGAGGAAGCCATTGTAAAAACACATAACAGAAATCACCCCTTATTCCTCCTAAGCTTGTCTTGAATGTAGACATGAAAAAGACCAACCCAGCCCTCAGTACTATGTGAGGTTGCTAATTCAAATTCGGCTAACACTTATCATCTTGTTATCTGCCTTGCATTGTAGCAGAAGCTTTTTTATCAATCATCTTACTTAATTCTCAAAACAACCCTATGTGCTAAGTCTTCTCAGAGCACATTATTCAGATGGTGATTTTGAGGTTGCCCAGTTAATCAGTAGCACAATTCTCAGCATGTAACATGTAATCCTGAAATCAGCTTTGAATAGAGGTGACCCACTGATGACCAAAGTGTCCTATCAGCTCACAGATAGTCATCTGGGCTCACACAGATTTTTTAATGCAGCACTACATTTTAAAATCTGACATATTGGCCAGGTGCAGTGGCTCATGCCTGTAACCCCAGCACTTTGGGAGGCCAAGGCAGATGGATCCTGAGGAGTTCAAGACCAGCCTGGCCAAGATGCCGAAATCCCGTCTCTACTAAAAATACAAAAATTAGCCTGGTGTGGTGGCACTCGCCTGTAAGCCCAACTACTCGGGAGGCTGAGGCAGGAGAATCACTTGAACCCTGGAGGCAGGGGTTGCAGTGAGCCGAGATCACACCACAGCACTCCAGCCTGGGCGACAGAGCAAGACTCCGTCTCAAAAAAAAAAAAAAAAAACTACATATTTCCTTAAAATATCAGGTTCCCCATTTCTTTTGAAAAGTGGGATGACCCAGCAACATTAGGCCCACATGTTGACAACTAACTGGAGCTAAAGAGAAAGCAGCTGACTTGATCACACACACACACACACACACCCCTACACTCTGTGAATGCACACTCAATACGTAAAACGGCCTCACTCACTACACAACCAGCCTGGCTCCTGGCCATAGAATATACCTTTGTTCTTTGCTTATCCCGAACTTTAATTTAGTTCATCCTCCACTAATTTCCTACTTTGAGTCAACTGTTCACACTTACTCTCACTTCTTTTCAAAGTCTTCTTTTCTTTAACTAGCACTGTGAGCTTCTAGTCGGCTTTCCATCACGGTCCTTTCCACACTGTTGACACACTAAGTGGATGCCTCACCCATCTTCCAGCCCTGGAGTCATTGTTCAAAAGAGAAGCAGGATTTTCTGAGAGGTGGCTAAAGTTCGGGAGGCTGTCAAATTCCTGTGACACTAAAACCAGGAATATTGACTGATGATGGGAGATTAACACTTTCACAGCACCATCAGTTCCTATTTTCCTACCATCACATTCATTATTATTTACCTATTTTTATCAGCCATTTTGGACCCTTCAGACCCAGAAAAGATTGGCAACTGAAATAACCTATGCAAAAGAAAAATCCAAAGAATACTGTTTCCTCCTAAATTAGCAGACCCAACATATTAAACACCATCTAAAAACAAGGCAGTAGTCAATAAAAATCTCTGCATTTCTTCCCACACTATCTCTACCCAGCAGGATGATATGAAAAATTATAAAGAAATAGAGTGCAAAATACAACCCTTGCATAAGTTTTAAAAGCATTGCTTGATATGCAAAGATACTAAAAAAAGAAAAAATGTGCTATATTAAATGACAAGCAAAAACTTGATCACTGTATGTTAATTATGTGTTATTCCAAAGAAATACAGGAAGAAAGGCTATAGCTGAAAGATCAAGAGTTGGCAGAATTGTTTATTGCTAAATTCTCTGTGAAGCAGCCTTATAAATGAGCCTTTCAGTAAATTCATTAACTAGCTGGTCTCAGTCTTAATCTGTCTGGCAAGGAATTCTGCTCATTGGCTAATAATGCTAGCAACATCCTAAATGTGTTTGCTCATATACATTAATTCACTCAAAAAGTAATTAACGGGTTTAAAAGACTCAGTTCTGGGAGTCCTACTGACGTATGTCGTATAGCCATCCCATATTTTCCATGTTAACAAACCCTTTTCCATTGCATCTGGCTGAAGGCATCGCCTATCCTGGTGTTTATGACTCATGTAGTAGGGCCAAGACTGTTGCTGAAACAAGTTCTGATGGTTGAAACATTAGCCAACAAGCCCCTGGGCCTCCCAGAAGCTCTAAGATGTCTTACTGTACCTCTTTCTCTGAATATCCTAAAATGCTGCTAACACTCATCGCCCTGAACTATTATTGCTTTAACTGTATTTAAGGATGTTGCCTACAATTAGCTTTGAATATAGCAGTTTAGAGAGCAATATAAAAATGGTGTAAATGGTCAGTGAATGCATGAATGATCAATACATCAGAAAAGTAAAAAAAAAAAAAAAACTGGAACTGGTTAAAAGTTTTTAAAATAATTATTTCATAGGAACATTAATGAATACTCACTTCATCTGGTCTCATGAAAAAGGAGTCAAGATCAAACAAAAGGAGTGTCTAATTATTAAACAACTATTTTTCTATGTTAGTGGAAACAAGTCAAACTCTCAAACAATATGAAAACTATTTGTATACCTTTGGGAATATATATAAAAAAAATATGTGGTGGATTCAGCTATGAAACAATGCTTTGTCTAACTGCCTGGTTACATGGTGCCTGAATAGAGGGTGGGGGTGAGGAAAGAGATGACAAATCCACAGATAATGATGAAAGAAATTCAGTCCAGGATTCGAAAGTTACAATAAGTAGTCTGCAATGCAGATAATCTACATAAAGAGTAAAGATAAATTACTGAAAACAGGCCGAGTGCGGTGGCTCAAGCCTGTAATCCCAGCACTTTGGGAGGCCGAGGGGGGCAGATCACCTGAGGTCAGGAGTGCAAGACCAGCTTGACCAACATGGAGAAACCCCATCTCTACTAAAATACAAAAATTAGCCAAGCATGATGGTGGGTGCCTGTAATCCCAGCTAGTCAGGAGGCTGAGACAGGAGAATCACTTGAACCCAGGAGATAGTAGTTGCAGTGAGCCGAGATCACACCACTGCACTCCAGCCTGGGGAGCTGAGTAAGACTCCATCTCAAAAAAAAAAAAAAAAAAAGAAATTACTGAAAACAGCTAACTTCAAATTCAGCAAACTAAGTCAGATTCCACTATGGCAAAGAGTTTGCCAAAAGTTATACTTTGGGCCACAGTATTAGAATAGGAAGGAAGCAATACTGAAGACAAAATTCACTAAAATGTTTTGGTTTCAGTTGGAACAAAAACATTCTCCTTTAAGGAACTGGTATTGTGGAGATTTGAAGATATTCTAGGAAATGAAATGAGATAATGTTTTCAAAATAGCCCCACGATAATGTCAATGAGTAATTTCAGTTCTTATCACCATATGATGTGGTTAGTGAGCAGTACTGATACTGAGGGGAAAAAAAAGGTGTCAGAATGTTAAAAAAAAAAAAAAAAAAAAAGCCTCCCTCTCTAAGGAAAACAGTAATGAACAGCTACTGCTGCTGGACAAAAACCTAGTACTTCTCAATCATGGGGAAAAATGTCTGAAAATGAGTTTCACTGTTTCTCAGCAAATGTTGGCTTAAATATCTTGGCTGTGTCCATCAGAATACCTATGCCCAGCTTCATAATCAGAAAGAAAACAGGATTCCAGGTCATTTGTGCTACAAGAGACTCAAAAGGTCATTTGGCCCATGTCCAAACTGACACTAACTTTTCTCTATTACACAGCACACAAACTGCAGAGTCAGATCTATGGAACCAGGTCTTTCTCCTCTTCCTTGATGTATTTCTCTTCTTATTTTAAAAATAACATAGATTGGCTGGGAGTGGTGGCTCATGCCTGTAATCCCAGCACTTTGGGAGGCCAAGGCAGGTGGATCACCTGAGGTCAGAAGTTCGACCCCAGTCTGGCCAACATAGTGAAACCCCATCTCTACTAAAAATACAAAAATTATCCAGGCATGGTGGTGCATGCCTGTAATCCCAGCTACCTGGGTGCTGAGGCAGGAGTATCGCTTGAACCTGGGAGGAAGGAGTTGCAGTGAGCCGAGATCGTGCCACCACACTCCAGCCTGCGCAATAGAGTAAGACTGTGTCTCAAATAAAAAACATTAAAATAAAATAAAAATAACATAGATCAAGGTAGAAATATTGCTGAAGCTTAGTTGCAAACCTACGAAAGTACAAAAAGCTACCCACCTTGGTTCCATTTTTTCACTTCCCATTTACTTCTCACATAGTGTAACTATCTCTGGGACACTTTTTATCCCTGCCTATTTCAGAGGTTTCACATTTTCCTTAATGGTTCCTCTTGCCCCCAGGCCAGAGGTAGGGGCTCCCTTGGCTCAGCTTCTATAGCAACCTCCTCATACCTGTGTCACAGACAGTATTTATTATCTTGTTATTGTTGTTGCTTTAGAGACAGTCTCCGTTGCCCAGGCTGGGGTGCAGTGGTGTGATGATAGCTCACTGCTGACTGTAACTCCTGAGCTCAATTGATGCTTCTGCCTCAGCCTTCCCAGTAGTTGGGACTACAGGCATGCACCACTGTACCCAGCTAATTCTTTTATTTTTTGTAGAGATGGGGTCCCACTATATTGCCCAGGCTGGTCTCGATCTCCTGGGCTCAAGCAATCCACTCGCCTCTGCCCCCCAAAGCTCTGGGATTATAGACATGAGCCAACACACCTGGCCTACTTTGTTTTTTAACCATCCTGTAACCTTTCTATCTCTTACCACACTCACAACACTGTGACTTCTTGGAAACAGTGATTTTGTCTTATTTATCTTTGTGAATGCCATTACACCCAGCCCTTAGTGAAGATCAGTAACTGTTTACTGAATAAATAAATAAATGTTACAAACTTTTGATCCTCTGAATGCTGGGAAAAAGGAGACAGCCAAAGTAACATGATGACACAGGATAATATATCTAGGCTATCTAAATATTTTTCAAGCAATAAAAGATCCCAATTTGGTGCTACACAATTTTTGTAATAAAAAAAAATTCATGAAAGGGACTGCTAACTCTCAGACAGATATATAGCAAATTATGCCCATTGCTTAAAATTCAATTAGCCTCTGCCTTTCCTCTTACTAGCCTCTCTGCCCCAAATGCCCCCTCTACAATTTATTCCCCGCCACCCATGTTCGAGGCTCAGCTCCTACATCAGTCCTCCATAGGACTTTCCTTGACCCCTTTGTGGACCCCAGGGTCCTTTATCATACCCTCCTCTGAGGTGTCACAGCATTTTGTCTCTACCTCTCTTGTTTACCTCTTTACTGGTTGTATTTTGCTTATTAAAGCAGATATTTTATCTCTTCTGCTTCGTTGAGCGACTTAAGAGAAGGGTTTCTATATACTCTGAAGATGCCTAACATGTCACCTTGCCCAAGGCAGGCCCTTAGTAAACAGTTTTTCAATTGCTAAAACAGGAAGTTTAGATTCCTTCCTTAAAGGCATAAGACACAAACAAATCATCATCTGCAAAATGAGGAGGAAGTCCTTTCCAGCTGGGACATTCCATGATCTGGGGAGCTGGGTCTGAACACTGGCCAGGACCACAGATACATCAACAGGTAAAGGACAGAGTAAAGCAGTGAGCATGGCCTATCATGAGAGATGTTTCAAGGCAGATAGATAAGAAGAGTGCCTAACTTGGACCAGGGATTAGAGAAGAATTTCTAGTAGAGGTGACCCCCCTTTGACCTTAGCTAGAAGGTTGAGTTAAACAAAGGAAAGGAAGAACATTCTAATTGGAGCGGGCAGCATGGGCACAGACTTAGCGGCAAGAAAACAGACCCTTTTTGGAAATGCAAAGAGTTGGGTTACAGGAAAGGAGATGGGGAATGGCTGAAGAAGATGAAGAGGTAAGACTTCACCAAGTCAACAGAGCCTTATATATTCGCTCCCACACCTCTGTTTCACTGGAGGAATGGAAAGCTATTGGAGGGTTTCTTGCAGCATGGTAACCTGATTGCTCCGGGAGTAGTGTGGGAAGAAGATCGAAGGGTCCTAGATAGGAGGGAGAATGCCTTGTCATGGCCATTGAAGCAATCTATGTAAAATATGAGGAGCTTTGGGGAGGAGAACATGAAAAGAGAGTAACGTTAAGATTAATATCACTTGGTGGTTTATTAGACATGGGAGTAAAGATAGCAAGGAGAGACAGGAAGGCATCAAAGATAATTACCAAATTTCTGGCTTGGGCAACTAGGTAGACAGGGCTATCATTCACAGAGATAGACAATGCAGGAAGGAGAATAAATTAAGTGGGAAGAGCATGGATCCATCTTTAGCTATGTTGAGTCTGAGTTGTCCAAGGAACATTAAAGTATTTGCCCAATAGGCAGTGGGTTACAGAGGTCCAGTTCTCAGTAGAAAGATTTCAGAGCCATTCATAGGAATAAATGAGATCACGCAGGGAAATGGTATAGAACTCACAAAATACTTAAGGCAGAGAGAGGAAGAAAAACCTTCAAAGGAATTGTGAAGTTGCCATCAGAGAGGTAGGAGAAAAACCAAGACAGACCAAAGCTAGAGAATGTTTCAAGAACCAGTGCATGGCCAACACCGCAAAATACGGCACAGATTTCAAATGAGATAAAGACTCAAAGGATGCCCACTGCATTTAGCCCAGAGAAGGTTTTTAGGGAGCTTGGAAACCAAAGCACTATTTCTGAGGAGTGATAGAAAGCAAAGCCAGGCAGTGGATTAGGGAATACATGGAAGTTAAGAAAGTAGAAAAAAATGAATTTAGAGAATTTTATAGAAGCTTGGCTTTGAAAGGAAGATAAGAGATGGAACCAAAACTAGAATGAGACACAGGCCTGAAAATCTGTGGGTGTAGGTGTATGTCAGTGCTGGGGGACTGTTACTTGGTTGGTTAGCTTGTTTATACAGTTGAGAGAGCCTTGAACTTGTTTATATGCTGACAGGAAAAAGTCAGGGAGAGATAAAGATGCCAAAAAGGGAGGATTAAAAAATGAAGTGCACTCCCTAAGTAAGGAGGGAACCAGGGCACTGATGGAAGAATTAGCCTTAGATGGGAGTAAGAGACTACTTTCGTTGGAGACTAGCAGAGGAGGGAATGATGTATGCAGATGTTAATCAGGTTACAGACAGAAGGGCAGGGAATTAAGGGACTCTTCCCATAAATCCTGATCAGCTGTCAGGAATGAGAGTTGGTCATAGTAATGCAGTAATGGTTTCAAAAAGCAGACATGAGACCCTGTGTGTACACACACACACACACACACACACACACACAGCAAGAAAAAAGAGAAAAGGAGGGGGAAACTTTACTTTAAAAGAGACTTAACAGACATGTCAACCCATCACAATAACGTGTGCTTCATTTGGATCATGATTCAAACAGACTTTAAAAAATCAAAAGGCAATCAGGGAAATAAGAAAACTGCCTGCAGGTCTGCTGGTGCTAGGAAATTACGGTTAACTTTTTTGTTTAGATAATGCTGTTGTGGTTAATTTTTTAAGTGCCCTCATCTTTTAGACTATGCACAATATTTACAGATAAAATAATATGGTGTCAAGGATTTGTTTTAAAGCAATCTGGGGGTAGGATAAAGGCCCTAAATTAAACAAGATTGGCCATAAGCTAAGTGATAGATATATATCTATCACTTTATGAGACTATTCTCTTTTATATATGTTTGAATTTTTCCATAATAAAAATTTTTAAACCAAAAATGTATATTTTTAAAAGCCAGAAGTAAAAGCAATGAAATCATGAGAAATGAAAGAAAGATACAACTGAAAGCATACAGAAAGATTACGGTGAAGCATTGTAAGTCTGGCTAAAGATGAAAACAATAAATTTGCTGTGACAAAGTCAAGTGACTTTTTTTCCTAGCAGCATTCAGAAGCCTTGATGTGAAAGTGAAAAAGCTGCATCGGTACAGGGTACAGATCTTAAAGGATACGACCACAGAACAAGATGCAAAGGATATGATGGTATTAACCAGGGACAAATTCAAGCAGTAAGCCAGCATCCTGTTTAGACTGGAAGTGACTGATAGACTCAAAGAAAAAAGAAACTGGCCATCCTACATGGCTGGAAAATGGGGGTGAGAAAGCTGGGAGGATGGGAGGCTGTGGGTAGCAAGCCAGTCTTTAGAGTTTAAGATGTCAGTTCTGACTGATGACAAGGTCAAGTGTAATTGTAAATGCCTATGAAGTGCCTATGTGAAAGGATGGCTGAAGTGGAAAGGAGGTGAAAGTCAAACAAAATTAAGAAGGTTATGAAATTGTGAGATGGCTGCTGGATGGGTGCTAACAGAACCCTAAAATGTCCCATAATGATGATGATAGGTTATAAATTCCATAAAGACAAGCATTGTGTCTGTCTGTCTGTCTCTCTGTCTCTGTCTCCCTCTCTGTCTCTCTCTAAATATATGCCCAGCATCTAGTACAGTACTTGGCATACAGAAGATATTTTTATTTAAATTTATTTATGTTTTTATTTGAGGCAGGGTCTCACTCTGTCACCCAAGCTAGATGGAGTACCATGGCACATTCATAGCTTACTGCTAGCCTCCTGAGTAGCAAGGACTACAGGTGCACTTTACCACACCCAGCTAATTTATTTTAATTTTAATTTTTGTAGAGATATCTGCAGCCTCTGGGCTCAAGCAATGCGCCAGTCTTGTCCTCCCAAGGTGCCAGGATAATAGATGTGAGCCACTGCACCCAGCCACGAAGATGTTTATAAAATATTTGGAGAATGCATGGTATATGTGGAAGGACTAAGTAATTCTTTAATTTCAAATTTCCATTCACCATCAGTTAGTTGACAAGTTTGGGAGCAAGAGGAAGAGTTGAAAAGAACAAGTGAATGAATATGCACCAAAGCAGATTCAGAAAGCAAAAGAAATATTAAAGGAATAAAAAGTAGAATGTATGAGACAAACTCAAAGGAGTTCACTTTTTTTTTTTTTTTTTTGAGACAGAGACTCACTCTGTCACCTAGGCTGGAATGTAGTGGCACGATCTCCGCTCACTGCAACCTCCGCCTCCCAGGTTCAAGCAATTCTCTGCCTCAGCCTCCCGAGTAACTGGGATTACAGGCATGCACCACCACACCCGGCTAATTTTTTTGTTATTTTTAGTAGAGACGTGGTTTCACCATCTTGGCCAGGCTGGTCTTGAACTCCTGACCTCATGATTCACCTGCATCAGCTTCCCAAAGTGCTGGGATTACAGGCATGAGCCACCACGCCTGGCCAGGAGTTCACTTTAGTATTGGTTTGTACCCAAACTACTGTACAAGCTGTGACTAGATTAATAATTGTCTTTGAGTGCAGAAGAGTTATTTTAAGGAGGTGAAAACAAGAGAAGATTGTTTGCCTAGTGCCCTGGCCGGATGCTGTTTTGCTGGGAAGACGGAGCCAGGTCTAAGTGGGATTGTTCTGGATCACACCAGCCTGAGGTCATCTCTGGTTCAGAAGCTGATGGGCAGGGCAAGGAATCCTGGCCTCTAGGAAACCCTTTAACTGTGTAGTTAGATAGAATAAACTCCTCACCCTGCATTCGTCTGCCTGCCCAGGAGTCTCTAGAACAAACCTGAATTTTTGAGAATCTAGTAAGCTCCTATAACCGAAAACATAAACCACCACTATTTCTTCATCAACCCAGAAAACAGTGAGAGATTAAGTGGTTTAAATTGAAGAAGTGATTCAGAAAAGACGTAAAGAAGAAACTTAAAATCAAAAAAGGATTAGACATTAAATCAGGTTACAAATGAAATTCTTATTAATGACAATCTCAAATATTGGACAAGCTTATGTTTTACATAAATTCTCACATCACTATCACAGCAGCACAAGGATCCAGGTATTATGATTCCCATCTATAAGTGAGGAAATAGACTAAGATTAAATGACTTGCCCAAGAGTATGCACCAAGCCAGGTGTAGCTGACACTAAAGCACGCACTCCTAACCTCTCCACTAAGCTGCTTTGTTGAACTCAGTGAAGGATATCACAGGATGTAAATATAGCTCCATCTAGACAGACAAGAAGACACGAGATACCAGTGGTGGGATGTCTGAGATTTTGAGGAGTTAGAAATGAAGGAGAGGAAATTTTTATACCCTCTCTCTGGTCCCTGGTCTTATATTTATGAAATTCCTACTTTCAGCAAAGAAAAAAGTCTGAATGGGGGACCTGCTAAGAGCAGAGAAAATCCCCCCAGGGATCATTTTAGGCCACTGCTTATAAAAGAACAAAAATAAAACGGGAGGAAATCCAGAACCAAAGTCCTAGAGTCCCTATTTGCTTGTGAATGAAAGAGACTAGTATGTAAATAAGAGCTTTGCATAAGCCAGACATTCTTTCAAGTCCAGTTTATCTGCAGTATGAGTCACTTCCTTTTTAAAAGCAAGAACTAAAAGAGATAGAGGCACATAGTCATTACCCAGCACAAACCTTCTCAGCAGACCTTTTCTTCTTATTCAAATTGCAAGAAGGTAAAAGACTCTTACTCTAACAAAACAGCAACATCATTTTGCATGTAGTGTACACACTGTTTGTCCAGTTAATATCCTCCTTCAGCAGAGGGAAATGAACAAGTGAGATTCGCAGGCAGATGAGATGATACAAGGAAAGCACAGGTCCAGCCAGGGTTAACCTGACACAAAGGAATCTGAATAACAAGAAGCCTTTGAATGACTCAGGTAAGGTTTATCTCCTCCAAAAGGAAGTTAACCCCATGTTACTCACAGTAGCAAAATTACTCATGAACTTTGGAGGAAGTCTCAGAGAAGGTTATGGTCAGAAAATGGAAAAGGAAACAAGCCACAGGCTCATCTTCAGATGAGGACTCTGCACAGGGCTTGACCTTTCAACTGAAGAACAACCACAGTAGTATTCTGAGACGGCACAAGTGTATGGGAAAGTGACTGCTTCTCTCCCATCCCAATGTCTACTGTAAGTCTTGTTCAGCCCCTGAGACAGATTTATCAGAGCTGATTCATTTTGCAGGAATTGAAGACTAGATCTGAAGAGTAAAGTAGGAAGGAAGAGAGCAGGTAAGTAGAAACCGAAGGACATTCCTATTACCTTGGGAGCTCTAGAGGCCTGATTCATCCTTCCTCTAAGCCCTGCATATGAAACTATGTCCAGCAAAGTCTCAGACTCACCCAACCCTTCCCATGTCCACATTCACAGCTAACAGGAGCCACCAGCACCAAAGTTTAAAGGTCTTGGGAGGCCTGACATAATACAACAATATTTTATTGAGTACCTACTATGTGCTAAGCACTGTGCTAGGTGCCAAGGTTACAACCATAAGCAAAATAATAGATCATTCTCCATTCTCTGGGTGCTACAGTTCAACGGGAGACACTGGCAGAGTGGTGCTTCCAATGCCAATGCTAAATGCTCTAATGTGGGTGGAGGAGGTGGAACAGGTTATTCTGAGAGCTCAAGGAAGGGCAAAGGGGACAATCTTCTCAGGAAATAGTGTCCTCCAAGCTGAGACCTAAAGGATGAAGTGGAAGTAAAGAAAAGACTTCCAGAAGGGGAGACTCAAGAGAAAGCCGGAGCTGTGACTCTGGGTATACAGAAAAACTGGAATGCCTTAGATCCATCTCATACAAGAAAGGAAACCATGTCACCTCAGAATGGAGTATTTTTCTCTTTTTAGTGTTTTATTAAGTAATCCTCCTCATGGGTTGTGAGGAAAACCCTACCCAGGAAGCAGCAGTCTTTTGCTCTCTCAACAAGAATTTTCCCTAACTTTGCTTATCTGGTAATTGGTGAATCTGAAGATTGTTCTTATCTGATAAGATTTCAGAGTATTAGGAAGACCTTCCAATTCTTCCTGACTTTATCAAAAATGTTTTTGAATGTACTGTTAAGACGAGATATGTGGGCCGGGCGTGGTAGCTCACGCCTGTAATCCAGGCACTTTGGGAGGTGGGCAGATCACGAGGTCAAGAGATCCAGACCATCCTGGCCAACATGGTGAAACCCTGCCTCTACTAAAAATAAAAAAATCATCTGGGTGTGGTGGCGCTCACCTGTAGTCCCAGCTACTCAGGAGGCTGAGGCAGGAGAATCGCTTGAACTTGGGAGGCAGAGGTTGCAGTGAGCCGAGATCGCGCCACTGTACTCCAGCCTGGCGACAGAGCAAGACTCCATCTCAAAAAAAAAAAAAAAAAAAAAAAAAACTAGATATATGATGGCCGGGCACAGTGGCTCACTTCTGTAATCCTAGCACTTTGGGAGGTCGAGGCAGGTGAATCACCTTGAGGTCAGGAGTTCAAGATCAGCCTGGCCAACATAGTGAAACCCTGTCTCTACTAAAAATACAAAAATTAGCTGGTTATGGTGGTGCATGCCTGTAGTCCCAGCTACTCAGGAGGCTGAGGCTCGAGAATCGTTTGAACCTGGGAGGTGGAGGTTTCAGTGATCAGAGATCATGCCACTGCACTCTAGCCTGGGCGACAGACTGAGACTTCTTCTCAGAAAAAAAAAAAAAAAAAAGAAGACTAGATATGTAATTATCACATGCACGAAATAAATAAGTTTAAAAGCACATACATAGGCACATGGAAACAAAGTTAAAAAGACAGTCATAGGACAACATAGGTGAAATTCTAAAAATAATAACAGCAAACATTTATTGAATGCTTGCCCTGTATCATCTACTTATTCTAATTTTTTTATATATGTTATGTCAATTACTACAATTTACATAGTACAGTTAACCCTTGAACAACACGGGTTTGAATCCTGCAGGCACATTTATGTGCAAATTCTTGTCAATAAATATGCTTGGCCCTCCATATCAGGTTATGTATCTGCAACGAACAGTATTTGTGGGATGCAAATATGGAGGGACAGCCAGCTTTTCTTACCTGCAGTTCCGCAGAGCCCACTGCAGATCTTAAGTATGCATGGATTTTGGTATCCACAGGCAGTCTTGGAATCAATTTTCCTGTGAATACCAAGGCAAGACTATTATAGGTTCTACTGATATCTCTATTTTACATATGGGTTAACTAAGGCACAAAGAGTTTAAGCAACTTGCCCAAGATCATACAGCTAGTATAGAATCGGGATTTGAACTCAGAGTCCATGAGCTTATCTGCAAAGAAAGCCAATCAGGGTGAAGATACGGGCCAGTTCTATGTGGGCTGGAGCTGAACTGAAAGTCTCTCTATCTACCAAGTACCTTAAGCAACACAAACTGTACCTGTTCCACCTGTTAAATCCTGAAGGCTGAAAACTCCGGAAATGTCCAGATCCCTCCCCAAATTCCTTGAACTGTGTTATTTCCTTTGGGAACCCCTACATTCTTTCATAAAAAAGAACAGGTCTGATGTGGTGACTCACATCTGTAATCCCAGCACTTTGAGAGGTCAAGGCTGGAAGACTGCTTGAGGCCAGGAGTTTGAAACCAGCCTGAGCACCATAGCGAGGCCCAGTTTCCACAAGAAACAAAATTATTTTAATTAGCTGAGCGTGGTCACACATGCCTATGTCCCACCTACTCAGGAAGCTGAGGTGGAAAGATCACTTGAGCCCGGGAGTTTAAGGCTGCAGTGAGCCATGATCCTGTCACTGCGCTCTAGCCTGGGCAACAGAGCGAGACCCTGTCTCTATTTTTTTTTAAAAAAAAGTAAGAAAGAAAAGAATAATTTTTGGTCACTGGAACTGTTGCTTCAGGATGACCATGATTATGTTAGATTCATCAAGTTCTTGACACAAAACATGATAAATTTGCTTTTCTGATGAACATTCAAAATAATTTTAAGTGAATACTAAATCTTTACTTGAAGGAATTAAGGCAGCTAGTTGTAACGTGGGAAAGTCATCTAAATAATTTGTGTACTACTCAATTCTAAATAATTTGTGTACTACTTGAAAGAATGACTTTTAAAAGAAACTTAAAATATTTTTCCCTTTGGTAAAAACGGTTCTAAGTCGAAGATTTATTCGACTACTTACAGTAAAATGGTGCCTGTAACTTTTTAAAATTTTTTTGAGATGCCAGTTACAGGCCATTTTGTACAGGTCATGCTGCTACGTGAACAAAATGCTGAAATGTCTAAAGTGGTAAGAATTTTAACTTGTCTGTATCATTTTATTTTCAAATTTAGTGCCATTTTGCTAATTTAAAAAAAAATAATCTGGGAGAATGTTTTTAAGAATATTTATCTGCTTTGGGTGGCAAGTAACAGAAATTCCTTCCTCAAAGTTGCTCAGCAGAAGAGAAACAGGTGCTTCTCTGGCTGATAGTAGCATCTAGCCTTGTAGATTGACTCTGAGCCCTTGTAGATCTTTAATCTTTTCTGTATATTCAGCTAGAAATACACATTGCCACTATAACAGTCATTTTAAAAAACAAAAATCAAAAACCTGACCACCTGACCAACTCTCTTGTTCTAAGAGTTGATAGCTCACAGATCCTTTCCATTTTCCCAAAATAAATCAAAGCTGGATGAGATGTGCTCAGAAAAGGACTTTGTAAACACTGCTTATTTGAAATAATTGAGCCTCTGTGATAACATTTAATAATACCTGCAGAGAACTGGGCACGGTGGATCACGCCTGTAATCCCAGCACTTTGGGAGGCCGAGGCGGGGGGATCGCTTGAGGTCAGGAGTTCAAGGCCAGCCTGACCAACATGGTGAAACCCCATCTCTACTAAAAATACAAAAATTAGCCAGGTGTGGTGGTGCATGCCTGTAATCCCAACTACTTGAGAGACTGAGGCAGGAGAATTGCTTGAACCCGGGAGGCAGAGGTTACAGTGAGTGAGATCATGCCACTGCACTCCAGCCTGGGTGACAGAGCGAGACTCTGTCTCAAGAAATAATAATAATAACAATAATACCTGCAGAACAGATGAACTTTAATGTTCAGGTAAGCAGCTGTGAAGGTGTCTATACCCAGAAGTCCATATTCTAAACAAAGAAAGCACTAAAGCCTGAGGAGTGGAAATGCTGCTAGAAACTGGTTTGAACAATTTCAAACCCCAATTTTTTTTAAATTTGAAAATATTTTATTGAGAGTAAAGATTTTTCATTATTTGTATTTACTTTTAATTTCTTACTAGTCAAAATGGAAACAAATAATAAAAATATTTACCTTTAGGAAGCTTTTTTTTTTTTTTGAGATGGAGTCTCTCTTTGTTGCCCAGGCTGGAGTGCAATGGCGCCATGTCAGCTCACTGCAGTCTCCATCTCCTGGGTAAAAGCAATTCTCCTGCCTCAGCCTCCCGACTGGCTGGGATTACAGGCACCTGCCCCCAGGCCCGGCTAATTTTTTGTATTTTTAGTAGAGACAGGGTTTCGCCATGCTGGCCAGGCTGGGCTCAAACTCCTGACCTCAGGTGATCCGCCCACCTCGGCCTCCCAAAGTGTTGGGATTACAGGTGTGAGCTGCCGTGCCTGGCCTCTTTTTTTTTTTCTTTTGAGACAGGATCTCACTCTGTCACCCAGGCTGGAGTGCAGTGTCACAATCATGGCTCACTGCAGCCTCAACTGCCCAAGACCAAGCAATCCTCCCACCTCAGCCTCCAGAGTGGCCAGGACTACAGGTATGCACCACTACATTCAGCAAGTTTTTAAATTTTTTCTAGAAATGGGGTCTCACTATGTTGCCCAAGCTGCTCTTGAGCTCCTGGACTCAAGCAATCCTCCCACCTCAGCCTTCTAAAATGCCAGGGTTACAGGTGTGAGCTACTGCACCTGGCCTAGGAAGCTTTTAACAAGAGTTATAAACAGTTTTGTAAATCTGAGAAGTTTATGTGTTTGTCCGTTTTAAACTATTCTAAATTCTGGTTTAGATGCCTGTGAACATTATCAAGTACCAGGAATGTCAGTCTTAAAGATAACAATAACTTCCATATTGATTAGTAAAATATTAAAAATTATATTGCAATTCTACATTTTTATTTTTTGACCAATTCTAATTTGCCAGTCATGGGAGTATAGAATTTTCTTCTTGGTCTTTAATTTTTAATACATGACTTTAAAAACTAAATATTCCCTCTTTAGTCAAATACTGGTTGATACTCCATCTTGGAAACAGATTGCTATAGGAACTCCTAAAGTAAGGAGTATAATGCTTACCCCAATTTTTAAACAAGGGCAATGCCATATTTATGAAACAATAGATTTGGAGAGCAAAAAGTGATGAATACTGTTTTTTGAAACATACAAAAGTCACTTGTTATTTTCTATCATTACCCACTGCCCTCGATGAGAAAAAATTGAAAATGTTTCCTGATAGTTCATTTATGCGCAGCTCTGAGCAATAATTTAATTACTTAACTGTGGAATGGTTATTCTAAAGCAATAATTTAATTACTTAACTATGGAATGGTTATTCTAAAAAAATCCTAGATTGCTGTGAACTATGGAATGTCTATAAAAATCATTGGCATTGTTTTGGTTTTAAATATTTGAAACACTAAGAAAAACATTTGAAGCTCATTTGTCATGATCTTTTTTTTTTTTTTTTTTGAGGAGGGTCTTGCTCTGTCACTGAGGATGGAGTACCATGGTGCAATCACAGCTCACTGCAGCCTCAACTTTCCCGGGCTCAGGTGATTCTCCCGTCTCAGTCTCCCAAGTAGCTGGGACTACAGGTGCGCACCATCACATCCAGCTAATTTTTGTACTTTTTTGTAAAGGCAAGGTCCTTCCACGTTGCCCAGGCTGATCTCAAACTCCTGGACTCAAGCAATCCTCCTGCCTCAGCTTTCCAAAGTGCTGGGATTACAGGAGTGAGCCAGGATCCAGTCTCAGGTATTTATTTATATAAAGGGATCTTACCTCTCTGGATGGAAGAGACTGAAATGGAATTGTCAAAGTCCAAATATGTGTATCTGTTGCATTTAAAGTAGCACAGTTTCTCATGCCTGTTTTTTTTTAATAGGCAATTACAACCATTTGAGGTCATGCTGCATCTCCAAAATATCAAAGATGCAACTGTATTACACCGAAAAGCAGTTGAATTCAAGTGGCCATTATTTAAGGGGTCAAATTTATTCATGCAATGAATAAACAATCCTGACTGAATTCAACTGTTTATGGTTCAGGTTGTTTTGTTTTGTTTTGGAGACAGAGTCTCACTCTATCACCCAGGCTGGAGTGCAGTGGTGCAATCTTGGCTCACCGCAACCTCCACCTCCTGGATTCAAGCAATTCTCCTGCCTCAGCCTCCCAAGTAGCTAGGACTACAGGCGCCCACCACGACACCGAGTGATGTATTTTTTTAGTATTTTAGTAGAGACGGGGTTTCATCGTGTTGCCCAGGCTGGTCTCGCACTACTGAGCTCAGGCAATCCGCCTCCCACAGTGCTAGGATTACAGGCGTGAACCACCGCGCCTGGCCACTTGTTTTCTTTTTTAAAGAACTGATTTCCTTCCAAACCAATTCAGTCTTTCTTCCCAAACCATTTATGTGAGTACATGTAACTTTTAACACAAAAGTTGGCAAAAACCCTATATTTACAAGACCTGTTGGTTGACAATAAGTACAAAACTACATAAACACAGATTTTTCTCTGTAGATAAAAATCCTAGATTGCTGTGAAGAAACCTCATTCACTTTAACTTCCTCTAAGAAAAAGAACGGATTTCCATGCACTGATTTACACCAGGAAATAGTTTTGTTGGTTATTTACAAACGCTTTTGAAGAATGCAGGTGGGATTACACATGAGGCTGCCACAAAAATAAATGTTAGTAAAATCATGACTCTATTCAGCATTAATCAAAGAGCAGAAGAGAAGTTATTATGAAAAATCTTACTCAGCAAACAATAAAAGATAAAATTCCACCAGTTAAAGAACAATTTTAAAATAGTTACAAACATGAGTCAAATAATGAACACATGTTAACACATATTCAATTCACTGGTGGGGAGCCAGAAGCATGATCAAGCTGGTTTAAAGGCCATTTGGGGACCTGGGTACTCAGAAAAATTAGTGAAATTTGTAAAAGAGAATGTATGAATAAGATTACTTAAGTCAAAAGAGGTTAATGTCCTACAGGGCAATGAAACCATAATCTTTAGAGTTATCTTTTATACCAGACATAAACCTAAATGAACATGTGACCTCACAGAGTCTAGGCCTTGTCAGTAGTAAATAATGAGTAATCCTTGGTGGCCTTTTAAACATTTTCCCAATGTGACATAATTGATAAGACATGCTGTTCCTCTTCTTTTTTTTTTTTTTTTCCGAGACAAAGTCTCACTCTTGTTGCCAAGGCTGGAGTGCAATGGTGCGATCTCGATCTCGGCTCACTGCAACCTCTGCCTCCCAGGTTCAAGCGATTCTCCTGCCTCAGCCTCCCGAGTAACTGGAATTACAGATGCCTGCCACGGTGCCCAGCTAATTTTTGTATTTTTAGTAGAGATAGGGTTTTACCATGTTGGCCAGGCTGGTCTCGAACTCCTGACCTCAGGCAATCTACCCACCTCGGCCTCCCAAAGTGCTGGGATTACAGGCATGAGTCACCATGCCCGGCCCCCTCTTTTTTCTTTATTTCCAAGTTTGCAATTTTTTAAAAAAACTTCTGAAGCTGTGCTTAAATAAAAATTAGATTCTAATACTATACACCAGAAGAGCTATTATTAAAAAGCCATTCCCAAATTTTGGGTTGTTCTCATCCCTGATTTGAAACAATGATTCTCCATCTCACAAGCCACCAAGTTTGCCTCCCTTTTGTCTCTCTCTATTCTAGTAAAGCCCTGAAAGTTTACTGCGAGAGCCATCTGGTTCTCTCCTCTGCACACGAGCACAAATTACACAAATTGCTTTCCCACTTTTAGAAGAAATATCACAATCTGCCACACTAACGTCAAACAAATTCCACCTGAGAGAAAAATGCTTCTTTTAAGCAAACACGAGTCTTCACTCTCTTGTCCTTGCCATGCACTAATGATCAATCAGCTACCTTTCTTAGTAATCACCTTCATTTTATTGGAAAGCCAATACTACTCTCCAAGCAAAATAATCACTGTACCTTTAACTTCCTCCTAGGTTGACTTTTCCAATTCTAAATTCTCTTTGGGGACTCTTTTAAATTTGTCTTAATCTGATAGATGAAAATGCTCTCCTAAAACTCCTAGGACCAAGCATTCCCACAAATATTGAAATAAATGTGATTACATTTCCTTTGCCTGTTTATACCTCCTCTCAGAGCAAAATATGCAAAACTCAGAGAAGAATGTAAATGAAAAACAATCGCAAAAAAAAAAAGAAAAAGAAAAAAGCAAGTAATTGCTTTGGGCTGGGAATTTGCTGTTTGTTGAATGTGCTGGATTTTTTGGTGTGTGGTAGTGCCCCTGATCTGCTACAGGAGTCCACGGCACCAAGCTGGGAAGCACCGGCCTCTGCCTATAGCACACACGCTCCAGACTTGCTCACAAATGAGGCCCATGAAGACCAAAATGGAGGGAAAGGCCTAGCATGTAAATATCTCATTAGCCTGGGCCTGGGCTGGTTGCCCAGCACTGATTGGGTTCCCAGTGACTTCTTTTAGGATTGGGGCCAGGACTTATTTTTATGTTCGATCTTGAAGCAGTTTATTCAGTTCCCACAAACCTCCTGGTATTGTGAAAACTTCAGAGTCCACAGTGGCAGTCTCTGAGAAGAGTGTTTGAGTAGACCAGCCAGGAGAGAGAAAGACAAAATGCCACAAAGACACATAATGAAGTAGAAAGCCGTACCCCTATTGGTCAGAACAGACCAAGTTTTGATCTGCCGGTCAATCTCTAGAGCTAAATTCCCACACCAGCTTGGGTAATCAGTTGTCACAGCCTCCGAGGGAAAACCTCCCATGTAGGAGGTCATGAGGGAAAAGAGGCAATGGACGGAGAAATTTCATGTACTGATCACTAACACGTTCCCAATCCTGCACAAGGTGCTTTAGCTAAATTATTCTTCAAATTAACCCCATGAAGAAGGACAAGAAATAAGAACCTATAGCCACTGTGTCATCAACCCCCATGCTCACCTTTAATTCAATGGACAAACTCAGGCCATGTATAAAACTTGGGAAGCCAACTTCAGTGCCAGAATTAATTATGTAACTTGAATAAAACCAGATTTAATGATTCCTTTTCCCTTGACTCCCATCACAGGCTCATTAGTAAGGACAGAAATTTACCCCAAAGTGAATCACACGTATGAAGGGCTACTCAGCATTCTTGGAGGATGAATGGTAAATGTCCTCCCAGTTGCCTAGAGACGCTGAATATACAGACAGCTATGGAGGGATTTATTTTTTCTCCCTCTGACCTCTAGCCAGACTTGGGCTGAATACCAAAGGCCAAGTTCTTGGTCACATTCATATCTCCCTGGGCCTCTAGAAGAAGGTTGAGTGGGTTAGCTGAGGTGCAATGTGTCAGCACTTTTCAGCAGGCAGGAACCATCCGTGCTGAAGGAAAGTTAGCACACAGGGTGCCCAAAGTCATAGGTTTCTTGAAAGTCACAGGATTTTTTAAGGAGACAGGAACTATGTTTTTTAACATATGCTACTAAAACTCCAACCTGTGATCCTAAGAAGCTAAGGATATGGAAAAAAATCTGATGGTACTAAAGCTTTCCATTCCCAAAGGAAGCAATGACCTTTGACATTTATTCATGCAGTTATTTCTCCAACAGGTAGTTATTGAGAGGTTACTATAGACTAGAGACCATTCTAGGACATGGGCAGCAGTGAACAAGACAACAGTGACAAAAAGATTCTTTTGTCTTTCTAGTTAAAGTAATAAGTCTTGGCGACAAAAACTATAAAATGGAGGTAAACTGGAAAGAGTAACCACCTGAATCCTCCCAACCAGGAAAAAAAAAAAAAAAAACCAACTGTTAACTTCATGGGGTGTACACTCCCCTTTTCAATCTATTTTTTTTCCTCTCTTTTTTCTTTTTTAGAGATAGGATCTTGCTCTGTCACTCAGGCTGGAATACAGTGGCATAATGATAGCTCACTGCAGCCTCAAACTCCTGGACTCAAATGATTCTCCTTCCTCAGCCTCCTAAGTAGTGGGGACTACAGGTTCTCACCATCACACCTGGCTGCTTTTAATTCTTTGTAAATGCAGGTCTCACTATATTGCCCAGACTGGTCTTAAATTCCCAGCCTCAAATGATCCTCAGGCCCTGGCCTTCCAAAGCACTGGGATTACAAGTGTGAGCCATATTTGCAGTCCAGTTAAAGACTAATTTCCTAATTCCAATAGTAAGACTAGTAAGACTTTTTTCTTTTTAGCAAGTGAGTTAGACCCAATAGAAATGAAGAAAACAAAAAGGAAATTCAGTGGATCCCCAAGCCCTCTTCACTCACCCCCTGGGCTGCTGGCCAGGAGAGAGCAAGTGCTGCAGCCCCCACAGCTCCCAGTTGACTGCAGGAATGCGGGGGGGCGCAGCATCATGATAGCCTCAAATACCTACAGGCCCTGGTTCGTAGCCTTGGGTTCACCTGCCCACGCAGGGGAGAGAAAATTCCATCAGTGAGTATAACAACACAACGTCCTGCAGTCTTGACCCTTTTATCAGGTTACAGGCAGGGAGGCCAAAGCTTAACTGGGTGTGGTTACAGCTCTTACGGAGAACAGCAGGCAAGTGTGGACTACTTGGCACCTGTATAAATAATATGAAATTTCTTCCACACTATATATTACTTAAAGCCAAACGCATTATTATTCAAGTTAGCACTTCTGCCGAAATTCAATCTATTGCACTTTGGCACAGTTGCATAACATAAGGTCCTAGTTTTTAATTTAAGAGAAGTCTGGTACCCAAAGCTTTGCTTGTAGAGAGGAAGCCCTACACAAAAGGAAATTATCTTGAATCATACCAGAGCATCATTTTAAATTCTTCTGTCAGTACACCGAAGTTTATTTTATCAATTGTCTTTTTTTCTTAAATTATCATCCAGTTTTTTTTTTTTTTTTTAACTATAACGGTCCTGCAGTGAACATCCTCGTAGCTAAATGTTTGTGAAACAGCTTTATTATGGCCTTAGGATAAATTATTTGAAGTAGAATTGTCAATTCAAAGGGTATATACATTTTTATGGCTTTTGAAATCAAATTGCCAGATTACTCCCTCAGAAAAGTTATCCCAATCTTTATCCCTGCTAGTCTTTTATAGAAGTGTTTATTTCCCTGTAACTTTCTCTACATTGGATATTACCATAAAACAAAATTGTTAATTTGATAGACAAAAAAAATAATTTCATGGTTTTCCTTTGTATTCCTTTATTAGTAATGGAGTGAAAGATATTTTTATATGCTTACTATTTACAGTTGTCCCTCAGTATTCATGGGGTATTTGTTCCAGGACCTCTTGCAGGTACCAAAATCTGCAAATACTCAGGTCTGCAATATAAATGATACAGTATTTGCATATAACCTATGCACATTTCCCTGTATACTTTTTTTTATTTTTTATTTTTTGAGATGGAGTCTCGCTCTGTCGCCCAGGCTGGAGTGCGGTGGCACCATCTTGGCTCCCTGCAACATTTTCCTCCCAGGTTCAAGCGATTCTCCTGCCTCAGCCTCCTGAGTAGCTGGGATTACAGGCACCCACCACCACGCCCGGCTAATTTTTATATTTTTAGTAGAAACAGGGTTTCGTTATGTTGCCCAGGCTGGTCTTGAACTCCTGGCCTCAGGTGATCTGCCTGCCTTGGCCTCCCAAAGTGCTGGGATTACAGACATGAGCCACCGCACCTGGTCTCTTCTGTATACTTTTTTTTTGTTGGATGGAGTCTCCCTCTGTCACCGGGGCTGGAGCAGTGGCGCGATCTCGGCTCACTGCAACATTCACCTCCTGGGTTCAAGCAATTCTCCTGCCTCAGCCTCCTGAGTAGCTGAGATTACAGGCGCCCACCAGTACACCCAGTTAATTTTTTATCTTTTTTAGTAGAAACGGGGTTTCACCACGTTGGCCAGGCTAGTCTCAAACTCCTGACCTCGTGATTCGCCCTCCTCAGCTTCCCAAAGTGCTGGGATTACAGGCGTGAGCCACCAAGCCCGGCCTCCTGTATACTTTAACGAGTCTCTGGATTACTTACAATATCTAATAAAATATAAATGTTATGTAAATAGTTGTTATACTGTATTATTTAGGGAATAATGACAAGATCTAAAAGTTTGTACATGTTCAGTACAGAGATAATTATTATTTTTTTTGAAATGCTTTGATTCACAGTTGGTTGAATCCACAGATGCAGAATCCACAGATAGAGGTGGCCAACTGTCCTTTTAAGAATTAATTGCTCATATGCCTTGTAAGTGTTCTGTATATAGTAAAGATATTAACCTTTTACATATATATACTTTGTAAAAAATGAACTTCTATAATTTACATACTATGCCCAATAGTTTTTGTCTGCCTTGCCCTATATGTCATTTAAATTATTCCTTTCTTCCCTCCTTGGCTGCATTTATGACTTTCCTAATAATATTTCTAAAAGACCATTATCATCTTGAAAGAGTTCAGTGCATAACCCATGACGCAGGGGAGAAACAGGGGTGCAGCAGGCAACTCTGTTCAATTTGTATGAAAAAATGTCTTGGATTTTTTCACTTTTTTGACTGTGCTTGAAATAATGTTTTACATCATGATTCAGCATACCTCATGTAAGTATATATGTAAATATACATAGGCAAGTAAGTAAATGTACATATCATATATAAGTATACAGGTATAAAATAAATGAAAACTTTCTAAAACAGTACTATCCTTTTTAAAAAAAATGTTTACATACTGTACTTTCTGTTGTCTTAGGATAGATGCATGAGAAGAAAGGATACTTTATAAGGTAAGAACTCAAAAGAGGCAGGTTTCAGTATGTTGTCCAGGCTGCAAGGCAGTCGCTCTTCACAGGTGTGATGCCAATATTGATCAGTGTGGGAGTTTTGCACTGCTCTGTTTCCAACCTGCACCAGTTCACCCCTCCTTAGGCAACCTGGTGGTCTCCTGCTTCTGGGAGGTCACCACATTGATGCTGAACTTAGTGCAGACACTCAATTGGCATCACGCACTACAGCCCAGAACTCCTGGACTCAAGCGATCCTCCCACTTCAGCCTCTTGAATAGCTGGGACTATAGATGCATGCTATCATGCCTGGCAGTACTATCCTTAACACTTGCCTTGTACACAGATATTTTTCCTTTTTTCATAGGCTAGTTGATATCAAATTAAGTTGAGTTCATGAACCATTAATAATACCCAACCCACAGTTGGAGAAACACCATAATAATTGAAGATGCTCTGGATCCAGGAAAGAAATATAAGCATCCTGATGTTTTCAGAGTCTAATTAATTAAAAGAAGAATTTCTGGAATTGGGCTGCTTAGTTCAAAATCTGGTTTATGAACCATGGGAACTTGGGCAGGTTTCTTCATCTCACTGCCTGGTTTCTTTAACTGTCAAATGGGGACAGTATTAATTCCTACCTTATAGAAAAGTCATGAGAGTTAAATGAGATGATATGTGTACAATACTTAAGATGCAAGTGAAAAGCATTCAAAAATGCTATGAGATACAAGTATACACATCCTTATGTTTTTGGAGTCTAATTAACAGAAATCTGTATTATGTGACCTGAAATATGTATTATACACGTATCATCTCATTTAAACTCTCATGAATTTTCTCTAAGGTAGGGATTAATACTGTCCCCATTTGACAGTTAAAGAAACTAGGCACGCTTGTAATCCCAGCACTTTGGGAGACCGAGGCGGGCGGATCACGAGGTCAGGAGATCGAGACCACGGTGAAACCCCCTCTCTACTAAAAATACAAAAAAAAATTAGCCGGGCGTGGTGGCGGGCGCCTGTAGTCCCAGCTACTCGGAGAGGCTGAGGCGGGAGAATGGCGTGAACCCGGGAGGCGGAGCTTGCAGTGAGCCGAGATTGCACCACTGCACTCCAGCCTGGGTGACAGCGCGAGACTCTGTCTCAAAAAAAAAAAAAAAAAAAAAAAGAAACTAGGCAGAGAGGTGAAGAAACCTGCCCAACTTCCCATGGTTCATAAACCAGATTTTGAACTAAGCAGCCCAATTCCAGAAACTCTTCTTTTCAACTCCTCTGACCTTCCACTTGCTCTGCTGCAGCCCAATATGAGTCCAGGGGCACTAACCCCTAAGGGAGGAAGAAAACTGATTACAAAATTTAGCACCAAAGCTACAGAAAGTTTTGAGGGTTCAATAAACCATAAGGCACTGGGACAGGAACGAGATTAGAAAGCAGAGAGTGAGGGCGAATGAGGGTCCTCCATCAGAGTAGCCATAGGCAGTTTGCAAAGAATCTGTTCTTTTCTAAAATCTTTTCTGTTCCTGCTGAAGGAGGAGTAGGTAGAAGAAACACGAGGCTCAAATAAAATAATTGCAAGAGGAATGTTAGGTCATCGGGCCTGGTTTATCTGTCAGCGTTAGGCAGAAATCTGTAATGAAATTCCACTCTAAACATATATATGCAGGTATTTGTCTATCTTATTTTTTAGACGCAAATCTTTATTGGAATGTATAAATAAGGGTGGGAGGGAAAGGTAACTGAAGCCATTTTTTTGAGGCTAGGAACTGTAACAAAGGCTATCCTGAGGCAAAATTTAGCCTTTATGATGTTAATTGAGGCATACCTTCCTGCTGTCCAGGTTTTAGCAGAGTCCAGAGCCTTAAAGGAGAGTCTGAAAGAATGTGGGCTTTTGTAGTCACTCACTCCAACCCTCTTTTTCTTTTCTTCAGTGGCTTACTATTTGTGTTTAAGTTGAAAACTTAGCTTCTTCTACTGGAAGAAGATGATGGGTTTGGTTTTCTAATAAAAAGACTACCATCAAAGTGACAGGAAGTCTTGTTCACGCAAGTCTTTAAAAACTGCCGCAGTAATTCAGGCCAGCATTTAGTAACATCACAACCAGGAAGTCCTTTTTTAGATCTAATCTACATCCATCTTGCTGCAATTTATAAATAAATGTTGGCTTCCCACCCCAGCCCTAGAGTGCTGAATGCCCAAGGAAAATTTAAAACAGTGACTGAGTGCATACCAAACAGAGCCGTCAGCAGAGTTCATTCATTTACATACAACACATTGTGATCCTCGGATAAAAGATGCTACATTGGTACAAAGCTTTGCTAATGCTTTTTACAAATTAGTCCCATAATTAAACCCCTGCAAATAGTAATTGCAAATACTTACTTCATTACTAAATAATTCCTATTCAGAAAAGAAAAATCCAGCTCATTTACTTATTTTATTGTTGGACAGATATGTACAATGGATCTTTATCTGAAGACATAGGGCACTGAGCTCTTGCTGAGATAAATTAGGAACAATGCTGAGATAAATTAGGAGCAATGCTTTCAAATCCTGTGCACCAGAAAAAAAAAAAATGTGCTTCAGCTTTGCAGGTGTTGGCTGGAGGTGGGAGTTTCATGGTTGCATATTAACTCTCTGACCTCCCCTCGATAGCCAGGTGACAGCTGCAGTGAGGTTTCTTTGAAGTGTGACATTCCTTCGGCACTTCAAAGGACCCAGGCCTCTGAGGCAGGTATGTTTGCTGGCCACACCTGGTACCTGCCAACCCCACTGTAGCAGCTGGTGGACAGGAAGCTCCTAGGAATTAGCCCAGGGTCTCTCTAATGAAGTACATCTGACTGATACTGTTCCAAAGTGGGAGAGAAGGGCCCTGAGATGAATGAAGAGCTTCAAGCTCTGTCCTTTTCTAAGGAAGCAATGCCTCCTCCACCCAGGTCAGCACTTCATAGCCCGGAAAGCAGCAAGTATGGAATTTTGACTAGCAAGTGCCCTTTGTGAAAATCAAACTTTATTCACACAGGCAAGAGGTCTGAGCAGATTGCTAAAGAGAGACTTAGTTAAAAGTGAAATGTGAGCAGAATGCTAAGGCTGAAAACAATTGCTGGGAAAGGTAAATGTGAAAACACCCTAATAATTGAATCCAACATGCCAAAGGGAGCACTTTGAGGTCAGACCTAGAATAGGAAAATAACCCTGGCCTCGATCCAAGTTGGTTAAAAAGCACTTAGCACATACAATATACTCCACACCATTGCCAGTCCCCCAAAACAACAACCTTTTGGTGGTTCTTCTGAGTAACAAGTTTTTGGGTTTTTTTTTTTTTTTTTTTTTGAGATGGAGTCTCATTCTGTCACCCAGGCTGGAGTGCAGTGGTATGATCTTGGCTCACTGCAACCTCCGCCTCCCGGGTTCAAGCGATTCTCCGGCCTCAGCCTCCCCAGATGCTGGGACTACAGGTGCCTGCCACCACACCCAGCTAATTTTTGTATTTTTAGTAGAGTTGGGGTTTCACCATATTGGCCAGGCTGGTTTTGAACTCCTGAACTGGTGATTCACTCGCCTCAGCCTCCCAAAGTGCTGGGATTACAGGTGTGAGCCACCGCACCTGGCCCTGAGTAACAAGTACTGAGTCCCTACAGTACATGACCTGGTGTCAGGAAGGTAAATAAAACGCAGTGCTTCTCATTTACCCTCTGGTTGAGACTTTCAGCTGTAGACCTCCCTGTCAGGCATTTAGTCTCTAAAAACAGATGCCCTCAGGTCCAAATCAGAGCCCTACCATTTGCTGTGAGTCCTTAGGCAAATGGACTTAATTTTTTTTGTCTCAGTTCCACCCTCAGAGAATAGCAATGAGGATTAGAGAGAATGCATGTACAATGACTAGGACAGTGTCTGGAGCTCAACAACAGCTCAACAAATAAGAGCTAATACTCTTACAGCTATTACAGGGAAGAAGATGATAAGGTGGGATGTGGCCTTGCAAAAACCACTGTCCCACCCAGCTTATGGATCACATTGACTGTCAATGAACTATATCTGCACTCATAACTCACTTGTTTCGGGAGGAAGAAAGGTCTTACACTAGCTGTTTATGTTCCACGGGAGAATGCTATGAATCTAGGAACTAGGTCTCTGGTGTTTTCTGTTTGTTTGTTTTTGTTTTTTTGGAAACAGCATCTCACTTTGTTGCCCAGGCTGTAGTGTCATGGTGCAATCTCGGCTTGATTGCAGCCTTGACCTTCTGGGTTCAAGCAATCCTCCCACCTCAGCCCCCGAGTAAGCTGGGACTACAGGCGTGCACCACCATGCCTGGCTAATTTTTGTATTTCTCATAGAGATGGGGTCTTGCCATGTTGCCTAAGCTAGTCTCGAACTCCTGGCTCAAGGGATCTGCCCACCTCCTCAGCCTCCCAAAGTGCTGGGATTCAGGCATGAGCCACTGCACCTGGCCTCCAGTGTATTTTCCTACAGCATCTGGCATGGAAGCCAATGCAATGGACCTCACCCTGCCAAGGCATGGCGGTGAGCTGGAAGAGCCTATACTGATCCCACCCAATACCTCCCACTAGCATGCATGCACAGTGCTCAGCTCATGGGCTTGTGGTGAGGATTAAGTAAGATCGTGAGGGTGATGCTCTTAGTGTAATGGCTGGCACATACTAAGGATTCAATACTTGTTTACTCCTCTTATTATGTTAAGATACAACCATTGTTCCTGGAACAGCAAGTGATTCTTTTTTTTTTTTTTTTTTTGAGACAGAGTCTTGCTCTGTCGCCCAGGCTGGAGTGCAGTGGCGTGATTTCGGCTCACTGCAACATCCACCTCCTGGGTTCAAGCAATTCTCTACCTCAGCCTCCCAAGTGGCTGGGATTACAGGTGCTCGCCACCACACCTGGCTAATTTTTGTAGCAGAGACTTGCCCAGGCTGGTCTTGAACTCCTGACCTCGTGATCCACCCGCCTCAGCCTCCCTAAGTGCTGGGCTTACAGGCATGAGCCACCATGCCTGGCCAGTAAGTGATTCTTTTCCATAAAAACATCCATTCCCATCACTGAGCTAGCCCTTCCATAAAATGCAAGATAACTGTAGAGAGAAGACAAAGGCAGAGAGTGAAAGGCTCATTTAGCTTTGCATCCTCACATACATTAAAGAATATGGTCAGAGAATAGCTTCAGAATTCAGAAAGATCTGGGTTGGAATCTTGACTGCACAACTTAGTAACCAAGTTACTTAGCCTCTCCAAGTCTCAGCATCCTCATCTATAAAATGGAGAGAGAGGTTGTACGAATGAAACATAAGGTATATAAAATATCTAGCCCGTTAGAACACACCTAATAAGATACACTCATGGCACCAACTTTCTCTCATGGTTCTCCCTTCAAGCATTTTATATATTCCCTTTTAACGAGTACTTTGTAAAGGCTGTAAAAATTGGCTTGCAAAATAGCATAAGATTGCATGATGGCAAACATCATTGCTTTCCTCCAGAAGGCATGAGCTAGCAAACCTAACATGGCAGCATATCAGCTGTGCTTCCCATCCGAAGGTAAGACTGGGCCCAGCCAGAAGGGAAAGGCAGAAATTTACTCTGATTAACACCAACCCTTCCTTTTGACTACCTCCCAACAACTTTATCTCCATTACCAACTAGGCAGTATCTTCCAGGCCTTTAACACATGCACACACACACACACACACACGCACACATGCACAGAGAAAGAGAGAGAGAGACCCACCTACATTTTATTTATCCCCCCCCTCTTTTCTTCACATAGGTAGGAGTATGTAGTATGATGTGGTAGAAATGGCCTGAGCTTTGAGGCCAGACACACTGGTGATTTCCCAAAGGAAACTGGTTTAAATTGACCCAGTTTTGCTAAGGCCTCACCCCAGCCATGTCTACCTTCTCTATCAAGGTCAAGGCATGTACAATCTCTCACCTAAACCTCATAAAACAACCCCTGTCCAGACTTTCCACTCCACAACAATTCTCCTCTGTTTATCTCTCATTGGCTGCCATGAGGATCTATGTCCACATTTTACCCACCTCCTTCCCCACTGAACAACAATTCTGAGAGTATGGGGGTGACGAGCATTAATACTGCTACTATCACTGTTATGACAGCTTGCCTTTATTAAGGCATTGTGCTAAGGGCTATGGATATGTTAGATCATGTTATTTCTCATAACAACCCTGTAAACTGAGTATAATTTTTCCAGTTTTACAAATAAGAAAACTAAGACTCAGAGAACTTGGGTAACCTGCCCAAGGCCATAAGTCTCAAATATAGAAGCTCTGGAATTTCAAACAGGTTAGTTCATTCATTCATATATCCATTGATTCATTCCCTCAACATTCAAAATAGTTATTGAGTATATTCACTGTGCCAGGAACCAGTAAAGCTAGGTTTTGGTTATCAACAAACAAGATGGATGCTATTCCTGTCTTAGAGAGATTTATCTTCAGTCTGATTCCAAATCCTGTTTCTTTACCACTACATGTATCATTTCCCAAACTAGGGATCAAACAGTCATACCAGTTAGTGTAGTATACCTTAACCTGGAAAAGAACTGACACCCTCACTTACATGGAGACTGTAGGCTGATATACCTTGCCATCACCCTTCACAAGCAAAAGGAAAAACTTCTAAATAGTTCTAGAAAATTCAGACTATATTCTGGAAGTACAACTCTAGAAGCCTGGGACCTCTGCATTCTAGTTCTGCTCAATTTGAATATGGCACTAATGTGGAAGTCCACGAGTGTCTGTCACTCATGGCTGGCTACTTCCCCTATTCTTGCACAGGTTCCCTCCCTGCCTGAGGAAGTATTTCTAACAGATATTTCAGTTCACTTCCTTGTCAGGCTGGCCTTGCCACACTTCTAGGATTGTTTCTCTATCTGTCTCCTACACACAGCCAGGCCACACAGGTAGGTTCCTACTTAGTATTTTAGTATGATTTCAGAAACACTGAGAAGCTAACAGTACCATCTCCTTCTCCAGGGCTACCGCACTGCCCATCTGCAGGGGCACAGACAACAAGATGTGACAGGTGCCCCTGGGAGAAGAGGCTCTGTCTCTCCTCTCTCACAATACACTACTAATTCCTTACATACTCTCAAATGCCCCCAAATACACCAGCCTTTCCTTCTGCATTTAGAAAATTTTAAATGCAAATGACCTTCTAAAAGATCATATTCGGCAGACAGCGACAGACGGAGCTGCGGACCGAATTGGAACCTCTGGCTTAAGAGTGATGATGTTTCTTCAGTATTACCTCAGTGAGCAGGGAGATCGGGTCTATACACTGGAGAAATTTGACCCGATGGGACAACAGACCTGCTCAGCCCATCCTGCTCAGTTCTCCCCAGATGACAAATACTCCCAACACCGAATCACCATCAAGAAAGGCTTCAAGGTGCTCATGACCCAGCAACCGCGCCCTGTCCTCTGAAGGTCCCTTAAACTGATGTCTCTTTTGCCACCTGTTACCCCTCAGAGACTCCGTAACCAAACTCTTCAATCTGTGAGCCCTGATGCCTTTTTGCCAGCCATGCTGTTTGGCATCCAGTCTCATCATGGTGATTGATCATGCTTGTGCGAGGCAATCATGGTGGCATCACCTGTAAAGGGAACACGTTTAACTTTTTTTCTCATATTTTAAATTACTGCAAGATTATTAAAGATAAAATGATTTGAAAAAAAAAAGATCATATTCACACTTAGAGTCAAATCTTTTCCTGATGATATTTAGGGGTGGGAGTGGTAGGGGAGTGAGGGTGGAACACTGTGGCAGCCAAAATCGAAGGAGAATTTGGAGCATAGAAAAAAGTACTGAGGCCACCAGGGACAGGTATTGCCCATGTCTGACCCCTTATGCCAAATTTGGGCCTGGTTTTCAAAGTCACAAATGCTCAAACCAAGGACAAAATAGGTTGAAATATAAGACACTGCTTTCTTTCCTTGTTCTTCACTTGTAACATCCCCCCGACACACACACATAAAATTCTGACATGTTTTAGAGGGAAAAAAATGATTCTTATAATGCCAAACCATCATATATTTTCTAGTTCTCAGAAGATTGATTATAATGTGTTCACATGCATATCATTTTAAGGAGACAACTCAAGTTTCAGAAAAGAGGCATTCCTTGGTCATGTTCGTAAGAAAATATAGCCTGTCTTTCATGAATAAGATGGGCTTCATTTAATATTCATTAAAGCGTGACTTACTTTCAGCTCATAAATCTTGAAAACAGATTCTGGCCCCCAGTGCACTGTTTTCACTGGCTAAGTCACTTTTTCTTTCCCTGACACTTTATAGTTTGTGTTTAAATATGAGACACAGCTAGTTTTGCCAGTGGGGGTTTCTGGTTTGACTTTACAAGAAAACACTGAATAAAATCCTCAAAGACTCACAACAGGTGTTCTATTTTCACCTCATGGTGAAATAGTACATTGTGTAGTAATGAAAAGAGAGTGCGAAAGGTAAGACAATGAAATATCCAGCCCAGCAAGATAGAAGATCTGAGATTTGGCTGGTTGGAAGTTTTAGAGCAGCTGTCATATTTGAAAGACTAAGTGCACATCTCTATAAATGCACTTAGTCCATCTATCCCTTTTAAAGAAGTCCCCATTGTTAATGACATAAGCCTGATAAAGAATATTCAAACTCAAACTGCAGACAGAGTGTGTCTGACAAAGTTTTGGGGGTGATGCTGGCAAGAGAATGGCCACTTTTAACAGAAAGAGGATGCAGATCTCATTTTTATTTGGGGGATGCAGATCCCATTTTTCTGTCTGTTCACATCACAGGTATGGACTAACACTCTATGTGGCCTAAAAACCAACCAAATCAAGTTTCTATCAAGGCAGAAGAGGCTGGACAGCCAAGGAATTTAGCATAAAGGACACTCTACTGTGACAGCTAGCCTTGACTTGACATGGAGTAATGCCCTCCCTATATTGGGCTTAACTTCCAGGTAGCTCTTTAAGGGAAATAATCAAAATAAGAATGATGATGACAATGGTAGCTAAGATTTATCAACTGCTTAATCTGGATCAGGCACTATTCTAAGCACTTTACTTACAGAAATTAACTTAATCCTGACAGCAGCCCTATGTGCAGGTACATTGATTATCCCCATTATACAGATGAGGAAACCAAAGCCTGGGGAGTTAAATGACTGGCTCATGGTCACACCATTAGCAAGGAACAAGCCAGGATGAAACAGCTAAAGAGGAAAGTTTTGGACAGGCTCATGACTACACATCATCATGAACAATACGTAGCCTTTTGTTAACGTTCTCTGCCGTTAGGTGTCAGGAAACATAAGACCTCAACCAATCTTCATACACAATGAAGAGATATAAGAAGATTTGGTAATCCAGGAAATCTTCAAAGTTCTTCAGAAATGTTTAACCTATTTCAAAAATTTTAGTTACTCTGAGCACACTATTTCTCATTACAGAAAGTGCTTAATAAACTTCTGTATGCTCCTATTACTATTTTTTCATGCTTTAAGTGTATTGTTCATGTAATCCTCACATAAATCCAATGAGGTGGGTGCCATTATGATCCCCCTTTACAGATGTGGAAACTAAGAAAAGGAGAGGCTAAATAATGTCCCAAGTTTACACAGTTGATACATGGTTTTCCCAGGATTCTAACCTGGACTCAGTACTCAGGGAAAGGATACATCTGTTGTGTTCATTGTTCAACTACATACCTGGAACATCCATATGGTGAGTAATAATGAATAATTGTTGCTTAACAATATTTGTCAAGCTGAATTAATATTATTATTAGACATGAATGTGAGTACCCAAAGACTCTTGTTTCCCTGATTACACATAAATCTTTATCCCTTTTGGTGTCGCAAACCAATAAATAATTCCAAGGGGAAAAATTCTATGTTCCTAACTAGTAGGCTCTTATTCTCTTCTCTCTCTGCCTACTAAAAAAGCCTACTTGTGGCCAGGTGCGGTGGCTCATGCCTGTAATCCCAGCACTTTGGGAGGCCGAGACGGGTGGATCATGAGGTCAGGAGATTGAGACCATCCTGGCTAACACGGTGAAACCCCGTCTCTACTAAAAATACAAAACTTAGCCAGGCGTGGTGGTGGGCACCTGTAGTCCTAGCTACTTGGGAGGCTGACGCAGGAGAATGATGTGAACCCGGGAGGCGGAGCTTGCAGTGAGCTGAGATAGCACCACTGCACTCCAGCCTGGGCAACAGAGCGAGACTCCAACTCAAAAAAAAAAAAAGAAAAAAAGCCTACTTGTTTTTTCAAGGTTTAGTGTTCCCTTCTCTGGAGGATTTCTCTGATCAGTGCAACAAACTTAGTTATTTTCTCCTATGTGCTCTATAACCAGAGATCTTTACATTTAAATATGCATCCAGGCCACGCACAGTGGCCCACACCTGGAATCCCAGCACTTTAGGAGGCCGAGCCAGCTGGATCACTTGAGCCCAGGAGTTCAAGACCAGCTGGGGCAACACGGCGAAATCCTGTCTCTATAAAAAACACAACGATTAGCTGGGCATGGTGGTGACCACCTACCATCCCAGCTACTAGGGAGGCTGAGGTGGGAGGATTGCTTGAGACCTGCAGGTCATGGCTGCATTGAGCCGTGATCACGCCACTTGCACTCCAGCCTGGGCAACAAAACAAGACCCTATCTCAAAAAAAAAAAAGTGCATCCAAGCTACCTGGGGATCTTGTTAAAAGACAGATTCTCATTCAGTAGGCCTGGGATGGAGCCTGAGATTCTATATATATATAATTTTTTTTTTTTTTTTAGACGGAGTCTCGCTCTGTCCCCCAGGCTGGACTGTAGCCCAGGCTGGAGTGCAGTGGCGCAATCTCGGCTCACTGCAAGCTCCGCCTCCCGGGTTCACGCCATTCTCCTGCCTCAGCCTCCTGAGTAGCTGGGACTATAGGCGCCTGTCACTGCACCCGGCTAATTTTTTGTATTTTTAGTAGAGACGGGGTTTCACCGTGGTCTCGATCTCCTGACCTCGTGATCCACCCGCCTCGGCCTCCCAAAGTGCTGGGATTACAGGCGTGAGCCACCGCGCCCAGCCGAGATTCTATATTTTTAACATCCACTGATGCCGATGTTCTTGGCCTTGGTGCCACACTTTGAGAAGAGGAAAGCTCTGCGTCACTTCATTGCATGAGGGTCAGTTGAGGACCTCACTTGCCTTGCTATACTGTGAGTTCCTTGTGGGCAGGAGCTCTTTCTCACTCTTCTTCATATCTGGCACAACATTCTACTTCAATTATTTTGAAGCATTCCCAAAATAAGAGGAATCTGTTGGCTTCTCACCAAAATCCTGGAATTGGAATCTGGAGAACCAATTTCATTATCCTGCTGTAGGCTTGGAAAACTTGAAAAACTTACCCAGAATTAGCAGGTTATCCCAAGCTCTTGCCAATGGTCAGATTTGTAAATTTTATCTGCTCCAGTTCTCCCTTATGAGCCTAGCATCATTCTTAGCCAGTAGAGCACTCTCGAAGGACTCTGGGGAAATGGGCATGTGAGGACATCTTAGGTGGTCACAGTGGATGGGGAGTGCCTGGCAGTTAGTGAGCAGGACCTGTGGTACTACTGTGCAGGACAGTCCAACACGAGAATTGTTTTGCCCAAAATGCCAGGAAGGGAAACTCACAGAAGATAAGATTATGCCCAAATTTCAGGCTTGGATTTTCCAGCAGCAGAGAAGCAGCACGGCTAACGGTTAAGAGCCTGGACTGAGATCCAGCACCTGTCCCTATCGGCTCAATGGCCATGAACAAGTGACTTCACCCCTTTTCTGTTCCTTCCTCTGTAAAATGAAGATGTTAAAGATCACACCTATTTCACCAGCTGGTGGAAAGTTTTAAAGGAAAAATTGCATATAAAGTATACAATGAGCTCTCAGTAAATACGACACATCATATTGTCACTAACACATTTTTTTGTTTTGCTTGTTGCTCATTTCAAACATGGTAATGATTGGAAATGGTCAAATTATTGATCATCTCCCATCTAAACAAGAAAAAAGCCATTTTGTCAAAGCCAGCCTGGCTGGAGAGGTAATGTTTGTCTCCAGAGTCTGTTTTGGGTCCTGTTTCTCCTCTCACGACCCATCACTTCCTTCTTCAAGCACCACTTTCCTTCCTTCTGGAGCCCTTTGGCTACCCAGGAGCACCATTTCAGCTCCAAATGGGGTAGAAGTAGGGGTAGGGTGGAGTTTGTCCTCCCAGAGCTAAGTGCTCTGGTCTTCTTCTCTTCCTTTGATAAAACTCGCCCAGTATATTCCTCTGAAACTGCTGCTACAAAAGCATAATACCCTCCCAGGGAACTTATTTGTATTTTGGCAGAGCCCTATACAGATACAATCTCTTACCCAAGAAAAAACTCAAATGGGGAGGGGTGGGGTGGGGAAGGGGTTACTCACTAATGTATGAGCCCTTTTTCTGGAAAGCTCTTTTTTCCTTAGACATCTGATGAACTCCTATTCATAATTTTGTATAAACTTCAGACATGATGTCTTCTGTGAAGTTTTCACACCTCCAACCCCCACCCTTGCCCCATCAAAGTTAGGCAGATGCTCCTCTGTGATCTCATCCCAAGCAGCACATGACTCCACTGCATTATGTTGTAATTCTTCACTTTCCTATGTAACAAAGTGTCCATTCACCCCATCCCTTTTAAGGTTCTCCTTTCTCTGATGAATTCGAGGAAACGTGGAGGAGATTGCCTGCTTTGAGTCAGCACAGGCTGCACCCAGCTTCCACACCCCTCTACTCATTCCCAGTTGCCTTTGAGAAGCCAGGTGACAGTCCTCCATTCCTGCTGCTTTGTTATGCAAAGCCAAAAGCTTTCTCTGAATCTCCTTCTCTCCTTCCAGACCACAGGCCCAGCGCCAGAGGAGGAGAGGCCCACTACTCAAAAAGAAGTAGTTCAACGTTTAATTTTTAAGTCAAAGAGCCATCGCACCTGGGTAACTCACGTCCGTCTCCTAGTATGTGAAATGGTGAGAATCAGTTTTTGTTCCAATAGCAATTTTTCTCTTCTTTTTGCCCTTATTCGTCCAATCCCCAGCTCTGAACCATCCATAGTTCTCTCACCCAAACTAAGCCAGGAGTGATTTGAAGGCAGGGATTGTGCCATATTCATCTCTACATCTCTAGGCACTAATAGGGTGCCTGGCACAAAAGTTAGTGAGAAGGAAGAAGCCTGGGGCACAGAGCCCTTTTAATCACCCTCCTAGCCACACCTCTTTGGCAATCTATCTCCCCAAGTGTGGGTAATTCCAGCCTGCTCAGAACTTCTACTTGCCAGGGTCTGAGGCCATCTGAGAGATGAACTGGGCCAAATGAGACAGAAAACAGATTAAACAGGCCTTGATTTTTTAACCACGCTTGGATAATTATCTTTAGAATTTGATTTTGCTCTTTTTGCTTAGTCCAAAATGCATATATCATTAAATTCTTATGATTTGGCCATACTTTACAACAGTGACATTTGCAATTATAGTTTTGAGTTCTTCTCTACCAACAATGGAGCAAGTTTTGGTATTATAACTCGGAAATCGCCTATTTGGTTGAGATAATTATGCTGCCTATTTAAAATAAATGAAGATGACTTGGGAATTATGATCAGGAAGAAGGATTTAGTTTTTAGTTCAGTTTAATCACCAAACATCACCTCTGTATATTTAAAAGAACAAGATATAAAAATAGAATAATTTTCACTGAGTGTTTTTATCTCAAACGTTGTTGATATTTTTAATCTGGATTTCCACTTAACTTCAAGTCTCTATTAGGCAGACTCCTGTGGTGAAGAGCTTTGGAATCAGGCAGACCTAGGTTCAAATCCTGGTCCTACCACTTCCTCCATATGCAAACTCAGACACAGGGGTCACCCAGTACAGTAGAGTTCTAGATCATACGAACTGGCAAAATTCTGATTTAGTAAGTCTTAGATGGGGCCTGGTTCAATTCTGAAATACGTTTACACTTAAAGAAAAGTTGCACATGACAAGACCCCATCTGATATCATTTGGCTGGGTCCCCACCCAAATCTCATCTTGAATCGTAGTTACCATAATCCCCATGCATCATGGAAGGGACCAGGTGGAGATAATTGTATCATGGGGGGTGGGGGTTACCACATGATTCTTATGATAATGAATTAGTTCTCGTGATATCTGATGGTTTTATAAGGGGTTTCCCCCTTTGCTGAGCACTCATTCTCTCTCCTGCCATCCTGTGAAGAGGTACCTTCTGCCATGATTGTAAATTTCCTGAGGCCTCCCTGACCATGTGCAATTGTGAGTCAATTAAACTTCTTTCCTTTATAAGTTACCCAGTCTCAGGTATGTCTTTATTAGCAGCATGAGAATGGACTAATACACCATCTCTACAAAAATTTTTAAAATTAGCTGAGCCTGGTGGTATGCACCTGTTCCAGCTATCCAGCTACCCAGGAGGCTGAAACAGAAGGATCACTTGAGCCCAGGAGTTTAAGGCTACAGTGAGTTATGTCACTTCACTCCAGCCTGGGTGACAGAGCAAGACCTTGTCTCAAAAACAAAAACAAAAAAAAGGAAAAAAAGAAAAATTTGTTGCAAAAACAGTACAGACAGTTTCCATATGTCCTGTACCTAGCTTCTTTTAATGTTAGCAACTTGCATAGCCATAACACAATTATCAAAGATAAGAAATTAACACTGACACAATGCTATACCTACATGGAGTGATACTTATTCAATTTTCACCAGTTTTTCCACCAAAATCTTTTTCTCTTACAAGATTCCACATTACATTTTGTCATCATGTCCCCTTAGTCTCCACCAAACTATGACAGTTCCTTAGTCTTTCCTTGACTTTCATGACCTAGACACTTTTAAAGATGAGTGGCAAATATTTTATAGAATGTTGCTCAATTCATGTTTGTCCGATGTTTTCTCAAGATGAGATTGATGTTTTACATTTTTAGCAAGAATGCCACCGAAGTGAAGTGCCCTTCTCAGTGTATCGTTTTGGGTTAGGAGATATCATTATATCTCATTACTGGTGAGGTTAACCTGGATCACTCAATTAAGGTGGTGTCTGCTGGGGTTTTCTGCTGTCAAGTTAGTATTTATCCATTTGTGATTAATAATCTTGAGGGAGATACTCTGAGAGAGTAAATATTGTGTTTCTCCTCAAACTTCCATACATTGATGTCTGCAACAATTATTAATGGGGTATTCTAATGGTGAGTTTCTATTTCCTTCCTTCTACCTTTATTAGTTAGAATTTTCAAGGAAGAGTTCTGTAAGGAAAAGTTGTGCCTTCTCTTCATTTTTTCAATTACTTATCAATATCAGTATGGACTCGTGGATATTTACTTTATTCTGAGTTTTAATTCAATGCTATCATTATTTTGTTCTTCAAGATAATCTAATTTTTTAAGAGATAAGGTCTTGTTCTACCACCCAGGCTGGAGTACAGTGGCCCCATTGTGACTCACTGCAGTCTTGAACTCCTGAACTCAAATGATCCTCCCGTCTCAGCCTCCTGAGTAACTGGGACCACAGGTGTGCACCCCTATGCTTGGCTCATGTGGTTTTTTTTGGTAGAGATGGGTCTCACTTTGTTGTCTGGGCTGGTCTTGAACTCCTGGTTTCAAGTGATCCTCCCACCTTGGCCTCCCAGTGTTTGGATTACAGGCATGAGCCACTGCACCTGGCCTTGAATAATCTAACTTTTTAAAGCTAGTTAAGGAATCGTTGACTTAGTCTCTCTAACTGTTTTCTCATCTATAAAATGAAAACAATAACAACATTCCTCTTAAAGTGTTAGGGTGAAGATTAATAACATCATGTGTGTAAAGCTCTCAGCTCATCACTTAACTTACAGTAGACTTTCAATATATATTACTATATTGTCATGATAGGCATTATGTAAATATATGTGTTAGATACAGAGAGGAGCTGGCAGCATAGTGTAGTCTGGTCAATCATGGAATAGGTCTTAGGAAAACAAATAACTCAGGAATTCTATTTTGGAGGAAGAAGAGCAGAACTAGCTCTGCTACTAACTAGCCACCAATGTTAGACAAATCACCTCTCCATCTGAAACTCAATTTCCTCATAGATAAACATTGGAGGGCCTTTCCAGTTCTAACATTGTGTGATACTAACTATTTCAGATATATGGAAAAATTTGGTAACTTACACAACATGACAAAACAGATCAATGATGCTTCTACAATGACTTGGAGAAGAGAATAATATCCATGAAAAAATAACCCAAGTTTTTGCTGCCATTGTAGAAACAGCAATGACAAGGGCAGGGAAAATGACACATGTGGTTTTATTCTTGTCAGGTTCCTGCTCCATCTCCTAGTAAAATCCACATTATTTCCCTACCATTGAGTTTTACATATGACTTTTTTAAAAATTATTCCTATCAATGACAAACAAGCAACTTCTTTTTATAGTACTTGCAATTACATAATTGTGTTTTTAAAATTCATGGAAAAAAACGAAAATTGTTTAAAATGAAACAAACTATGATGTTCATCTGTGTTGTTATGTATCACCAGGGTCTAAGACACTGCCTAGCATTTACTACCAGATGAAGCTCATGTTTGATCCAAGCCACTTTCTGTGTTTCTTTACATCACAGGCCTGGCTGCCTCTGTGATCTGGTGCCCATAGTCTGTAGGAGACATTATAAGCTTACTGTAAGAAAGCCTAATTAGAAAACAAAGACAACATGGAGAGGATTACCCTGGACGGAGTCTTGCTCTGTTGCCCAGGCTGGAGTGCAGTGGTGTGAGCTCTGCTCACTGCAAGCTCCGCCTCCCGGGTTCAGGCCATTCTCCTGCCTCAGCCTCCCAAGTAGCTGGGACTACAGGCGCCCGCCACCATGCCCGGCTAATTTTTTGTATTTTTAGTAGAGACAGGTTTCACCGTGTTAGCCAGGATGGTCTCGATCTCCTGACCTTGTGAACCGCCTGCCTCGGCCTCCCAAAATGCTGGGATTACAGACATGACCCACCACGCCTGGCCCAAAAAATATTTTTTGATTAAACAAATGAATCAAGAATAAACAAATGAATGGCCATAGATATGACAAAAGAGAGAAGTATGTCATAAGAGGATAACAACAATATGATCACTGCAGTGGAGTTGTGGAGTAGTGCCTGCGTTGGGGAGAGGATGAAAAATTGTTCCTCATGTCTCACAGATTAAAAGGGCATAATCTCGGAGACGGTTGAAGTAGGGGCTGCTACCCACTACTCCCTCTTCAACTTCCCCCTCTGAAAAAATGCCCTTTAACACTGACACTGAACCTCACATGGTTGAGCAAAAACTGCTGGCCCAAGGTCCTGGCCTCTGCCACAGGCTATGAGCCTCATTCAGGTTCCACATTTAGTGTGACACAGATGTTACTTCCTCCTAAAGTTAAGGACATGGACTTAAACAATTCATAAGCACCTCCAAAAATAACTTCTATGCGCTCTGTAAATACCACCTCCAGACATACTCCAAAATTAAATTCCCGCCTCATTTGTTTTCCCGACACCTGCTCCTCAACTGACCAAACTGTTTCCCGTAAGCATTTAACATGCTCTCTTCTGGGGAAATGCTGGCTACGGGAACCACACTGGGGAGCTGCCTTACACAAAAGACCAACACAAAACAAAGTCCTTGTGCTGCTTTAGTAACATTCCTTGGATAAGGTGCAAGAGGGGTAGGCATTTCACCAAATTGTACTCCACAGTGAATAGCATTATAGCACAGGGGATGTTTCCAGGGTAATCCCCTCCATGTTGTCTTTGTTTTCTAATTAGGCTTTCTTACAGTAAGCTTATAATGTCTCCTACAGACTATGGGCACCAGATCACAGAGGCAGCCAGGCCTGTGATGTAAAGAAACACAGAAAGTGGCCTTGGATCAAACATGAGCTTCAAAGATTGACGGTCCTCCTCCATCCCTTATGAAACTACCATAACCTGAAGCCTTTCATCCTGGTGGCTCCGAAGCCTAAGCCAGTGTTTTTTTTTCTTTTTTTTCCTGTTGCCAGGCTGAAGTGCAGTGGCATGATCTCGGCTCACTGCAACCTCCACCTTCCAGGTTCAAGTGATTCTACTGTCTCAACCACCTGAATAGCTGGGATTACAGGTGTGCAACACCAGGCCCCGCTGACTTTTGTATTTTTAGTAGAGACAGGGTTTCACCATGTTGGCCAGGCTGGACTTGAACTCCTGACCTCAAATGATCCACCCACCTCGGCCTCCCAAAGCATTGAGATTAAAGGTGTGAGCCACCACACCCAGCCCTAAGCTAGTGCTCTTGAGAAGAAAACTGAGGCCAGCATGGTGGTTCACACCTGTAATCTCAGCACTTTGGGAGACTGAGGTGGGACAATTGCTTCAGGCCAGCTTGGGCACATAGCGAGACCTCATCACTACTAAAAATTATAAAAACATTAGCTGGGCATGATCCCAGTTACTCAGGAGGATGAAGTAGGAGGATCACTTGAGCCGAGAGGTTGGAGCTATAGTGAGCTGGGATTGCGCTATTGCGCTCCAACCTGGGTGACACAAGACCCTGTCTCAAAAAAAAAGAGAAAACTCTGAGACCTTGAATCCATTACTGCTAATAAACCCAATAACTTTTCATTCTGCCTAACAAAAATAGACCCTCCTTTAAAAAGTGGTTGCCGAGGGCACTCCAAGGTCATCAGGCAAATGAAATAAGAGACAGCTTGATAGAGAAGAAAGAGAACTTGGCTTTGGAGTTCGACCGTTTAGTTCCTCATTATGGCCATTTCTAACTACATGATCATGTTTAGTTACTTAAGTGCTCTGAAATGCAGTGGCCTCCATTATAAAATGGAGCCAACAAAAAAAATAGGTATTTCCTGGTATTGTGTTTAATAAGATAATGGACTCAAAAGTGCCTGGCACAAAATAGGGGTGTAATAAATGTTAATTTCCTTCCCTTCCTCCACAAACCTGCCCGAGCCAATCAAGGAAGTGAAGTAAGGCAAGGAAGTAAAAATGGTTAAGAATTATGTTTTAAGTCCCATTTCCACTCAGCTGCTTTTCCTAACTCAGCAGAGAACATGTCAGACTAAAGAAGATCAAATCATCTTTGGGGTGATTTGCCCTGATAAAGAAATATGCTGAAACAGCCTGTATGTTCTCAAAGTAAGAAACCAAGAGGGGAAAGTTCAGGACCTGTAAATAGATCCTTTTCATGCCCAAGTTCTGCAGATTTTAAAACTTGCTGGGATATTTCCCAGGGAAATCAGAGAGAGGGGATAGTAAGAGGTGGCAGGGGGTTGGCGAGGAGGATTCCTATATTCTCATCACAGATCATTTAACTCTATTTGCAGCTCAGGAACCCCAGAGCACAGGAGACAGACCACTGAAAGTTTCATGCTTATTTTACCTCTTCACTGTCATTACTTTAAACATGTGTCTTAGCAGGAGTATTATTAGTTCATGACACAGTAGACATGGATAAGCATTTTTGTGGAATTTTAGGGTGGGGAGAGAATAGATATATACCACTCTAGCCCAAAGTCATCCTGTGGTCGCTACTTAATACAAGTGAATTACATAGTGCCACCAGCAGAAGATGGAATTGATACTGCTTTACAAAATAACAACCTTGCATTCATAGGTGGTAAGAAAAGCAAGGAAATGACTACCACAAAAATCAGGGTGGTGGATACCTCAAGAGAGGAGAAGGGAGGTACGTCTAGAAGGTAAACAAAGGAGGGACGTCTGGGCTGGCCATGTTCCATTTCTTGATGGAGGGTATTCACTTTGTAATTATTCATTGTACTATACATTTATGCCTTCTGTTTGTATATTTTATTTCATAATTTTTAAAGGTTTAAAAAAGAAAATAATAACCTCTCTTCATTGAGAAAATAATACTTTGCTGTAGATTTCAGCCCTAGGTATTGCAACAGTATCATCATCCTCAGTTGATATTCTTGTTCCTCCCATAGATTTTTATTCTGGAAGAAGAAGAGGAGGGTAGTTTTTTTGTTTTGTTTTTAAGACAGAGTCTCACTCTGTCACCCAGGCTGGAGGCCAGTGGCATGATGTCGACTCACTGCAACCTCTGCCTCCCGGGTTCAAGAGATTCTCTGCCTCAGCCTCCCGAATAGCTGGGATTACAGGTGCCCGCCACCATGCCTGGCTAATTTTTGTATTTCTAGTAGAGATGGGGTTTCACCACTCTGGCCACACTGGTCTCAAACTCCTAACCTCAAGTGATCCGCCCACCTCGGCTTCACAAAGTGCTGGGATTACAGGCGTGAGCCACTGTGCCTGGCTAGGAGGGTGGATTTTTGAAGAGCCACAAGTAGACTGCTGTTAATACTCCTGTATAGATAACATACCAGGGAATGTTTTAATACAGGAATATACTTGAGGTATACACACACAAACATACACACACACACACATAATTTTTTTTTTTTTTTTTTTAGAGAGGGAGAGATAGGGTCTTACTATGTTGCCCAGGCTGGTCTCAAACTCCTGGCCTCAAGCAATCCTCCCTCCTGGCCTCCCAAAACACTGGGATTATAGGTGTGAGCCACTGCACCCAGCCTTTTGGGGTATATTTCAAAGAGTCCAATTACTCTTTAGTCAGAACTCAGTGAAGCTCTACAAGATACCAAAATGTTCTCCAAGGAGTAGGCAGCATTCGCAAATCAGAGTCATCAGATGCAAAGAAAGGGAATACAAATGGGCTTATGAAATCATTGGAAAAAATACACAATTTTTCAGGAAATATTAAGAACTCAGTTCCTCCTCCAATTCAGGGCATAGCAGAGCCTCAGGGCCTCTATGTGAAGAAAATCCCTCCTGTGTTTGGCATCTGAGTGACTCACCCAGAAAACCATCCACTGCGTGCAGCAAAGAGGAAATGAATCATGGAAGCTTCTGACCTTTGCACTTGTCATCCCTGCACAGGGAAACCACCCACAGACAGTCTCAGCAGAACTGGAGTCAGGGCAGTCAAACAAGGCACACACAGAAATGATGCAAATTCACTGGCAGGGGAGAGCAAGAGAATCAGGGCAAGAGAACGCAGCTCAGGGGTTGCAAATACAGGATAAACATTGATTTTGTGATACAGAAAACTTAGCAGTTGAAACGGCATTGAGGATGATTTGGCAGTGCCCACTGACCTGTTGTTTTAAGCAGGAATCTGAACCCTTACCCCGCTGGCTGGGGGTGGGAGTGGAGTGGAATGGCATGGAAGAGAACAATGACCTTTGAATCTCCATCTTATATTTGGTATTTGGAGAATTTGCTTGGCTTGCGTTAGAGGAAGTAGACCAAACTCATGCCAGTATGAGAGTTGGAATGGATTTGATAGAGTCACATTTAAGAAGACGAAAGCCAATGACTGCATTTTGAAAAGGCCATGAGTTCACAATAACTGGTCCAGGAGTATTAACACAATCTGAAGAATTATCTATAGCCATAGTCGAATACTTCAGGTTGTGATTTGTTTTAAACAAAATCAGAATGCCTTTAAAATGCTAATTTGGAAGATGACTATAGTTCATCGTAAAACATGTACAGAGTAGAAAGCAAACACCTAGCGAGGACAGAAGGGCAAACCTCAAACTGCCTACATTACTGAATACAAGTGCATCGGGACCGTATGCTGAGATGCGACTGCTCTCAGCTTGTCTGCTCACTCATCAATGATGAGGGGACTACGTGACAACCTACTGAGTTGCAGAGTTCAATGGCATTTCCCTTCACCCCAAGGTGAGTTTTAAATGCAATTTCCCTTCTCACATGGGTCTACAAAGTACAGCTTCCTAAATGCTTTTTTTAAAAAGAATATACCATCCCTCAAAAAACATCACCCAGGCCTTTGCCCTCAGGATAAACTTGGCTAGGAAACCTTGTCCTTACTGGTTAGAAGACTGGGAATTAGGCACTCGTATGCCACACAGTTTAATACAGAGCTCTCTCCTGTGCTTGACAAGTCAGGCTGATAGAAGACATTGGATATTGGATGGTGTTCTGGTCACAGCTCAAGAAGGAAGATTTGGGGCTGATCTTAGAAACTTCCCTGTCCCTTCCATCCCGCTTCTCACTCTGGCTACCTTCATCTTCTCTCTTCTTACCCACTTCAACATCACTTTACTTTAGAGAAAGGAGATTAGTCATTTCCAAGTAGAGAGGCAGCATTTATTGCCCCGCACTCTGTTGTTGCCCTTAGCATTTACCAATGGAAGTGAAAGTGATTCAGTCTTCTCTCACAGCACAGAACTGCAGTGTGATCCTTTGCACACCGTTAAGTGATTTACATACAAATGGTATCAGGGAGTGCTAGTATTCTCATTCCACTCCCTTATGAAGTTCCATCCCCACTTCTATCAGTATATGCAACTAATGAACTAGTATCTTTCTGCAACAATAATAATTTTTAAAACAGCTATCATCAATTTGATATTTACCATATGCCAGGTACACTGCCAATTTTTTTTTACAAACGTTAATCCTTTTAATCTTCATAGTAACCATATTAGATTGGTGCTATTTTCATTCCCACTTCAGATGGGAAATGATGAGTTTAGGGAGATTGTGTAACTTGCCCAAAATCAAGCCAAAAGGTAAAGGAGCCAGGATTTAAGCCCAGAGCTGTTCACCTCCAGAATCTGAGCTCTCAGCCACCACACTATAGACCCTAGGAGGCTGAGGGCAGGAAAAGAGGCAATTGAATTGTATTTGTTGCTACAGTGATTCTGGTCACCTTTTCTTTATGTAATCATAGCAGGCAGTAGAGGGGAAACATAACGAAGTCTTATTTCCAAGAGGAAATCTCAGCTGTCATCTATGAATTTTCGAAATTTCTTTCTTATGTATAAGAAATGAGAAAGGAAGAAAGACAGCAGCAGAAGCCCTAGCAGTTTGTAGCCTTATTTCCCTATTCCTGGATAATGGGGAATTTGACTTTTCTGAAAAGATGGTCTTTCAAGCTTGACCAATTAAAGCCCCATCAGAAACACCTCATCAAGCACACATAGAAAGGGGCCAGTTGGGTTCAACTTCTCATTGGGAATTCATCGTCTGACCTTCTGTTGGGAACAACATTTACGATAAGATAAATCAGACTCTCATCTTCTCCCACCATTTTGAACCAGAACTAACCTATCAACAATTTAGTGAGCATCTGTCATGTGCATTGAGACTATCATGATTACTTTGTAGCAATCACAGAAGAATTAGACAGTCTGTCTTTAATTAGTGCATGTTCCCCATTGCTTGGCATTTAGTAGCTAGTTTATTGCAGATGTACAGTACGATTGGTTTCTGGTTCAGGACCTCATTATGTTCAAGACAATACATATATATATATATACTTATTTATTTTTTAAATCAGCAGCTTAGAGATTCAAGATTTCTTTACGTTAATCAAAGTTCTGACTCTGGGAATAGAGAAAGGATACTGCAGACAACCCAACTTTTAGATTGCAAATGAGTGTCACAGTTGTTAGAAATTTTCTAGGAAAACTAAAATCTTTAAGAAAAGAGAAATGAATTGTATTGATTCTCCTTTGCTGATTTAGTGTTGTGTGTGTGTGTGTGTGTGTGTGTGTGTGTGTGTGTTTTTGTTTGTTTTTTTTGACAGAGTCTTGCTCTGTTGCCCAGGCTGGAGTGCAGTGGTGCAATCTCTGCTCACTGCAACCTCCATCTCCTGGGTTCAAGTGATTTTCCTGCCTCAGCCTCCTGAGTAGCTGGGACTATAGGCACAGCCTCCCAAGTAGCTGGGACTACAGGAACGTGCCACCACACTCGGCTAATTTTTTGTATTTTTAGAGACAGGGTTTCACCATGTTAGCCAGGATGGTCTTGATCTCCTGACCTCGTGATCCACCTGTCTTGGCCTCCCAAAGTGCTGGGATTACAGGCATGAGCCACCACTCTCGGCCTTGCTGATTTAGTTTTAAGCCCCATAGTGTAACAGGAAGAACTATCTTCAAGGATTCAGGTTTTGAAACTAGATCTAGTTCGTATCCTGGTTCCTACACTAGTAAGTGTAAGTTATACACTAGTAAGCTATAAGTTGAGCAAGTTATTTAACCCCTCTAAGCATCCATCTCCATCTATAAAATGGGTTGTATGAACTGAATGAATCTTCTGTCTAAAGTACTATCACAGTGCCTGGCACAGAGTAAGAATTCAATACATGCAGCTTACAAACAAAAAAAAAAAAAAAAGAGGGAAGGAAGGGAGAGAGGAAGGGAGGGAGGGAGGGAGGGAGAGAAGGAGGGAGGGAGGGAGAGAAGGAGGGAGGGAGGGAGGGAGAGAAGGAAGGAGGGAGGGAGGGAGAGAAGGAGGGAGGGAGGGAGAGAAGGAGGGAGGGAGGGAGGGAGAGGAGGAGGGAGGGAGGGAGGGAGAGAAGGAGGGAGGGAGGGAGAGAAGGAAGGAGTGAGGGAGGGAGAGAAGGAGGGAGGGAGGGAGAGAAGGACGGAGGGAGGGAGGGAGGGAGAGAAGGAGGGAGAGAAGGAGGGAGGGAGGGAGAGAAGGAGGGAGGGAGGGAGGGAGGGAAGGAGGGAGGGAGGGAGAGAAGGAGGGAGGGAGGGAGGGAGAGAAGGAGGGAGGGAGGGAGAGAAGGAGGGAGGGAGGGAGAGAAGGATGGAGGGAGGGAGGGAAAAATCCTCATTTTATTCTTCCAATTACCAATTTGCAAACTACAGATGCCAAAGACAGGCTAGCCTACATGAGATAAGGCCTGGCAGCACAACAAAGACTCAACACAAAAATACTGGCTACAAAGCGGATTTTGCTATAAGGAAGGTCTATTTAGGGCCCAACCAAGGGAGCTTAGTGATTACTAAGGCACTCCTTTCCAAGAAAGTTTACCCCTATCACATTCCCCATGGAAAACCTGTTGAGACACCAGTGGAAAAAGATCGAGAACTCGCCCTTAACTGAGCATTAGGTGGGAATTTGCCAAGATAATCAATGATAATTGGCAAAAAGAAAAAGGCTTTTGAAATCAGATCCAGCTAATTGGCAGAAAGAGAGGGTCAGACAAAGGGAGCACAAGAACCATGTGAACTGTAGTCTGAGTTCGAGTTAACCCAGAGTCATTAAAAAACATAAACCAAGTAGCTCTCCCACATCCCAATCTGCATCAAATAACTTCTTTCGAAAATAAAGCTAGTGGGAAACTTGCTGGTGGAGTTTGATCACCTTGAAACAAAATATTAAACATAATTGTTATATATCCTCTCCCAGCTGTTAATCATGAACTTGGCATAGAGACTATCAGCAAAACTTGCCCAAATTAAGTTTCATTATTAGGTATGTATAACTGATTTCTGAATGAAACTGAGAAACTCACAAGTAATATAATGAAGGCTTAAAAAAATTCTCCATTCTGAGCCTTATGGAGTAGAGGAGGATAGAAGATAAATGCAAAACCTCAGTATATAGCAAGCTGTAAAAAATAAAACAGGGGAGGGGGAGGGGGAGAATAAATGGCAAAAAAAAAAGCCTAAGAGAAAAATTGCCAAGTTCTCACAGAATCTACAGAGAATGAGAGAAGAGAACATAGAAGCTGACAGGAAGAGTCAAGAAGAAAACTGTGGGAAAATGCGAAAGCGCCTTGAGGAGGAGCCAAATTTTAGTGGGTAGGAGAGATGAAATGATAACATCCGCAGGGACAGCCCAGAGGAAAGAGTCAGGAGTTGCCTTGGAGAAAGGAAAGGCTCCTGGAGATATGGGAGGAGGCTGTGCTTAGTGGGAGCAGCTTCCTAGACATCACGGAGATGAATAGGACTGTGGTTGTGGACAAGAGCAACAACACACATCATATAAAGGGCTTTATTGGCCAGGTGCGGTGGCTCATGCCTGTAATCCCAGCACTTTAGGAGATGAGGCAGATGGATTGCTTGAGCCCAGGAGTTTGAGACCAGCCTGGGCAACATAATGAGACCCCATCTCTATTAAATAAAATAAAAATTAAAAAGTTTTTCCACTCCTCCATGAAAAGATGTTATTTTTTTTCCTTCTGAGGTAATTTGTACGAGAGTAATGCCTATATATGTTTTTTCTTTTTCTTTGCTTTTATTTTTTGCTTTGTTTTGAGACAAGGTTTCACTCTGCTGGAGTGCAGTGGCACGAGCACCGCTCACTGCAACCTCTGCCTCCCAGGCTCAAGCCATCCTCCCACCTCAGCAAAGGTGAACGTGAAAGGATCCTTGGCCACAGGTGCCTACCACCACATCTCGCTAATTTTTTTATTTTTGTAGAGACCAGGTCTCCCTATGTTGCCCAGGCTGGTTCCAAACTCCTAGACTCAAGGATCCTCCTACTTTGACCTCCCAAAGTGCTGAGATTACAGATATGAGCCATGCCCAGCCATATATATTTTCTTACAGCTCCTCTGTTATGAGGGGAAGTGGCAAGAATGGGTTAACCTGGGCACACTACAAAAGGCTGTGGGAGGATAACTGGGAGATGGTGGCATTAAGTGACTCCATCAGGCCTTGGCAGCTGGAAGCATGGAGACGTGACCTTCAGATGCCATCGGAGAGCTCTCACAGCCTGTCTTCCCTGGGATTTGAGAGATCACCAAGCATTGGCAGCTTCCCCTAGTTATCAGTTCCCAAAGACTGTCACAGTCCTCAATCAAGTCCCCCATAGCAGGATGAAGAACATCTCTTTCTTCCAAACAGCCTTTCTCACCCATTCCTCACCCTTACTTTCATTTTCCTTTTCCACTTGGGTGAAAGGATGCAATTCCAGATTTTGCTATTTGAAAAGACATATGGAATGCCAATTTGTTTCCACTTGGACACGATGTCAGATAGACATCTAACACTTAACACATCACATATGAACTTATGATCTTTCCCTATCCCCACCCCTCAAAAAAACCTTGCTGCACTTAAAGTTTCCCCCTTTCACTTAATGCCAACTTCATCCCTCCTTGGACTCTTCTATTTTGCTTATGCCCCATGTCCAGTCCATCCACAAATGCTATTGGCTTACCGTCAGAATACACCAGGCCTCCAGCGCTCCTCACCATCTCCATCGCCTCTCACCTGGACTTTTGCAGTCACCTCCCAGCTGGTCTCCCTGCTTCTGCTCCTGTTCTCTGACACACAGCAAAGCCAGCCACCTGGTCCTCTTAAACTTTAAGAGCAGTCATAGCACTTCTCTGCTCTCAAACTCTCCTGGGATGTCCAGTCTCAGTTGGAGTAAAAGCTAAAGTCCTCACAGTGGCCTAAAGGACCCTCCCCATTCATTCTGGTCCCTCTTCCTCACTTCCACTCCAGCCACTGGAGTCCTTTCACACTTTCAAACCTGCTAGGTAGGCCAGGCATGGTGGCTCACGCCTGTAATCCCAGCATTTTGGGAGGCCGAGGCAGGCAGATCACCCGAGGTCAGGAGTTTAGGACAAGCCTGGCCAACATGGCAAATCCCCATCTCTACCAAAAATACAAAAAGTAGCCAGGCATGTTGGTGGGTGCCTGTAATCCCAGGTACTGGGAGGCTGAGGCAGGAGAATCACTTTTACCCAGAAGGTGGAAGTTGCAGTGAGCCAAGATAGAGCCATTGCACTGCAGCCTGGTGGACGGAACAAGACTCCATATCGAAAAAGAAAAAAAAAACCTGGTAGGTATACCCAGTGTTACCAGATTTAGCCAGATTTGGGCAATAAAAATACAGGGCACTCTGTAAGTTTTTAACACAAGTATGCCCCAAATATGGCATGGCACATATTTATATTAAAAAATAAGCTCATGGCACTAACCCCAGCACTTTTGGAGTCCAAAAGAGGAGGATCACTTGAGGCCAGGGGTTCAAATCAGCCTGGGCAACAAAGCAAGACTCCATCTCTACAAAAAAATAATAATAAATTAGCCCAGCACAACAGCACATGCCTATAGTCTCAACTACCTGGGAGGCTGAGGCAGGAGGATTGCTTGAGTCCAGGAGTTTGAGGCTGTGGTAAGCTATAATCGCGTCACTGCACTCTGGCCTGGGTGACAGAGCGTGACTCCATCACTAAATATATGTGTGTGTGTTTGTGTGTGCATGTGCACATGTGCGTGTATGTCTCTGTGGGTGTGCATACACGTGTGTGTGCGTGCATGGGTGGGTGTATGTGCAACCTGAAATGCATATTTAACTGGGCATCCTGTATTTCATCCAACCAGCTCTGGTTTCCCACTGACCTCAGGCCCTTTGTACTGCTTGTTCCTGCTGCCTGAAACACCCTTCCTCTGATACTTGTGTGGTTTGCTGTCTTACCTACTTCACTCCTTTGCTGAAATGTCACCTTCTGGGTGAGGCTGGCTGTAGTCACATGAACAATTATAATCTTGTGCTTCCTATCCCCTTTCTCTGCTTTATTTTTCACTCATAATTTACTAACATATTGTTGGTCTCCACCAACCACAGGTTAACTCCTGGAGAACAGGATTGGTTTTGTTGTTCTACTTTGCTCACTGCTGTATCCCCAGCACCCAGAGCAATACTAACACCTGGAAGGTGTCACTGAGTGTTTGCTGAATGAATGAATGAGCGAATGAACATCACAAAGCTCTTAATAATACATGGCCAACAACAAATTGCTACTGATTCAAAGATTTTCATACTCTACCCTCCATCCATTTTGTGACAACCAAATAATCCCAACCCCTCCCAAAAGAGCAACCCCAGAATAAATCACCTTTCTTGGCTACCCACAAAAGAGATTTTCTCATTTGATACTGATTTTAAACAAAACCACCAACTTCACAAAATGCATATCATGAATTGGCTTACTTTACTTAGTGCTTTATAGTTTACAAAATATTTTTACCACATGAACCCCTGTCGAAGGCCTTAGACGCAACAGAACTAGATTCAAGAGGAACAGTTTCACAATGGAAAAATCTGGATTCCATGATAACAACTGCATTTGCAAAAACGGTAATACCTAACCCAAAATAATTCAGCACAATGCCTACTATACTCACCCTGCCGAAAAGGTCCTCTAGAATCCAGCTGAAATTGCTGATGTAATAACTTGTGAACACATATTGGCAGAATATACTTTGATTCTGTATGAGTATATGTGTGTTTATTGTGTGTGTAGCTTTAAAAGACAAATAGCCTAGCTCACATATCCTGAATAAAATGAGCTCAAGTAATTATTGAACTTGTGTTGGTTTTATAATCATCAAACTCTCTTCGGTGTTTATATTAGAGCGTGAGAAAACTATACATTGTTACATGCTTTAGAGTGAACCAATGTACTGCCCCTCTAATTTTCCATCAGAGGGAGGAAAAAAGTCGTCTAGAAACTTAACTCTTGTGCATACTGCAAGCCGGGTTCCTTGAGTGCTTCTGGGAAAAGCTGGTGGACACAGGTGCTCCTTAGACTGTTAATGCAGAAGTGGTTCTCAGCCTCAGCAACTCACTGGAATCACCTGGGGGTGGTTAACAATTACTTACTGATCCCTAGCCTATCCCAGCGTTTGTAACGTAATTGACTGGCGTGCACCCTGGACCCTGGAAGTTTCCAAACCTCCTCACCTGAGTCTAATAAACAGATGAGGTTGAGATTACTGTTTTAAAGTCTTCAAAAAAATGCACAGTGAAATAAATAAATCTTTTTTAGTTTTCTACAATAAGCCATGTTTCCAGGTCTTAAAAGCTCCTCTCCAGAATACAGCACAGCAGATGAGTTTAAAAAGAAAAGAAAAAAACTCTCAGATTTTATTGAAAAAATCGATGTGTACTGTTTGAGGTGGGGGGAAAATTCAGGCTTTAATATAAACAAAGGAAGTCTCAGTACAGCAGCCCTGGGAAACTCCCCAATTTAACTTAGCCTTTCAACGATTCTCATCTGCCATAACTGTGGCAGCAGGAATAGTAACTGACAATGTACTCTTTATTCACACCAAACACGCCAGTGGACTTCAAAAGGAAATCAACATTTACAGTTTAATTACTGTTTATTCCCTGTATTCAAATCAGCTTTCTTTGGCTACCCCCTTCTAAATGCTCAGAAGGGGATTTAATCATCTGATCTAATTTTTCCAAAGAATATAAACTTATCATTACGACAGCACACTGAAAAAATAATTAAACAAATGCAAAAGAAAGTGTAAAAAAGATAACTGCATTGGGTATTTCTGAAGACCTCTGTAAGATTAAGCAGTTCATTTTTAAGGCAATAATTTAGGGGTTAAAAAGACTGATTCCTACTTTCAATGGAGTTTAGACTTCTGTCTGTGCTAGCAGAATGAAGCGCATTAGTGAAAAATATTATTGTGCTTCAAGTTAGTGTGGCAGCACCTACATCAGTCCTGCCTAATAGAAAATTAGGCCAGCTGCTTATATAATTTAAATTTTCTACTAGACACATTAAATTGTAAAGAGAAACAGGTGAAATTAATTTTAGTTATTTAGCTTTAACCCAATATAGCCAAAATATTATTTAAATAGGAAATCAATATTAAAAATCATCTATAAATTATTCTACATTCCTTTTTCTTTTTTGTACTAAGTCTTTGAAATCTGGTATGTATTTTATACCCATAGAGCATCTCAGTGCAGATTTAGTGTCATTTCAATTGCTTATTAGCCACAAACGGGTGGTAGCTACCATATTGGATAGTAGGGGTCTACACAGCAACAATAGTCTCAGAAATAAAAAAAAATATTTTCCCTTCTGGTTCTTTACTTTTTGGCAAAGCACTTTCAGCTGGGCTACACAGAAAGCTGGGCTTCCTACCCTTTGACATTTTCTGTGGCTTTGCTGGAAATGGAAACTGCAGTTTGGCCCTTTTCTGCACGATCATAATTCATGTAGCTTTACATATATATATATATATATATATTTTTTTTTTTTTTTAAGTTCTGGGATACATGTGCAGAATATGCAGGCTTGTTGCCTAGGTATACACGTGCCATGGTGTTTTGCTGCACCCATCAACTCATCATCTACATTAGGTATTTCTCCTAATGCTATCCCTCCCCTAGCCTCCCACCCTGTGACAGGCCCCAGTGTGTGATGCTCCCCTCCCTGTGTATCATTGTTCAACTCCCACTTATGAGTGAGAACATGCTGTGTTTGGTTTTCTGTTCCTGTATTAGTTTGCTATGAATGATGGTTTCCAGCTTCAGCCATGTCCCGGCAAAGGACATGAACTCATCCTTTTTTATGGCTGCATACTATTCCATGGTGTATATGTGTCACATTTTCTTTATCCAGTCTATCATTAATGGACATTTGGATTGGTTGCAAGTCTTTGCTATTGTGAACAGTGCTGCAATAAACATATGTACACATGTGTCTTTATAGCAGAATGATTTATAATCCTTTGGGATTATAAATCCCATTACTCAGTAATGGGATTGCTGGGCCAAATGGTATTTCTGGTTCTAGATCCTTGAGGAATCGCCGTACTGTCTCTTCCACAATGGTTGAACTAATTTACACTCCCACCAACAGTGTTAAAGTGTTCCTGTTTCTCCATATCCTCACCAGCATCTGTTGTTTCCTGACTTTTTAATGATTGCCATTCTAACTGGCATGAGATGGTATCTCATTGTGGTTTTGATTTGCATTTCCCTAATGACCAGTGATGATGAGCTTTTTTCATATGTTTGTTGCCCACATAAATGTCTTCTTTTGAGAAGTGTCTGTTCATATCCTTTGCCCACTTTTTGATGGGGTTGTTTTCTCTTGTAAATTTGTTTAAGTTCCTTGTAGATTCTAGATATTAGCCCTTTGTCAGATGGATACATTGCAAAAATTTTCTCCCATTCTGTAAGTTGCCTGTTCACTCTGATGATAGTTTCCCTTGCTGTGCAGAAGCTCTTTGGTTTAATTAGATCCCACTTGGCAATGTTAGCTTTTTTTGCCATTGCTTTTGATGTTTTAGTCATGAAGTCTTTGGCCATGCCTATGTCCTGAATGGTATTGCCTACGTTTTCTTCTAGGGTTTTTATGGTTTTAGGTTTTATGTTTAAGTCTTTAATCCATCTTGAGTTAATTTTTGTATAAAGTGTAAGGAAGGGCTCCAGTTTGTGTTTTCTGCATATGGCTAACCAGTTTTCCCAGCACCATTTATTAAATAGGGAATCCTTTTCCCATTTCTTGTTTTTGTCAGATTTGTCAAAGATCAGATGGTTGTAGATGTGTGGTGTTATCTCTGAGGCCAAGCAAACCTAATAGACATCTACAGAACTCTCCACCCCAAATCAACAGAATATACATTCTTCTCAGCATCACATTGCACTTATTCTAAAATTGACCACATAATTGGAAGTAAAACATTCCTCAGCAAATGCAAAGGAAAGGAAATCATAACAGTCTCTCAGACCACAGTGCAATCAAATTAGAACTCAGGATTAAGAAATTCACTCAAAACCACACAACTACATGGAAACTGAACAACCTGTTCCTGAATGACTACTGGGCAAATAATGAAATTAAGGCAGAAATAAGTAAGTTCTTTGAAACCAGTGAGAACAAAGACACAACGTACCAGAATCTCTGGGACACAGCTAAAGCAGTGTTTAGAGGGAAACTTATAACACTAAATGGCCATAGGAGAAAGTGGGAAAGATCTGAAATTGACACCCTAACATCACAATTAAAAGAACTAGAGAAGCAAGAGTAGATCAAAAGCTAGCAGAAGACAAAAAATAACTAAGATCAGAGGAGAACTGAAGGAGAGAGAGACACGAAAACCCTTCAAAAAAATCAATGAATCTCCAGGCACGGTGGCTCACGCCTGTAATCCCAGCACTTTGGGAGGCTGAGGCAGGCGGATCACCTGAGGTTGGGATTTCAAGATCAGCCTGACCAACATGAAGAAACCCCGTATCTACTAAAAATACAAAATTAGCTGGGTGTAGTGGCACATACCCGTAATCCCAGCTACTCGGGAGTCTGAGGCAGGAGAATCGCTTGAAACCAGGAGGCGGAGGTTGCAGTGAGCTGAGATCGCGCCATTGCACTCTAGCCTGGGCAATAAGAGCAAAACTCCATCTCAAAAACAAACAAACAAAAAAACCAATGAATCCAGGAGCTGGCTTTTTGAAAAGATTAACAAAATAGACCACTAGCCAGACTAATAAAGAAGAAAAGAGAGAAGAATCAAATAGACACAGTAAAAAATGATAAAGGGGATATCACCACTGATCCCACAGAAATACAAACTACCACCAGAGAATACTATAAACACCTCTACACAAATAAACTAGAAAATCTAGAAGAAATGGATAAATTCCTGGACACATACACTCTCCCAAGACTAAATCACATAGCTTTTTATCAGCCAAAAACAAAGAATCTGATTGAGCCTGGTTTCAGGAATCCCTGAAAATTAACGATAATTTTATCCAACATACAACCTATCCATGTAGAACCAGTGTCTTTGACACCTTCTTTCCCTTTGTTAATAATATTTGTTGATCACACTTGAATGGATCACTCTATCTTTAATAACTGCAGTATATGAAAAATGTTTGCTCCTACTTCACAGGCATTTGAAAGAAGCTTAAGACCTTTTCATGATCCCAGGCAGCACATTCACAATATTATAAAAGATCCTGACAATAGACTCAAACCTCTTAAGCAATGCAAGGGACTACCATTGTAGACAATGTTTTTATAACACCAGAGACACTTGAGCCTATTCTTAACTTTCAATGACCTATCCAACAGGACTTGTTCAAATTTAACCTAAGTCAACTTTCCATAGTATCTAGAAGAGATCCATGCAATCTTTATCTAGGCCTCTCTCCACACACTCTTTGAAGTTACATTATTTCTTAATCACTCTTCAGCCATTGGTAAATACGCTGCCTTCTCCAAATCAAACAAAAAGTCTCCATGTTCTCCAGCTAGTGGATGAGGTCAGAAGAAAAATTGAAGGAAACGTTTGCATTTATGCCACAAGTCAAAACATTGTGACCTTCACTTTAGCTTTCAAGAAAAGCAAATCAGATAACTAGAAATGGCGTAGTTTGTCACAAGAATGTATTTCAAGAACTCAGTTATCAGTTTTGTCATTTTCTAATATCACAGGAGTGTAGTCATTGTGTGCTCTGCAAATATAATTTGCCTTCTTTGCAATTGCTTCATTTTTCCATGCATGAAGCTTTGCATTTGAAAGTATCTTTGCACGATGTAGCAGAACCCTGTTAAAAAAGATTAGAAATTCTAAAGGCTAAAGGACATATCTTTTCCTCTTCTCTGAAAAATGCAGACTCAACATTAGAGAAGGGCCAGATGCGGTGGCTCACTTCTGTAATCCCAGCACTTTGGGAGGCTGAGGCGGGTGGATCACCTGAGGTCGAGAGTTCGAGACCAGCCTGGCCAACATGGCAAAACCCCATCTCTACTAAAAATACAAAAATTAGCCAGGTGTGGTGGCACACACCTGTAATCCCAGCTACTTGGGAGGCTGAGGCAGGAGAATTGCTTGAACCTTAGGGACAGAGGTTGCAGTGAGCCAAGATTATGATACTTCACTCCAGCCTGGGTGACAGAGCAAAACTCCTTCTCAAAAAAAAAAAAAAAAAAAAAAAAAATTAGAAAGGATTTGTATTTTGACATAGGCAATGCACATAAAACCAGAATAAGAACCTACCATGGATTCCTAGTACATAGTGTACCAAACCTGAACTCCCCCTATAGTTTCACCTCGCACAATCCACGATTTTATCTCACTACTTGCTGTCATATAACCTCCCCTTTGAATGGGATGGCTTTTTCACTATCCCTTCCCCCACCTCCCTCCCTCAACTCCCTACCCTTCCCACCATATACTTATTCCTGCATGCATGCCTTTGCCCATTGTTTTCCACTCACCTAAAATACCCTCGACACATAAGTAAATCCATACATATATTAAATATAGGTGAAGATGCTGCACTTTCTACCTTATCTCTTCTAGATTTAGGCTTGCAAGGCTAAATTCCCCAGGCTTCTTTATCCTGAATGATAGCAACCACTGCTTTACTTGGCACTGTAATCAAATTAACTAGGATTCGCAAATGAATGCTTGGTTGAATTGGAAGAAACACTTTCTCTTCTCAGTCATGCTTTATATTGAGCTCTTTATTCAAGGGAAAAAATTAATTGCATAAGCATAGGTATCTTTTATGTGAAATGTCTGGGGTTTTTTATTATGGTAAAATATATGTAATATCAAACTTACCATTTTAACCATTTCTAAGCGTACCATTCAGTGGCATTAAACACAATCAGATTGTCGTGCAACCATCACCACCATCCATCTCTAGAACTTCGTCATCTTCCCAAACTGAAACTCTATACATTGAAAAGCAACTCCCCACTCTCCCCTGCCACCACTATTCTATTTCTGTCTCTAGGAATTTGACTACTGTAGGAACCTCACATAAGTGGAATCATACAATATTTGTCCTTTTGTGTCTGGTTTATTTCACTTGGCATAATGTCTTCAAGGTTCATCCCTGTTGTAGCATATGTCAGAACTTCATTTCTTCTTAAGGCTACATAATATTCTATTGTATGTATATATCACATTGTGTTCATCCATTCATCTGTTGATGGACATCTGGGTTGTTTCCACCTTTGAGCTATTGCAAATAATGCTGCTGTGAACATTGGCGTACAATTATCGATTCAAGTCCTTGCTTTCAATTCTTTTGTGTATATACTCAGAAATGGAATTGCTGGTTCGTATGGTAATTTTTTTTTTTTTTTTTTTTTTTTTTGAGACAGAGTCTCACTCTGTCTCCCAGGCTGGAGTGCAGTGGCATGATCTTGGCTCACTACAACCTCCGCCTCCCGGGTTCGAACAATTCTCCTGCCTCAGCCTCCTGAATCACTGAGATTACAGGCGCACTCCACCACACCCAGCTAATTTTTTGTATTTTTAGTAGAGAAGGGGTTTTTACCATATTGGCCAGGCTGGTCTTGAACTCCTGACCTCAGGTGATCCATCTGCCTCAGCCTCCCAAAGTGCTGGCATTACAAGCATGACCCACCGCACCCAGCCTCATATGGTAATTCTATGTTTAATTTTTTGATGAACCATCATACGGTTTTTCACAGTGCTGCACTCTTACGTTCCTTCCATCATGTGCGTATAATTTTAAATTATAGCAAAAGATAAATATAAATGTAGATCCTCACTCATTGACACTTTACTGTTTTTAATCACTGTTTAGGGCAGGCGCAGTGGCTCACATCTGTAACCTCAGCACTTTGGGAGGCTGAGGCGGGTGGATCACCTGAGGTCAGGAGTTCGAGAGCAGCCTGGCCAATATGGTGAAACCCTGCCTCTACTAAAAATAGAAAAATTAGCCGGGCATGGTAGCAGGCACCTGTAATCCCAGCTACCTGGGAGGCTGAGGCAGGAGAATCACTTGAACCCACGAAGCAGAGGTTGCACTGAGCCAAGACCATGCCACCGCACTCCAGCCCGGGCAACAAGAGCAGAACTCTGTGTAAAAAAAAAAAAAAAAATTACTGTTCAGTTTCACTAGTATAGTACCAAGAGATGGTAAAAATACCACTCATCCTGAGCCTTTCCCAGAACTTTGGCATTAAAGGGGCTCAGGGCACGTTAGCATCAAACACTCTTCTTGCATGCAGTCTTCTTTGAAGCAATTTTATCTGAGACAAAATTATCAAAGAAAAGGCTCATTTGCCCTTTGAAGATTCCTCTGAACAACCTCTTCTTCCCATCTCCCTCACAGCAAAGTAGAATTCCCATAATTTATGAAAACAAACAAAAAATTTTTCAGAAGTTTCCATAGCAGCTTGCTATTAAATGTTCATGAATAGGCTTTTTTTAAATCTGAAAGGTATTCCATTTCCCTCCTCCCACTATCTCCCACTCCAATCAATCTTGCATCTGCTAACAATCAATTGAATTTAGTTTTAAATACTAACCACATTAACTGCTTCTTATTCAGCTTTGGCACAGAAGTAGGATGTTACCAAAATCCCAGCTGGTAATCAGAAATTAACTTCTTAAACCACATGCAGCAAGACACTAAAGTCATATAAAGGGAGTTTTCAAATATCTGCCTTGAGCACTTCCCATTTGTATTTCTCTCTCCTTTCACTCGTATCTTGTATTATTTTAGGGCTATACCACAACATGTAGCACTTAATTCTATTCCATATTATTATTCCCTTGATTTGTGTATTGTCATTTGTCTTCCCAGCTATGTTGTAAACACTTTCAAAGCAGGTTCTGGATGTTATATTTCTTTTTATTTCCTATCTGCATCATAACACAGCACTAACTTGTTGGTCCAAAGAAAATACTTGTCTGGCTGATTGCTTGAGGTTCACAGTGGCTCACATTGTGAGTGCTCGATAAAACATTAAGCAAAATCATTCACTAACATGGCAGGAAAAAATTAAAAATTAAGAAAACATTAAGCAACAATCTTTTTGTCCATAGGTTCAACTAAATCATCCTTGAGTTTCACACTTTGTTCCAGTATCCTGACTCTCTAACTCCAGTATCTAAGTGAGCGATCTAACCACACTCAGAGTGAGGAGGCGAAGACACAGGTGAAGCATGCTTCTTGCTCTTATGCCTTAGGTATGCTGCATTCCTGAAATTATTTAAATACATTTCACCCTGTCTTGAAATCACCAGACAACAAGCAATCAACCAGCACATGGACAGCCAGGGAGATGGGAGACACTTAACAGTGCAACCAGTAATTCTACAGAGGAGGCCTGGTTTTAGGGGAGGAATAAGCCTTCATAAAGTCCACTTTATGAGCAAGAAAAGCAGCGGAAAAGCCGGGCACGGTGGCTCACGCCTGTAATCCCAGCGCTTTGGGAGGCTGAGGCGGGCAGATCATGAGGTCAAGAGATCGAGACCATCTTAGCCAACATGGTGAAACCCCGTCTCTACTAAAAATACAAAAATTAGCTGGGCGTGGTGGCGTGTGCCTGTGGTCCCAGATACTCGGGAAGCTGAGGCAGGAGAATCACTTGAACCTGGGAGGTGGAGTTTGCAGTGAGCCGAGATTGCGCCACTGCACTCCAGCCTGGCGACAAAGCGAGACTCTGTCTCAAAAAAAAAAGAAAAAAAAAAAATCAGCGGAAAATGCCAATACACATATGACTTCATGATCACAAAAGTGAATGGAAACTGTGTACACATTTCATGCACAATCTTTTTGCCCTCAGTGTGGTGAAGCAGCTCATAATAAACGGAAAAAGAGAGTTCATCTTACAGCAAATAATGACAATGACAGTGACAACAGTGATCATAGCAACTACTGAACACTGAATTTGTACCAAGCAATTTGCTAAGTCACTTTCTTGCAACACCTATTGGCAGGGTTACTTAGATTAAATATCACGGCCACTTACTTAGGAGTAGTCCTGGTATTAAATCCTAAATGTACTGGACTCCAAAGTCTGTGTCACGTTTTATCCATTAAACTAAGCCAGAGGGTCACCGAGGATGTCCTCCAACTTTCCCTTTTCCTCCCGAGAAAGACTAGCGCTTGTCCAATGCCCTTAAAAAATCTGGTTAGTGGCCTGGTATCTCGAGAATTTATCCAAAGTACTATGAGAACATCGTCTACCCTCAACCCCTCTTTTTAAAAAAATTTTGTTTAGATACAGGGCCTCACTCTATCACCCAGGCTGGAGGGCAGTGGTGTGATAATATCTCACTGCAGCCTTCACCTCCTGGGCTCAAGCAATCCTCCCATATCAGCCTCCTGAGTAGCTGGGACCACAGGCACGCACCACTGTGCCAGGCTAATTTTTAAATTTTTAGTAGAGACAAGGTCTCGCTATGTTTCCCAGACTGTCCTAACCCTAACATAACTATGTAATTTACCATCCAAACTAGGTCTCTATTATGTAGGACAAATGTTAAACCAACTGAGTCAAGAGAAAAACAGGCATTAGCCAAATTGTCCAAAGCAAAGTAAAATCTACCTACATATTAGGTTTTTCCTCCTTAATCCAGCTATTTCTGATAGCAACACCATAAATTAAGTGGCCAATTATATTTGAAGTACTAAATAGCTAATGTAGTTCTTCAAAGCTAGGTCAATTGAACTATAATTTACACAGTACAAATTAACTTTATTTAGGTATACAGTTTATTAATTTGAGCCATCATAAAGAGTTGTGTAACCACAACAATCAAGATATAGGATATCTCACCATAAAAGTGCCCTACATAGTTCACCCTCTCCCCACCCCATCTGTCCCTATAGTTTCACGTTCCCCAAATGTTATATCAAAGTAATCAAATCATGTAGCTTTTGAGTCTGGTTTCTGTCAGTTAGCATAATGTATCTGAGATGTATCCATGTGGTTGTAGTATCCGTAGTCCATTCCTTTCTATTGAGAAGTAGTGTGGATATACTACAGTTTGTTCGTCTATTTCATTCACCAGTGGATAGACATTGGGCTGTCTTCCAATTTTCAGTGACTATGCATAAAGCTGATGTAAACATTCACATACAGGTTTCAGTGTGGGTATACGTCATTATTTCTCTTGTGTAAATATCTAGAAGTGGGAATTATGGGTTATATGGTAAGTGTATGTTTAACGTATAAGAAACTGCCAACCATTTTTTCAAAGTGCCCTTCCTTTTTTGCATTCCATCACCAATGTATGAGAATATCAGTAACTCCACATCCTTGCCAGCACTCCGTGTTCTCAGTTTTTTTAAGCCATTTTAATAGGTATCGCATCGTGGTTTTAACTTTCCTTTCATTTTTTTGAGACATAGTCTCTCTCTGTCACCCAGGTTGGAGTGTAGTGGTGCGATCTCAGCTCACTGCAACCTCCACCTCCCAGGTTTAAGCAATTCTCCTGCCTCAGCCTCCCAAGTAGCTGGGATTACAGGCACATGCCACTGTGCCCGGCTAATTTTTTGTATTTTTAATGGAGACAGGGTTTCACCATGCTGGCCAAGCTGGTCTCAAATTCCTGACCTCGCGATCCGCCCACCTCCACCACCCAAAGTGCTGGGATTACAGGAGTGAGCCACCGTGCCCGGCCTAACTTTCTTTTTTTTTAATGACTAATGATGTTGAATATCTTTTCACGTGTTTATTGGTGTATCTGTGTATCTTTATTGGTGAAATGTCCATTTAAATCTTTAGCCCATGTTTGGATGTTATTATTGCTTGTTCTCTTTTTATTAAGTGGTGAGACTCTGTCATATATTCTGGATAGCTAACATATTATTTTGAAATTAAAAAATGTATGATTGCTATCTGTTTCACAATGGAAATATACTTAACACTAATGAACTGTACACTCAAAAATGGTTAAGATGGTAAATTTTACGTTATGTATTTTTTACCCCAATTTTTTTTAAAGTGTATGATTGCTGAATTTTACTCTAAAAGTCAGATTGCAATGTGTGCTTTTCCAGGAAATCATCCAAGAAGCCAACTGCTAATATTGCCTCGTACACCAGAATCCAATGTCTACAACCCTAGAAAGGCCAGAGAACTGGTCCCAGGCCCAGCCAAGATGAGTTATTCTTGGAGATCCAAGGATGATGAAGCACATGGGAAATTCTTGGTGAAAGGCATGGTGGGATATCCAAGATTATTACTGAAAGGCACTATGGGATATCCAAGATTGTTAGTGCAAGCTTGAGCGATATCCAAGATTCTTGGTGCCGGATACTGGGAGATATCCAAACATCTGTGAAATCCAGTCCTCTGCTTTCAAGAAGTTGCCTTCTAGCTGGGATAATAAGACACAGAAAATTAACATTACCAAGTTGCACAAAATTAGTGCTAAATGAATACTGCAGACATAGGAGTTCCAGATGTCCAGAGTAGCAAAAAGGGCCCCAAGAGACTTTACAGGAACTCCAAAAGTGGACATGTTTGGGCAGCAGTAAATAGAAAAATGTTTGCTGGAACTCAGGGGACTCTTACTAAGTGTCAGATAACCATATCTGAGAAAAGTATTTCCTACCACATAGGGTTGTCATAATGACTAAATGCATGTAAAGTTCCTGTGGCTAGGACATAATAAATGCCCTCAGGGTTCTAGTTAGTATTTTATAATTTCTCCTGTAATGTACATATTATTATCTCAATTTAAACTTTTTATTTTGAACTAATTTTAGACTTACATAAAAGTCACAAAAAATAGTACAGAGCATTTTCTTCTATCCCTCATCCTGCTTCCTTTAATGTTAACATCTTACATAACCATGGTATAATGATCAAAGAGTAAATTAACATTGGTGCCAACATTATTAACTCAAAAGCAGACTCTATTAAAATTTCACCAGTTTTTCTGCTAATGTCCTTTTTCTGGTCCAAGATCCATCCAGAATCCTATATTGCATTTGTTGTCACCTTAATCTCCTCCTGTGCCTGTTGCTCATTCTTTCCTGTCTTTCCTGACCTTGACACTTTTGAAGAGTGCTGGTCAGTTATTTTGTAGAATGTCCTTGCGTTTGGGTTTGTGTGATGTTTTCTCATGATTAGAATGAGCTTATACAATTTGGGCAAGCATATTAGAGAAATGATGCTATGTTTTTCTCAGTGCATCATATTAAGTTATTGTGTCCATTTTCAAGATGAAGATTCTGAGGCTCAGAAAAGGATCCACAGCTAATGAGTAGCAACACCTAGATATGGAAACAAAAGTTTGACTGTCACTGGCTGCCTCTGTACAGGAAATGGATGAAAAAACATTTGGGGGATGGACACGGTGGCTCACGCCTGTAATCCCAGCATTTTGGGAGGCCAAGGCAGGCAGATCACTGGAGGTCAGGAGTTCAAGGCTAGCCTGGCCAACATGGTGAAACCTCGTCTCTACTAAAAATACAAAAATTAGCCGGATGTGGTGGTACATGCCTGTAATCCCAGCTACTCGGGAGCCTGAGACAGAAGACTCGCTTGAACCCAGGAGGCAGAGGTTGCAGTGAGCCAAGATCATGCATCACTACACTCCAGCCTGGGTGACAGAGAAAGACTCCTAAAAAAAAAAAAAAAACAAGTTTGGAATGAGACTTTGTAAAAGTCAGCGTGGGAGGTGTTGGAATGCAAAACTGATGAGTTAGAACTGTATTCAGAGATTGGGTAATTATTAAAAGAGCTTGAGCAAGGTATTAAAACATGAAAAGCAGTATTTGGAGGCAATTAACCTGAACACAGGACAGGCATATCTTTCAGATATTGCAGACCACCACAAAAAAGTAATTATCATAATAAAGCAAGTCACACAAAGTTTTTGATTTCCTAGTGCATGTAAAAGTTATGTTTACACTATACTGTAGTCTTTAAGTGCACAATAACATAATATTTAAAACAACAATATACATACCTTAATTTTAAAATGCTTTATTGCTAAAAATTGTTAACAATTATCTAAGCCTTCAGTGAGTCATAATCTTTTTGCTGGTAGAGGAGGGTCTTGCCTTGATGTTGATGGCTGCTGACTAATCAGGGTGGTGATTACAGAAAGTTGGGGCAGCTGTGGCAATTTCTTAAAATTAGACAACAATGAAATTTGCCATAAGGATTTCTCTGTAGCATGCAATATGTTTTGATAGCATTTTATCCACAGTAGAACATCTTTCATAATTGCAGTCGATCCTCTCAAACCCTGCCACTGCTTTATCATCTAAATCCCTTGTTCTTTTTTTTTTTTTTTTTTTTTTTTGAGTCAGAGTCTCTGTTGCCCAGGCTGGAGTGCAGTGGTGTGATCTTGGCTCACTGCAACCTCTGTCTGCCAGGTTCAAGTGATTATCCTGCCTCAGCCTCTTAAATAGCTGGGATTACAGGCATGCGCCACCATACCTGGCTAATTTTTGTATTTTTAGTAGAGATAGGGTTTCGCTATGTTGGCCTGGCTGTTCTCCAACTCTTGACCTGTTAACCTCAAGTGATCCGCCTGCACTGGCCTCCCAAAATGCTGGAATTACAGGCGTGAGCCACCACGCCCAGCCTAAATCCTTTGTCCTAATTTCAACAATGTTCACAGCATCTTCACCAAGAGTAGATTCCACTTTAAGAAGTCACTTTCGTTGCTCATCCATAAGAAGCAACTCCTCATCCATTCAAGTTTCAGCATGAGATTGTAGCAATTCAGTCGCATCTTCAGGCTAATTCTAATTCTAGTTCTCTATTTTCATCACATTTCAGTTACTCCCTCCACTGAAGTGTTGAGCCCCTCAAAGTCATCATGAGGGTTGGAATCAACTTCTTCCAAACTCCTGACAATGTTCATATTCTGAGCTCCTCCCATGAGTCACAAATGTCCTTAATGGCATCTAGAATGGTGAATCCTTTCCAGAAGGTTTTCATTTTGCTTTGCCCAGATCCATCAGAGGAGTTAGTACCTATGGCAACTATAGCCTTATGACATGTATTTTTTAAATAGTAAGACTTGAAATTTAAAATTCGTCCTTGATCCATGGGCTGAGGAATGCATGTAGTGTTAGCAGGCACAAAAACATTAATCTTTTGGTACAACTCCATCAGAGCTCCTGGGTGATAAGATGCATTTTGTCAAAGAACAGTAATATTTTGAAAGGAATACATGTATTTTTTAGCAGTAGGCCTCAACAGTGGGCTTCAAATGCTCAGTAAACCACGCTGTCAACAGATATGCTGTCATCTAGGCTTTGTTGTTCCATGTAGAGAGCACAGGCAGAGTAGATTTAGAATAATTCTTAAGGACCCTAGGCCTTTTGGAATGGTCAATGAGCATTAGCTTCAACTTAAACTCACCAGCTATACTAGCCCCTAACAAGACAGTCAGCCTGTCCTTTGAAGCTTTGAAGCCAGGCATTGACTTCCCCTTTCAAGCTATGGAAGTCCTAGATGGCATCTTTTTCCAATATAAGGCTGTTTTGTCTACATTGAAAACCTGTTGTTTAGTGTAGCTGTCTTCACAAATTATCTTAGCTAGGACTTCAGGATAACTTGCTGTAGCTTCTACATCAGTACTTGCTGTCTCATCTTGTACTTTGATGTTTTAAAGATGGCCTGTTTCCTTAAACCTCATGAACCAATCTCTGCTGACTACACACTTTTCTTCTGCATCTTCCTCACCTCTCTCAGCCTTCATGGAAAGGAAGAAAGTTAGGGCTTTGCTCTGGATTAGGCTTTGGTTTAAGGGAACATTGTGGCTGGTTTATTCTTTCTCCATGCCAACTAGCAGGGTGTTTCCCTTTCTTATCATTTGTGCGTTCTCTGGAATAGCACTTTTAATTTTCCTCAAGAACATTTCCTTTGCATTCACAACTTGGCTAACTGGTAGAAGAGTCCTAGATTTTGACCTGTGTCCACTTTTGACATATCTTTCTCACTAAGTGTAATCATTTCCAGTTTTTTATTTAAAATGAGACAAGAGACTTCTCCTTTCACTTGAACACATAGAGGACATTGTATGTTATTAGTAGCCTAATTTCAGTATTGTAGTGTCTCGGGGAATAGTAAGGCCCAAGGAGAGAGAGATGGGGCAACAGCGGGTTGGTGGAGCAGTCAGAACACACACAACATTTAACAATAAAGTTTCAGGTGTGGTTCTTGGTGCCTCAAAACAATTACAGTGGTAACATCAAAGATCACTGACCACAGATCACCATAACAGATATAATAGTAATTTTTAACATTTGAAATATTGTGAAAATTACTGAAATAGAAACACAAAGTGAGCACCTGCATATTGGAAAAATGGTACAGACTTGCTTGACACAAGATTGCCACAAACCTTCAATTTGCAAAAAATGTAATATCTGCAAAGTGTGGTAAAGTACAATAAAACAAGGTATGCCTGTACTGTATAAAAAATGGATTGGAGGCGATAGAGCCAAGATGGCCGAATAGGAACAGCTCCGGTCTACAGCTCCCAGCCTGAGCAACACAGAAGACAGGTGATTTCTGCATTTCTGTTTGAGGCCTGGAAAACGGCACACTAGGAGATTGTGTCCCGCACCTAGCTTGGAGGGTCCTATGCCCATGGAGTCTCGCTGATTGCTAGCACAGCAGTCTGAGATCAAGCTGCAAGGCGGCAGCGAGGCTGGGGGAGGGGCGCCCACCATTGCCCAGGCTTGCTTAGGTAAACAAAGCAGCCAGGAAGCTCGAACTGGGTGGAGCCCACCACAGCTCAAGGAGGCCTGCCTGCCTCTGTAGGCTCCACCTCTGGGGGCAGGGCACAGACAAACAAAATGTCAGCAGGAACCTCCACAGACTTAAATGTCCCTGTCTGGCTGACAGCTTTGAAGACAGTAGTGGTTCTCCCAGCACGCAGCTGGAGATCTGAGAGAGGACAGACTGCTTCCTAAAGTGGGTCCCTCACCCCTGAGCAGCCTAACTGGGAGGCACCCCCCAGTAGAGACAGACTGACACCTCACTCGGCCAGGTACTCCTCTGAGACAAAACTTCCAGAGGAACTATCAGACAGCTGAATTTGTGGTCTCATGAAAATCTGCTGTTCTGCAGCCACCACTGCTGACACCCAGCCAGACAGGGTCTGGAGTGGACCTCTAGTAAACTCCAACAGACCTGCAGCTGAGGGTCCTGTCTGGTAGAAGGAAAACTGACAAACAGAAAGGACATCCACACCAAAAACCCATCTGTACATCACCATCATCAAAGACCAAAAGTAGATAAAACCACAAAGATGGGGAAAAAACAGAGCAGAAAAACTGGAAACTCTAAAAAGCAGAGCACCTCTCCTCCTCCAAAGGAATGCAGTTCCTCACCAGCAATGGAACAAAGCTGGACGGAGGATGACTTTGACGAGTTGAGAGAAGAAGGCTTCAGACAATCAAACTACTCTGAGCTACGGGAGGAAATTCAAAACAATAGCAAAGAAGTTAAAAACTTTGAAAAAAAATTAGAAGAATGGATAACTAGAATAACCAATGGAGAGAAGGGCTTAAAGGAGCTGATGGAGCTGAAAGCCAAGTTTCGAGAACTACGCAAAGATTGCAGAAGCCTCGGTAGCAGATGCGATCAACTGGAAGAAAGGGTATCGCTGATGGAAGATGAAATGAATGAAATGAAGCAAGAAGGGAAGTTTAGAGAAAAAAGAATAAAAAGAAATGAACAAAGCCTCCAAGAAATTTGGGACTATGTGAAAAGACCAAACCTACGTCTGATTGGTGTAACTGAAAATGACGGGGAGAATGGAACCAAGTTGGAAAACACTCTGCAAGATATTATCCAGGAGAACTTCCCCAATCTAGCAAGGCAGGCCAACATTCAGATTCAGGAAATACAGAGAATGCCACAAAGATACTCCTCGAGAAGAGCAACTCCAAGACACACAATTGTCAGATTCACCAAAGTTGAAACGAAGGAAAAAATGTTAAGGGCGGCCAGAGAGAAAGGTCGGGTTACCCACAAAGGGAAGCCCATCAGACTAACAGCTGATCTCTCAGCAGAAACTCTACAAGCCAGAAGAGAGTGGGGGCCAATATTCAACATTCATAAAGAAAAGAATTTTCAATCCAGAATTTCATATCCAGCCAAACTAAGCTTCATAAGTGAAGGAGAAATAAAATACTTTACAGACAAGCAAACGCTGAGTGATTTTGTCACCACCAGGCCTGCCCTAAAAGAGCTCCTGAAGGAAGCACTAAACATGGAAAGGAACAACTGGTACCAGCCCCTGCAAAAACACGCCAAATTGTAAAGACCATTGAGGCTAGGAAGAAACTACATCAACTAACGAGCAAAATAACCAACTAACATCATAATGACAGGATCAGATTCACACATAACAATATTAACTTTAAATGTAAATGGGCTAAATGCTCCAACTAAAAGACACAGACTGGCAAACTGGATAAGGAGTCAGGACCCATCAGTGTGCTGTATTCAGGAAACACATCTCACGTGCAGAGACACACATAGACTCAAAATAAAGGGATGGAGGAAGATCTATCAAGCAAATGGAAAACAAAAAAAGGCAGGGGTTGCAATCCTAGTCTCTGATAAAATAGACTTTAAACCAACAAAGATCAAACGAGACAAAGAAGGCCATTACATAATGGTAAAGGGATCAATTCAACAAGAAGAGCTAACTATGCTAAATATATATGCACCCAACACAGGAGCACCCAGATTCATAAAGCAAGTCCTCAGTGACCTACAAAGGGACTTAAACTCCCACACAATAATAATGGGAGATTTTAACACCCCACTGTCAACATCAGACAGATCAACGAGACAGAAAATTAACAGGAATTGAACTCAGCTCTGCACAAAGTAGACCTAATAGATATCTACAGAACTCTCCACCCCAAATCAACAGAATATACATTTTTTTCAGCACCACACCACATCTATTCCAAAATTGACCACATAGTTGGAAGTAAAGCTCTCCTCAGCAAATGTAAAAAAACAGAAATTATAACAAACTGTCTCTCAGACCACAGTGCAATCAAACTAGAACCCAGGATTAAGAAACTCACTAAAACTGCTCAACTACATGGAAACTGAACAACATGCTCCTGAATGACTATTGGGTACATAATGAAATGAAGGCAGAAATAAAGATGTTCTTTGAAACCAATGAGAACAAAGACACAACATACCAGAATCTCTGGGACACATTCAAAGCAGTGTGTAGAGGGAAATTTATAGCACTAAATGCCCACAAGAGAAAGCAGGAAAGATCCAAAATTGACACCCTAACATCACAATTAAAAGAACTAGAAAAGCAAGAGCAAACACATTCAAAAGCTAGCAGAAGGCAAGAAATAACTCAAATCAGAGCAGACCTGAAGGAAATAGAGACACAAAAAACCCTTCAAAAAATTAATGAATCCAGGAGCTGGTTTTTTGAAAAGATCAACAAAATTGATAGACCGCTAGCAAGACTAACAAAGAAGAAAAGAGAGAAGAATCAAATAGATGCAATAAAAAATGAAAAAGGAGATATCACCACCGATCCCACAGAAATACAATCTACCATCAGAGAATACTACAAACACCTCTATGCAAATAAATTAGAAAATCTAGAAGAAATGGATAAATTCCTCGACAAATACACCCTCCCAAGACTAAACCAGGAAGAAGTTGAATCTCTGAATAGACCAATAACAGGCTCTGAAATTGTGGCAATAATCAATAGCTTACCAACCAAAAAGAGTCCAGGACCTGATGGATTCACAGCCGAATTCTACCAGAGGTACAAAGAGGAACTGGTACCATTCCTTCTGAAACTATTCCAATCGATAGAAAAAGAGGGAATCCTCCCTAACACATTTTATGAAGCCAGCATCGTCCTGATACCAAAGCCTGGCAGAGACACAACCAAAAAAGAGAATTTCAGACCACTATCCTTGATGAACATTGATGCAAAAATCCTCAGTAAAATACTGGCAAACCGAATCCAGCAGCACATCAAAAAGCTTATACACCATGATCAAGTGGGCTTCAACCCTGGGATGCAAGGCTGGTTCAACATATGCAAATCAGTAAATGTAATCCAGCATATAAACAGAACCAAAGACAAAAACCACATGATTATCTCAATAGATGCAGAAAAGGCCTTTGACAAAATTCAACAACCCTTCATGCTAAAAACTCTCAATAAATTAGGTATTGATGGGACGTATCTCAAAATAATAAGAGCTATCTATGACAAACCCACAGCCAATATCATACTGAATGGGCAAAAACTGGAAGCATTCCCTTTGAAAACTGGCACAAGACAGGGATGCCCTCTCTCTCCACTCCTATTCAACATAGTGCTGGAAGTTCTGGCCAGAGCAATCAGGCAGGAGAAGGAAATAAAGGGTATTCAAATAGGAAAAGAGGAAGTCAAATTGTCCCTGTTTGCAGATCACATGATTGTATATCTAGAAAACCCCATTGTCTCAGCCCAAAATCTCCTTAAGCTGATTAGCAACTTCAGCAAAGTCTCAGGATACAAAATCAATGTACAAAAATCACAAGCATTCTTGTACACCAATCACAGACAAACAGAGAGCCAAATCATGAGTGAACTCCCATTCACAATTGCTTCAAAGAGAATAAAATACCTAGGAATCCAACTTACAAGGGATGTGAAGGACCTCTTCAAGGAGAACTACAAACCACTGCTCAATGAAATAAAAGAGGATACAAACAAATGGAAGAACATTCCATGCTCATGGGTTGGAAGAATCAATATCGTGAAAATGGCCATACTGCCCAAGGTAATTTATAGATTCAATGCCATCCCCATCAAGCTACCAATGACTTTCTTCACAGAATTGGAAAAAACTACTTTAAAGTTCATATGGAACCAAAATAGAGCCCGCATCGCCACGTCGATCCTAAGCCAAAAGAACAAAGCTGGAGGCATCACGCTACCTGACTTGAAACTATACTACAAGGCTACAGTAACCAAAACAGCATGGTACTGGTACCACAACAGAGACATAGATCAATGGAACAGAACAGAGCCCTCAGAAATGATGCCACATATCTACAACTATCTGATCTTTGACAAACCTGACAAAAACAAGAAATGGGGAAAGGATTCCCTATTTAATAAATGGTGCTGGGAAAACTGGCTAGCCATATGTAGAAAGCTGAAACTGGATCCCTTCCTTACACCTTATACAAAAATTAATTCAAGATGGATTAAAGACTTACATGTTAGACCTAAAACCATTAAAATCCTACAAGAAAACCTAGGCAATATCATTCAGGACATAGGCGTGGGCAAGGACTTCATGTCTAAAACACCAAAAGCAATGGCAACAAAAGCCAAAATGGACAAATGGGATCTAATTAAACTAAAGAGCTTCTGCACAGCAAAAGAAACTACCATCAGAGTGAACAGGCAACCTACACAATGGGAGAAAATTTTTGCAACCTACTCATCTGACAAAGGGCTAATATCCAGAATCTACAATGAACTCAAACAAATTTACAAGAAAAAAACAAACAACCCCATCAAAAAGTGGGCGAAGGACATGAATAGACACTTCTCAAAAGAAGACATTTATGCAGCCAAAAAACACATGAAGAAATGCTCATCATCACTGGCCATCAGAGAAATGCAAATCAAAACCACAGTGAGATACCATCTCACACCAGTTAGAATGGCCATCATTAAAAAATCAGGAAACAACAGGTGCTGGAGAGGATGTGGAGAAATAGGAACACTTTTACACTGTTGGTGGGACTGTAAACTAGTTCAACCATTGTGGAAGTCAGTGTGGCGATTCCTCAGGGATCTAGAACTAGAAATACCATTTGACCCAGCCATCCCATTACTGGGTATATACCCAAAGGACTATAAATCATGCTGCTATAAAGACACATGCACACGTATGTTTATTGCGGCACTATTCACAATAGCAAAGACTTGGAAGCAACCCAAATGTCCAACAACTATAGACTGGATTAAGAAAATGTGGCACATATACACCATGGAATACTATGAAGCCATAAAACATGACGAGTTCATGTCTTTTGTAGGGACATGGATGAAACTGGAAACCATCATTCTCAGTAAACTATCGCAAGGACAAAAAACCAAACACCGCATGTTCTCACTCATAGGTGGGAATTGAACAACGAGAACTCATGGACACAGGAAGGGGAACATCGCACTCCGGGGACTGTTGTGGGGTGGGGGGAGGGGGGAGGGACAGCATTAGGAGATATACCTAATGCTAAATGACGAGTTAATGGGTGCAGGAAATCAACATGGCACATGGATACATATGTAACAAACCTGCACATTGTGCACATGTACCCTAAAATCTAAAGTATAATAAAAAAAAAAAATGGATTGGAAAAGGGAGGGAGTAGTGGCAACGAAGTCCTAAGACTCTACTGGGACATTCCAAACACAAGGCAGCGAGGGCCCACCAGCTTTCATCCAGGTGCTACCAAGGAGCAACTGAATAAAAAACCATTATTCGGCTTTTTAAAAATGTAGATCCCTGAGTCACACACAAGACCTCTGTTGAATCAGAATCTCTGGGTGTGGGGACCAAGTATTTACATTTTCATCATTCTCTCCAGGTAATTCTTAACTCATTAACTAATTTAAATAATTACATATAGAAGAAAATAGAAGATCAACTAAGTCAGGGGTCAGCAAACTTTTTCTGTAAAGGGCCAGACAGTAAATATATTAGGTTTTATAGGTCTAAAGAATTTTAAGCTTTGCAGTCTCTGTCACCAGGACCAGTTATATAATTTGTAAGGCCCAGTGCAAAATAAAACCTTTTTAAAAATTATTAATATCTGCAAAATAGTTGCAGCTGAGCATTAAACCAAGCAGGAGATCATTCTAAAGGCTGGGGCTTTCTATGACCATACAGGTCTCACGCCTGTGAAGCCAGCCCTGTCTATTACAACTGTTCGCCCCTGCCATTGTAGTGCAGAAGAATCCATAGACAAGTAAATGAATGAGCAGGGGACATCATGATTTGGCTCAGGGCTGTTGTCTGCCAACCCCTGAAGTAGACCATCTTTTAGCATGTCAGCATGCTCATAATATTCACAAAGTTTATGAAATGTTAACATAAAAAATAGAAAATAAGCCAGGCGTGGTAGCTCACGCCTGTAATCCCAGCACTTTGGGAGGCTGAGGCGGGTAGATCACTTGAGGTCAGGAGTTTAAGTCCAGCCTGGCCAACATGGCGAAACCCCAGAGACCACCCTGGCCAACATGGCGAAACCCATCACTATGAAAAAATACAAAAATTAGCTGGGTGTAGTGGCATGCACCTGTAATCCCAGCTACTTGGGAGGCTGAAGCAGGAGAATTGCTTGAATGCGGGAGGTGAAGGTTGCAGTGAGCCGAGATTGTGCCACTGCATTCCAGCCTAGGCAATAGAGCTAGACTCCATCAAAAAAAAAAAAAAAAAAAGAAAGAAAGAAAATAAAAAATAATAAAAATAAAATTGTTTATTATTTACTGAATAAATACAAATTCATACAGGGGTTAATTTAGCTAGGTAAATCTTCAAATGAATTTTATTTATATTGATATTTTTACTTAATGCAAGAGAATGAAAAAGTTGCATTGCATGGAGAAAGAAACAGGGATGCTTAGATACCAAAAGAACATCGTGGTTCAGGACGTCTCTGATGCAAGCCTTGTTCCGGGTTTATCTCCCATCTATACATCATAACTCAGTTCAAATTCTTCAAAGAAATATATGATCTGTTCATTCTACAAGATTATTCAAAAAGTAAACACAGTTTTTGCGTTTGACTCAGAAATCAGATTATGGCAATAAGGAATTTTCTATCAGAGTAATCTAAGAATGATTTAGAATTCAATTGAAATTGGAAAAAAAAAATAGCAGCTTCCAACCAGCAATATCTAATCAGCTTTTTCCCTGATGTAACATTCCAGCTATAACACTGTATGTTCTACTGTGTCTGACATGGTATTACTGTCTCCTACCAAAAGGCCTTAGCTGCTCTCTCCACTAATAAAATTAAACCATTAAAAAAAAAAAACCCAAGATAGTATATTTAAATGTAATAACATTTATGAAAAGCAACTAGCTCAGACACATAGCAGGTGTGCAAAAAATGTTTGCTTTACTCTCTTTAATGATAAAAACCATACAAAACAAGAATTAAAAGAAAGGCATTATCAGTTTATCAGAGGAAGAAAAAAATGCTTCCTGGCATTTTTTCCAGTCTTAATTGTTCTGGTGCCCATGGCCATAAGTGTTTTAGAAAAACATATGCTGCACAGCTGCAAATGCAAACCTGATTACCTCTAAGTTAACAACATGTAGGAGGCAACACTTGCAGCTGTGAGAGAGAACCCCAGTGCAACACAATCCCTCTAACATTTGTAACTGTTTATTTTATTATAAATATCTTTAAATAATCACAATAAAAATCCCTAAAGAGAGACGAAACACAACAAAAGCAATAAAACTCACCATTGCCGCTTCTTTGTTCTTGACCAACCATTTGGGGTCATTATCATCTGAGGCCAAGTTGTTTTTCTTTGTTGATCCTCTGGCACTAAAGACATGGTATCTTTCAGCAGCTGCAAGAATCACAAAGGAGACTGCAGAGTCTCTCCTTCAGCAGCCAGGGAGCTGGCATTTCCAGCCTATACACCTCACATCAAACACGGGAAGTTGGAGAAGAGAAATCACAGCTGGGTATTTCTGCTTAAGTTTCCTTTTTTGAGGGCCAGCTAATGTGCCATGTAATGAGAGGTCAGAAATCAGTCTGGGGGTGGGGGGTCATTTCCTCAAGAAATAGCACTTCTTTCAACATGCACCAAAAGGAAGAAAAAGAAAGAAGGTTGTAGGTGACTTACGGTCTGAACCATTTTTGGTTTGGCCTGAACGAAGACTAACAAACACCTGAGTTGTGAAGAACAATTAGTAAATTCATCAATCAGAATTTTACTGAGCTCAGCTGGGCACCGTGGCGCACACCTGTAATCCCAGCACTTTGGGAGGCCAAGGCGGGTGGATCACAAGTTCAGGAGTTCAAGACCAGCCTGGCCAATATGGTGAAACCCCATCTCTACTAAAAATACAAAAATTAGCTGGGCATGGTGGCGGGCACCTGTAGTCCCAGCTATTCAGGAGGTTGAGGCAGGACAATCGCTTGAACCTGGGAGGCAGAGGTTGCAGTGAGCCAAGATGGTGCCACTGCACTCCAGCCTGGGTGACAGAGCAAGACTCTGTCTCAAAAAAAAAAAAAAAAGAATTTTGCTGAGCTCATGTCAGTGAATCCTATATATCAATGGTGTCCTCCACACCATGTAAGAATTTTCAAGAGACCCAAAAAACTACAACCATGCACTGAATAACAGACATTTTTGTCAATGACAGAAAGATGATAATACCATGTTTTCATTATACCTGTTTTTTGTTTAGATACACCAGTACATACCATTGTGTTCCAATTGCCTATAATATTCAGTACAGTAACATGCTGTATAGGTTTGTAGCCTAGGAGCAATAGGCTGTACCATATAGCCTAAGCGTGTAGTAGGCCATGCCATCTAGGTTTGTGTAAGTACATTCTGTGATGAAATTTCATATGATGAAATCTCCTAATGGAGCATTTCTCAGAACATATCTCCATTGTTAAGTGATGAATGACTCTCTATATAAAGGCTCTATGCTTGACCTAGAAGCTTTAACTCTACTGTTGTTGAGGAGGTAGGATACATTCTTGTGAAACCGCGGAGGACTGAGTACTAACTGATTTGGTAAAGATCCTAAATGCTGTGGAACTGGAAGAAAGAGGAGAATAGCGGGCAAGTTATGACTGTAAGTAAATTCCTTAACCTCTCTGAGTTCAGATTCCTCATCCATAAGATGAGTATTATGATGTGCACCTCATAGATTGTTGTGAAGATTACATGGGATTGTAGAAGTGACTGGCACATAGTAGGCCTGCAAATTTTAGCTGAATCTGAATCTGAAGCAAATGTCTGGACAACCCAGTAGGGGAAAACATGAGTGTGTGAATGTGGCATTTTTATTTGGCAGCAAGGAGACTGGGCCAATAGGAGCAAAGGATTTGTGTTGACCTGTACCATGAGGTCCAAGGGCAGCAGCGATTGTAGAGCCAGGTACAGTGATAGACTGTTGATCATGAAGGCAGGAGAACTTACTGCTGGTGTGTGACTTAATAAGGCAGAGGCTGCCAGCTTTTCTCCAAACTTCATGGTCTTGTGTGTACCTGGGCATGGGTGGATCATATGCTGAGACTCCCTTGCAGCTAAGTGCGGTCATGTGATTGTGAACCAGGCAACAAACATGGGTAGAAATAATGTGTTCCAGCCAGGCACGGTGGCTCACACCTGTAATCCCAGCAATTTGGGAGGCCAAGGTGGGCAGATCACCTGAGGTCAGGAGTTCGAGACCAGCCTGGCCAACATGGTGAGACCCCCCGTCTCTACTAAAAAGACAAAATTAGCTGGCGTTGGTGGTGCGTGCTGGCAATCCCAGCTACTCAGGCAGCTGAGGCAGGAGAATTGCTTGAACCCAGGAGGCAGAGGTTGCAGTGAGCCAAGATCATGCCATTGCACTCCAGCCTGGGCAAAAAGAGCGAGACTGTCTCAAAAAAAAAAAAAAAAAGAAAGAAATAATGTATTCTACTTCAGGACTAAGCCCGTAATAGCCTCTTCTACAGGTTCTCCCTCCCTCTTTTCCTCTTCCAGCTTACATGGACAGAACTTCCAGCAGGACCTTGAATGTTAACGCATTACAGATGCCAGAACCTCTGTCTACCTAAGGCCCTCAGTGACTTTGTGGAACAGAGTCTCACCTCCAGCCTGGAAGCATCCTGGACTATTACGTGAACAAGAAATAAACTTCATCGTGCTGCTACTTTTAGTAGGTCTTTTTGTTACTGCCATGTAAAATAACAATTCTAGCTGATGGAGCTAGGGATCTGCATGACGGAAACAGTGCTTTAACAACATGGCGTACCTGGGATTAAAGAAGGAATAATAAAATCACTAGCATTTATTGAGTGCCTATTGAATGCTTTAAATAATAACTTACATAATTCTTACTAGATGCCAGGAACTGTTGCATGCACTTTATGAATATTAACTAATGTTAGTTCTCTGAACTCTATTAGGTGGGTACTGTCATTGTTCACATTTCACAGATGGATAAACAGAGGTATGAAGTGTTGAAATAACTTGCCCAAGATCACATAGGCATATATAAAACCTCATTTGGGTCTTCCAACAACTAACTCTATAAAGTAGGTGTTACCATCCCTATTCTGAAGATGAGAAAACCAAGACTAAGAAGCCTTGAGTAAATTTAAGGACATACCACAAGGAAGTTGCAGCCACTGTGCTTGGGTCCCGGGAACTCCAGAGCCTGTGTCCTCTCACCCTGCCACGCTCCCTCAGTGTCCACAAGTCAGGAACTCAATCTGGAGGCTTCTTGGGAACTAAACAGATAGAGGGAAAATGTTATTTACCCTTTATTGGCAGAGCTAATTATTCAGTGGGTTAATCTACCTCCCCATCTTTCATTAGATTTATTGCTGCTTTCCAGCAGAATAAATAACAGGCTTGAATTTCACCAATCTGTGAGAACATCCTATATTTCCTGGGGGGATTCAAGGCTTTTTTTCAGCGTTATCCTATGAGAGTGGCTCAAACTGAGACAGGGGGCCTCCTAAGGCATCGAATTAATAGAGCGATGGGTTCATTAACAAACCTTTAAGAAGCTACTTCTTAAATAGAAGTTACGTCTATTTTAAAGAAAATCAGCAGCAATAACACAAAAAGACATTGCAGGCAGGCCCCCAACAGCTGTCCTTTGTTGAATACTGGGCGCAGCTGACAGGCTTGTCTTCTGCTCTGGCCTCGTTTCTACACCTGTGCCTCCTCCCCGGCAGCTGTCACTCTCCACCTGGTCCCCACCCCTTGTCCCATCCAAATCAGGATGGATTTAAATAAGAAATTTTCAGTCACACTGTTTGATTATACAGTAACATGAATGCATTTTAATCCATTACTTCAACAATATTTGTATTTTAAGGCTTTTATCTATGTCTGATTTGGGAGCAAAATCCGTAATTCCCTATTAACTGAGATTTATGTAGTCCCCTGAGAGGCAGAGAGCTAATTATCTGAAAGGCCTCTACTAGACCCCTCAAATCACATTGATTGATTGATTGATTTGCTGGTAATTTCATTCAGAGCAGAGATTGTATCTTACTCAAGTTTTATCATAGACCTTATCAAAGTTCCTGGCAAGCAGGAAATATGCAATAAATGTTTATTAAAGGCAATTAATAAAGGAAAGAGTGATGATGAACTAGAATGAAAAAACAGTGGTTTCCTGCCCCTCAGATACTCTCTCACACACACATGCACACACACACAAGTACATGCACATACAGGCATTACACATACACACACATACATATCACACACAACACACACACAAACACACAAGTGCATACATACACACAGATACCATACACATCACACCATCGACATATAAGTGCATGCATATACAGACACCCCACATACACACATACACATCGCAAATACACAAGTCCATTTATACAGGCACCACACATCCACACATACACATCACAAACACACAAGTGCATACATACAGGCACCACACACACACTAACACACATGCACATGCATGTGAACACACACAAGTACATGCATACACACAGACACTACATTTACATAGACATCAGACAGACATCACACACATACCATAAATGCATGCTACACACAGACACCATACACATCACATACACATATACAGAACACACACATCACCAAGACACACATAGGCACATACACATTTGCATGTATACACAGACATCACACACATACATATCACCCACACACATACACACATGCACACACCACACACACGGTTTTCTAAGGACTGGCTCAGGAATAGCTGCAAGGGACCCCTGCTTGGAATAGGAGGTAACAAATGATGCTAGCCCTTGTCACTAAATTCCTTCAGAACAGGAATCCTCCGCTCTCCTCCCCTTCACTGGCAGGAGTATGGCAGGGCTCCTTCCTACATCTCCCTGAATCACAGGTCAGTCCAACCCTCCTGTTGTTCAAGACACTCAGACATGTATTTTGTGCTTCTACAGCATGTTCATTCCCTACAGTCGGTACTGACTGTTTTGCTAGCCCTTACTCTTGTCATTCTCAGTTAAACACTGTTACCTCTTCTCTTATCTTCACCTCTGGTAATGGAATCTCTAACATGATGTTGTGAAAAATCACTGTGTAATTAACAGAGGCATTATGGTATCCTTGACCATAAATCTAGCGATGTACCAGGTAAATAAATGCAGAAGAGCAACAGCTGATGTATTTTAAGCCTTTACTATGCCATTGCTCTACACTCACTTCCTTGTTTAATCCTCCCAACACATCATTAAGGTATGTGTTATTATTGTTGCTCTTTTTTATAGATGAGAAACTGAGACTTGGAGGCATTAAATTGCCCACACTCACACAATGGGCAAGCTGGAACTAAAATTCATAAAACCTGACAACAAAGTAACTGTTCTTACTATCAGTACACCAACTATTCTGAATACACCAGTTATTATCTGGTATAGCGGAGAGAATATTGGCTTGGAGTCCAAAGACCATGGTTTAAATCCTGATTTTGCCACAGGCTATTTTGGGCAAGTTCCTTAACCTCTTTATTTCCTCATCTATAAAGTTCAGATAACAATAATTAATTTATAGGTTTATTGTAGGAATTGCAAGAGGTAACACATGAGCTGGGTGTGGTGGCGTGCACCTATAGTCAGCTTCTTGGGAGGCTGAGGTGGGAAGATTACTTGAGCCCAGGAGTTCAAGCCAAGCCTGGGCAACCCAGCAACACCCTGTCTCTTAAAACAAAACAAAACAAAACAAAACAAAAAAGAGATTCAAGCACTTTGGGAGGCTGAGGTGGGCGGATCACTTGAGGTTAGGAGTCTGAGTCCAGCCTGGTCAACATGGCAAAACCCCGTCTCTACTAAAAATACAAAAAAAGTAGCCAGGCATTGTGGCATATGCCTATACTTCCAGCTGCTTGGGAGGCTGAGGAACAAGAATCACTTGAATCCAGGAGGTGGAGATTGCAGTGAGCCGAAATTGTGCCATTGCACTCCAGCCTGGGTAACAGAGTGAGGCTCTGTCTCAAAAAAAAAAAAAAAAAAAAAAAGAGATAACATACACAAAGCAGCTTATTACCATAGTGTCTGACACCAGGAAGGGGTCAGTTACAGTTAAAGTCTCCTTCATTTTTCCCACCCCACTGTTTGTAGCCCTCATCCATTGACCAGATGTCAGAGAAAAATATATTAAGTTTTCTGTCTGTGTCCCCAAAAAACTAGATCACCTCAACTTGTTGACCAGGTTGAACCATTTTAAAACAAAAACAATATTCCTATCCCATAGGAAACACAGGGCAGATAGTCTTCACCAGACACTGCAGGAAAGCAGGGATAGAGAGGTGGTATTTGTCCTTCATAGACCTACCCCTCCTTACTGGTTGGTGACACCTCATCTAGAGAATTTTATGCAGCCAGTCACTCTTTCTCTTCTCACTTAGATTTGAGGCACTCTTCATGAGAATCATCAAAGCTACTAATTCCTTCAGTTATTGGCACATGATGTATTGAAAGCTAATGATTCTTGACTTCTTACAGACACGGTCGAGAACAGCAAATGTTTCCTTTCTGCTTATTAAGAGCACAGAAATTTTGGATAAAGGTAAAACAGCATAAGAAAGTTGCATCTATATAGAAGCAGAGTCGAGAATGATCGTATCAAATGGTAAAATAGTTAAAACAGTTGATACCTATACATGGGTTTCAATTACCTGAGTGTTTACTTAAAAGCAGGTTTTACATCTAACTGATAGAACTAACTGTCCCAATTCTTAATATTCATTTAGAATTTAGACACAGTCAGGATTAACACCTGCTGAAATATTATATTGTATCTTGGCTCCAGAATAGATTGCTTGTGAAATATAACGACTGAATTTCAGGTAAGCAAATGCAAACAGAAATGTCGGTCTATTCAAACTTCCTTTCCCTGGCTTGAGATTTGTTAATTTAGTTGATATAAAGCAATACTCTATTGTATTAAAAATCATGGTTTTTTTTTTTAAACAAAATAGTTTTATAATAGAAGTAGAGACCATAAAATGTGTTTATGCACAGTATTTTACCCAATACCCAACATACGGTAAGCAGTCACTAGCCAGAAGCTACTTACAATACTTGCAGAAGTACTAGAAATGGTAATAGTTGTATCTATCACTTATGTGCCAGGCACGAAATATATTTATTTATATACATTTATAATTTCAAAACAAGGCTGATCCACAGATCAAGATTATCATTACCATTTTACAAATGAGAAAACAGGTTTAATAAAATATTAAGTCCACTAAGCAGTAGAGTTGAGATGTGGAGTCTAGGACTAATTCCATAGCTCGCCTAGGCCTTGCTCTGCAACACCAGGCTGTGCTGAGCAGGATTAACTGATCAATGAGCAAGGTTGTCTCAGGACTTTACCCACTGGAAAACGACCCTGTTTGAACATCAAAGGAGACCCAATACCCAGGCCATCTTGGCCTCTGCATCCCCTTTCCTCACGTCCCTGCCATCTCCCTTCTTTTCCACCCTGGGAAAATCTGGCTGAGAGATGGAGAACCCTGGGGCTGAGGAGAGGGCTTGGGAGGCTGGAGGTGGGTTCGGACATGGCTCTGGGTAATAGCACATGTGTGTTTTTTGATTAATGTCAGAACGCTCTGGCAGAAGGGGTGCTGTGAGTTGCCAAAAACCGGGAGGGCATTTTCCTCTTTGCTGAGTGGCTGATGCTCAGAGACAGATCGCTATTCTTTGAAGCTGATGTGCTTTGTTTACAATTATGCCCTAGTCATTAGCCAACGGGGACTTTGGGAATAGCTTGTTCTGGGAATACTTCCTGTCAGGTTTTTCCCAGCCTGTCTTTGGAATGCCTCTCCAATCCACTTCATGACTCCAGGGGTGGTCCAATGTGCCCAAAGGGACTCTGACTTTGTGCTCAAAAGGATTCCCAGCACTCATCAAAAATAGCTTGGGGCTTACTAAAACCTCATTGAAAGAGTCCCTGTTTTTGCTTAAAAACACAAGTCTGGCCTGGTCTCTACAAGTGACTCATAAATAATTATTTTGCTACTTGCTTTTTAAATTATATGTCACTGTCAGGTACTAATCTGTATGCTTATTTTGGAAACCCTGAGAAATGGCTACTAGGGTTCCTCTATCTGTGTGAGGAATCTTCAAGCCTCCAAGTAGAAACAGCAACGGGACTTCAGTCTTGACAGTCGGACACCCAGGAGACTGGACTTAGCACTCCTGAGCTAAGATGAGACTCAGGGCTGTCCTGCTTTCCTGGAAGAGCAGAAGAGGAGGAAAGAAAGAAGGCACATTAGTCATCAGGAACCACCCTGAGGGAAAGGCAGCCAAGGACAGGGCCCGTAGGGGGATCCAAACTGATGGACACCTGTGAATAAATATCACACACGATAGAGTCTCAAATGGCACCTGGTCCAGGCCCAGGGAAGCCTTTCTAAGTTCCTCAGGTGATGACACTGTAAACTGGAAAAGCCAGACTCACTTATGATGGAGGCCACAGCAGCAGCCATGGTTGATAGTAGCTTTGTCCATTAAGGGTTAACACCAGGTATTCAATGAGCTGCCTAGACCCTGTGGGGAAGGAGACGGGGAGATCAAACCAAGTACTATTGTCACTGTTGCCCAAGCCACAGTGATTTCCATGGTCAGGGGCTGGGATCTGGGACATTCCGATTTCTTACTATGCTATCAGTGAGGACTAGGTCAGCTCCTTTCCCCTTCCTGCTGCCTGTGCTTACCCCTACTGAGCTCCCCACGAGGCCTCCGTCTTTTCTTAGCCGTGAGTCTGACTCTCCACTGAACTCCATTTTCAACTCCAAGTTCATTCCTTTGCTGGTGATATGCCATCACATGCTCCAACTGTAGTTGCCACCAGGGAATTTGGAGCTGCCCCATTCCTGGAATCCTAGTGCCCTTGAGCCTCAGGCATTCCATGAGAGAAGGCTCCTTCTGGAAAGTCCCATGAGTACCTCATGCTGGGTGGTCAGACGTGCACCAAGGGCTGATAGTGTGAAGTGGTGTGGGCAGGGGGAGGCACAGACCCTGGGCAGGAATCAAAGATAAAGGTTCTATCCACATAACAGGCAAATTGTCCAGATGTCCCATGCAAGGGCCTTGAAGAGATGAGGTTGCAGGCAGACCAAGGAGAAGGTGGAGGAGGGGAGGGGAGGAAGTACTGAAACAGAGCTCTTAGAAAGATGTTCACTGCTGGGCAACACCATCACCTCCTCTAGAAGGCACGGATAGACCCAAGTAAGTGTGAGAGCTTTGCCATTACCCTTCCAGGCGATTTGCTTTTAGTGTCTTTGTAACACTTCAAGTTTGTATCTTACTCAAAATCTCTCCCCTGTCTGCTTCTCTGGCAAAGTCTGTCTTGCTTTTTGCATCTTTGCTCCCTCTATAACTCCTACATCCCTTAGGAACCTGGTCTTCCTGGGAAAGCGTCTTCCACACATACCCCCACCTCCACCTGCCATCTCACCCACTGCACACACTCAAAAATTCCCCAGCCCCCCCCAAACAGGGGGTAAGAGGAATCCCTTAGGACAAAAAGGTGCATCTCCTACCTAAAGAACAACCTGGATTCTGCAGACTGAGGGAGGCAGCTCTGCTTCAGGGCTCTGCAGTCTCTGAAGTAAAATGAGATGCAAAGCTGGGAGGAGAAGGGTCATGGTCAGCTGCCCCTTCCATACTCCCACGCTGAGCCTCAGCATCTCTCCTGCCTGAGTGGTAGCCCTGTCTGAATGCCTAGGGCCTGGGCCCTTGAGGAGTAGGCCTGAACCCAATAATCCCCAAGGAGCTGCAGAAAGCCGACTTGATGGGTCTCCTGGTGATATCATTGCAGCCAGAGAGCACACACAGGGTGCAAGCAGTCAGATGAGAGAGCCAGGACAGGAGGGGCTGCAGCACTTTCACAACACCACAAAGACCCTCACATGCTCATTTTGGCAGGGCGCAGTGGCTCACACATGTAATCCCAACACTTTGGGTGGCTAAGGTGAGGATCACTTGAGCCCGGGAGTTTGAGACCAGTCTGGGCAACATAGTGAGACCCCATCACTACAAAATATAAAGTTAAAAACATTAGCTGGGCATGGTGGCATTGCTCCTGTAGTTCCAGCTACTTGAGAGGCTAAGGTGGGAGAATCGTTTGAGCCCAGGAGTTTGAGGCTGCAGTGAGCTGTGATCGTGCCACTGCACCACTCCAGCCTGAGTAACAGAGTGAGATCTTGTCTAAACACAAAACAAAACAAAAAGCTCATTTTTTAATTTTTTTTTGTTGTTGTTGTTGTTTGTTTTAAATAGCGATGAGTTGCCCATGCTGGCCTCAAACTCTTGAGCACAAGTTTGCCTTGGCCTCCCAAAGTGCTAGGATTACAGGTGTGAGCCACCACACCCAGCCAGAAAGTTCTTTTTAAAATGAGAGAAACAATTCCATTTTATCAAAAGCTCCAGAAGGGGCTTTGATAAATTATTTAATTTTAAAAAATCAAATTAAAGCAAGGAAGGTCAAGAGCTGGGTGAAATCGAGCTAGGTGAAGAGCTTGCGTGTCCATCCTCCTGCCGAGATGTGGTGAGCTTGCCCTTATCCCATCAGCTGGACAGCTCTCCACTGAGCCTACCCATTCACCATGATTCTTGCTTTTCCTCAGCTAAGGCCCTGGGTGCAGGCTTAGCACTGTGGGGGGCCTCTGGGATGATGAGCTGTTCTCGTTAATTCCTCAGGCAGCAGTGTTTGCAGTTGGGAGACATGACTTCCATCCCGCTCCTTATAAAGTCATATGTTTTTCTTGAATAAATGCTAAATCAAACTAGTCTTTCTGTTTTTTCCCCTCAATTCATAACCCCATCATCCCACAAATAAAATGATGCCTTCAAAACCCACAGACTGTTTTGCAGGGTGGTCTGGGAGAGATGCCGCCTGAGCCGGCCTATGGCTCCAAACTCATCGCTGGAAAATCCCAGCTGCCCTCTCCCCAGCCACTCTCTTCTCATGAGGAAAGGTGAGCCCGGCTGCCCGTATCAAATCACAGCTTTGCTGCATAATTGCCCTCTGCTCTTGAGAACTTTCTCAACTTCTGTAAGCTTCTGTTTTCCTATCAGTAAAAGGGAGATAACAACACCTATCTCGAGGCACTGTTATGATAAAAGACCTGTCATAAAATAAATGCTTAGAAAATGGGAACTATTATTGTTCAAGTTTTATTATATTTCCTCAATCGTTATTCTCTCCGTTTACATAATTGAAGTAAAACACTGCCCATTAGAGTGTGCAGGTAATAGAGGATTTGGCTTCAATAAGTTTTCTGCCTAAATTAAGTCTTTTAGAACCACCCGTTTTCACTTTTAGGTCATGGTGTAGAAAATAACTCTAGATCAAGTTAGAATATGTTCCGACCTTAGCAAGCAATCATGTACTTTGATTATTTAGCATCCTTCATTATTCTAAGTAGTTCTCATTATATAGGTGGGTTGAAGGCACACTGTGTGTCAAAAGAACCAAAACCAAAACCAAAATCCTATAAAATAGCAGGTCTTATAGTTTCCTTCTTTTTCCTACAGGAAGGAAGGGGAAAATCACAGAGTAAAACCAGATGCTTTTGTAAATTGATGAAGATGTTTGCTGCATGTGGCTCCAAGAGATTGAAATTAAAAGGGCAGGCTGGGTGCAGTGGCTCACGCCTGTAATCCCACCACTTTGGGAGGCCAAGGCAGGTGGATCAGGAGGTCAGGAGCTGGAGACCAGCCTGGCCAATATGGTAAAACCCCATCTCTACCAAAAATATAAAAATAAAAATTAGCCAGGCGTGGTGGCAAGCGCCTGCAATCCCAGCTACTCGGGAGGCTGAAGCAGAGAATTGCTTGAACCCGGAAGGCGAGGGTTGCAGTGAGCCGAGATCACGCCATTGCACTCCAGCCTGGGCGACAGAGTGAGACTCCATCTCAAAAAAAGAAACAAAAAACAAAAAAACAAAACAAAACAAAAAAACAAAGAAAGAAAAAGAAATTAAAAGAGCAGGGTGAGGGTGGCTTATATCTGTAATCCCAGCACTTTGGATAGCCGAAGCAAGAGATGATTGCTTGAGCCCAGGAATTTGACACCAGCCTAGGTAACATAGACCCCATCTCTACAAAACATTTAAACAATTAGCTGGGCATGTTAGTACATGCCTGTTGTCCCAGCTACTAGGGAGGCTGAGGCAGGAGAATCACTTGTGCCCAGGAAGTCAAGGTTGCAGCGAGCCATGTTCGTGCCACTGTACCCCAGTAAGAACCTGAAGAAGAAAGAAAGAAAAGGAAAAAAAAGAAAAGGAAAAAAAAGAAAAGAAAAGAAAGAAAGAAAGGAAAGGAAAGGAAAGAAAGGAAAGGAAAGGAAAGGAAAGGAAAGGAAAGGAAAGGAAAGGAAAGGAAAGGAAAGGAAAGGAAAGGAAGGAAGAAGGAAGGAAGGAAGGAAAGAAGGAAGGAAGGAAGGGTCATGAAATGGGGATGCTCTTTAGCCGACAGTAGAGACAAGCACTTTCTAGATGTTTTGCCTGAATGGAGACAAGCAAAAGCTTCCCAGCAGGGAAAGAGGTCTTTAGTGTCGTCTCTAAACTCACTAGATGAACTGAAGCGACTGTTTTTTGATTTATGGGTAAAAGCTACTATTGTAAACCCATTCCTTTCTCATGTCTCCCAGTGCAGAGAGAGATTACAAAAACAAAACAAACAAACAAAAACAAACAAACAAACAAAAATCCTCTCTTATTTGGGTATAAAGTAGATACTAAGCATTAAGTACTAAAAAAGAAAGTGCTAGAATGGGTTAATAGCATATTTATTGATCATCTATACTATACAAAGTTCTCTCACATCTCATTATTTCTTTTAATCCTCACACTAGCTCTATGAGACAGGATTTATTATTCCTATTTTACAGGTAAGAAAACTAAGATTCAAAAATATTAGGTGACTTGTGCAAAGTTACACAGCTTAAGAGAGTCAGTGCTGAATCACATCCAGGTCCTTCAAATTCAAAGTTGTAGTCTTTCCAAAGAAATAACTAATTGTAAACTATTACAACTGAAACAGGGCAATTGAAGCATATCTTTACTCTAAAGACAAAGAAACTAAAGTCCAGAGATGCAAAATCATGTGCTTAGGGTCACACAACTTGTTAACTGCAAAGCCAAGTCTAAAATCTAGGATCCTTTCTGCTAGTCTTTGTTGACCCTTGAGGAATCTCCCGGGATAGTGTAAAAGCATGCTCCTCTTGTTGAGCATGAATGAAAAGCCTGTGTTTCTTCTCCTGTTTTCTTGATTTGGATCTTTTGATAGTCTCTGTGGCTGGTGCTGGACATGACGTCTCTTAGGGAGCCAGCTTCTGTAAAACCAGCAAGCACCACTGATGGTGTCTCTGGCTTTATTGCTCCAGTTTCTGCTAAGAACCATTGATCTTTCTTATATCTTTACCATGTCAATATGACTCTGACAGGAAGGCACTGAAAGCAACTACGTATTTCTGTTTTGAAATTTAGTTTTGTTCTATTTAAATTGTTCAGATGTAACGAAGGACAAGCTGAAAATCATTACAACGGTACCATATTAGAAAGGAAAGTGTAAATCTTAGTAAAAATTATAAGAATACCTAAAATAGCCAGGCGCGGTGGCTTACGCCTGTAATCCCAGCACTTGGGGAGGCCGAGGCGGGCAGATCACGAAGTCAGGAGATCGAGACCATCCTGGTTAACATGGTGAAACCCCGTCTCTACTAAAAATACAAAAAAATTAGCTGGGTGTGGTGGTGGGCGCCTGTAGTCCCAGCTACTCGGGAGGCTGAGGCAGGAGAATGGCGTGAACCCGGAAGGCAGAGCTTGCAGAGAGCCAAGATCACGCCACTGCACTCCAGCCTGGGTGAGAGTGCGAGACTCCGTCTCAAAAAAAAAAAAAAAAAGAATACCTAAAATACTCTCAATTAATGTCTTTAAGAGCATTCCCGTCTCTGAGAGAGGTCTGTATCGTATTTTAGTGCTAGCACACAGCCACAGTTTGCATAGCATTTAAGCACAAAGGCAGTGGAGTTGCATACCCAGGTAACAATTCTCATCCTGCCGTTTGTTTGGCAAGTTTCTTCAGTTCCCCAATCCTCAATTTCTTATCTGTTAAGTAGAGGCTAATAAGACCTATAATAGAGGCTGCTAGTTTCCTTTCCAATAACCATTCTCCCCTCCTTCTTTGCTAACAGAACCCTAATTTTATTTGGGATGGCAATTTGGCCAGTACATTTATAGCCCTCCCTTGCAACTCTGGATAGCAAATGTGGTGTTAAGTGGAAGTCGCCATATTGGGATTCCAAAATTTTTCTAGGCTGGATATGGTGGCTCAAACCTGTAATCCCAGCACTATGGGAGGCCAAGTTGAGAGAATCACCGAGGTCCAGGAGTTCGAGACAAGTCTGGGCAACATAGGGAGACCCTGTCTCTACAAATAATTTAAAAATTAGTTGAGCATGGTGGTGCATGCCTGTGATCCCAGCTACTCAGGAGGCTGAGGCAGGGGGATCACCTGAGCCCAGGAGGTTGAGGCTGCAGTGAGCTGCTGTTTCCCTAATTTTCTTTCTTCCTGTCTAGAACTCGAATATGGTAGCTGGAACTTCAGCAGCCTTCTTGAATCATGAGGCTAGAAGTCCTGTACCAAGGGTGGTAGAAGAGAAAAGAAAGAAGGAACCTGGATCTGTGACAAACTAAAGTCACCTTACCCACCCTGGGCCACCCACATCTAGATTTCTTTTACATAAAAGAGAAGTAAATCTTTATCTTAATACACTTATTTTGATTTATCTGTAACAACAGGGTTTTTTGTTGTTGTTTTGTTTTTTTTTTGAGACATTGCCCAGGCTGGAGTGCAATGGCTTGATCTTGGCTCACCGCAATCTCCGCCTCCTGGGTTCGAGCAATTCTCCTCCCTCAGCCTCCCGAGTAGCTGGGATTACAGGTGCCTGCCACCACGCCCAGCTAATTTTTTGTATTTTTAGTAGGGAAGCGGTTTCACCATGTTGGCCAGGCTGGTCTTGAACTCCTCACCTCAGGTGATCTGCCCACCTTGGCCTCCCAAAGTGCTGAGATTACAGGCATGAGCCACCGCTCCCGGCCCGCCCTGTGGCCCTATTTTACACAGTCATTTGGCTCAACTGAATATCATTTTTTAAAGCCACATTGAAATCAAAGTGTTTTCCCAGGCTCTTAGACTGCCCGGGTCAAGAATGCTGACAATCTGCTGTCAGAGAGAGAGGCTGTCCGCGTTACCCCCTATCAGCCCTCCCAGTCATCACTTGCATAAGAACCAGCAGGCAATCCACTGCCTTGTGACAAGCACTGTGACTCCGGGAGGGAGCCAAGTGCTATGAATGAAACCCCGTAAAAGGTCACTTTATATAAGAGGAAATGTTGGCATCACCCAGAGCACATACACAATATGAATTAAAAGCTGGATTGCTGGATGCAGAAGTACATCTACTTATTAAAGATCCTGCTCCTTTTTTCTCCCCATCCTTTCATTAAAAGTTATTACAAACTCTGAAATCTTCTCCAAATTAAATCCTTAGGTAAAAGAAGCACACAAGAAAACATTGTGTGGTTCGAAGTTCTTAATATCCTAGGTGGGTCAAAAACTGTTATTTATGGTTTAATTTGGAGCTATATGAATTGCATTCACCTAGTTGCCCAGAAGGGCAGCAACAAATTTTTATCACTCCATGTATTAGGATCTCACCAGTGCCCATAGATCCACTACCCTCAACCAACCTTTTTGGAAAATATTTCTCCCAACACCTACACAGGCTACAAAAGCTAGGCAGCTACCTCCTCAAGTAACTGTATAAACATTCGGATCACTTCAACATTTTTCAACTCCACAGACAATTTCAAGACCTGAGGGTGACTAGCAACAGGAAGCAGTCCATGAATATTTTAGGAGTCATAAGATAAAATCAATTCCAAATGGCTTTTTTAAAAGAATATATTCTAACAACCACATTTTAAAATAAGTCCATTTCAAAATATACTTCTGGAGGAGAAGGAGGAAGAAGAGGGAAAAAAAGAAAAAAGAAAATGTGTGTGTGTATGTGTGTGTGTATATATATGTGTGTGTATGTGTGTGTGTGTGTGTATTTCTGCAGGTAGGAGAGAGATTATTGCCCAACATTTTATAGAAAGCAATATATATATTTATGCATATATATGTACACACACATACACACACACACTCTGGTTTCTTTTGTGAATTTGCCTGTTTCCTGAAGTTTTGTTAATCCATGTGGATTATATTTGAAATGGATAAAACATGATTAACTTTTTTTTTTTTTTTTGAGACAAGGTCTCACTCTGTTTTCCAGGCTGGAGTGCAGTGGTACAGTTAGAGCTCACTGCGTCCTTGAACTCCTGGACTCAAGTGGTCCTCCTGCCTCAGCCTCCCAGGTAGCTGGGACCATAGGTATGTGCCATCACATCAGGCTATGTTTTTTATTTTTTGTAGAGGTGGGTTCTCACTTTGTTGCCCAGGCTGGTCTTGAACTCCTGACCTCAAGTGATCCTCCCACCTCTGTCTCCCAAAGGGCTGATATTACGGGCATGAGCCACTGAGCCTGGCCATGATTCCATTTTTAAAACTATAGAATTAAACAGTTTACTTTCCATCTCATTTATACTTTTTGGGGAAAAGATGTGATGAATCTTTTCATCTAAATGCTGAAAAGACTATAAATGATGTCTGAATGCTTCGAGTGATTATTTGCAAGAATAACAACACCTTGGATTTATGGAAATTGTCTTTCAAGCTTTACAAAGCAGTGGTGCAGTATTGAAAGAGCATTAATTAAGAATCATGGAAACTGGAATTTGGTTCTAATCATGTCTTTAACTTTAACTGCCTGTGTGACCTTGGGTGGCTAACTGACACCTCCTCACTTCATTTTTTTTCACTGTAAAATGGGGAAGGATGGATGCTACATCATCTAAACTTCCAAAATGCCATGATCAACTCTGATTTCAAACTCAGTATTTCTGCAGGTAGGAGAGAGATTATTGCCTAACATTTTTTAGAAAGCAAACTCGAACCAGGGTCCACCAGCTGTTAAGACAGCCATGAAGCTCAGGTCTTCCGGCAGCTACCCGGCACTACTTACAGGCATCAGGGATTTCATTTGAACCTCTGGCAATAATTACAATTATTCCGTAGTGAGCCAGCACATTGTGGCAAGGATTAAATGCTTTCTCACGCCTGCAAATGCAACCTATATACAAATGCAATCCACCTGAGGAGTCTCCTTTTCTGTCAGAAACTGAAAAAGTAAGTCACTGAATTGTTCTCCCACTGAGACCACAGTCATCCCCTCCAGCGGTGGTGTTGAAATGTGGCAACAGGAAATTACAAAGGGACCTGGCACTACCACAGACCACTGCTTTGTCATAGGGGTTCGGGCAGGATAGGCCTCACCCTCAAAGCAGGACGCTCAAAGCTCTAAGGAAACCACTCTGCCCAGGGCTGCTTCAAACTCTTAGAGATCAAGTTCTGCACCAAAAAACTGACAAGCCCGCCTTCATATGCCATGAAAAGTTACTAGCAAGAAGAGTAAAAACAGTAATTATAATACACACACATACACACACACAATGTATATATTTGGGGGTTCCTTGGAAGGATCATTAAAGGCAGGTGTTTACCAACTACAGCCAACCAACTGTGGTCAAGCTTTGTAGAAATGAACATTTCTTTAACAACTAAAAACCAAAAAGAACTGTTACAAGTTTGGCTTCTTTGGCTGTGATTAGTCACAAAGCTGGTCTGCAGTTTTGAGGTCATGAGTCAGCTCTGATGGGGTAAGCTACACTACTGGTTAGAATTTGCTACAGCAAAGTTCAAAATATTTGCAAAATAAGTCAACTGTATGAACTATCAGCTTCTGGAGAAAGCCAGTGGAGGATAGTAACATAATTAAAACTTTGAAACTCCCCAAGGGTCATTTCCTGTTTCTTTCTCCCCAATACTTGAATACTCATTTATCAGTTGCTTTGGAAGCACAGGATGTCTGGTCTTAAAAGACGGCAGTACGTGTTTGCTCACTCCATCATAAACAACTTTGGCAGTCCTTAAGAGTATACAACATAACCGCATTGACTATTTTTTCAAGTTTTCATTTCCGGAGCCTAACTAAATATCAAATGCTTCAGGTGAATGCTCTGGCAAAAAGCAAGCCATTCTCACATCGACTCTATCTCAGAAGCAGCTAATTCTGACTCTGCGTCTAGGAGTAACAAAGGGGACCTCTTTATCCTCAGGTCCTGACAATCCCTTCAAGATATAATCAGATTCTGAACAATCCTCAAACCAATTAAATTTGCCTATAGCAACAGTCTCCCAGATCATCTAAATTTCCACAGTGTTGTGGCCCCCACTGGTGCCATCTTTGATAAACAGACTTACTTTGTAGGCCAGTAAGGCTGGAGCTCTAGAACACTCCCACCGTGACGTTTATTTGATTATGGCCTTTCTGTGTAGCTGGTGAGGGCTTCCCACCAGGTCTTTGAGAAAAAAAGCAAGTAAGGATATTTTGCGGAATAAATTCATATGGCCAATGAGTTCATTATTCAAGTTTTCCTCTGTCAATAATTCTGGATAGTTGGAATGTTGTGTTGACATGATTCCTTCTACTTTAACATAAATATAAATTTGGGTCAAATTTTACAAAAAACTAGGAATTACTTGATACTTTTTTTTTAGTTACGGTAACATCTTATTTCCCTTTCTTTTTTAAAACTTTTGTTTCTCTTTTTTTAATAAGCCTTTGTCAGAATCTAAAAAAAAAAAAAAAAATAGAGATAGGCTTCTTGCTATGCTGCCCAGGCTAGTCTTGAACTCCTGGCCTCAAGTGATCCTCTTGCCTTGGCCTCCCAAAGTGCTCGGATTACAGTCATGAGCCACCATGCCCAGCCCATCCTAGTTCTTAAAACCAGATTATTTGCATTGAAATATACATATGTATATGAATATATAATATCTAATTCCTCTTAAAATGGAATCCAGATAATAATGTTTGCATTTTCATGATGCTTTACTGTAAGTAAAGTGGCTAAGTGGTGCCTCCGGGACTTGAACTCATGCAGATTTTACTGCCACTTCATAGTATGTTCATAATAGCTTCTCTCAGGCAGGGCTATTATTCCCACTTACAAATGAGCAGACTAAGGCTCATAGAGATTTAATGAGCTGCTAATGTCAGAAGACTAAGAGTCAGAACTAGAATCCCAGTTCATGCTTTTTATTCAATATAATCTATGCATGATGACGTTTATTGCAGCTGTATTGTTAACAGCATAACAACAGAAAATCACCAGATGGCAATAGGCAAATAAGTGAAATAATACACCAACTAAATGTCATATTATGCTGTCATTAACATTATGACTTTAAACAATAATAATAAGGATGATAGCTACCACTTACTGAATGCTTACTTTGCGACAGGAACAGCCACAGTCCTTTATGTGAACTAATTTTGGTTTCACAACTCCATGAGACAGGTACTATCATTGTCTGCATTGCACACGCTGAAAACTGAGGCTAAAATAAATTAAATTACTTGCCCAGAGCAACTCAGCTAAGAATGAGACTGATTCCAAAGCAGGGTTTCTCAACCTTGGTATGATTGACATTTTGGGTGGGGTAATTCTTTGTTGTAGGTGGGGCTCTCTTGTGCATTGTAGAATATTTAGCAGCATCCTTGGCCTCTACTCACCACTTGTGATAACCAAAAATGTCTCCAAACGTTGCTAAATGTCTTCTGGGGGACATTGAGAGCCACCACCCTAAAGCCTATGCTTCACCACTATGCTGTTTACTCCCCTGCCAACACCACCAGCCTTCCTACAGAACCTGGTGGTGGGAACATACATATATTCACATACAGAAACAGATATGGTCAGAGACAGGATTCCCTGAGATACAGGTTCTGAGATTTGACGACAGGAGGTTAGGGGGAGAGCGAGTGTTCCCACCCCAAGTAGTGTTTTTGGGAACCTCACCTGTGAGGAAGCAAGGGAAACAGAATTGAGCAGAGTAAGAGCTGGACTACAATGCCCACTGGTTGTGACAGGCCTCTGCCAATTCCACAGGCAGCTCTGCAACTGGGATGATCCTTTACAGTTGGCCTGGCCTTCATCCACTCCCCATAGACCCATCACTGGATGCGGGCTACCCCCAAGGACGGGGTGTGTTCTAGGACAGGGTGGGTCCCCAGGGAAAGGACTTGCTGAGAACATGATGTGTCCGGAATTGGGGGTTCTTGGTCTCACTGACTTCAAGAATGAAGCCACGGACCCTTGCGGTGAGTTACAGCTCTTAAGGTGGCGCGTCTGGAGTTTGTTCCTTCTGATGTTCGGATGTGTTCAGGGTTTCTTCCTTCTGGTAGGTTCGTGGTCTCGCTGGCTCAGGAGTGAAGCTGCAGACCTTCGCAGTGAGTGTTACAGCTCATAAAAGCAGTGTGGACCCAAAGAGTGAGCAGTAGCACGATTTATTGCAAAGAGCAAAAGAACAAAGCTTCCACAGTGTGGAAGGGGACCCGAGCGGGTTGCCCCTGCTGGCTCGGGCAGCCTGCTTTTATTCTCTTATCTGGCCCCACCCACATCCTGCTGATTGGTAGAGCCGAGTGGTCTGTTTTAACAGGGTGCTGATTGGTGCGTTTACAATCCCTGAGCTAGACATTAAAGTTCTCCACGTCCCCATCAGATCAGTTAGATACAGAGTATCAACACAAAGGTTCTCCAAGGCCCCCCCAGAGCAGCTAGATACAGAGTGTCGATTGGTGCATTCACAGACCCTGAGCTAGACACAGGGTGCTGATTGGTGTATTTACAATCCTTGAGCTAGACATAAAGGTTCTCCACATCTCCACCAGACTCAAGAGCCCAGCTGGCTTCACCCAGTGGATCCCGTACCGGGGCTGCAAGTGGAGCTGCCCGCCAGTCCCGCGCCCTGCGCTCGCACTCCTCAGCCCTTGGGTGGTCGATGGGACTGGGTGCCGTGGAGCAGGGGGTGGCGCTCGTCAGGGAGGCTCAGGCCGCACAGGAGCCCATGGAGGGGGTGGGAGGCTCAGGCATGGCGGGCTGCAGGTCCCGAGCCCTGCCTAGTGGGAAGGCAGCTAAGGCCCGGTGAGAAATCGAGCGCAGCACCGGCGGGCTGGCACTGCTGGGGGACCCAGTACACCCCCCGCAGCTGCTGGCCCAGGTGCTAAGTCCCTCATTGCCTGGGGCCGGCAGGGCCGGCCGGCTGCTCCGAGTGCAGGCCCCACCAAGCCCACGCCCACCTGGAACTCCAGCCGGCCCACAAGCGCTGCGCCCAGCCCCGGTTCCTGCTTGTGCCTCTCCCTCCACACCTCCCTGCAAGCTGAGGGAGCCGGCTCCTGCCTTGGCCAGCCCAGAAAGGGGCTCCCACAGCGCAGGGGTGGGCTGAAGGGCTCCTCAAGTGCTGCCAAAGTGGGAGCCCAGGCAGAGGGGGCGCTGAGAGCGAGCGAGAGCTGTGAGGACTGCCAGCATGCTGTCACCTCTCAATGATAGCCACCAGCACTTGCACATACGGTGACTGAATGCCCTCTCTGTCCTGAAGTGGCAATCTGGGCAGAACACCACAGCTACATATATGACTATTTTGATAGAATAATTTATAAATAACTTAAAATATACGAGCATGTGGACCAAGACTGGAAAGTAATAAGCAAATGAAAATTGTCATTAAAATGGTAGTGCTTGCAGGCATGGTGGCTGATCCCTGTAATCCTGGGACTTTGGGAGGCTAAGGTGGGTGGATGCTTGAGCCCAGGAGTTCCAGGCTGCAGCGAGCTATGATCACACCACTGAACTCCAGTCTGGGCAACAGAGCAAGACCATGTCTCTAAAAAGTAATAAAAATTGGCCAGGCGCAGTGGTTCACGCTTGTAATCCCAGCACTTTGGGAGGCTGAGGCAGGTGGATCACCTGAGGTCAGGAGTTCGAGACCAGCCTGGCCAACATGGTGAAACCCTGTCTCTACTAAAAATACAAAAATACAGGTGCGGTGGTGTGGGCCTGTAATCCCAGCTACTCAGGAAGCTGAGGCAGGAGAATAGCTTGAACCCAGGAGGCGGAGGTTGCAGTGAGTAGAGATTGTGCCACTGCATCTCAGAGTCTGGGCGACAGAGTAAAACTCAGTCTCCAAAGAAATAATAATAATAATAAAATTTTAAATAGTATTTCTATAATGTATTTTTTCTCTTTTTTCAAAGTTGAATACAAGGATGTGGTCAACCATACGGTTCTTACCATTGAAAAAGAAGTGCTGAGGCCAGGCATGGTGGCTCGCGCCTGTAGTCCCAGCACTTTGGGATGCCAAGGCAGCTGGATCACTTGTGGTCAGGAGTTCAAGACCAGATTGGGTGACATGGTGAAACCCCATCTGTACTACAAATACAAAAATTAGCCATTGTGGTGGCACATGCCTGTAATCCCAGCTACTCAGGAGGCTGATGTGGGAGAATTGAACCCCGGAGGTGGAGATTGCAGTGAGCCAAGATGGCGCTACTGTACTCCATCCTGGGCAACAAAGCAAGACTGTGTTTTAAATAAATAAATAAATAAATAAATAAATAAGTGCTGAGATCTCAGAAAATACAATGCCTAGCTTCAGAATACCATATATTATATATTCATATGGCTATAATGATTCCCCACCTGTTTATCCGTCCTAATGCAAGGAGCTTCCTTTCATAGTAATGCCAGGCATTGCTCTAAGTACTTTTATGTATCCTAACTTATTAAATCTCCTCAACCCCCCTAAAGTTAAGTACCTTTATAAACTCCATTTTACAGAAAAGGAAACTGAGTTTCCAAGAGTTTAAGTAATTCAAGATCTACACAGCTAATAATTGTGAAACTCGGACTTGAAGCCGTGTACTGTGACTCTCAAATCCTGGCTCTTACCAATCCTGGGCTACCACCTACTATATATATTTATTTCACACCGTGTCCCTGAAGTCCCCTCAGCATCACAGTAATTTGTCTTCTCACATTTTTTCTTTAAAAAACAAAACAAAACAAACTAGAGTAGCAAAGCTGTCAATGCAAGACTGTGCTAAGGGATAAGGGATAAAAAAAATGCCTTCAAGTTTCCTATTTTAAAGTCTTTTGAGATTTAAAGGCTTTTAGATGCCAGTGGAGATTGTAAGAATAAAGTTATGCTATTTTTCTTTAAAGAATCAAGTCCCTCTTCTGCTTTCAACACAGAATAGGAGGGTCTATGAATACCTGTTTGAAGGATGACTCAGAGACAAAGCTTTACCCTCCCAAGAGACATAAGAGAACTAGACTACTTCTGGGACTCAAAAGGGAATTGCTGTTGAGCTGATTCACTAGGGACTGTTTCTGGTCCTCTGGGAAATTATTGAAAATTCAATTAAAGTTCATTAGCATTCTGAAAGATAATTTTTTCACCAACAGACCTGAGCGAATTTTCATATTCCAAATTCCCAGTGAATTTTTAAAAAAATGAATTCCCAACCTCAAAAATGGTCTTTTTTCCCAGAATGCCCAAGCAATTCAGAATCTCTGTTTCACAGGAATACACAACGCATGTGCCAGTTGAACAAGGCCTTCAAAAGGTCCACAGGTCGGTTGTCTCAATAGATAACTTTATTTGAAATGGAATGCATTTTGAAAATACGAAAAATAAATCACATCTCCCCAAAATCTTCTAAGAGACATATTTACACAAGTTATGACCATGCTAAAAAATTCATGAATGTGATGGCGTATAAAGCATTTGGTACATGATGATACTTGCTTTCCAGAAGCTGGCATTTGTATATTATAAAACGTTAAGAAGAAGGCTGACCTCGGAATGTAACAGACAATAGTTTTATGTTTCTTCTCAATATACAGTGACCTGGAAGGACTACCTATTGTTAAAACCTGCTTCCCCACTGCTCAGCCTGCCATCAGCAGTCCAGCTGCAGAGCAGTGGAGAGTAGGTCTCACCAGCTTTTGTGCAGATGCTTCTAACCCAGAGTCCTTCTGCTTCCTTCATTGGACAATATTGCCCTTTCTAAGAAAACCCTTTTAGATCCTGTACTCCATTTAGCAAATGCCCTGCCAGCAAAGTCACAGATGACTTTTTTACCCAATCTTAGGTAAATCTGGATTATCTGCCCAATCGTACAAGTCAAAAAGCCACCCTTGAAAACTGTTGCAAGATTCGAGGAAACAGGTCTTAAGAACCTATCCAACACATGATTCCATAACTAATACATCTTAGGTTGTTTTAGGCAAACAGGTGTATCTCTTGAATCACTGATGGATTCAATATCAAGATCTATAATTTTCACGTTTAAAATTTATTCTGCCGAGGACATTTTACTGGTAGAGCAAAAACCAATCAGTTTGACACACACAAAAAAGAAAATAAACGTTCACAGTCCTATCTTCATAGGATTCTGTGCTATAAAATTGCTCCAGGTTCAAGTCTTAGACCACTCTTCTAAGGCTGCTACCGAATATAATATTAACACTGGAGCCAAGCTAAAACTACATGACTTTTCCCCTAGGGACAGAAAACAAGGGATACGTTTAAACTCATACACTTGCAGCAAACTTTACTGTCAGATTTAAAATTAGGGCTTTCTCTTAAAGGGCTTCTTTAAGAGAAATACAGAGTGTTTGGTATATGAGAGAAAAAAAGAGTTAAAACAGGACTTTCAACTTAATCCAGACTTCCTAACAGTGTTTACATGTGAGGGAAACTCCTTTAAGTAATGTGTATTTTTTATTTTTACCATCATTGGAGACAAAAAAACAAAAACATAAACATTTGAAGTGAAGTTATAAAGATGGCTTGATTTCTACATTAGAGAATCCCAGCTTGCTCAATGAGGAAAATGTTCATTTTAAAAGGGCCCGTTATAGACATTTACTCTCTGACATCAGCACTCCCCATAGAGCATACACAGATCTAAATGGATTTCCACTAAGAAAGTCTGTTTAAGAAGCTTCATCATGATGTTTAGCCTGTCCCAGAATTCGTTGTTCTCAGGGAATGACATGAGAGCAAAGAAAAGGAACACTCAGTGAGGCAAGAGACAGCATCTCCCAGATGCTGGGGAGTTACACATTTTGTCCTTCCTTCCTTTGTCCCAACACACAGTTATTGAGCTCACTGTGTATGAGGCTTGGTGCCAACAGAAGTTCAAGGACAAAAGTTCAGTTTCCAGATGGAACATTACTCTTAATTTTCCAACTTTTACATTTTATGTTTATTTAAGGAGTGGGTCTTCTATTGGATCTGCCCTTTCGGTTGAAAAATGCATTTTTTACCTTTTTCCATGAAGCTGATTTGTCAGATTTCAAAATACCTTAGGTGGTTTTGTATCATTTTCCTACAGGTAGAATAGAGCCACTGAGACATTAAATGATGTACATTTATATTTTGTTTTGTTTAGTCTTATTGAGCGTGTTTGCTTTTTTGCTCTGGAAAAATTATTAATAATAATTTCAAAGATGTCAAAACAATAAAAGCCATTCTACTTCTCTCTAATTTCTTAGATTTCACATTAAATGCTAAGAGGGGTTCAGAATAGAAAGTGATAAAGGTCAACATAAATATCACAGCAGACTAAGGAACAAGGGCTATGGAAAGTCAAGAAACCATTAGTCTGGGGCCGGGTGTGGTGGCTCACACCTGTAATCCTAGCACTTTGGGAGGCCAAGGCAGATGGATCACCTGAGGTCAGGAGTTCAGGAACAGCCTGACCAATATGGTGAAACCCCATCTCTACTAAAAATACAAAAATTAGCTGGGCGTGGTGGCATTCACCTGTAGTCCCAGCTACTCAGGAGGCTAAGACAGGAGAATGGCACAAACCCAGGAGGCGGAGGTTGCAGTGAGCCGAGATCGTGCCACTGCACTCCAGCCTGGGTGACAGAGCGAGACTCCATCTCAAAAAAAAAAAAAAAAAAAAAAAAAAAGAAACCATGACTCTGGTGGCCCTATTAAGAACCATGGCCACCACGAGGGAAAAAAAAGAAATCCAGCCACCAAGAGGGAGCCTGGGCATATTTTTTTAAGCAATGAAATTACCTAGCCCCATATGTAAGCTAACAACATACAAATGCCTTTTTTAAAACCTACATCAATCTTAATTTGTAAAGTATTTGGTATGGATTTTATTTTTAGTACAAGAATTAAAAAAAAAATCCTCCATTGGGAAAAAACTGTGGTTCATTTGGACTTATTATGATTTGCATGCATTAAAAATATAGTACTATGAGGTACTCCTCAAAAAGTACAGCCATAGTTCTAAGGAAGCTGAACCAAACTTGATTTAAGAAATCTTTAGATGTGGCTCTCATTTCATATACATATATACATACATATACATATATACATATTCATATATGTGCATATGTGTACACACATGTTCTCATATATGTATATATACATACATATTCATATATGTGTATACATATATACATATGAAACGAGTTTTTAAATGTTGGCAACATATTTTCACAACCGCATCCTAAACAACCACTGGAAGTGGGGGTCCACTTAAGTTTTGTTTGCCATTAGCTTAATAGGGGAAAGCTATTTTAATTTTCCCTGCAACTTTTTGGATATGAGTTATGATCTCAAAATGTCATTTAACTATTGCACTAAAAAGTAACTTGACCTTGGAACTCCTTTCTAGATGGAAGGAGAATAAAGACATCTGTAGCATGTAATTCTATTTTTATTTCTTGACTACATAACCTAGCAGTGGTCTAATACTGACCGTTTCAATTTAAATGCTGGAAAAATACTGACCAAGACTTTCTATGAAAAAGATAATGGAAAACAGAAACCAGTTAGTAAAGCCAGGCAGATAGGAAGTGATTTTCAGCCCCAAGAGGACTTTGTATCATCTATGGCTCCATTTAAACTTAAGTAGCATCTGTCCTGGTGGATTTTGAACATCCTTTTGATTTAACACAGAAGAAGGTTTGTTCTACCTTTAAAAGCACATCCTCTTTTTTTCCCCAACAGACTCTTCCACAAGTGGCTTCTAAGACAAGACTGGGGTTGTTTTCTTACTGAAAATCCTGTGTTTATCCAGTCTTTTCCTTTTCAATTTCTGAGTTTAGCTAACCTAACAACAAAACAGAATTCTCAAATTTCTCACAGAGCAATGAAAAGCAAAACAGTTGGTTTCTCTGATCAACATCATTTTCAGTATGAAAACAAAAACTTAGGACTCCTAGACCTTTGAAATATCTACAAATTGTACTTTAAACAACCAGATTTTTCAGTGTGCGTCTAAAACAAAGTAAAGGGATCAGAAAATGTGGTTCAAGTCAAGTGTGCAAAGCTCTCGAAGAAAGGTCCTGCAGCCTGGACAGGAGTACAAATATTCTCTTATACAAGTTAAATGTACTCTTTCCCTCCACAACATTTTTGAAATGAAACAGCAAATGCATTTATACTCACAAATTAGTCAAAACGCCTCTTCTCCTTATTAAGCCCTTTACACACAGATGATAAAAGCAAGGTTTTCCTACAGGAGATGTGGCCCTACCACATATTCAAGATACAATCATCCTACCATCAGTTAGGTTATGTTTTAAATATTTTGAAATCAGGTATCCTTACTACTGATTTCCTTTTAGAAACTATCTTGAGCATTAGATTTTCATAATTACACCATTTTTAACTTCTAGCTTTTTAAAACTTCTAGACAAACTATATGTCTGAGCAAAAACAAAAACAAAAATCCTCAAAAAAAGTAGTATCAGAGTTTTAATTTCAACCAGCTGGCAAAACAATGAAAGTGTCAGACCTTCTGAAAGTACTCGAGGAATAATGAATAGCTTCTTAATGTTTTCCCCTCCACCGCCCTTTTTTATTTTCCAAGATTAGGAATTACTATGGATTAGGTTTTTGAAAATAAAGTTTCCTTTTTGGGAAATGGCCTACATTCAGAAATGTCTTAGAACAAGCATTTAAAAAAAACTAATAAATAATCATCAATCAAAATACGTTAAAATAAAATTACAGTATATCATCGCTCCTAGAAAATTCACCATACTAGACGATCCTTTCAAAGGTTCATAAATAAAAGTCTTCTTGACTCGAAATCGTTTCCTGCATCGTGATGAAAAGTATGCAGAAAACTAAGAAGAATCGCAAGTTTTCGGTAGGGTGATGTCCAAACAACTTGATCTGGTGCGGGGCGGAGAGACTGTTTTGCTTTTGATCCAAGTGAAGACAATAGAAATGTGCTCGTCCCACTTCCTCAAGTCCTCAAAACCTGGAAAGAAATGACACCGAGTGAAGTAGGTGGCTAAGAACCCTCCGAGACCAGTTCTGTTCGGGCCGGTCCGCCTGACAAAGCGGGCTCAGAAAGACACCGCGGTGTTTCCCTCAACTGCCCAAACACATAGTCAAGTGCGGCTGGGGGACGCACCACGGGACAAGGACGGTCGTGATGGGCACTGTTGTGATGGCCGCGGGTGCGGTCCGCGAGGCCCCCTGCCTGGCCCGGATCTCCCCAGCCTCCCCTCTCTGCCCAGGCTCTCCTAGCTCCAGCTTGTTTCCGTTCCTTCTATCGCCCCAGAAACTTGGAATGAGTTCTGATTTCTCCATATAGGAGCCGAACCTGTGAACAAGCTTCCTACTCCTCCCAACTCACTACCCCCGAGACCCACTCCTCAGGGGCGCGAGTGCCGGGACCTTACCTTGTCTTGCCCGGGAGCTGCCCCCTTCAGGCAGAGTTGGAGGTGCTGCGGAGAAGCCGGTGTCCGTGCGGCTGCGAGTGCGGCTGTGGGTGTGGGTGCGGATGAGGGTGCGGGTGAGGGTGTGGGTGCGAGTGAGGATGAGAGTGTGGATGTGGATGTGGATGCGGATACGGGTGGAGCTGCTGGGGCTGAGGCTTGGGTTGGGGCTGAGGCTGGGGTTGTGATTGGGGCTGGGGTTTCGGCTGAGGCTGAGGCTGGGGTTGGGGTTGGGGTTGGGGTTGGGGTTGGGGCTGGAGCTGCGGCTGCGAGGGGGGCTGCTGCTGGACCAGGTGCTGCTGCTTCTGCCGCGTGGACTTGACCGCCAGGATGGCCTGACGATTCTTGTACTGCACCATCTGCAGCGTGATCTCGGCGTTCCAGCCCTGGTCTTGCGGGCACCGAAAGTCGATCTCCTTGCCCTCTGCCATCACCACAGTGAAGTACATGTACTTGCCCTTGCGCTCCACACAGTCCACGGTCTTCATGTTGGAGAAGTGCAGTTCCTTGAGCTTGACCGGCGGCTCGAGGCTGGCGACAGCGGGGCCACTGGGTTGGGACGGCTCGGCCGGCCCCTGCCCGGGCTGTTGTTGCTGCTGCTGCTGTTGCTGCTGCTGGTGTTGCAGCTGCTTGGGCGGGATAAGCAGCAGCCCTTCCTCGGTGAGGATGCAACACTTTTTCTTCCAGAGCTGCAACAAGCCGTCGCTGCGCTTCTCCAGCACGCCCTCCTTCAGCGCTTTGCAGCCGCTGCTCTCCAGCATCCTCCCAGCATAAGAGGGGCCGCCGCTTGGCTCGGCCTTTCCGTTTCCAGCCGCGCGGGCCGGGGGCAGCAGCAGCAGCCGAGCGCCGTCCTCGCCCCAGCGGCTCCCACGGCCGCCTGCCCGGAGCGCGCAGAGGAGGCTAACACGCAGGAGGCAGAGCGGCGGTGGCGGCTCTGGGTCCCGGCAGAGGGACAGCCGCGTCCTGATGCGCCACAAGGTCCCGGAGCTTCGAGATGCCGGGCCTCTGCCGTCCTCTTGTGAGCGCTCACTGAAGGGTACTGGCCGGGCCCCCTCGCGGCGCTTTTGAATGGGCCATCTTCCCCACCCCCGAGTGACACCCAGCGGAAAAGGCGGCTCCCGGCGCCCGCACCGCGGGGGAAAGCCCAGCTCCGAGAGGCGCTCGGCAGCCGGCGCACGCCTCATTAACTTGGGGCCTTTCCAAAGCCGGCTGCGTCCACGCCCCCCCGCGTCCCTCGCTCCGCCTCTCGCCGCCCACTTGCTTCCGCGCTTGTTCCCCTGGAAGGCGACCCGGACCCGAGCCCCGGAAACTCCTCTCCTCTACCCAGGGCGATCGCCCAAGGAGCCCTGGCTGTCTGACGACTACTGCCGACGCTCACAGGGCGCTGCGAGGCCATCCCCCGCGTCCCGCTTCTCCCCGGCCCGCGGGGCTCTCTGCTAACAGCCTCAGAAAGTGAGGACGGGGGCGCGGAGGCGGGGGCAGCCTCCAGGCAGTGCTGCCTCTTGGTTCTTGGGAATTAGCCCTGGGGATTCGCGCTGGGCTCCGAGAGCCCGCAGAACCAGCGTCGTGGCCTGGGCGAGCTGGGAGGCCGGGGCCGAGTCCCGCGAGTGTGCCTGCCCCGGACGCTTAGGTAAACAACTGAGCGCACAGAGGCCGAGAGGACATCGTGTCTTCCCACGCATTTTCGCTCACGGTCACTAAGTAGGTCTTCTTGGAAAGAGGGCGATTGTTAAAGCAATAGTGCGACTGTCGGGCTTGCCACGGGTGAAGAGGCGGGCCCACGTCAGGTCGCATCTCGCCTGCTTTTTCTCGACCCCGACCGCAGGCGCTAACCCGTCTTCGGCTTTCTTCTTGACCCGTCCGTACGGTGTGCAACGTCTCTTAATAACTCTCTACAAACCAGGGTAATATCCGGTGCTGAGATCCCACACTGCAAGGCGCAGTCCCAAACGCCTGGTCGTCCTCGCAGGTCCCTCTTTCCAAGGCCTAGCCAGATCTTGGTTTTGGAATCTCATTTATCTGTGACTTGGGGAATGCAATACCCCCAGCTCCCTCCTACTCCTACATTTAAACAATGCCTATAGAAGCCGCTTCCTGGGAAGTAAGGCATAACCGAGACCTAGCCTCCCGGTAGGGAAGTTCATCCGTTTAGTAAACAGCCCCAAATACGTGCGGACCCTCACGAGGATACGAAGAATTAAACCAGGGCTGGACAAGTCAGAGTGGGCCAAGGTAAGAGTTAGGGCTGCTACTGTGCCCACACTGGAACAGATAGATTAGCTCATCCGCTAGTTGTGTGGCAAGAGCAAAGAATTCACGAGGGGAAAAGAAAGTAAGAGGAGCTTAGAGAGCTAAGCAAGAATCGAATACTTTGTGTGTCATGGTAAGAAATTCGAACTTAATACCAAGGTAATCAAACAAAGGACAACTTTTATACACGAGGGCGTCCTGAATATTCATCTAAGAAACAATGTCTGATCCAACGGGACAATCCAGCCAGCAATCCTGAGTTCCACCAAATTATGCTTGGCCAGCTTTCTAGCCTTCACATTGTTAATTTATTAGCAATCTTTTCATGAGAAAGGCAATTATTAAAATTACGTGGACTTCTAGTAAAATTATCTCAAGGATTTACAATTATGTATACCAATAACAAAAAAACTACATGTTTTCTGCTCCCCTGCCTTTGTAGGACAAGTGAGCATTCCAGAGAATTTCTACATGACCAGCTGTTCATTCTTTTAAGAGGATGACATTCTTCAGCTCATCTGGAAAGGATACTTCCTTTAAGTCTGTTATTCAGAGTCTCCAAGGGCAGGTGTAGTTGGGAAAGACATTTCATATGGAAAAACAAACTTGATAGGGTAAAAAAAAAATAAGATGTAATCTGGAGGCCCACGTCATTTTCTTAGGAGAAACTCAAATGTATTTGGTGTTATCTAACCTGCAGTTTATCAGTCTGAAACAAATGCGTTCTACTCTCATTTGAAAATGTCCGAACAGCCACCAATTTTCAAAATCACCCATTTAACTAGAGACTTTAAAGCCCAGAATTTGCAGTTATGTATTTCAGAATGATTTAGTAATTTTGTGAGCAGCTCAGAGGTTAAGTCTACAATGTCTGACTACGGTGCATTATTGAAAATATCAGTAGTATAAGGATCCCGTAGATTGGTGATAACTTTGCTCTTAATTTGTTATTTCAACAGTCACCACCAACAGTTGGTGACTTAACAAATTAAAAGCATAGTTGCCATATGCTCATATTTGGCAAATATGTCAAAATGGCCATATTTGCCAATTTTTTAAGACAATAAATTCACAGAAAATGCATTACAGGAAATAAAAAAAAAAAAAAACTTTTGGGCCAGGCATGGTGGCTCACACCTGTAATACCACCACTCTAGGAGGCTGAGGTGAGAGGATCCCTTGAGCCCAGGAGTTTGAAACCAACCTGAGCTACATGGCAAGGCCTCCCTCTACAAATGTAAAAAAAAATTAGCCAGGTGTGGTGGCATGCGCCATGTAATCCCAGCTACTTGGGAGGCTGAGGTGGAGGACTGTTTGAGCCCAGAAGTTCAAGGTTGCAGGAGCTAGGATCGGACCACTATACAAGCCTGGGTGGCAGCCAGACCCTGTTTTAAAAAAAAAAAATTCAGCTGTATATGCAATGAAAACCTACAAGTCACTGAAAAGTTACTGAAGTTTAGAAAACTAGCCAACAAAATCATTGCTTTGGTAAACAAATTTGAAATGGCTAATTCAAAGTACATTTTACAGTTGGCAATACAAAGTTATCAGCAGCATGGGACAGTTCATTTTCTTCCCTTGGATAAAGTTTATCACTTGGCTTCAGGGACATCACTCAGTTTTCCTTTACATCTCCAGTGTCTCCTCTACGAGGTCCTTTCTCTTCTCTCCAAACTTTTAATGTTGGAATGGCCCAAGACTTTGTCTTTGGCTCTCTTGTTTATCTACACTCATTCCCTTGTTGATATCCAGTCTCATCACTTTTAATATCTATATGCCGGAGTCCCATATTTATACCCCCAACTTATAGCCAACTGCTTACTGCCGAAGAATAAACCACTGAAGTTAAAAAATAATAAACATACCAGGCAAGGCAACACTTACTAGTAAAGCCATTTACTGAGTAGTTCACTAGAGGTTTAAGTCTGAGGGGATTTTAGGTCATAGGAAAAAAAAACTGAAAAAGAACACTCGGATGGTCAGAGGAGTCTGTAATTTATACACAATAGGTTATAACAAATTCCTACATGGAACTGCTCCAGTTTATAGGTTAGATAGAATTAACTATAGTGAAAAACAGCCTTCAGTTTTTATCTATTCCAGGCCAGTGAGTGCTACTGTAAGTTAAAAATTCTTCATTTACACTTCTCTACAGTATGGCTTGTGTAGTCTAAGAGAAATCAAACATGTGAATGAGCTCCCAAACTATTTTCCTCACTCTAACCTATTCTACCTGCAGCCCCCTTTCTCAGTTGACAGCAATCCTCTGTACAGATGCTCAAACTAAAAACCCTAGATCAGTACTGCCCTTACACCAGGCCAGGAAAGGCCCTTATCCAAGGCCCTGAGCTTTAGGATTGAGTGCTTTAGAGTCAAGATGACATGTCAATCTAGAGGGCATACTCATTCTGCACTACACTCTAGGTACTCAAGATCCCAAATACCCTGCCCAGAATAGCCCCGGCTGTTCCAGGAAATGCATTACATCATCATTGCATGCACTGATGTGTTAGGGGGATGGGGCAGTTCGAATATACTGGTTATGGCATCCAAGTAAATGTGCAGGAGGCCCCTTGCCATACAGTTCAGAGCCGGGTGGGAAGAAAAGGTAGGTGGCTCATGGGGTGAGGGTCAGCTCTGCCCCCAAGTTATATTCTGGCATAAATACAAACCTGGCTTCCCAGTTCTAATGAAAGTTTGTCAAGACAGGCACATTGGGCATATTTTCATTAAACAGTACTTTTAAATATTTAAACATATGGTATCTCCATTGTACTCTTGCCCCAGGCCTTCAAGTGTGTAGAAGCATGCCTGCCTTGTACTAATTTTTTTCTCTCCCAATATTTAATCTACACATTTAGTCAGGAAATCCTATTGGTTATGCCTTCAACTACATCTGGATTGTGTCTACTTCCTTCATTACCACCCTGATCCAAATCACCATCATATCCCCCCACTGGATTACTACGATGGCCTCCTAACTTGTCTCCCTGATTCTATCCTTATCTATTTTCAGCATAGCACTCAAGGTTATCTCCATCACTTTCTTCAAGTCTTGGCTCAACAGGCCTATCCTGATCACTCTCAAATGGTAGCCACTCAATTCCCCTTAATTTTTCCCATAGCATATATTATCTTCTAACATGCTACTCAATAATTTATTGTACCTATTGCTTATTTCTGTTCTCCTTCCCACTAGAATAGTATGCAAGCTATTCAAGAGGGCAAGGACCATTGTTTCTGATGTGTCCCAATCACCTAAAAAAAGTCTTGATACAAAGTAGATGCTCAACATAGGTAGAAATCTTGAATTGAATTAGAAGTCCATACCCATCATAAAAAGAATATCAATTTTTTCAAATGCTTTTGACAGATTTTTCATGATGCATCCTACTTTTTAAAATGTGAAGTGTAAGGACTTGAAATCTGCCCTACAAACATATCTCTGGTATACTTTTTAAATGGATAACTACATGCTAGGCCTCTCTGAATCTTAAATGCATTTATAGTCAGACATCATCTAAAATAAATCCCACAAACCCTTTCCCAAGCAACATGCAATTTAATATTGTGAGAGGTGTTTATATAAACTAGCATCCTACTGTTTTCTAGTAAGAGTATTCAGAAGCACGAGAAATACAGTAATGGAACTGAGTTGGTAAGTTTCTTACTTGGCAGTTACATAGTCAAACACTTGATTAAAAGTCCATTAATCAATACTGGCTTAAAGACATGTAACAGAACTTGGAAAGTTATTAAATGTTTAATTCATAATGATTACAAAATTCTGATCTGTAAACTAATTTGCAATATACAGTAGAAACTCATGACAATGATCATTATTAAAGATTTGGATACACCAAAGGTCAAACATCTTTCAAGAAAAAGTTAAAACCCAGTAAATTATGAACATGTCATGTTACCCTCATCAGGGTATAAAAGATAACCAAGGCTGGGCGCAGTGGCTCACGACTGTAATCCCAACACTTTGGGAGGCTGAGGCAGGCAGATTGCCTGAGGTCAGGAGCTGGAGACAAGTCTGGCCAACATGGTGAAACAAAAAACAAAAAAAACAACAAACAAAACAAAACAAAAAAACGCGCCTGTAATCCCAGCTACTCGGGAGGCTAAGGCAGGGGAATTGCTTGAGCCAGGGAGGTGAAGGTTACAGTGAGCCAAGATCGCGCCACTGCACTCCAGTCGGGGCGACAGAGCGAGACTCTGTCTCAAAATAAATAAACAAATAAATAAATAACCAAATAGTCCCACATTCAGAGTGCAGTTTAGACTTCTTAGCCTTATTTCATCTTTGAAGTACTATTCAGAAGAAATATTCTAGATTCTAGTTTCCAAAAGTCCTTGAATTGAAAACGTTAAGTATTAACACAGAACTATCCAGACTTCGTAGGTGGGTGTCCAGAGCTGCCTTCCTTTTCGCCTTAGTAGTTGATGAACTGATGCCTCCTAGTGACCAATCTGTGTAACAGCTTAAAGCAAGTGCTTTCTAAGAGTGCTTAGCGCTATTTTTTTTTTTTTTTTTTTAACTGTAGTACAACCTACTTGTGGATCCAAGCACCGTCCATCAGCTGTCTTCGTCCTTTCTGTTCTGTCAGCAGCCTAATTCAGTTCTCATTTCTCTCATCTAAGTTCTTGGGTGGCCCAATCACCTGATCCATACTCATACACACGGCCTTCAGTTTTACTCTTAAAACATGACAGAAAACTTCTATTCGCCTCCCATTGTATACAACATTCCAATTCCTTACCCTTGCATGGCAAGTCCTCCACAGAATGGGTCCTACTTATTCTGACTCTCCTTCCACTCAACCTTAAGCGAGTGCCAGTCATACATCTCCTTGTCCTCCCGGCCTCCAATTTACCTTCCCAAATCCTCTGTAACCTTTCATTCTTCAAAGCCCTATTCAAATCCCAGATTTCCTCTGGCTGAGTTAATTCCTTCCTAATCACTTCAAACTCTGATGAGTAGTTATCCGATTTTCACATGTCTATTTCACTAAATATCCAAGATCCTGGATGAGTGTTTTCGCCATTGTACCTAACGGAGAGCTGATTGACAGCACTTAAACTGAGGGGAAATGACTAACGTTTTGTCTGGAAATGTATTGATATTATTCAAAACGGGCAAGCAGGCTATCTTATTGAATATTAACAAGTAACCAGGGAGTCTGATTATTTGTAAACTTGTTATGGTAATATTAGCTTTTAAGTGACAAACGAAAACATGGAACTGGATGAAATGGAGCAGAGAGGAAGGTAATCCAATGAAGGAGGCTGACAGAACCACTATTATGTTGTCACAAAACTGCAGTCACTCAAAAGTGTTGATATTCTGGCTCTGGGTCTTTGGGGTGACAAGATACCCCAGTAACTAACAGTGGAAGCAATCCTCTATCCTCACTTAAGAGCCCAAGAACACCTACCACCTTTCCTAAGTATGCTTCTACTCTGAAACCCAGTAAATGCAACCCGTTGTTTGCAACTCAAATATGACAGTCACTTGGGCAAATACCTCCATTTAAGGAACTAAATTCCAAGGATATTTCCCTCTTTTGCTGTCATTTTTCCATTGCCACAGAACACACAGCCTGAGGACATAGGCTGTTCAATTTGATCACTATTGATCTCTGTAAAAAATAAAAAATCCAGTAATGGGCAAAGACCTTTCTTAAGTGATAGAGGACATATAGCAGTGAGTGTAGACAATTCCTCCCAAAAACATGAGAATAAAGAAAAAAGGTGGTAGTGGTGTTACTTTAGAAGAGGAACTTAGGCTTCAGAGAGGGTAAGTTTCATTACAGACAAGGTAATCTAAGAGTAAAAGGGATAAAAGAATTCTGTGGGATAGCCACTCAGAAAGGTGGAGTAACACTTTTACAAAAGATAAAATCCAGGAAATGTTTATGGCAAGCTTGTACGTTGCCACTAAACCTACCAGAAAAAGCAAATCCCATTAGAACTGCCCCCATCACAATTTGTAACTACCTAAATAAATCCCTGTTGAGTGACAATGAGCACCCCTTCAACAGGTCAGAAACCAGAAAGGTTTTGTTTCTAATGAGATTTCACTTACACTTTTAAGTCATTGTCTCAACCTCATTTATGCATGCATGGTTCTGAGAAAGGTTATCATGCAAAATGAAATAAAAAGCCTTGGGCAAAGTAGGACTCCAATCATAATTAATCCTTTTGGGCCGTATTTAAAGAAAATTACTTTTCTTAGCCCTGTTCACTTATTTCTGAAATGTAGTTATTTGCTTTATGTTCCAGGATATCCTTGATCAAATAATCCTTTTCTAAATCAACTTATTTCGACATATGTGGCCAATGTGGCTGTCATCCTAACCTCCCTTGGCATTCACACCCAGCTCTACTTTATTTACTACCCTACTTTTAGCACTGTAAGCATAAACCGTAGGTTCTTCTTTTTACAGAAGAGGTTGGATGCCAGTAGCCTTTAGCCTCCTTCAGCCCATCCTGTACCTTGAAACTGGACATGATGTATAGAGCCCCAGCAGCCACTTGATAATAAACCAACTTGCCAAAAAGTAGAATGAAAGTCTGCCTGAGAACCACGAAGCTCCCATATCAGTCCCAGAGTCTATGTCTAAGCCTAAGAGAAAACCCTATATAAGCCATATTGTATCGGGGCTGTGTCATACAACATTATAATAAATACAAACTCTTCAGGGCAGGGGAGAGAAAAAGCAAAGACTATCTGAATATTGTTTAAAATGAAATCTAGATTAATCTGGTCTCTAAAATATTTCATCTCTGAAAGCTCCAGCCTAAAGAACATGCTTATTTAACCACTAGTTGTGTGACAGAAATATCTACAAGGCAGTGCAAAGTGTAGGGCCATCCAAATGCTGGCTCCAACACAAATCAACTGTGTCATTGTTAAAAGTTACTTAACTTCTATCCTTACGCATAAAAAGGGAATTAATATCCTCAATCAAGTATGATTAAGGCATTATTTTTATTATCTTAATGTTAAACGAACATTTAGTTCTCCCCAAATTACTGATTAATACAGTAAACTGAAATCCCACTAGTTTAAAACTATGCATGGAATAGCAATGAAGTTTTTCTCAAAACCTCTCAGTCTAGTTACATTATATCCAACTTTTGAAAACACGTGTACTTAATGGTCACCTTATACATACCACTTGAGGATCCTTTACCGATCAAGCTTGACATTTTTGTCTGAAGGAGTTCACTACGTATTTATCTGGAAATCAATTGTCCAGCTATAATTCAAGTAAAAGATTCCAAAATGATGGGGAAAAGCATACGTTTTTCTCCCTGAACAGGCATACAATATGTAATTTAAGCTTTGATGTCTTTGGTCATTTTGGAAAATGACTGCAACAAACTAAACCCAGTCAGAAAAATTTTGCTTGTTTTAAGCCATTAAGTTTTGGAGGTTGTTTTGTTACACAGTACTAGGTAACTGCAACTATTGATATGCCTTCTCTTGACTTTAAAAAACAACTAAGTTGACTCTTGAATATCAAATTTGAACTAAGAGGGTCCACTTACACACAGTCTCTACCACCCCTGCGACAGCAAGACTCCCCCTCCTCCTCAGCTACTCATGAAGGCAATGAGGATTGAGACCTTTATAATCCAGTTCCACCTAATTACACACACACACACACACACACACACACACACACACACACACACTTTCATTCTGTTGCCCAGGTTGGAGTGCAGTGGCACTATCTCGGCTCACTGCAACCTCCACCTCCCGAGTTCAGTCAATTCTTGTGGGCTCACTGCAACCTCCACCTCCAGAGTTCAATCAATTCTCTTGCCTCAGCCTCCCGAGTAGCTCGGACTACAGGCACACACCACCACCACGTACAGCTAAGTTTTGTATTTTTAGTAGAGGCAGGGTTTTGCCATATTAGCCAGGCTGGTCTCGAACTCCTAACCTCAAGTCACTGGCCCGCCTCAGCCTCCCAAAGTGTTGAGATTACAGGTATGAGCCACCACACCTGGCCATAATATATTTCCAATTCCTTAACATTTTCTCTAGCTTACTTTTTACAGTATATAATACACATAACATACAAAGTGTGTGTTAAATGACTTATTGGTAAAGTTTCCACAGTAGGCTATCAGTCAAGTTTTGGGGGAAATCAGCTTATACATAGATTTGACTGAATGAAGCTGGGGCCCCTAGCCCCCGCATTATTAAAGGGCTAACTGTCTACACAATCCAGCTTTGTTTCATTGGTTTTCTCAATCTACAGGAATATGACAACTACAAAAGGCCTTAGAGACTGAGCTACTGAAAATCAATCATTCGACTTGCTACACAGTCCCACACAGGATTATGGTTGGTACATTGAATGGGTCTAGATAAATCCTAACTGACCTATACATCCAAAACTTTACTACTGTACACTTACCAAGTTCCAAGCCCAGTGGTGGAAATTAGGAAACTCATTAATGAGCAAGTATTTCTAGAGTATTTTGAACTGGTTCAAAACCAGTTCAGATTTATAGAACCAAAGAGTAGGTACTGATGAAAAGGAGATCCTATGTTGAACTAGTAAAACGCATGCACAAAAGCCCAGTAGCAGAAGTAAAAGAAAACGCAGCCAAGCAGAGCTGAAATAGTGCAAATGCAGGTTAAATACGCTGGGCTGTTCATCTCCAAGTTGCTGTGAAGTGGCTAAGTCCACTCACCAAGCCAAAACAATAGCAAAGACAACAGGTCCAGTCTCTAGTTTTGAAATCCGTAGTTAAGTGCGGCAACTCCCACTTGTAATCACAGCACCTCAGGAGGTTGAGGTGAGACAACCACTTGAGCCCAGGAGTTAGACACTAGTCCGGGCAACACAGTGAGAATCATCTCAAAAATAATAAAAATAAAACTGTGTTGACTGGCCTAATCCAAGTCTAAAATCACATCTGATCTCAAGACAGACACCCATGTCACATCCAGACCAGTGTCCAGGGCTTCAGGTAAATGTTGGAGATAGAAGGGATAGCCTGAATAATGACAATTTGGGTATTCAGAAGCATGAGAAATCCAAATATATAGCGATACTTCATTTCGTTTTACCCTAGATCATTTCTGGATTCTGCCAAAGGCCAAAGAAAGTAAATTAGCATATGAAAACACATGTATTAAAATAATACAAGAAAGGAATGAGATGAGATTTTCCAACCTAGCTGACTTCAGGTTAAGGTCAATTTTTTTGTTTTTTACAACATGTAAAATTTTCAAAACGAGGCATACGTTTATTATCTAGTCTTAGTCTCAGTGTTCTTATGTACGCTGAGTAATGCATCCCTTATCTAGGAGGAATTTTGCCTTTGAACCAAGAAAACCCCAACTAGTTCAGAAATGAAGTTCTAAAAACCAATTTAAAAAGTAATCCCAATCACAAATTTTAGGTTTTCTTATGTTTAGGAAGTGCTCATAGGCTCTAAGTACTTTTGTTTCCTTATTAATGTTCACCACAATCTTTCGCAATACAGATGAAAACACTGATGCTGAACCAACAGGTGGCAGACAGACTCTAAAGCCTGTGTTTAAAGACATTACTACCCAAAGACACGACTTGTATTCTCATACATATCCATTAAAATTTGATGGCAGAGACATTTGTTTAGGGGCTGAAAAGTTTTAGTCTAAAACTAGATCTCCATTTTTATTCATGGATTCTTATTCCTACAGAGCAACCTCATCTACTTTCCTAGTTGGATCAACTGATTCCACTTATTTGAAGATAATTACAAATATGGAGGGTAGTAGCAGTAGGAAAAATAACATTGTCTGATTCAACTTCAAAGTATCCACTGTGCGTTCAGTTTTTATGATACATGTACAAATTTTCTTTCACCTGAAAGGCCCTAGAAATACCCTGTAAAGAGCACATCCAGCAACTGGATTTAAGTTTCTAAGTAATACTCCCTATTCTAAGAAGCCAGCAATCCTTGGAGAAATGGCCCATTCCAGGGCTGAAACAGAAAACGCCTATAAGACTAGAAAACTTTTTGAGCCAAAAAGTACGCTGATAAAGAATATACTGGAATTCTTTCAACTATTTTCAGAGTTGAAGGACAGCCGTAATAGTGATGTTACCCCAAAACACCAATCTGGAGTTTGACTAAGGGGATTCACTGCAGATAAAACTTTATTCAGCGATTTTTTTAAAGCTTTTGTTCTTGGCTAAGTAAATTATCTTAACAGCTCTCTAACAGCATCTTGTTCACTGCTGCTGTCATTTAACCTACTTTTTCAGTTGCATATATGACCCTGAGGCCTTTACTGGCCCCTGGGGCCCATCTACCTCAAATGTTCTGACCTTCAAATGGCTGACTTGGTCTATCAATCATGTCTTCCTTTAAAAATTATCTTTCAGCCAGGTGCAGTGGCTAATGTCTGTAATCCCAGCACTTTGGGAGACCAAGATGGGTGGATCACCTGAGTCCAGGAGTTCGAGACCAGCCTGGCCAACATGGTGAAACACCTCTCCTCAACAAATGTAAAAATTAGCTGGGTGTGGTGGCATGTGCCTCTGATCCCAGCTACTCGAGAGGCTGATTGCAGCAGTGCACTCCAACCTGGGCAAATGGAGTAAGACCCCGTCTCAAAAAAAAAAAAAAAAAATTCTACCATGAAATGGTCATCCTCATCCTCACGTGAAATACTCTTGTAACAGGTGGTTCCAGTGTTTTAAACCCATTAAAAGGACTTCCACAGCTAAACTTTCTATGGACTGGCCACTTGTATTTCTACCTGTATTTCCAGTTATTTCAATTCCTTGAATGTGGCCTGAATTGTTCTGTTCTGGGACCTTCGCCTGTATTTCCTCCTGTTCCTCCACCTGCACTGCTCACCGCTTAGAGGCTCTTCCTCTCACTTCACAAATTCCTACAGATTCTCAGAATCTCAGCTAAAAGCTCTCATACAAATTTTGAGCATTCTGGTAGAAACTATTTTACAACCTCATGAAATTTACCAGAGCCGCAACTGCCTAATGCATTATGAATGATAAAATTATGAATAAGACCTTCAACTCTGGATATGAGATCTGTCGACTTCTGGCACTCACGTGTTTAATCACACATTCCTAGTTCCTTCTTTTTGGCTTTAAGTTTAAAACATGTAAGAAAGTGGCTGGGCGTGGTGGCTCACGCTTGTAATCCCAGCACTTTTGAGAGGCCAGCACTTTGAGAGGCCGAGGTGGGAGGATCACTGGAGGTCAGGAGGTCGAGACCAGCCTGGCCAACATGGTGAAAACCCATCTCTACTAAAAGTACAAAAATCAGCTGGGCTCAGTGGCGCATGCCTGTAATCCCAACCACTTAGAATGCTGAGGCACGAGAATCGCTTGAACCCAGGAGCTGCCGTGAGCTGAGATCATGCCACTGCACTCCAGCCTGGGCAACAGAGCGAGACTCTATCTCAAAAATAAAAATAAATGAATAAAACATGTAAGAAACTAAAAAGCAATGCTTTTATGTAATATTTTATCCCGGGTTTCAAAATAATAAAACTCAATTTGTTCTAGGATCCACAAAACTTAAAATGCCCAATTTCCCATAGGAAAATTAAACAACCAGACTGACTTATTTCCCGCCAGCAAGCTACTATTTCTAAATACCCCATTTCTTCTTTTATTCAGACTCTTGGCTTGAGGATGACATGGTCGGGCCTCAATAAGCCCACTGTAAGTCAAAAACATAAGTAGAAGATGCGTTTAATACCCCAATAAATTCATAAAGTTGAAGTCTTAAGTCAAACCATTATAAGTCAGGGACTTTCTGTACTAAGATTTTAGTGAATAACTTAATTTTTGTAAACTGGAAAACCTGACAATATGATGTCAAAAGGAAGAAACACAAGATGCAAAGCATACTGTATTTTTGAAAATATAATACATCAATCAAAATTTCTTATGAATAAATACTTATCCTTGAGTAAAATAATTTCATATACCAACAAAGATGTTTCCATTTCCGTAAAGTCATGTAAGTGATCCTCAATCAGTCCAAGAACTTGGCTTTTTATCCAGGTTATATTTTAATATCTGGAGTTTTAATCCAGCATACAAAAATCACCAGTATACATCTATTAAGTTAACTGCAGTATTATTTCACCATCACCATTTACATGTACTTTTCAGGTATCAGAGACTTAGTGCTTTAAGTAGCAAATTACCTAAATTATGAACACATATTTCCAAAAACAAACTCAAGCCCATAATTACCAAGTATATATGTACAGTGCAGATTAAAAAAAACTGTATTAGCATATATTTCTCTTTTCTAAAGCTCCTATGAAGAACTTACGTGCTTCTGCACTATCAATCTATTCTGTACATTTAAAATAACATTTGTTTTGATTTAAAGTCAAAAATATAAACACTTAAATTTTTGTTAAGACTAACCCATAAAAAAGGACTCCAATTTTAAACCAATCCCTGAAACCAAAGCATTCAAATATTTGAATATTAGTTCAATATTTCTATATAGCACGATAAGATTTTCAGTTACTCAAAGTTTTGTCTTTATTTTTAATAATGGGAATGGCCTACAATTACAATAAACAGTTAATTCAGTTATCTTAGGGGCCTTACCATATCATTAACCTATTCACACAACCAGAATATTTTTATCAAAGTTAATATATCCTTTCCTGTTTAAGTGTGCTAAAACAGAAATAGAGGTAGAATCCCATTTTTCTTAAGTACCACTCTATAAGCCAATTCCACACAATTAAGGTGTTTTTGCAATCTAAAATAGTGATGCTAATACTGCTTCAGTAAGCTAGATTTACTAATTTAAGAATCCTAAGAAATTATATACGTGGCTTTCAGACATCCATGTTAAACTATCAACTAATCAATTTGTGGAATTTGTGGAACACTTACCATACTTGAGTGACCATAAAGCAAACAACACTAAAATTTTTTCTAATCAGTTTTCTTTATAAGTGATTATATGATATTTCACCATTTCTAACAGGAAAAAATGAGACTTACTTGGCAGTCTGCATGGGCTGCTGGAAACTACAATCAGAGTGTAAAGGCAAATCTTAAAATGTCTCAAAAATGTTTGTAGATAACTCAGAATAATAACTCAGAATATAATCTATTGGGAACTATGGAATTCCATTTTCGTCTTCAAATAATAAACTCCACTTAGCAGGGATTGTGAGGTTGCTCTTACAATTATATATTTACAGAACATAGTGGCCTCAGCACAAAATAGCTCACTCTAGACATCACTACTCTCCACTCTTCAAAAAAAAGTATATACATTCATTTAAAAAAAAAAAACACCCAAAATATCACCAGTACATTTTATAAAATTAAATCCAAATTTTATTAAGGATTTCAGGTTACATACTTCAAATTTCTAGAATGGAATGGAATCATTTTGGAACTGGAAAAATGGCATAAACACTGACATCCCTTAATACTTCAATTTTATAAAGAAAATTCTTCTGCAAACCACATCCCCTTTATGTAACAGGACTAGGTAGTATCTACACCTTCACTTTGGCAATAGCTATTTCCTAAAGAATGAAAAAGATGATTTTGCTACTTCAGTTCATTAAAAATGGGATTCTATCTTTAAAGTTCAGAAAAAGCTGCATTTTGATGAACTATGGTTAAAAAAAAAGCACAGTGTCTAATCAAAGCAAAGGAAATCATTTTGAAAATAAAGAGAAAAAAGCTATTATAATTGGTTAAGGATTTCCAGTAGTAAGTTAAAATCTCAGGAGAGGAATGGATAGCACTACAAACAATGTGTTCACATTCCAAGACCTTAACACTAACTTCTCAAAAAGGAAGTTTTCATTACCTCTAAAAATGAATTCAATGCAATTTTATTAAGAGCAGGAAATCTAGACCTTCCTCTAATGACAATCCAATAATCCACCCTCATTGTCGTCAAAAAAAAAAAAAAAAAAAGTTCAACCCCAAAATTAACAGTAATTAGCCTGAGGTATTGTAAATGTGGCTCTACAGTCTGAAATCTAATGGCATCTTTTGTCAAAAATAGTCTTATTTCCACTTTAAGTCTCATGACTACAATACTATAGTGCTATCCCTGTAGTATTTACAATACAGTCATCAAAAATATCTGAAAACAAATCTTGGACCTTGTGAAATAGTGCATCCATCCACTTCTATAAAAATAGGAGCCACACAAAGATCTAAAAAGAGTGCTGACTGCCCAGATCCAGAACAGAGGTACTTAACCTTTGTTTTCCAGTTTAGTTATCAAAGCATGGTGTGAACAAAATGCTGAGTGTCACACTGGCATTACAAATAGGCCCAAAATTTTGAGCTTTTAACAAGATTGAGAAAGATTATATGAGATTTAACTCAATATGCCTTAACACATCCATGAGGTAGTTAGGTAAACAGTACTACCCATTTTAATACACAGTAAACAGAAGCATGGGTAAGTGACATACTCATACTTTAAGCAATAAGAATTAGAAGAAACCATAGAAGCCTGGGGCTTTCTCTCTAGCTCTAACCCAAAGAAAATGAACTTGAATTTTTTTTAAAAAAGAAAACAGCATCAATCACTTAAGATTTTCTTCCTTTTTTGTTTTTTTTTTTTACACTTGCTTATTAGTATAGTATCTTGTTCCAAAGCTGGTACCCTTTTCTTCAACAATGTGGTAAAAACTGAGTATAACCCTTAATTCAAGGTAGGCCTCTGCTTCTACCTGATTTGGTACAAAATTAAGACATTATCTTGTAAGAACTAAAATTGTATTTGAAATTTTTATTTTAGGCTGCAAAAACAAAAACAAGCAAACAAACAACAAATAACTTCAAAATAGGCTTGTCAAATGATGTAAATTCATCCTTTCCAGGGAAGCAGAAGGTAGACCCTACCACAAAGAAAAGATGCTTAGTTAATGGAGGTTAAATTTAAAAGTACAGTTAAATTCAGGCTAACTTCTGAAAATCCTGTTTTATTCACCTCACTGTGGTACCAGTAACTATACTGCGTCAGGTTACTTTACAGTTAACTATGTCACCTAAAACACAGTAATCCATTAAACACTCTAATACAGTTATTGGGTGTGGTCATACTGGAAATTCTTAACCATATAGTTGTCTTGCCAATTTTTTTTTTAAACAATAAATTGTCTTAGTATAAGTCACTGCATTTCTGTAACAAAGTAATGAAAGGCACAGCTAATCCAAGCGGACTTAACCCTATTCAACAACCAGCTGAAAAAATACTTTGGTTCTTCAAGGAAAAAATTACGAAAAAAAAAAGGTATTTCCTTTAACAGTTGTTAATTTTCATAGCTGTACTCCAAGAGCTACATAAAAATATTCCAGAAGAACCAAATTATGTAGCAATGAATGAACATGCATGACAGAATTTGTGCATTCAACATATCTGGCAGAAAAACTAGTTAAAATGCTAGGTAGAACAAATTGGTCTTTAAAATATCAGTTTCCTGTCCTTTAAAAAAAAATTACCTAGTCTACCAAGAAAATACAAAAACAATAAGGCTGTAAGTAAATAAGAGTTGTGTTTAGGCTATTACAGTGCAGGTTATCCTCAAGGCCACATACATCCTGCTTCACTGCTGCTTGCACTCTGCTGGGTTTTGATCCTTCTGTTAAAGGAAAACAACAAGTCAATCTATCTTCTTCTACCTGCTTCAGTGAATTTCTCAATAGTAATTACTGCCTTAATTATAACAGTAGCTCACTGTTGTCAAAAGAAATGGTATAGGACAATGGTGGTAAATTATTTATTTTATTAGCAAGTCACTGAAATGCTAAAATCAAGCTCAAACTTTACACTGTAGAATTAACTCCATAAAATGTGACACATGCTAAACCATAATCTTAAAAAAATAAAGTTACCAAGCAATTTATGTTAGCTATATTACCAATCAGCTTTGCTTTTGCTAATCCTAATATAACAAATTCTCAGGAATAATAGACTAGGACTGTCAGGGACTGAGTAAGAGTAGTTGGAAGGATCTAACAAACTGCACTGCTCCCCAGTTCCCAAACACTCCTACAACCAGATCTTTTAAAAACCTCTGTTTATTTTCTAATGCTTAAAAACTGTTATAATTTGTCCCATTAAAATAGAATCCTAGGGTTCACTGTACCTGAAACTATAAAAAGTACAAAGTCCAAACAAAAAACAATGTTTTTTAGAAAAAGGTCCACTGAAATTATGTGTACTGTTCAAAATGCCAGTGGGACTGAAAAAAGAAAGTTATCCAGTCAATAGGCTTTATTTATTAAAGACTAACGGAGAGAAACTTGATACTCAGAAACACCAACTCTTACTTTAGCTATCTTAAATTTCATAGAAAGCAGCACTAATTTTGCTCACCTTTGGGTCATAGTCTGGATCATTTTCCTCATCTCCTTCTTCTTCCCCTTCCTATATTAAAGTTCAAAATGCATCCATGAAGTATGTACATAGTAGGTAAATTGGCTCATAATGTAGGGAAAATTTAATACAAGTTACTCTACGGATCAACAGATTTTCATGATTACAGAGTTTGATGATAATACAATTTAATTTGAAAGCTTCTAATATGAAAAATTTCCCAACACAACTTGAGACATCCAGACAGCTTTTATTGAAAATAGTTACTGCAGCCAACGTTGGAAAAGTTTACTGCAGCTTTTGACTTCTTCAAAGAGCTGATAACCCTGCAGCAGAACAAAATTATTTGAAATAAAAAAATGTTGCTGAGTTTTGCAATTTATTTATTGAAACCTTATACATACATTGTTTGGCTGTAGAATTCTAAAATCATGTTTTCCAAAATGTTTTTATCCCAAATCACAGAATGATTATAGCAAAGGAATACATAAGTCATTCAATTTGCTTCTCAATGTGTTAACCACAGAGAATTATTTGCTCATTTGGTAAACATTACCTCATCCGCTTCTTCACCTTCTTCATCATACTGAAAAGGAAAAACAGCGTTAAGTGTTGAGTGAATGTAACACACATTTCAGAGTAGCATCAGTAACATTTATCACTGTATAAACTATTGTCTAAAAAGAGAAAACCTACTTTCCATCAAGGGGCTGATTATAAATTAAAACACATAGTAGCTGCAAGAATCACTCAGCTCACTGCCAATTTATAAAATTAAAGAACAGAGTACAATCATATGGATAAAGTGGATGATCAGACAAGTATTACTGTAAATATTACTCCCCCCTACACTTAAATGTGGAATGCACTGTACGAAAAGGACCTAAAGCCTACTCTAAACATTGCCGTTGAGCAATAAACATATTCAAAACATCTATATGCAACCTAATCTTAACCTAATCATCATTCAATACTACCTTGAATAGAAATTCTATGCCTCCCAGTAAATGTTTTCTTGTGCACTAAAAAAAGTCCTAGTTCTGTGAAGTCAAGGCAAGGGCATAATAGATCTATAGCACTAACCAAACATAAAAAAGTTTCATAACTCAGAAGAATCTTATTAGCAGAAAATTAAAAGCTAAGATAAATGAATCCAAAAATCCTAAGGAGACATATTTAAAACCCAGAAAAGCTATATACAGAACATCAGTAATTAGCCTAATTTTGAATTATATTATGTCCTGCTTCTTAAAAACTAAACTAATCTATTACCAATTCTGACCACTATACCCTCACCCAATTATTTCTTTGCAGGATTCAAATTCACTTACATCATCATCATCATCTTCAATAGCTTCTCCAGTAAAATATAACACTGATCTTGGGATTATACGCTCACGTAAAAAGTGACCAATTTCGAAGTCTGCAGCAAGGATAGCTTCAGCATCATCATCCTATTTTTAAAGGAAAACAAAAGCAGAAAATTTAGGAATAACTGTGTTACTTAATTTGGCACATGTAAGACTCTTAGAGGCTGAGTGTGATGGCTCACACCTGTAGTCCCAACACTTCAGGAGGCCAAAGTAGGAGGATCACTTGAGCCCAGAAGTTCGAGAGCAACCTAGGCAACATAGTCAGACCCCCGCGTTTGTACAAAAAATCAACAATTAGCTGGGCAGGGTGGCACACGCCTGTAGTCTCAGCTACTTGAGAGGCTGAGGTGGGAGGACTGCTGGAGCCCAGCAGCTTGAGGCTGAAATGAGCTGTGATCACACCAGTGTACTCTAGCCTGGGCAACCGAAAAAAAAAAAAAAAAGATAGACTCTTCAGTTTAAATTATATGATGAAGGGAGAAATGCTTAACTTTACTTTTTACTTTCCATGATTTTTCTCACACCATGTTAACAAATGATTTGTCATTTTTAAATTTCCTTAATAACTTTTCCAAGTTTTTAACAAAAAGAAAATAAGCTAGCAGGCCAGTATGCATACTAAGATAAATTGTGAAGAATAAAAATTAGAACTGCTTAGTTTTTGCTGGTTTAAACATAAATACATAAAAGCAACTGTTACATGTCCGCAATTTTCCTTTTAAAATATTATTGAAAACACCAAATAGAAAAAAAAAAAAAACCCTTGGGTTACTGTTAATATACAGTTATTGTTAATATTGTTAAGTATATAGCAAATAGCAGGACATATTAAACAACCACAGAGGATCACTTTATAGTTCCTAAAAGACAGTACCCAAACAGTTGTACAGTTTTAAGTCTACTAATCCCAAATGAGACAGTCCCAGTTCAGAAAGACAATATACTAACTAAATCAGGTGCCCCTAACACTTTTCTTTTTTAGAGACAAGGTCTCACTATGTTGCCCAGGTTGGCCTCAAGTGATCCTTCCACCTCCGCCACCAGAGCAGCTGGGACTACAGGTGCCTGAAGCTGTACCTGGCTTAGGATTTCTATTTAATGGCAAAACACATGGCAAAAGTGGGTCTGACATTATTCACAATTAAAATAATCCCACTTTGGCCAGGTGCGGTGGCTCACGCCTGTAATCCTAGCACTTTGGGAGGCCAAGGCAGGCAGATTACCTGAGGTCAGGAGTTCAAGACCAGCCTGGCCAACATGGTGAAACCCCGTCTCTACTAAAAATACAAAAATTAGCGGGTTCAGTGGCGCGTGCCTGTAATCCCACCTACTCGGGAGGCTGAGGCAGGAGAATTGCTTGAACCCGGGAGGCAGAGGTTGCGGTGAGCAGAGATCGCGCCACTGCACTCCAGCCTGGACCACAGAGCAATACTTCATCTCAAAAAAAATAATAATAAAATAAAATAATCCCACTTTAAGTTCTACGATACTAAACAATGAGCACACCCGCTGTGAATTCCATGAATGTTTGAGTCAACAACATAATCTAATAAATAAAAAAGTCCAAAAGGGGGGTGGGGAGGAATTCAAACCACAGGTGGAGGTTTTCTATCCTTAACTAGACTGTTTTGTCATCATCAATATTTAGTAACAAAAAAAAAAAAACCAGAACTTGAACACAAACTCCAACCCATCCACTGATATGAAAATAGTGTGATGCTCTATCTTAATACTTAAAGTAGTTTTTCTCACCTGAAATTCACACTGCTTTATGTTCTTTTTTTGTCCTATAAGCCAAGCCAGAAATACTTACTTTTGCCTTTTACAGATTTGTTCTAAGTCTTAGCCAAGAGTATTCCAATTCAAAAGTATTCAGTTTAGGTTAATTTCTAATTCCATATATGTACAAACTATTTAAACTATCTCAGTTAATTTAAATTCAAAAACATGCCCACAAGAAAACCAAATTCAAAACATACCTTGCGTGTATAGACTTTAAGGTTGTTCTTCAGTTCAGTCTATATGGCAGGAACATTTCATGTTCTTTGCCATATGCCATATATGTGAACATACTTAGTCACAATATGAAACCATATTTACATTGGAGTAACAAATTCAGGAATGAATTCGAACCATAACGTAGTTAGGAATATAACAGTATATGACTTAATATATTCTGGTTTTACTAAGGAAGACAATAGTTTTGAAAAGTTAAATCCCTCATAGCAATATGTGTAAGTTTCAAAAGAAAAGAAAACCTTAAGCTTTTTATCTCAGCGTTTCTCAGTAGAGGCACTGATACCATTTTGAATGGAATTATTTTTCATATCCAAAAAGTCTGCCCCATGCATTGTAGGCCTCAGAACTCAATGTAACAACCATCCCACTCTCCACTTTTGAAATTCAGTGCTTTAATTTCAAATATACGTAACAATTCAATAAATATGTAAAAATTCAACTTACCAGATCTCCACTCTCAGGAACTGCAAAATTGAGAAAAGAAATTACAATGAATAAGAAGCTAAACAATGCTTTTTATAAAACAACCATTAATACTCAAGCTAAAACATTATTTACCTTCAGGAGGGGCAAAAAAGTTAAAGAAAGAGTCATTGGAAACTGTTTTAGTCACAGTACGAACTGTCCCACGTCCCTTGTGTTTCTGCTTCTTCTTAATAGTTTTCAAAGTGACATTCTTTCCTTTTTTCCAATCTATCTGACACCTTGCAAAACAAAGAAAAAAAATATATTACAATTGACAATCTTTCAACTGCTAAACTTTTAGAAGTAAATGTTCTATTTAGATTTCAAATTTTAGAAGAGTGAATTGCTTCAAATGTTTTCTATAGCAGTATAAAGGGAAAAATTTTATTTCTAAGCGAATATTTAAAATAAACATATTTACAATTAGCACAAACACATAGTATAATTTAAAGAAGCATTCCTTTGCAGAAATATATGTGAGACAGTCACAGGTCCAAGGAGAATTACAGGAAAATTGAAAAGCACTTTTCAGAAAACATATTACCAAAATGTTCAGAGACAGACTATGTACATATGAAACTGAAAATAACCGAGTATACAAATCAAGTATAACAAAAACAGAAAAAACATTTTGTTAAGGTAGTAAAATTAAACTCACCCTGTACAACCCATAATTTCTGGTCCATCAAAAGAAAAGGGATCAGAATCATCTGGTTCTGACCTCATCCTGTATGTCTTTGTCAGCACTTCATTTGTAAAATATTCATTGGGTTCAAAGTGAAATTCTAAGACAAAACTCTGGGGAGAGGAAGCATAAAAATCAGTTAAATACCTACCTCACACATTTTTTCTACTCTGAAATACAGTCTTCTTTTTGAGACTGAGTCTTGCATTGTTGCCCAGGCCGGAGTGCAGGGGCACAATATCAGCTCACTGCAACCTTTGCCTCCCAGATTCAAGTGATTCTGGTGCCCCAGCCTGCCAATTATCTGGGATTATAGGTGTGTGCCACCACACCCAGTTAATTTTTGTATTTTTAGTACAGACAGGGTTTCACCATGTCAGACAGGCTGGTCTTGAACTCCGGACCAAGTGATCCACCCACCTCGGCCTCCCAAAGTGCTGGGATTACAGGCGTGAGCCACCGCACCCAGCCATGAAATATTTAAGAATGGGACAGACTGTCAGATGAGCCCCAAATTATGTTAAAATCAAAAAAATTACGTTAAAATCAGAATGAGGTACAAATTGAACTGAATAAAACTTAGTTTCAATTTACAACTATTAAATAATTAACATGTTTACACGACAGGCAAGGCATACCTGAATAAAGTGACCATGTTGTCTCCCTTACTCTCCAACTACCAGAGGAATCAGACTTTTAAATAGTAGACTAAACGTGAACTTGACACAGAAAAAGCCCAACCTTAAGCATCTACAGCCTATATTCTTAGTAGTTTTGCTCTTAGTTGACATTAATACTGGTGGTTTGGTGGACAGCTTGTTGGCTGATCTTTCCTTATTAGGGAGCGGGCATCCTCTAACATCAGTTTTGTGTAATTCCCAAGCTCATGCCTTTTAATGCAGAAAAAGTACTTATTCATGTTCCCTTAGCATTATTTTTATCCACTTATCCAGGAACAAGGATTATCTGTGTTTCAAACACAGTATATGTTCAGAAGGAGGAAAAGGAATAAATACTGCCTCACAATTAGCAGCATCCAAATATTTATTCACTATAACAAAGAGTACCAACCTTACCCTTGAATGTTATCTTTTTAAAAGCTTCTATTTATCTACCTGTAAGCATGTTACAAAATTATAAATATTTCAAAGTTCTTTTACCATAGGCTGGCCAGCATCTGAGAACTTCACTTTAATATCTTTCAAGTGCTTCAGAATAGGTTCATCATGTTCCTTCAAATTAAAAAAATAATAAAAATGAATAACATGGCATTCGAGGACTGTGTTCTGTTACTACACAGACATCAGCTGACTGAGATATAATATATTTTAAAGTAGTTTTGTATAGCAGTTATGAACCTTAAGACTTATTCTCCAGGTTATGGCTTATACTAAAGCTAATTTATACTGTAGTTCTACTGCCACTGGTAGAGAAAAAGTGTCCAAATAGACAACTAAATCATTATATAGGTTGAAAAATTCAAAATCAAGTCTAAATAAGGCATATCTACTTTAAAAATGTTTCCTGATTGTAATCGCTGCCTTTTCCAGCTGCTTGTCCCCTTCCTCCTGGTCGTTCCTTTTCCACTTTGCTAAAGTAGAATTGTAATAAGCAGTAATTGTGTGGAGATCATTTCTTTTTCACATGTAACTTCCAACAATGACAAGACAGGGCAACATGTACTACTACAATGTAGATGGTAGAGGCTCACTCAAGAAATGCTTGAGGCAGTTTCCCAAAGGTGACAACTGTTATCGTTTGCTAGAGAATGTAACCATTGTGAATGAGTTTAACATCTTTATGGTATTCTTTTAAAATGCAAATTTCTCCTGGAAGAGTTAAGGGAATTGCATAATTGCAGCTATGAGATTAACTTTCCCATCATACTTCCATACTAAGTATGTAAAGACAAAAGGCACAGGGTTATGAGAAAACACCAGTCGGTAATGAGCAATTATCAATGGGACTATTATCTCATTTTTTAAAATAAACTGTAATTTATTTGATTACATTAATCAAAGCTGTAATTTCCCTTCTACAGATATTAGTTATTTCAAAAGTAAGCAATCATTCTAAAAAGATCAACACTGAAGAGAACAGTGATCACAGCCATTTAAACTTCAAAGGTTTACCCTTCTAAGTAAATGATATGTTTATGAATAAAATTACCTGAACCATATCACTGAGCAAGTCAACATTCTTAAAAACAGTTAACCAAAATTCAGGAATTCCTTTGGGATCCTCTTTTTCTTCATCCTTTTTCTCATCTTCAATCTTGGCCTTTTCTTTCAATTCCTCCTTGATAAGTGACAGCAAACATTATTTAATACATAGATTAGACCTCATGATAAAGTAGCAAAGGTATAAAAACCAAAAAGCACAGTCACCAGATACTACCTTCAAAGTTCTAGTCTGTGTAAACACCGCCATTGCCCATAACAAACCTTAATCCCATCAAAATTACTGCTACCACACCCCTCCAAAGAGAACCACTAAGGTGACCAAGATGTGTAGGAAAAACCATTTTAGTAAAAAAAAAAAAAAACTTAAAAACTAATTAAAAATGAAGACTTAAGCATAACAAACAAGAAAAGCAACAGAAATACTAACTTGGTCCAATGCCTCACCCCATGGTGTTCTTAATCAAAACATTATATTCTCTTTACCAAACAACATAAAATAGCAATGCTAGAGAGGTGGATCACTTAACACAGCACTGAATGTGTGTCACAGCTCTGCCATTATTCATTGTGGGCAAGTCACTTAGAAGCCTCCATGTCTTCACTTGAAAATGGCAACAATCCTCAGCCTATCATGAAGTTCAAAAAAAAAAAAGTTATAATGAATCTACAAACTAAAAACTGTAAGCCAGGTGCAGTGGCTCACGCTTGTAATCCCAGCACTTTGGGAAGCTGAGGGTGGGCGGATCACTTAAGGTCAGGAGTTGGAGACCAGCCTGGCCAACATGATGAAACTCCATCTCTATTAAAAGTACAAAAAATCAGTCAGGCATGGTGGCGCACGCCTGTCATCCAGTTACTGGGAGGAGGAGGCAGAAGAATTGCTTGAACCCAGGAGGTGGAGGTTGCAATGAGCCGAGACTGTACTCCAGCCTGGGCAACAAAGACTCAAAAAAACTATAAAAATAGGCTGGGCACAGTGGCTCAATGGTTCAAGCCCATAATCCTAACAGTTTGGGAGGCTGAGGTGCAAAGATTGCTTGAAGCCAGGAGTCCAAGACCAGCCTAGGCAAGAAGACTCTGCCTCTACAAAAAAATGTAGATTAAGCCGGGCATGGTAGCTTCAGATAGTCCTAGCAACTTGAGAGGCTGAGATGGGAGAATAGCTTGGGCCCAGGAATGAGCTGCAGTAAGCCAAGATCATGCCAGTGCACTCCTGCCTGGGCAACAGAGCAAGTCCCTGTCTTTTAAACAAAAAAACTATAAAATGTAAGGAAATAATGACTTTTTGAGTACAGATGGTGATGCCAGGTTGAATAACAGCTCATCTGCATTATCATTCTTACAAAAAGGAAAAATATTTCCTAGGTATAAAAATACAACTGATGCTCTAGGGAGGCCCTGGCCGAGGAAACGAGTTGCATTTGTCAGTTCAGCTGGCAATAGTGGCAGGAGCGGAGCTGGCGGGGCCTGTGCAACCGCCTGGGTTTGTGAAATGGCTGCTGACATTTCTGAATCCAGCGGGGCTGACTGCAAAGGAGACCCAAGGAACAGTGCCAAGTTAGATGCTGATTACCCACTTTGAGTCCTTTATTGTGGAGTCTGTTCATTACCAACAGAGTACTGTGAATATATATGCCTGATGTTGCTAAATGTAGACAATGATTAGAGAATAATTTTCCAAATGAATTTGCAAAACTTACTATGGAAAATTCACCCAAACAAGAAGCTGGAATTTGTCAGGGTCAAGGAACAGCAGGGGAAGAGGAGGAGAAGAAAAAACAGAAGAGAGGTGGAAGGGGTCAAATAAAACAAAAAACAAAGACGGTACCACAAAAGGTTACTATAGCCAAAATTCCCAGAGCAAAGAAGAAATATGTGACAAGACTTGTAAGCCTTGTAACTTTTGAAATTGATCTTAAATCACACAAAGATTTTTTGCTCAAAAATTCTCCTGTGGTGCCTCAGTAACAGACGAGGATGAAATTATCATTCAAGGAGACTTTACAGATGACATAATTGAGGTCATTCAGGAAAAATAGCCAGAAGTAGATGATGACAGCTTCGAAGATCTTGGAGAAGAAGTGAATTTGAAAATTTGTCTGTAGTTAATGGCCTGAACTGACAGTTGATATGGCCAAAGGGAGAGAGGCCTTTACATATATACATATATTCTACAGTAGAACTGTAGACTGCCCTCGTTCTTGGCATTTTCACTGTTCTGTACAAGGCTGCTTATTTTTTTTATTGCCAAAGTCAAATAAACAGGAGAGACTGTCACGCTCATACATGAATAGAATTTAGTCAAATAAAAAATTTTGGTCATTTGGTACTTTTTTTTTTTTGAGACGGAGTCTCACACTGTCGCCTGGGCTGGAGTGCAGTGGCGCGATCTCGGCTCACTGCAACCTCAGCCTCCCGGATTCAAGTGATTCTCCTGCCTCAGCCTCCCGAGTAGGTGGGATTAGAGGCACCCGCCTCCACGCCCAGCTAATATTTTGAATTTTTAGTAGAGACGGGATTTCACCATGTTGGCCAGGCTGGTCTCAAACTCCTGACTTCGTGATTGGCCCACCTCAGCCTCCCAAAGTGCTGGGATTACAGGCATGAGCCACCGCGCCTGGCCTTTCTCTTTCTCTCTTTTTATTTTTTGAAAAACCCAGTAGAGTTTTTGTGGTGAGCATTTTTGTTGATTATTTAACTCATCTAATGCTGAGTGATCTTTTTAAGAGAATTTGAATTTCGCTTCCTCACCAATAATATGTCTCCTTGCTTCTTTGATGTGATAGTTTTGAGATGGGTGAGAATCTAATAGATCTGTAGTTTAATTTGCTTGGTTGTTATGAAGTCCACCCTATGGGCACAATAACATACTGCTGGTAGGAGTTGTTCGAGATATTCTGGAGATTATTTGGTAAAGTATACTAAAAGCCTTAAAACCATGTATGTGCACTGTTTGAACCAGTAAGCCACTTCTTCAAAATTAGAAGACATTAGAAGAAACAATAAGCCTTGCAATAAAACTTATGGATGAAAGTATTCATCACAATATGATTTATAATAAAAAATTGCAAATGTTATAAATGGAACAATTGGAAAATGGTTAAGGAAGTGATGGTGCACTGTGCGGTATGCATATGTTTAAAGAATCATATTTTCTAAGATTATTTGGAAACATGTTTGGTAATGTCAAGTGGGGGCACCCCAGATACATTTTAGACATTTATCATCATCGTTCTGAGTAGAAGGCCATTCAGAGATGCTAGAGGTTCTTATTCTGGATATAAATTACATGAGTAAAATTCTGCTAACCAATTAAAAATAATGTACACCCATGTTCAATATATAGTCCTGGAAATAGCAATTGAAGTATGTCTTTTCACAAAAGAAAATGACAGTTTTAATGATGCATTAGATGAATTTAAACTTTAAGTCAGGTGCTACAAATTGAAAATAAGACTTGTGGTGTTTTAAACTGCTGTGGACACTTAAGAAACTTAGAACCCATGAAACCACTGCTTATTGCCATGCAAATTACAATCTTGAATGACTGTTTTTTAAAAATAAAGTATTAGAAAAACATGTAATAAAGATGTAAAATTAAAAAATGAAAAAAATACAACTGGTTATATAATATTGTACTCCATCACTATATGCTAACATTTCTGACAAGTCCTAAGATTTTATCATCTAAAAAACATACTAAAATAAAGTTGGTACTAACCGAAATCTCATCTTCTTCATCTGGTTTCCATTCACATTCTTCTTCCGTGGGTTCATAAATTGCATTAATAATCTCAAATCGCTAAAATGATTTAAAAAAAAAAAAAAGGCTGTATAAAAACACTGGCATCCAAGCTAAAACCAGTAGTTTCTCACTAAGAAGTCTTAGAAATTTAACAAATGCATACCACAACTTTAACTGCTATTACTGATAGTTCCTCCAAGTGCTGCCACTAATAACAATTTCAGTGAGAATTCTAAAGACTAACCTCTTCCAAGTCTGCTTATATTTCCAGAATTCGTCTTCTAGAATGTTAGATAAATTAAACAAAGTAGGAGAAAGCATTACCTTATCAAACAGAGGCTGATAGAGAACAGCATACTTCCTTTCAAGATCGTGAACTTCCTCATAGAATTTGGCTTCTATCTGTGCACATTTAACTTGCAGGTTTTTGAGAGCATTCACTCGTCTTTTAACTACCCTAGGCAGGCTGAAAGGTTAGAAATCAGTTATATAGCATCATAGTAAAATGGAAGTCACACTTCTTTTGTCATACTGAAACTGAAGCATTGGAGTTAGTGAATGACAGGTTTTTTATCTGAAGCAAAAGGTAGATTCAAAGTAAATAAAAATCAAATAGATATAAATATATTGACCCACTGGCTATATTTCAAAAGTAGAAATGTAACAAGGTAAATTGATAAACAAAATGTAAATCATATTGTCAATCCTAAATCTTTACCCAAGTTAAGTGTTGGACTTGTCATTGCTGAAGTCATGGACAGACCATCTTAATTCTGAGAACAATGATTACTTGGATTTTTCTTTTACATATATCTCACCTATACAAGTTATTAGGAAAAAGGAGGGGAGCATATGCATATCAGGAAAAAAGACAAGATTCCACACACCATTATTTTATTTTAGTCTCCATATTTAATTAGGAATTAGTCATTACATTATTAAATACGAGTGTAACATACTATAAAGAGGAGACATGGATTTTTAAAATAACAGTGTTAGGCCAGGTGCTATGGCTCACAACTGTAGTCCCAGCACCTTGGGAAGCCGAGGCGGGTGGATTGCTTTAGCCCAAAAGCTCAAGACCAGCCTGGGCAACATGGCAAAACCCTATTTTTACAAAAAATACAAAAATTAGCTGGGTGTGGTGGTGCATGCCTGTGGTCCCAGTCACTTGGAAGGCTAAGATGAGAGCATCACCTGAGCCTGGGATGTCGAGGCTCAATTCAGCAAGATTGCACCACCACTGCACTCCAGCCTGGCTGACAGAATGAGACCCTGTCTCAAAAATAAATAACAGCTTTGATGAGATAAAATTCATACACCATACAATGAACTGTGAAGCACTATTTTGTTAAAATTTTATTTTAGGTTTAGGGGTATATGTGAAGGTTTGCTATACAGATTATTTTATCACCCAAGTATTAAGCCCAGTACCCAATAGTTAATTTTCTGCTCCTCTCCCTCCTCTCACACTCCACCCTCAAGTAACCCCAGTGTCTGTTGTTTCCTTCTTTGTGTTCATGAGTTCTCATCATTTAGCTCCTACTTGTAAGTGGGAACGTGCGATATTTGGTTCTCTGTTCATGTGTTACTTTGCTAAGGATAATAGCCTCTAGCTCCATCCATGTTCCCACACAAGACATGATCTCGTTCTTTGTATGGCTGCACAGTATTATGTGGTGTATACATTTTCTGTACCAGATCTGTCATTGATGGGCATTTAGGTTGATTCCATGTCTGCTAATGTGAACAGGGGGCACTGATTTTTAAAAGGTTATACACACTAGGTTATGAGTCTCCTAAAGAATGATTAAACCTGTCTAACAATAAATGTTCACACTTAACATTTAAATAACTTCAGGGAATCTGTGCAACAGATACAAAATCCAGGTTAAACTTTCCTGCCACAAACTTTTGTAAATCAAATAATTCACTTACTTAGCCACCAGCTTACTTAAGATTATTAGAAATAAAAAACAAATACTTGAAGATACCAACTTTCTATTTCTGTTAATTTTAAGTAAAAAGCACTATTCTGCCAAGGTGGTAAACTAGCATGGGCTTCTGGCTTTTCTTGCTCCCCCAAAAAGCTAATCCCAGAAACTTTAGAACAAGAATGAAGCAACTGCTGAGGCACACACACACCATAAGCAATTTCAGGTAAGACTGGAGGTTGTGTTTAACTGTACAGGGTAACCAACAACTTAGGGAGGGAACGGCCACAGTAGGTAGCAGTGCAGACAGGCTGGAAGATAGCAATTTCGCAAGAAAGCTTTTTAAGTTCTGCTCCTGCCTTGCAACAATCATTGTCTGTCATCTTCACCCTTCCAAGAGCCCAATGCCAGGGTTGATGAAAGCTGCACTGGTTCAAAGCCTTCAAACATGTATTTGATCCAATCTAGGAATAATGAATTGACAACCAAAGGAGACTAGTCCCCCACCCTACAAAGCACACCATAAAAATTGCCTGGACTGGCAGAAAACTTTCAGTCTAAGGCAACTAGTGCTCTACTACTTAGGCTCACCCTGCACCCTTCTCCTTGTCACAGACCTTCATTTCTCCCCAAATATTCATTATTAGGGTAACTGGTATTGCCTAATGTGCTGGAGCTCAAAGAATAACTAGACACTTCAAGGGGACAATTAGAGTGAAATGATTATCATCTGAAGCAGCATAATTAGAGAATTTAAACAAGAATGTAAATATACTTAGAGATGAGGAAGATTAACAACATGCAACAAGACCAAGAAATCTACAAGAGTGGGAATGTTAAGTATGAAAAATACAATAACTAAAATAGGCAACAAATAAGAGAAACAGGATAGATTCAACTGAAGATAAAGTCCATGATGTTGAAAAGTTCTACCAGAAGGCAGCATGGAAGACAGATGGAAAATAGAAAAGCTCTGAGATATGGATGACAAAAGTAGCAACAGCTGACAGAGAAGGGGTACGATCTCTTAACATATGAGAATGATACATTTCTCAGCATTAAAGCAATATAAAAATCCTTACTCTGCTTCCTAGACATGTTAATGAGATTTATGAATAAAAAGACAAAAGAAAATTCTAAAGGTGTCCAGTGAGAAAGAATAACCTACAAAGAAAAAGGAATCAGACTGACAACAGGCATTAAAAGAAACACCGAAATAAAGAAAAAAATAAATTGTAGTTTTTAAGAACTCTGAATTTATTATTTCATAGCCAAACTATTTTTCAGATATAAAAGCAAGACAAAAATTATATCAGGTATACCAGGCTTCAGGTTTGCCACAGATACTCACTACATATTACTAAAAGCAACTTTTGAGGAAATTTTTTAAAAAATCCAGCAGATTCTATTTAAGGTATGGGTGTGGTCAAATATCTTGGTAAATTTCTTGCCTTGAAGGGAAAAATAGAGGGCCAGAGAAAGCACATTTATAAACAATACAAATATTGGTAAATTTAAGAAATCAACAGGGGTAAACAAACTTAGATATTAGGTTATAAGCCACTACCATAGTAACAAAAATCAATACATTAACTTTGGAACCAGAAGACGACTTGATCTATCCAGTGGGAAGCAGAAAAGAAGGAAGAAAGACCCAAAGTAAAATAAATTAAAAAACAGAGAAAGATGGCAGCAATAAATCCAAAAACAATACAACTTTTAAGAAATGCAAAGTTAGACTTACTAATAATAAAGAAGCAAACATTGAGGCCGAGTGTGGTGGCTCATGCCTGTAATCCCAGCACTCTGGGAAGCCAAGGCAGGTGAATCACTTTAACTCAGGAGTTCAAGACCAGCCCGGGCAACATGGCAAAACCCCATCTCTACAAAAATACAAAAATTAGCCAGGCATGGTTGTGCGTGCCTATAGTTCCAGCTACTTGGGAGGCTGAGGCAGGAGAATTGCTTGAGCCCAAGGATGAGGCTGCAGTGAGCCGTCATTGTGCCATGGCACTCCAGCCTGGATGACAAAGCGAGACACTGTATCCAAAAAATAAAAGCAGCAAACACTGATACTAGAGGAAGACACAAAGATGAAAAAAGACATACTAGGTTAAAAGTTAAAAAAAAAAAAAAAAAAAAAAAGAGGCTGGGGGTGATGGCTTAAGCCTGTGTTCCCAGCACTTTGGAAGACCAAGGTGGGCCCAAGAGTTCGAGACCAGTCTGGGCAACATAGGGAGACCCCATCTCTACAAAAATAATAGCCAGGCATGATGATATGTACCTGTGGGTCCCAGCTACTTGGGAGGCTGAGGTGGGAGGATCACAGTGAGCCATGAGTGTGCCACTGTACTCTAATGTGGATCACAGAGTGAGGCCTTGTCATAAAAGCGGGGGGTCGTTATTGTAGTATCAGACAAATAAAAATTATGACCCCCCAAAAACATTATAAAACACAATGGAAGACACATATCAGTAAAATGAAACGAGAACAAGAAATGTTCATCACAAATATCATACACCTAATATGGCTTCAAAATATTTCAGTCTACAAATGACAGAAAAAAACTGTCAGGTCAAACAGACAACCAATAAGCAGAAACAAAGAGAAGCTGAACAATACAATAAGCTTGATCTATTAATTTCAGCATACAGATCTTCACACTCAACTTTTACAAAAGTAAGAGTATTAAGGCCATAAAAAACACAAATTAAAAAACAAAAATCAAATGAATTAAGCATTCAATTTAAAAAACTGGAAAGAGTAACATAGAGCAAACCTAAAAAAGAAATAACATTAATGCCGGAAATCAGACAGCAGCAATAACAAAAGAGAGTATGGAAATGGAAAACCAAAAGCAAAATTAATATTCTAAAAACTTAATAAGATCAAGACAACTAGCAGAATTAAGATGCAAAATACAGAATATGAAAACCAGATTTTTAAAACTATTGTAAACTATGTACTAATCAATTTTAAACCTAAATGTGTACATGTTTAAAATATGAAACTCCAAAACTGATGAGAGAACTTGAATAAATTAGTCTGTAAAAAAAAAAAAAAATTCTCCAAAACTCCCCTGGACCTCTACTTCCCAAACTCCAAAGGCACAAAGTAAATTTTTAGAAGAGTTCTACCCTAAGAACAGCTAATTCCTATCTTATACAAGTTGTTTCAGGAAACAGGAAATATTAAAAAAGCAGCTCCATTCCTCAGGCAATTGAAATCTTGACTCCAAAAACCAGTTAAATATACCACTTCCTGAAACTTTCTTTATACACATACATACATGCATGCACACAACACAAGCTCATTTCACTAACAAGTAAGAACTGTAAAATTCAATTACTCAACAATGTAACAATAACACATCATGATTCAATTTACTACAGGAATGCAAGGCTAGTTTGATAACCAAAATAAGTATTTCCAAAACATGTATTTACTATTTACTTAATATATTGAAGGGAAAACTTCAATAGAGCATCTTAATTGATACAGTTAAAAAAAAAAAAAAAAAGGTCAGATTTAAAAACAGTGAATAGGCCTGAATTTAATGGAGATTTTATATTCATTCCCAGTATGAATAGAAATAAGACAAAGAATACTAATGTTTAACACAGTAGTGAAAGTCCTGGTAATGTTGTAAAGAAAAGTATGTGGTATAATGTAATGTGGAAGAACAGAGCTAAAACTGCCATTATTTGCAGATAAAATCTTGTGACTGGGGGGCAAAACAGAACACATTACTACAATAAATTTAGCAAAGTTACTGGATACAAGAGCAACTTAAAAAAAAAAACACAGCAACCCTCTGTAAATCAAGAACAGCCAAACAGAAAATACAAAAAAGATGCTATTCACAACAGCCACACAAAATATACAGAAATTAACTTAACCAACAGACTCCATGAGGATAACTTTGAAACTAAAGACACAGAATGTGACCTGAATAATTAGAAGTATGTGGATGAGACAATATTAAAGGATATAATTCTGTAAATCTACAAATGCAATATAATTCCTATCAACGTTTTAAGGTTTTTTTTTGCTTGTTGACAACCCTGATAAACTTAACCGTCAAAAATGTGGATGATTGTGTTTAGGGGAGAAGTACGAAAGGATGCAACCTGCCCTGCCAAATATTAAGACAACTAAAAAGTCATAGTAATTAAGTGTGACAATGACAAGAGACAAAGACCAATAAAACAGAAAAGTGCTGCTCAAAGACAAACACACGTGTTTACAACTTGATATGCAATGAAGGTAGGCGGTACACCTAAATGGGGGAAGATTGGATTGATTAGTGAATAGTGTTAAAAAAAAAAAAAAAAAAAAACTAGCTCATCTCACTGGAGGAGGACCCTAAATAAATAAATAAATAAATAAATAAATAAACCTAGCTCATTAAAAAATGAGGCAGAAAAAAAAGGAACTAGAAGCCTACGTGCAACAAATACAAAGGTAGACTCTAAAGGGATTTAAGACCTAAATGTAAAAGGTAAAACTATTCAATACGAAATGTAGCAGAAACCAGGAAAGACTTCTTAAAAAGTTTCAAAAGCACAAGCCCTAGGGCAAAATATTTTACTAAAATAAAACTTAACTGTTTACCAGATGACTCCATGGATAAATTAGTAGAAATAACACATTATTTAGAATGTCTAAAAACTGACAAGGGAATAACATTTGGAATACAAAGACTTTTGCAAAGCATTAAAAAAAAATTGCAATCCCAACAAGAAAATGGAAAAAGGGTACCAATGGGCAACGAAAAAGGTTCAAGAATTATGAAGAAAAGCTAAAAACTCATTAGAAATCATAAAATACAAATAAGACAAAATGAGTCCACACCTCTTAGACTGATTTAAAAATAAAAACAAAAACACTATGAAGCTGGATGGTGCCAATTGTTGGCAGACATGAAGATGAATCCATCTTCTTGCATTGAGTACAGTATTTCTGGAAATCATGCTAGAAGTTTAATACTTAAAGGCTTGCATACTCTATGTAAGTGGCAATCCCACTGCTGAGCACACATCTCAAAGAAATTTTCACACAGTTCCTTTACAGGACATGTACAAAGATGTCTATCACAATAGAATTTGTGTTGATAAAGGAGTCCATCATAGGAAAAGCAGATAATAAAACACAGCGAACACACACCACAGAGAACTAGGCAACATTTAGAAGCTACTAACTATAATTAACATATAGGCAGTAACTGAATGGATCTTAAAATCAAAAAAAAGTTTTTTAAATGTGTAAGCTAAGTAAGATATTCATGCTGTTAATAATGATTTATGTCGTCAGTGAAATAAGAAATCTGTATTTCTAATTCTGTGCATTTCTAACATACCTCTAAACAAATCTCTGAAATGCTTAAGATCAGTATACTTCCTATAAACTTGAACCAAAATAAATAAACTTTAAAAGACCAATGTAAACAGGTGGTAGTAAGCACAATTTTAAACTTCCAATAATCCTATACTGGATACTAACAGACAACAGGTTTCCACTACTGCATATCTAAATCCTAGATGGTCTTAAAAATAGTTACGCCTGCAACGTTGATTATAGAAAGATAAATAAGGACTATGGAAAAGTTGTACCTTTCAATGTATCCTGTTGGTGTTTCTACCAGACCATCAAGTCTTTCTTGAAGGGCTGCAAGAATCTGAGGATTTTGCATCATCTGAACAGTTAGCTGACGTGCTTTAAAAAAAAAAAAAAAAAAAGGGCATCGAAAGAAGGATTTTATGAAAATGTATTATGCTTTTTTAATAGGACAATCCAATCTCATGAAGTTTTCCTAACTGGCCCATAAATTGCTGGTATATCTAATGAGTAGAGACGGGCAGGGCAAGCTAAAGAGAATACACTAGGAAGACCCAATGTTCAGGAATAATTCAGATTCCTAATCTATCTCTAGTCAAGATATTTCTCAAGGCCATTGCCACAACTATATGAATAATATCCTTTCTCTTCCTGGTATCTTGTGTTTCACCCACCTTGCATTTTAGGAAGCTCAAAGCTTCATTCACATGCCTATCTATGACTCTTGACAGTCCTCTGAATGCAGACAAGACATATCAGAAAACTGCAAATATACTGACAGTTTTAGGCCCAGGAGAAAGGTGAAGTGAGTGATCTGAATGTTTATGTTTGATGCTTGTGTAATGTATTTCTATGTGTATGAATAAAGTTAATAGTTGGGAGAGTCAAAGGTTCTAATTGAAGCCAAACAAAATGTGGTTATCAATGGCTTTTTAAAAACATACTCAATCCAAATATGCACTAGACTTATACAAAACAAATTACGTTACTAATCTTCTCTTCATCATCAATACAGTTATTACACAAAGTGCCATAAACTTAATTTTCCCAATTATTTTTTTTGAGGTCAATTTACTTCTGATAATAATTCAATTATTGGATGATGTACACACAGTCAGGATAACCAGTATAGATTTTTAAATATCAATATTGGTCACTGAGGATACAGTTCTGTATCTGTTAAGAAAATGTTACGAAACAAAAGCTGAAGCTATTAATACAAGTTCTGAAGTCTTTTCACAATTAATTTCCATCTGGCTTAAAAATGAAAAGCTGAGTCATCTGGTACCTTAATATTCTTGGCCCAGATCTATAAGACATACCCTAAGCAGTACAATCCCCCACCACCACTCCTTTTAAAAAGTATCTGCTAAAATAAATTGTGAATATTACCTACATTTAATAAATGGCTCTTCTGCTTGAAGGAGTGATTTTTAAAAAGACACACACTACATGTTCTCTATATATTAAACACTAAACATAGTGTTATAAGCACCACATCACAACCTGTAACATTTCTAAATTCAGACAGAACCATGGGCAGCTGTTTGACACAAGTACACCAAGTCACTCCAACAGTGCAGGATGCAAACAATGACTTCTAATTGGGTTGCTGTATCTATACCTACCCCCCCTTCACACACACACACACACACACACACAGTTACTAGTGGTATGGACCAGTAGATAAATGGGACGATGAGCAAGGGTCCAAAAAAAAGACTGGTACTTATAACTACCCTCTAGTAGACATGCGCCAGCAATCACTGGCTCCTGAAGTAATTTAAAGTAATACCTTTGATTTTTGTTTCTTCACCAGTTTCCTCTTCTTCTACTTCTTCAACATCATCCAAATCTTGATCAAGTTCAGACTGTTCTTTGCTATAATATCATAGTATCACACCGAGGTTCAAATGTACCAATTACCAAAAAAAATTACAGAAAAACTTAAAATTCATTTTCAAAATTAGTATCTCTTTCAAAGACATGAAATAGGAAATTCAAAAGGTAATTCCGTTTTCTAATTTCATATGTAAACAAGTACAAACTGGAAGTGCTTAAACTTTCATTAAAAGCATCTGGTCAAACGTAAAGTTTATACTTTTGAAGCTTTATAAAATTGGTTTTGCAGGCTTTTGGGGAATGTGATGTCAACAAGTATGTGCATTCAACCAAATATCTACTGATTTTACTTTTCCTTCTTAGTAACAACATTCTCATGTTATATGAGATGGCAACACACCAACCTAAAAGTCTACATTTCCTAGCCTACCTTTAGCTAGACTATTTTGACAGCAAGATAAAAAAGCAGAAGTGCTGTATTTCTTTGAGGAAGTATCCTTAACAGGATGGTAGATAGCTGGGAAGCCTTTATCTTAATCCCTCTCCCCCTCCCACTTAGAATATGAATGTGATGGCTCAAGCTCCAGCAGCCACACTGGACCAGGAGGCATCCTAGAGAATGAAAGCCACCAGCTAAAGAAAAAGGAGTTAGGAAAACAGAAGAGTCCTGGATCCCTTATGGCTGTGGAGCAACTATACCAGCCTATACTATCTTTGGAGTTTCCTTTTCTTTACTTCACAGTGGAGGTGAGAAAGAATAAGGTGAAGACTTCTGAGTCTAGCTCTTGTTTAGAACAAAGCCAAGATGATAGCACCATTCAAAGAGAAGGTTAAAAAGTAATAAGATAGCATCCTTCCCATTTCATCTTAAAAAAAAAATCACCAAAAAATCTAATTTTTGAACATGAGATTACATCTAGCATTAGAAAGGAAAATAAGGATTCCTAAGTCAATATAAAACGTCATTGTACAATTCCTATGTAAATTTTTTATTTTAACATTTGGTTAGATATGTAGTTGCTTTTGTGTCTAAACAGCATTTGAAAAATTAATTTTCCATAGGGACAAATAATGACTTAATTTTCATACAAGTACAGAAAAAAATCAACTGTACTCTGCCAGCATAATTCAGTCTTCAGAAATGATACATATTTCTGAAAGCTTTTTTTTTTTTTTTTTTTTTTTTTTCTGGAGACGGAGTCTTGCTCTGTCACCCAGGCTGCCTGGAGTGCAATGGCACAATCTCGGCTCACTGCACCCTCTGCCCCCCAAGCTCAAGCAATTCTCGTGCCTCAGCCTCCTGAATAGCTGGGACTACAGGAGTGCGCCACTGCACCCAGCTAATTTTTGTATTTTTAGTAGAGACAGGGTTACACCATGTTGGCTGGGCTGGTCTCAAACTCCTGGCCTCAGGTGATCCTCCCACGTCCGCCTTCCAAAGTCCTGGGATTATAGGCATGAGCCACCACGCCCAGCCTATTTCTGGAAGAACTTTGATTTTGTATAAACTTTAAGTGTTTGATAAGCATACACACTTAGGGGTCACTGGTTACAGATAACTGGAGCAACTCCTCCTTTAGTGTCTTTAATCATTTATTGAACATCTATATCCAAAGGCTTTAAAACAGCTGTCCACACACTATGCCCATGTGGCCAAATCCAGCCCACCCTATTATTGTAAATAAAATTTTATTGGAACACAGATGCACTACATTTATGTATTGTCTGCTTTCACACTACATCAGCAGAATTGAGTACAGTCATCCCTCAGACTCTATGGTGGACTGGTTCCAGGAAACCTCCCTACCAAAATCCTGGGATGTTCAAGTCCCTTATATAAAATGGCATAGTAATTGCAACTAACCTATGCACATCCTCCTGCATACTTTAAATCACCTCTAGATTACTTATAATAATACTATATACCACGTAAACGTTATGTAAATAGTTGTATTATGCTGGGCCAAAGTGGCTCATGCCTACAATCCCAACATTCTGGGAGCCAAGGCAAGTGGATCACTGGAGGCCAGGATTCAAGACCAGCCTGAGCAACACAGTAAGAATTCTCTATTAAAAAGAAAACAAACAATAGTTGTTATGTTCTACTGCTTATTTGTATTTATTATTGTGCTGTTATATTTTATTGTTTTTTACCCTAGTATTTTCCATCTGCAGTTGGTTGAATTCATAGATGCAAACTCATGGATGCTGAACCCACAGACACAGAGGGCCAACTGCAGTTAGAGAATTGTATGTGGCCCAAAATGCTGAAAATGTTTACCACCAAGCCTTTTACAGAGAAAGGTTTACTGACTCTGGTTTTCAAGCACAAGAATCCCCTGTGACTTCCACCCTCCCAGGGCTAACAGGCATCCAAAATTAAATAATAAGGAAGGGGGAAATCAAGCTGTCACAACCAATTTACTCTTTTTAAAGTTTAAAATGAGAGTTGCAAAGTTAAGATGGCAGATGCCACAAACTCGTTTGATCTTAATCCTTCTAAAATCTCCACTAAAATTATGATAAAGGGTTTTTTTGTTTTGTTTTGTTAGCAGGCTAACACTGAAATCAAAGAAAACAAGGGCAGCAACATTTTGGAAGCTGGAAACCAGACATGTGATAATTTCACTGAGAGAACTGAAATTTAAGATTAGCAGTGGGGAAAGCTGAGAAGCAGCCCAATCACAGTCTTCAAAAGGATAAGAACTGGTGGTACCAGGTACATTTCTAGAACTAGGGCAAGGGGTGGGACAGGAGAGAAGGTCGCTAAAACAAGAAAGTAAAAACTGATAAGCAGTTAAATCATTAGATCTTCTCTACACTAGCAGAAATATTCAGTTTCTTCTCAGGAAAGCGTAAAATTCAGAACTTGGACTGGAAGACAACAGACACAGTCAACAGTATCAAAGATATAGGACTATGTACACATTAGAATGCTAAATGTAGAGCCTCCTCTACATTTAGAGGAACACCAGAAGCCAGATCTTTACCCAGACACTGTTCAACGATGAATCTGACTAGCCCAGAAAAAAAAATAACCATTCTAACACTGGGGTTTCTAACAAATGCCCACTCTGGTGACCCTACACTGAAATCCCAAATTAACAAGACTCTCCACTCCAACGCTCAAATTTTCCAATCAATTTTCTTTTTTAAACATGTCTGAATTGTCTCTACACCCCACCCAATCCAATCTTAATGAGCAGCCAACCAAGTATTGATTTATATTTGAGGAAAGCATCTTAGATTGAGACCAAAACAAATGAGGGAAAGAAAATGTAAGAGCAAATGGACTATAAAGATGGAAGAAACATCCAGAGAAAAGACATTATCATCAATGAAACAAGAACAGGATGCTATTAAAAAAAAAAAAAACAAACAAAAAAAAAAAACAAAACAAAACAGGAAGACCAAAGCAGGTCTTGGAAACTAAAACAACAGAAATTTTAAAACTCAACACAAGCTGAAAGTCTTCAGTTGTGCCCAGAAAGAAGAGCAAAGAGAGAAAGACGGAAAATAGGGCAAAAGATCATGAGAACAACGCAACACACAACATCTAATAGTAGCTCCAGAAAGAGAAAACAAACAAGGCAATCACAAAGTTCAATCAAGAATATCCCTGAACTAAAAGCCACTGAATTGCTGCACTGAAAGGGTCCACCACCACTGAATATGTAACATCAAGAGAAAAAAACAATAATGTGAAAATTTCAGAACTCTGAAGCCAGAATAGGTTCCAGAAATGTATATATAGTGTAAATGTATATATTTCTTAATTATCACACACAAATGGTTAATTACAACGACTCTGAACTTCAACACAGCAACACCGGAAGCAAGGTGACAATGGAGCAATGCCTTCAAAATTCTGAAGAAAAACGAATCCCATCTTACTATCCTACACCCAAACAAACTATCCGGCATAAAGGTAGAATAGCCGTTTTCAGTCATAACATGTCTTAAAATAATTTAGCTCCCTTGTACTCTTCCAAGAAGGTACTAACAAACCGAGAAAGCAATGTGAGATATGGCAAACAACAAACCCAAGAGGAGAAACAAGGTGAAACCTCAGGAAGATAGTAAAATAGATCCAATGACAGCCATGTCACCAAGGTTAAGCAATCCAAATTACAGGTGTGACACAGGAGACAATCACTTTGAGAACCATTATTACTAAAAATGCCGTTTCCACTCTTCTGTTTTTTTTTTAATGCTGAAGACAGAATGCGTAAGAATAGCCCAAATTTTTATTTGTACTTCTATGTGTTGATCTTGTACTGAAGTTTCCAGCCCTCCCACTATCATTCGCTGATGCCTACAACAGCTATGGAAAATAATTTAGAATCCCCTCACTCCCAAGTGCTCTATTTTAACACGGGCTACTGTAAAATTACATGCAATAAACACTGTGTACCTCATCCCATTCTTCCTGACCCTGTTTCTATAAAACATCCATCCACATTAGAATCCTGCCATATGCCAATTTGATTAAACCTATACTTCCCAGGACACATAACCTTGCCCAATACTTCTCCACAGTAAGTCTTTATAAAGCCTCAGGAAACCTGAGGCCAGACTATGACCCAGATAGTCTTTCTTCCTTGTTATCCTATCTTACAGCCTTCAATTAACAGTGGCAAAGTTGCTTTACACAGCTAATTTTGTGATCACTATTCAAATTTTCAAAATTAAACACTGATTATTTATAGGTGGTAAAGCTCTAAAGGAAAGCAAAGAAAGGAATTAGCAAAAGCCAGGATAGCACTTATATGTCTGCAAGGGAAAGGTGCAATTGAGAAGGAGCACACAAGTCTTCTGATAGTAATGTTCTATTTTTAACTTATCTGAATATTCCTTAGGCTCTCTATATAAATACATTTTATACACATTTTGGGTGTTTGGTACATTACAATGCAAGCAGTAAATCTTTGGGAAATATATACAATAAAAATGAATTCTGCAAGTATTTATAATCCATTATGCTCAGCACTTTCTTAAAAACAGTGACAAATGGTTTAGTATATATGATGGTTTCAAATACATGATCATAAATATACTAATGATCATAACATTCTATATTTTATCTTGAATACACTGCACTAGACTTTTGTAAAAGTAGGTACTAAGCATTAGTAACTACATTTTCATAATACGTAATTCATACTACTTGCTGTTAAGAACAGAGTACAAAGTGATGCCAAATCTCTGAAAAAGAACCAACTCTCTGCCACTTACTTGTCAATGTCTGCCATGTTGTAAGAACTCCAAATATCTATGGAGAGAAACATCAATGTTAAAAAAAGTATATGATTTATTAAAAAAAAAAAATATGAAACCAAAACCCTTTAAATCAATACCATGCTGAAAACTATCCCAAGAAATGTCTATTTCCTTTAAAATTACTATCAGTGTTAAGAAGAAAAACTCATGGAACATGCAAATTCTTACTAGTACCAAAAATAATTTTTCAGAGGATATTACTTAAAACAAAAAAGTTACCACTAAGCTTTTAGAATCTGTTGTATAAAGACTATGATAATAGCACCATTGGTTAAAAACAAAACAATTGCTAGAATCATAGGAAAGGAACAGTACAAAAGGATCTTCATTCAAATTCTCTCAACAATCAAGACAGGTCAATTTTTGCTTAAATTTTTAGACTACTTAGCATCTTAAATCCATTTCGTATTTAGCAATATTCACTTTTATGTAATTCATGTTTAAGAAAACCAAAATCTGATGCCTACTGTACTCACTATGTCCTCTGGATATCTTTTTAAAAGACTTAATCCCTGGATCAAATAGCCATTTAGACTATTTCAAAAGCTCTAGGTCCCAATCTTAATGTCAGGTAAGCCTTCCCTGTCTCTCCAAATGTACATGTACCTCATGTTAGATAAATGACAACCACCAACCTCCAGCTTCCCCTAGATATGCTGGGGACATTGTCAAGACTTGTAGTTACCAGACCTCAGTAAGTTTACTGTTAAGACTGACCAGAGGATATCCTAAGTTCCTTCTCACTAAAAGATTAGTATGAACCTGGAGAATACTGCTTTTAGAAAAACAAATCTTAAAGTAGATTGTTATATTCAGGCAGAAAAAAAATGGTAGAATGCCACAGGTAATCTACAGATTACCAAAAAAACGAAACCAAGTTTAGATAGAATCCATGTTAAAATCAAGTTTATCTTAGCCAGGCACAGTGGCACCAGCCTGTAGTCCCAGCTGACCAAGAGACAGGAAGATCTTTTGAGCACAGGAGTTCAAGGCCTGCCTGGGAAATACAGCAAGACCCTATCTCTAAAAAAAATAATAAATAAATACAATCAAGTTATCTGGTAAAAATTAAAATCTTAATACATATTTAATCCTCAAAACCTTGCACGTGTTTACTTTCATAGCAACGTATTATGCCTATGAACAAAGAGCTACAAATGGAAAAGATTCTGATTTTAGCAGTTAAGTGCTAATATTTGGGGGAAACATTATTACTGACCTAGTATCTATCCTTTAGAGTAATTATAAAGAAAATTATTCTTCCTAATGTATCTAACTCTGTAAATATTTTCTATTTGTTATAAATAATTCCTAATAGCACTGATGAATTTTTCTAGTGATGCTGGGTAATGAGTCAGCATTTACAAAGTGCTTAGCAATTATGAATATTAATCAAAAATAAGAAAAACACTGAACTCTGACATCAAAGAAATCCAAGTAGGATTCCAGTTTGTCTATCACATCATCAATAATTTCCTTTTAATACAGGGAAACCTGTGGTGCACATGCATCCTTATTTCTGGCTAGTGTTCCTGTATCTTTTCTGGAGAGCAACCTGACAATAGGAATATCAAAAGCCTTAAACATGTCCATCTCAGCCATGCATCATGGCTCACACCTGCAATCCCAGCACTTTGGGAGGCCGATGCAGAAAGACCGCTTGAGGCCAGGAGTTCAAGACAAGCCTTGGCAACACAATGAGACGCTGTCTCTTAAAAACATAAAAATTTAAAAAAACATGTCCATCTCCAGATTTATTCACTTATGAGCTCCACCATGAAAAAATTATAAAGAATCTAATGCCTTTGCTTTCCATGTTCACCTAGAAGTTTCTTCCACAGCTCTGAACAAGTCCTGTACATCCTTTGGCTCTCAGTTCAAAGTTTCACTCCCCAGAGATGCTTTCTCCAACCTGCACATTCTGGTTAAGTAAGATTTCTTGGTTGTACACACACTCCTATAAAGCTTTCTTTCTTTCCACCATAAGATGTCTCAGTCTGTAATTATAAATTAGTGTGACCTATGGTCTGTCTCTCCCAACTGACAAGATTCATGATTACAAGAATTAAATCTGATCGTGCCAATCATAGCGTTGCCTTCTTTGGGGTAGCACACAAAGCTTATTATAAACTTAGTACTATAATGGAATATGCAAAAATGGAATGCTTTGCAGTCACAAATGAAACAGATCTGAGTTGATATGAAGGAACACCAAAGCAAGGTATACCATGTATGCCAAAATCCCCTCTGGATATGGAAAAAATATCTATATCTATATCTATATATATCCACTCATATACGCACATACTTTAATATAAATAAACCCTTTCTGAAAACATACACCAAAAACCTAACCAGAGTAACCTAATGAGAAAGAAGGGACTAGGGGTAATGAGAACTAATTTCCCATTCACCATTACAGTCATGTGTGGATTATATGTTCTGAGAAATGTGTCTTTGGGTGATTTTATTGTTGTACAAACATCAGAGTATACTTACACAAACCTAGATGGTATAGCCTACTACGCACCTAGGCTATGATATAGACTATTGCTCCCAGGCTACACACGTATACAGCATGTGACTGTACTGAATACCATAGGCAACTTTAATATAATGGCTAAGTATTTATGTGGTGCATGACTGTATTTGGTTTTCCAATACACAGATTTATATAATAATTTCCAATACACAAATTTATTCTGAAATTTGCTAGGTTTAATATATAGTGTTTACTAAACCCAGCAATTGTCAAAAATAGAAACAAAACCCAAAACTTCCAAATTTAAATTTTTATAACATTTTAATGTGTTCACAGAATGGCTACACTGCTAACCTCAATGTCCATTTGCAGCATTATATTTATAGTTTAAGTTCTTAAAATGAAATAATCTTTAGTAAAGAGGACCCAAGACAGAACATTTACAGAACATTAACAGGAGGCATTTACTCCTCCAGAGAAGGCTGCTCTAACCTGCCCATTCTGGCTACATTGTATTTCTTGGTTGTAAGATCAACCTAATTTTCTAGTCAGTTGTAGTCAGATCATTTGGGCTGACATCAACTTTGTAGCTATCTACAAACTAAGACAAACAACTTCTGGCTCTATTTCATCATCTATATAAAGCAGAAAAACATCTGAGGAAGTGGGAGCCAAAAATCTGCATTCAAAACAAGAAACAGCTTCTGTGAGGTGGTTCTCAGGTAGACCACAAGGAGAAACACAAGTTTAGGTTAATACCTGTATTAATTTTTTACTGCAGTTTGACATTAAATAAAATCAGTGAGAATCTTATTTGTTAGACATTAAATTGCATTCCAAGATCTCTGTAAAAACTTTCATTCCTGAAAGTGACAAACTAGATTATGCAGATCAATTCTACCAATGAAAAATATGGCCGGACGCAGTGGCTCACGTCTGTAATCTAGCACTTTGAAAGGCCAAGGCAGGTGAATTGCCTGAGCTTAGGAGTTCGAGACCAGCCTGGGCAACATGGTGAAACTCAGACTCTACTAAAATACAAAAAATTAGCCAGAATTGCTTGAACCCAGAGGAGGAGGCTGCAGTGAGCCAAGATCACACCACTGCACTCCAGCTTGGGTGACAGCGAGACCCTGTCTCAAAAAAACAAAAAAAGAATTAAAAGTATAGACATTTTATAACAAAAACATTTTGTTAAAAAAAAAAGCACTGAAATGCTAACAAGATAGTAAGGAATTACCAGACCAAAACTGACGGCAAAACAGGAAGCAGAAGGAAGGCACTTTTGCACTGAGGTCAACTGCCAATTATCAGCAATGTGAACTTTGGTTTTAACCAAAGTTAAAATTCTGGGCCTGTCCACGGTGGCTATCTTTATGGCAACCCTCCCAAATTAAGCAGGAACCCCAAAATGCTATATCCTCAAGAATAAATTCATTCTCCTGGACAAACAGCCCAAATTTACCTCATCTGTATTGCCCTCCAAACCCCAAGCTATGTACTTAAAATGATCTGTCCCTAGTATATTCAGACACCTGCATATCCAAATTTAAATGAAAGCTTCCTTCTAGACCTTAAAAAATTCATACAAGTAATTTTCACAGCCAACAGGAGAAACAGAAAATATAACAGAAATCAATCCTACACAAAGACTTAAAAATTGTCAGACTATAAACAAATATATACCTACAGACATAGTAAGCCTGGTTGTCTTTGATCTAAGTTTGAAAATACACTGTCTGCAAGGAAGTCACCTATTAAACGTGATATAACAAAATTTGGAAAACTAGAACTTCTAGAAATAAGAATAATTGGAACCAAACTAAATGGGCTGGCTTAAGAGTAAGATACACAGCTGAAGAGAGAATTAACTAAGCTGAAATGAAGCCCAGAAGAAAACTTTCAAAATATGGCAGAGCCACAGAATCTAAAGGACTGAAAATACTGAAATGAAAAGACATGTTAGGATCCAACAAAGCCTAATAAAGACTTCATACAAATTCTAGGAGCAGGACAGAATATTTGAAGAAGTTAATATGCAATAATTTTCCATTTCCTTAAGTGATGAAAGACATCAATCCACAGATTCAAGTAGCCCTACAAATCAAAACCATAAAATAAAGAATCCATATATATATAGTTTATTTATCCAGCTCGGGATACATCAGTAAAAAGGCAAGATAGCAAAAACAAATTCATCTCAAAAGCACACACAGAAAAGGTAGATTAACTTCAAAGGCACAAAAAGACTGACAGCTGTCTTCAATAAGACACTAAAAGACAACAGAATCCTCAATATGTTGAAAATAACTATGGCTCTTAAAATACTATCCCCAGCCAAAGCATCTTTTAAGAATGAAGGTGAGGCCATGTGCGGTAGCTCACATCTAGTCTCAGCACTTTGGAAGGCTGGGGCAGGAGGATCGCTTGAGGCCAGGAGTTCAAGGCCAGCCTGGGCAACACAGATCATCTCTACAAAAAATTAACATGCCTGCTGTAGTCCTAGCTACTCGGGAGAATGAGGCAGGAAGATCACTTGAACCCAGGAGTTTGAGGTTACAGTGAGCTATGATCGTGCCACTGCACTTCAACATATCTCCTTAATAAAAAAAAAAAAAAAAATCGGTAATGTAAAAGACAGTTTCAGAATAAAACACTAACCAAAGTTGGTATCACGTATTAATGTCAGGAAAAAATAGAATTCAAGGAAAAACACTTGAGATAAAAAGGTCACTTTATAATAGAAGGTTCATACATATATGGTGTGTATAAGATCTCAAAAGACATAACTGACCCCAAAAACATGCTTGAAGGCATTTTTTTTTTTTTTTTTTTTTTTTTTTTTGGAGACAAGGCTTTGCTCTATTGCCCAGGCTATAGTGCAGTGGTGTGATCACAGCTCACTGCAGCCTTGACCTCACAGGCTCAAGTGATCCTCTCATCTCAGCCTCCTGAGTAGCTGGGACTACAGGTATGCATGCTCCACTACACTCAGCTAATTGTTTTAATTTTTTTTGTAAAGACAGGGTGTCTCACTGTGTTGCCTAGACTGGTCTGGAAATCCTGGGCTCCCGCCTTGGCCTCCCAAAGTGCTGTGATTGATTACAGGTGTGAGCCACCACACCTGGCCTCCTGAAAGCAAATCTTCCTTCCTAAACTGAACTAAAAACAAAAATCTTCCACTGAAGTCCCAGGGGAGGCAACTGACGGAACTAACTGGATACACAGAGCTGACATAAGGCTAAGAAACCATTACCCAACTGCAGTCACATAACGTTTCAGTCAACACAGGACTGCATATACAACGGTGATCCCACAAGATTATAATGGAGCTGAAACATTCCTATTGCCTAGTAATGTCACAGCTCAATTCATTATTCATGTTTGTGGTGATGCTGGTATAAACAAACCTACTGCACAGTCATATAAAAGTATGGCACTTACAATTATGTACAGTACGTAATACTTGATAAAGACAATAAATGACTTATTGGTTTATGTATTTACTATACTATGCTTTTTGTGGTTAGAGTACACTCCAACTTATTTTAAAAAAAGTTAAAACTGCCTATTCAACACAGCAACATGCTATACAGGTTTGTAGCCTAGTAACAACAAACAGGCTATACCATATAACCTAGGTATGTACTAGGCCGTACCATCTAGGTTTGTGTAAATACATTCTATGACATTCACAAAAGGATGAAATGGCCTAATGATGCATTTCTCCAGAACATATCCCCATCATTAACCATGCATGACTGTGTATGTAAACAAATTCTATGTTGGAAGAAGACTTCATGACCATAACTGCTATACAGCTTTTCCCTAGAGCACAGTGGGATAGAAGGTGGAGTGCTTTTGAATTTCACGCTGCTATGGTTTCAGTATTTGTCCCCTCTAAAATTCATGTTGAAATTCAATCCCCTATGTGACAGCACTGAGAGGTGGGGGTCTTTAAGAAGTGATTGGATCATGAGGGCTCCACCCTCACAAATGAATTAATCCATTCATGGATTAATGTATTTATTTATAAATTACCCAGTTTCCCAGTAGGGAAACTGGAGATCCAAGCTACCCAGTTAGCACACTCAGCCCCCTCCCCATGTGATACCCTGCACTGCCTTGGGAACCTTCAGAGTCCCCACAAGTAAGGTTCTCACCACATAGGGCCCCCTCTATCTTGGATTTCTCAGCCTCTATAACTGCAAGAAATAAATTCTTTTTTTTTTTAATAAATTACTCAGTTTCAGGTATTCTAAGCAACAGAAAATGAACTAATATTCATGCTGATTTATAGCAGAACAGTGTAAGTCAACATTCTTTCAAAACCAGGATAAAAATTATCTCATCATAAGTTATCACTGCTCACGTACGTAACCATGGACGGGTTATCTAACCACTCCATACCTATTTTTTTCCTTGTTAAAATGTTGATGGTACCTATCTCTAAGTACATTAAATGAGCTAACAATATACACAGAATTTAAAACAATGCCTGAATAATCAATCAGTGTTGCCTATTACATTATTTATCCCTGTTATGCTCTTCTGTACCCTCTTTAGAAAGTAATTCCAAGACCAAAATTCTAACTCTAGACAGGTGTGGTGGCTCACACCCATAAACTCAGCACTTTGGGAGGCCAAGGCAAGATCGCTTTAGGTGAGTGAGACATTTAAGACCAGCCAGGGCAACACAACAAGAGCCTGTCTCCACAAGGAAAAAATATATATAACCCTGTTTCCCAATAAAAATCAAAATGTACAAAACTTCTGAATAAGCAAAAATGTACACAAATATGCAGGAAGTAAAAGGCAGAGTTGGTAACCAAAGGGTATAGAAGCCAATTTCTATAGCAAGCCCAGTAACGTACTCTAACGTTCTGCAGTCATTGTGCTAAACGACTTACGTATGGATAGGTGTAAAGTAACAACTCTCTCCTTCTAACCCCTATTCTGCCCAAAAACTTACTTAGATGAAACTAGTTTGAAATGGAACTTAAAATCATCAATTATAACAGGTTCCTTTGTGTAAATGTTGTATTACTCTATGCCCCCTTTACCCTTTCCTGCCTTTATAGCTCTCATCACAATTTAACATTCTACATCTAAGCAACCAATTTGCCTCTTTTGCTCATGACATAAGATACATGTCCATACAGGTGCTAGATAGTTACCCAAAGAATAAACTGAGAACACAAGTAATTACAGGTTTGATTAAACTTGAAGATCTGAATGAATACACTGATCATTAATATTTTGATACTGATGAGGATTCATTCTCTCTAATCCTTTGTTTCAAATTTACAACCAAGAAGTGAATATTGTATTTTGACATCTTCAGACCTTTGAAGTCCAACAGATACTGCTTCTTTAGCCCCTTCTACAAAAAGACCCTTAGTTTTGAGCATATTTTGAGAAATTTAGAATCAACTCAGTTTTACCAGGAGCCAACAGGAGCAAGCTGAATAAAATGAGATGGCATTTTGGATTCCATTAGTTATGGTATAGGTATTCGTTTCAAAAATCTCATTAAAGGCCAAGTGCAGTAATTTACCATATTCAGTATTAGCTTTATAATTCTGCAAATCAATGGGCCTAATATAAAAATAGGCACTTTGTAGCAGATAAAATTTAGAAAGATATTCAAATTGGTATAGTGAAAACTTTTAAATTTCTATTTACTAACATAATGTTGACTTGGAGGGAGAATCTATGAAAGTCAGGTTTTATGATAGAAGATGTCCAAGTCCACCTACCAGGGTTTAGTTCCATATATTCTCCAAAGGACAGTATTCTTAGAACTATAGATTTAGGCCATTTATTTAAACTTGGGCAACTTCAAACAAGCTTGAAACACAAGAGTGCCTTGAAAATAACTGTAAAAGTCATTTATTTCCCTTCGATTTTTAAATGGTACCCTATACATAAAAGGTTTTTCCCTTATTCAATCAAAGGTAATGTGTATTACTTCCAAAGTAAGTATAGGAGTATTAATTTAAGCTGACCAAAAAAAGAGGACCCAGATATTCGTTTCCAAAGATGTTTTGAATCCACCTATTTTCAAAAGGCCAAATTTCATTTTACAGCTCTTGTGAAACCAGGCAAGCAGTGTAAATTTTAAAATGCAGCAGTGAGATATCTTCAAATGTAGCAGTGAGATTTTTTAAATGTAGTGCTCCTTGAGGACATCCTGTGCCTGGTTCATCCTTTTTGTACTCTCAAAGTCTAGCCTTCCCAGATAGGATCTCAGTCTCAGCCTCCCTACACTGCCATCCCCCAGATCTATAAGGGCAGTGGGGTTCATTGACAAGGTTGCAGGCTACAAACTTTGCTAAGTTTATACTAACACCTCATTCCATCCCACCTCCCATCTTAAAAAGGAAATCGTTAAGTATCTTATTCTAGTGACTTCAATAAAGGAACTAATTTATAAGACAGCCAAGAACAATTAAAGTCGTAAAGGGCCAAACATTTTATTTTCATCTAAGAACCGTTTGCAGGGGTGGTCCGATCTTTTCGCTTCCCTGGGCCACACTAGAACTGTCTTGAGCCACACGTAAAATACATTAACTAGCTGAGAAGTTTGTTTTTTTTTTCTTTTTTTTAAAAAAAACCCTCATGAATTTGTGTTGGGCCACATTTAAAGCCGTCTGGGCCGCGGGTTGGATAAGCTTGGTTTAGGGGTTTAGATCGATTAGGATCAATACTCCCCAAATAAAAAACCCTGATCAAGACACTCATCTAACTGTACCTGGGAAACACAATAACAACCTTTTGCTAATAACAGTTAACATAAGCACTATATACGCGTTAACTTTTTAAAATACTAGCAGTGGAGGCCATTCCTTATCATCAGCTAACATCCACAATCTCTGGTACCAATAAAAAGATTAAGACCAAAGAGAAGCAGGGAAGAGTTTGAAATCCAGGGACAGGGCTTACTCGCTTACTCTTCCTTTTCACATTCCACCGTCTCTACAACTTTCAAAGTAAGGATAGACTGAGGGCAGGGGTCTCCAACCAGGCCCAGCCAGTGGCCATGAGGCCCATTACCACGTGTGGAGCGAAGCCGCCGGGGGTTTCCCCTCCCCGCGCGGCCGCCCCCAATGGGCGGAGAGCCCAGGAGCGTCGCAGCCTCCCCCGCCCCCTCCCCGCCTCGGGGCCTCGTCCTTCCACAGCCCCTCCCTCTCGTCGGAATTCGCAGCCTCCGCCGTTCTTTTCATCTCCCAGCGGCCTCCCTCCTGGTATTATTTTTGAGGGAAAAGCAGGGGGGTGTCGAAGAGGCGGCCGGCTCTGCACTCGGCCCGGCCCGGCCCGTACGCCGGGGGCCTCCCGGTCCTCGCGGCGCAGCCGACTCTCAGGGCACCCGGGCGTCACCGCGGCCTCGCTCCGGTCCACGCGGAGAAGACGGCGGAGCTCTGAGAACCTTAGGCCGCCAGGCCGCGCCAACCCCTACGTCGCCTCAGCCGTCCCCGATAAAAGCGCTGGTCGGCCCCGGGGCCCCTCTCAGGCTCCGGGATCTGGACTCCGTGGTCCTGTCCGACCTCACAGGACGACCCCGGAGGCCACGGGCGGCCAGCGGCCCCGACTCCCGGCTCCCAGCCCCTCCATCCCTCCGGCCCTCCCATCTGCGCAGGCCGCCCAGCCAATACCACGTTCCCCCTTCCCTTCCAGGCCCCCATCCGTTACCGGCGGCTAGTATGGGGAGCCAGGCGGCCGGAGCTGCGCAGGCAGTGACTCAGGGCGGCAGCGGCAGCGGGAGGAGCAGGAGGCGGCGCCGCGAGCAGATGGCGCTAAAAAAGACCCAAGAGCCCGCCGCTCGCGCTCATATACAATTAGCGTCAGCACGTAGGGCCCTCTCGCTGCCCTCCCCCCGGCCTTGTAGTCTCCCAGCAACGCGAGCGAGAGGCGGGTCCAGACCGGGTTGCCTAGCAACTGAACCGTCCTTCTTCCCCGGCAACCTGCATACCCCCACCGGGGACTCCTGCAGCCCCGAGGCCCAGGCATCCCTCTTGGGCTCCTCTGGTTCCCGCCGGTGTCTAACCTCCTCTGTTAAGCACCGCACCATCTCTTTTCTCCCTGCTGAGCCAGAAAGGAAATTTCAACCCCATCAGTTGTGGGGAAGGCCTGGCCCGCGTGCCCGGCGCCCGGCCCGCCCCGCCCCCTTCGGCGTTGTGCTGGGAAAGCTGAGGGCGGGCGCCAGTCGCCTGGTCCTTCGCTCGCCGCAGCCTAGACGGCGGGCGCTCCCTGTCAAGGCCTAATTCCTCCAACTAGCCGGCCCCCGGTAACCATTTTCCCTCCCCGCCTAGGAAAAACAGTTTTTTCCTCTAGACCACTTCGGCGGCCCCTTCTGCCAATTTTGCTTCTCCTATGTCAGCGGGTCTCCGCGCCTTTAGGGGGTGCTCGTCATCCTTTGCCCCCCACCCCCCACCCCCCACCCCGCCACATCCTTGTACCTGATGTACAGTCCGTCAGTTCGGCTTCAGTTCTTTCGACGGATGAAAATGGCATATTTGTGCATTCTCTGGATGCGTTATAATGAGGACCCTCAGTACGTCCGTTGTTTCATCTTTCTGAAAAAGTAAATCCCATTAAATCCTCAGGCTTGTAAAACCTCATAGCTAATTTTCAAGTGATGATGAATTGACTAATACTAACTCAAAAAGTTGTTCTCAGAGTATGGTCTGAGGGTCCCCAGACCCTTTCAGGGGGAAGGTCAAAACTATTTCCATATTAATGTGAAGACTGCCTTTTGCATTCTCATTCTCTCACAAGTGTACAAGTGGGGTTTTCCGGAGGCTACGTGACATGTGATAAGGAAACAGACTGAAAATAGAAGCAGATAGGAGAATCCAGTCATCTGCGGTTAAACCAGGCGTTAAAGAGATTTGCAAAAACTCGATTTGGGGGCAAGGGGGAGTATTTATTTTTCATATAAAAAATATTTTTTGTTAATATTTGATTGCTTTATTGTTTTTAAGTGAAATACTCTTAAATCTCACTTTTAATTTCTGATATAAATATCAGTATTAATAATGCACATGAAAGTTCTTTGGGGTCTTCAACTTTTAAAGCAGCGTAAAGGAATCCTAAGACCACAAAGTTAGAGAACCTCTTCTCTAAATCTTGCATTTATTAAACTTCAAACTGCCTAGAATCCCCTATTGTAATCCACACATTTAGCAACTATATCTTCCATTTTAGGGGATACAGTGTTTTCCTTGGCCCTCCAGAACCTCATTGAAATTATTTGCCTTTCCCACTCTATACTGCAGATGCCTCTGTTTATTCATTCATTTTAGTTTTTCATATACGATTCCTTTGTTGTTCTCATAGCCTATTCCTATACACCCTTCTCAACACTGATGTAATGCTAACAAGGAGCGTAATAGCATCAATAATGGGTCTTCAGGAAGAACCCACTATACATAAACAAGGTAGACCAGTGCTCAGTTTGAACATAAATTTAACACATTAATTTCAATAAGAACTTCAGGAATGTTGCATTTTAATCAAAGCTGTGCACGATGCAAGGTAATTAGCATATTACAATGAACTAAATAACTTTCACTTTCTTTCCATAAATCTTTATGGTAGCAGAATTTCTGAGACAAAATTGAGAAGTTGGCTTCTGTGATGGTTTTTATCCTACACCAGAGAGCCTCATCAATTTTCGGCACTTCACACACGAAGGCTCTGGATTTTTTAGGTTTCACCCACCCCCCCACCGCCCTGCCAACCCCTATAACTTAGGTGTTATCATTACCAGTACATATGCTCTTTCCCCCTTTTCTCCAGCTTCCTCTTCTTTTTTTGGTGTATCCTAGCCAATCTAAGAAACTAAACAAAAAATTTCTAAAAATGCATGCCTTTGTAATACAGGCTTTTGAACCAGTTTGTAAATCTAAGTCTTTGCCATTAAAGTTCAGGGAAGGGCAGACATTTATGAATTCATTCAACAAATATTTATGTCAGGCACAACTTCGGACTCTGGAAATACAGCATTTAGTAAGAAAGACAAGGTTCTTGATTTTACTGAAGTTATGGTCTAGTGAGGTGAGGCAAATGATTAGCAATAAAATAATTTTACTAATAAAATAGTAATAAAACAATTTCACTTATCAATAATAAATAATTGATAAGTGAAAGCTATAAAGAAAATAAAATGAGAAAAGGAGTAGAAGGTGACTGACCTGAAGATATCTTTGACCTTTTTTTTTTTTTTCGACAGAGTTTCACTCTGTTGCCCAGGCTGGAGTGCAGTGGCATGATCTCGGCTCACTGCAACTTCTGCCTCCCGGTTTCAAGCAATTGTCCTGCCTCCACCTCCCGATTAGCTGTGACTACAGGCAGGCGCAACCACGCCCAGCTAATTTTTTTGTATTTTTAGTAGAGATGGGGTTTCACCGTGTTGGTCAGGCTGGTCTCGAGCTCCTGACCTCAAATGATCTGCCTGCCTCAGCCTCCCAAAGTGCTGGGATTACAGGTGTGAGCCTCTGCACTCGGCCACCTTTGAGCTTTTTACATTGGCCCCTCTTATACCCCCAAATCACACAATGTAGTTAACTCATCTAATTTAATTGCAATAAATGGTGACCGTGGTCACTGATCGTGGGCCATGCCAAATTTTCTGTTGCAGTTCCTTTTCTCATGCTCTCTTTGGCAGCATATATACTAAAATTAAAGGTCCTTTTTTCTCTATCTCCCATGATTTCATTTGGTAGATTTTTATAGCATTGTAGCCTGGAGGCTTAGAGGTGTGGCTTTGGAGTCAAACAGCCTATTTTGTCCCCATTTTTCTACCACTTAATAGCTGTGTAACTTTGGATAAGTCACTTAGCCATCCCAGGTTTCATTTTCCACATCTGTAAAATGGGGAAAATAAGCATGCATTTCTCATAGGGCTGTTGTGAAACTTAAAAAAAAAAAAATTTTTTTTTTTTAATCAAGAGAGATCTTGGTGTATTACCCAGGCTGGTCTTGAACTCCTGGACTCAAGGGATCCTCCCACTTCAGCCTCCCAAAGTGTTGGGATTACAGGCATGAACCACCTTGCCCAGCTGTGAAACCTTTGGAGACAGAGTCTCATTCTGTCACCCAGGCTGAGGTGCAGTGGCGCAATCTTGGCTTACTGCAACCTCTGCCTCCCATGTTCAAGCAATTCTTGTGCCTCAGCCTCCCAAGTAGCTGAGACTGCGGGTGCATGCCACCACATCCCACTAATTTTTTGTATTTTAGTAGAGATGGGGTTTCACAATGCCCAGGCTGGTCTCAAACTCCTAAGCTCAGAAAATCCACCCGCCTCGGCCTCCAAAAGTGCTAGGATTACAGGTGTGAGCCACTGTGCCTGGCTCAGCTGTGAAACTTTAAATAACACATTGAAATTGCTTAACATAATGCCTGACATACATAGTGAACGCTCAATAAAAGGTAACAATTTTTAACCTCTTGCTGAAGTTTTGTTTTTATTTTTGTTTTATTTAAAGGTTTAAGGAACTACCCCGAAGTCTTCTGATAGTGTCTGACACTTTTTGTGACATATTTTATTAAAAGCTATCTAGTCACAACTTTTAAAAGACATTTTCCTGAGCTGAAATAATGCACACCAATTACCACAAAAATATTATAGTCAACATTTCTCAATATTGGGTAAGAACTATAGAGATCAACAAGAAAGTTGATGACAAAGATGGTATTTTACCTGTGCTTTGTCTGTATTACAGCCCCTATGTAGTAGAAAAAAAGCATAGGCTTTAACATCAGACATAGCCTATACCTATAGGCTCCTTCCAACACTTTGTGACCTTGCCAAAGTGCTTATTCACTCTGATCTTCAAGCTTCACTATCTGAAAAATGCATTAATAATTATAATAAAACCTGTGTCTTTATTAGCATGAAATAGAGAAATGTATGTAAGTTCCCAGAGCAATGACTTGCCCTTTAAGCACTCGGTATTTATTTTCTTCCCTCTGAATTAATCTGTAGGTAAAACATCCAAGGGAACTAATAATAATTATCATCTAAAAACTGCACAAGATACATTTAAATAACAGTTACCTTAGTTTCAGATCTGGATTTTTTTCTCTACTTTTCCCCAAATTAATTTATAGCTGCAATGTAATCAAATTCCAAGCGGAAAATTATGGACAAGATGCCTTAAATTTTTCTCTCTATATTCAAAAAAAAGGATTAATAGTTTTTTTGTTTAAAAAAAAAATCTTTTTCTTTTTTTGAGATGTAGTTTTGCTCTTGCTGACCAGGCTAGAGTGCACTGGTGCGATCTCGGCTTACCACAACCTCCACCTCCCAGGTTCAAGCGATTCTCCTGCCTCAGCCTCCCAAGTAGCTGGGATTACAGGCATGCACCACCACGCCTGGCTAATTTTGTATTTTTAGTAGAGATGGGGTTTCTCCACGTTGGTCAGGCTAGTCTCAAACTCCCGACCTCAGGTGATCCGCCCTCCTTGGCCTCCCAAAGTGCTAGGATTACAGGATTGAGCCATTGTGCCTGGCTTTTTTTTTTTTTTTGAGACAAGGTCTCACTCTGTCACCCAGGCTGGAGTGCAGTGGTACAACTACAGCTTGACCTCCCTGGCTCAAGTAATCCTCCCACTTCAGCCTCCCACATAGCTGGGACTACAAATGTACACCCCCGTGCCTGGCTAATTTTTTTATTTTGGGGATCTCACTATGTTGCCCAGGCTGGTCTCCAACTCCTGTGCTCAAGCAGTCCTCCCAACTCAGCCTCCCAAAATGCTGGGATTACAGGCATGAGCCACTATGCCTGCCTTGTTTAACAATATTTTTATTTTCCTGTCATTACTTAACTGAATTTTTTATTGAAATGATTATAGATTCACATGAAGTTTTGAGAAATAACACAGAGAGATCCATGAAAACTTTCCCCAGTTTACCATAATGGTAACAATCCCTGATCTTATTCAGATTTTCCCAGTCTCACTTGGATCCATTTGTGTGTTTATGGATTTAGTTCTATACAATATTACCATTTGTGGGTTTGTGTATCTGTCACCAAGAAGACACAGATCAGTTATATTGCCCAAGGATCCCTTATGTTGCCCTTTTATTCATTATTTTTAAATTTTAATTCTTTTTTTTCCTGGACAGGATTATTGCAGTGTACGTTGACCTTTTATTATGGTCAGGGTTTTTTGGTTTTTTTGTTTTCTTATATGCCAAATAATGTTCTACATTCCTAGATTTTATTTTATTTTGTTTCTCACACATAGACCACTTAGGTAGAAAATATGCCATTGTTAGGCTGGGAGCGGTGGCTCACGCCTGTACCAGCACTTTGGGAGGCCGAGGCACGTGGATCACCTGTGGTTGGGAATTCAAGACCAGCCTGACCAACGTGGAGAAACCCTGTCTCTACTAAAAATACAATATTAACCGGGCGTGGTGGTACATGCCTGTAATCCCAGCTACTCGGGAAGCTGAGGCAGGAGAACCGTTTGAACCTGGGAGGCGGAGGTTGCAGTGAGCCAAGATCGTGCCATTGCACTCCAGCCTGGGCAACAACAGTGAAACTCCATCTCAAAAAAAAAAAAAGAAAATATGCCATTGTTTTGTGCGGGCCTTCAATATTTCTTACCTAAACCATTTGCAATAGCCTCACAGTTGGTCTCCCTAATACTAATCTCTTATTCCACTTCAATCTACCAAAGTTATTGCTCTAAAATATAAGTCTAATCAAGTCAGAGAAAGTTCTCTGACTCATCAAGACAAAGCTGGCTGCAACCCTTCTCTGTTTGTGGACAACACTTGTATGTGGGTATTTATGTAGATATATATTCATTCATTCATTCATGAGCCCACGTTTCCTTCTCCCACAACACACACCGCACTAGACTGTTAACTGCTGCAGGGCAGTGTTATTGTTTTTTACATACCCTTGGTTTAAATAGTGACTGGCAGTGAACGGCTTTCAGTAAATATTTATTTGCTTGAAAGAATGAAATGAAAGGAAGGATGCAAGGAAGAAAGGAAGGGAAGGATGGAGAAAGGAAATAAAGAGGTTATTGAAAACGAACAGGAAGTCACAATACTTTATGTAAATAATCCTTTTTGAAGTCTATTACATCAATTCTACATTTATCATAGAGTCTATAGTGGACAAATTTGACAATCTAATCTGCACAAGAAGATTTTGGATATGGTTTGGACATTGTTTGGGTTTTCATTTGAATATTATTTGGGTATTTGTTTGGATATTATTTTCCCTCATCCATGAAACAACTTGCTGGTAAAAAGAAAGTAAAGAAATGTTGATATATTTTAGATCATAGTGAATAAAGAAAACAAATTACACAGTATAATTTGGAGACGATCAGAGTGCCCATTACTGGGACAATTGAGAGTGAAATGTCATATATGCACAGCATGGAGTATTATGTAGCAGAACATTGAATGTAATATGACAATATTGAATCTTTAAAATATAGTGGTTTCCAAATAAAGCCACAACAAGATACCCTTACACATCTATTAGATTTGCTCAAATTTTAAAAAATACAGTAGTACAAAATGCTGACAAAGACATAAAACAACAGGAACTCTTAACTCTGCTGGCAGGAATGCAAAATGGTCCAATCACTTCAGAAGATTGTTTGGCAGTTTCTTCAGTGGCTCATGCCTGTAATCCTAGCACTGTGGGAGGCTGAGGTGGGAGTTTTGCTTGAGCTCAGAAGTTTCAGACCAGCCTGAGCAACACAGCAACATCTTGTCTCTACAAAAAATTTAAAAATTAGCCAGGCATGGTGGTGCATGCCTGTAGTCCCAGCTACTCAGGAGACTGAGGTGGGATGTTCACTTGAGCCGGGGGGGAGTGGAGGGGTGTATGTTGGGGGGTCAAGGCTGCAGTGAGCATTCGTGCTGCTGTTCTACAGCCTGGCTGACAGAGAGTGACCCTGTCTCAAAAAAATTTAAAAATAGGCTGGCAGGCACAGTGGCTCACGCCTGTAATCCCAGCACTTTGGGAGGCTGAGGCAGGTGGATCACCTGAGGTCAGGAGTTCCAGACCAGCTTGGCCAACATGACAAAACCCCATCTCTACTAAAAAGAGAAAATTAGCCTGGCGTGGTGACCCGCACCTGTAATCCCAGCTACTCAGGAGGCTGAGAGGCAAGAGAACCACTTGAACCTGGGAGGTGGAAGTTGCACTGAGCTGAGATCATGCCATTGCACTCCAGCCTGGGTGACAGAGTGAGACTCCATCTCAAAAAAAAAAAAAAAAAAAAAAAGAACAACAAAAAAATTTTTTTTTTTTTTTTTTTTTTTTTTTTTGAGACGGAGTCTCGCTCTGTCGCCCAGGCTGGAGTGCAGTGGCGCGATCTCGGCTTACTGCAAGCTCCGCCTCCCGGGTTCACGCCATTCTCCTGCCTCAGCCTCTCCGAGTAGCTGGGACTACAGGCGCCCGCCACCGCGCCCGGCTAATTTTTTGTATTTTTAGTAGAGACGGGGTTTCACCGTGGTCTCGATCTCCTGACCTCGTGATCCGCCCGCCTCGGCCTCCCAAAGTGCTGGGATTACAAGCGTGAGCCACCGCGCCCGGCAAAAATTTTAATAATAAATGAAATAAAGTTTAATATACTTTTACTATATGACACAGTAATCTTTCTACTGAGTAGTTACCCAAGTGAATTGAAAACTTATATACACACACAAACACACACACTTATATAACTTTATTTCTAATTGGCAAAACCAGGAAACAGCCAAGATCTCTCTCTCTGCAGGTGAGTGGATAAACAAACACTGGCACATTTACATGATGGAAATAAAAAGAAAGGAGCTAATGATTCTGAGGTAGGAGGCAGGACTTGGCTCCAGAGGTGGGGTTTGGACATCAGGATCGAATTGAGGACTAGCTAAAACAGGTCTAGGGTGGAAGTGCCTCTCCATAAGACATGCCCACCAGTGTGCTTGTCAGTTTACCATTGCCATGGCAACACCTGAAAGTTACCACTCCTTTCCATGGCAATGACCTGGAAGTTACTACCCTCATTCTAGAAACTTCTGCATAACCACCTCTTAATTTACATATAATTTAAAGTGGGTATAAATAGGACTGCAGAAGTGCCTCTGAGCTGCTATTCTGGGCACACTGCCTATAGGGTAACTCTGCTCTGGCAGGAGGAGTACCTTTGCTGCTGCTGTACCCTGCCACTTCAATAAAAGCTGCTATTCAACACTGCCACTCACCCTTGAATTCTTTCCTGGGCAAAGCCAAGAACCCTCCAGGGCTAAGCCTCAATTCTGGGGCTCACCTGTCCTGCATCAATTCACTCAACAACATGGATGAAACTCATGTGCATTTTTGCTAAGTGAAAGAAGTCAGATTCAAAACTCTATATATTACAATTCCATTTCTACAGCATATGTAAAAGGCAAAACTATGAAAATAGAAAACATCAGTGATTGCCAGGGGTTGGGGGAGAGGTGCAGAGTTGACTCCAAAGGGGTTGTAGAGGGGATTTTTTAAAGATAATGGAATTGTTCTATATTCTATAGGTAGTGGATATATGACTATATACATTGAGGAAAATCCATTTGCTATATTAAATTTTTCAGAAAATCAACCAGATGTTGGGGGACCCTCGGATGAAATGCAGACTGTGACAAATTAATCTAACTGAATTATGAACATATAATCTCACTGAGGGAGTGAGTAAAAAAGGAGTTGACTTTCAAAAACAGTAGTTTGACTGGACACTATAAGGCTAAAGGCAAAAAGAGCTACACATAAACATTGCACTATTGTTGATAAATTTATCAAAGAGATAATAAGCATTAGCAATTTGGAAACTAATTTCCCTGTATACTAGGAAATCTGTATTCATTTGCTAGGGCTACCATAACAAACTGGGTGGCTTAAGCAATACGATGTATTTTCTCATAGTCCTGGAGGATGGAAATCCCAAATCAAGTTGTTAGCAGAGTTGGTCCCTTCTGAGGGCTGTGGGGGAAGGATCTGTTCCAAATCTCTCTCACTGGCTTGTAAATAGCTGTCCTCTCCCTGTGCCTCCCTCTATGTGTGTGTCTGTTTGAATTTCCCTTTTGTATAAGGACATCAGTCAGATTAGAACCCACCCTAATGACCTCATTTTAACTTGATTATCTCTGTAAAGATGCTATCTCCAAGTAAGGTCACATTATGAGGTACTGGGGTTTAGGACTTCAACATATGAATTTTAGGATAACACAATTCAACTCCTAACACTAGGATTTGGCAAATAACTAAATAATTGTAGATAATGGGAGCCAGGTCTCTTGCTACCGGGAAAAAGTCACAAATAAGCAAGGAGAGAAGGCTAGAATGAACCATGGGGTGCTGGATTAGGGCCAGAGATAGAAGTATGAATGAATTCATGCTTATGGATAGATAGATAGATGGATGATAAATAGATGGACAATAAAGATGTACATATACATAGGCTAATATATTTCCTAGCTTTGCCCACTGAGGAAGCCTAGAAGCAGTGTGATATAGTTTGGATATTTGTCCCTGCTCAAATCTCATATTGAAATATAATTCCCAATGTTGGAGGCGGGGCCTGGTGGGAGATGTTTGGATCATGGGACAGAATCCTTCATGGCTTGAGGCTGTCCTCACCACAGTGAGTGAGGAATGAGTTCTCATGAGATCTGGTTGTTGTAAAGTGTGGTACCTCCCCCACTCCACTCTGCCAACGTTATGCTTCCTGTACAGGCTGCAGAACCATGTGGCAATTAAACCTCTTTTCTTTATAAATTACCCAGCCGCAAGTGTTTCTTTTTCTTTCTTTCTTTTTTTTTTTTTTTTTTTTGAGATGGAGTCTTGCTCTGTCACCAGGCTGTAATGCAGTGGCACGATCTCAGCTCACTGCAACCTCTGCCTCCGGGATTCAAGCAATTCTCCTGCCTCAGCCTCCCGAGTAGCTAGGACTACAGGTGCGCACCACCATGGCTGGCTAATTTTTGTATTTTTGTATTTTTAGTAGAGACAGGGTTTCACCATGTTGGCCAGGATGATCTCGATCTCTTGACCTCATGATCCACCTGCCTCGGCCTCCCAAAGTGCTGGGATTACAGGCATGAGCCATGGCATGTGGCCAGGTGTTTCTTTATAGCAATACAAGAACAGCCTAACACATAGTGACACCACAGTAACAACAAGCATGACCAGTTCACAAATCTTGGTTTCTAAATACCATTTCCAATTAAAGGAGGGAAAATGCAAGATGAGTCTGGAACATCTTATAGTGCTAAAAAAAAGAAAAAAAAGAAGAAGAAAATTATAAAAGTAGGAGAGAGGTCAAAAGGACACTAGAGGCAATTTGAAAGAGCTCCCCAATGGCCAAAGCTGGAACAATTTCAGCAAAAAACAAAAAACAAACAAAAAAAAATAGTGATAGTATTGGATTATAATTCAGAGAGTAAAATAAATATCCATGAGTCCATAATGATAAAAGTATTATTGAATAAATACTTAAGTGATAAAGGGAGAAATTTATCTTATAGAAGAATTCTAGGCTTGGCGCAGTGGTTCATGCCTGTAATCCCAGCAACCTGGGAGGCCAACGCAGGCGGATCACCTGAGGTCAGGAGGTCAAAAACAGCCTGGCCAACATGATGAAACCCCGTCTCTACTAAAAATACAAAAATTAGCTGGGCACTGTGGCAGGCACCTGTAATCCTAGCTGCTCAGGAGGCTGAGGCATGGAGAATCGCTTGAACTCGGGAGGTGGAGGTTGCAGTGAGCTGAGATTGCGCCATTGCACTCCAACCTGAGTGACAGAGCAAGACTCCATCTCAAAAAAAAAAAAAAAAAAAAAAAGAATTCTAAAGAATATATGTAGACACTCCTCTCTAGGGGATGGAGATTAATCCTGTCCTCTTGGTTGTGGTATGGAATTACAATGACTCACTTTCAAAGAAAATAGTATGGAAATGGAAAAATATTAACTTTATAGTGAAGAAACCTGGCAAACACTACCTTAACTAAATGATCAAGGTTAACATTATGAGTTATAAGCCATGTTGTCATCAAGTACATCATGATATAATGGGGTGAGATGAACATCTTTACTAATTAAATACAAGCACATATTATACACATTATAATTGGAATAGAAGATAATGGGAGTGAAGTACAGAAATAAAAGGGAATCAATTTATTGGTCAAGGGGGGACTTATCAGGGAATGGGAAGAATTATAGAATAAGTTAAAAGAAAGTGGAAGGTAGCTATGCGCCTTTCGCCAATAACAGAAGTTCAATACTTCATTTCTCAATATTCCATCTCTGCAGGATCAAATTGTGATTCTCTCATATTTCAAGAGATTAGTTCTTGAAGCTAGAAGGAGCAAAAACCAGTAAAATTAGTTTTGTCATTAATCGTAATGCTAAGTAAATTTGAGCAATTAGAGGAAACTAGAAATAAAATCTGGAAATAAAGAAAAATCAAGTCAATGGCAACAGTAATAACCACTGACACCACTTCTCTGTGCCAGTCAGACACTATTCTAAAGAGTTTCTCAAATACTAACTCATAGAATCCTCACAACAACCTATGATATGCTATTATTATCTTTGTATCATAGATGAGGTAGTTGAGACTCGAAGAGATCCAGCACCTGTCTCCACACCATATTAGCCACTAGTGGCAGAGTTAGGATCAGAATACAGGCAGCTTAGCATCAAATCAGACCCTGAGCCTGTGACTCCATCCTCTCCAGTTAAAGGCATAAGAGGGAGTCCCAGAATTCAAGGAAATCACTGCGATATAAACAGACAAGTAAACAAACTGTTACCACTCAATGTAAGTGTAACAATAGAGGAGAGGACAGCAGAGCCAACTTCACAGAAGTGACAGTGAAAACGAATCTTGATAGGGAAGTAAGAACTTGCTTTGTGACAGGATAGGATTTCTGGCAAGAGAATAGCTGTATGAAAGAAGTTTTGGACTGATTGTTCAAGGCTATGTGGAAAATACATTGCAGAATACAACACTAGTCAAATGATGACTTCTACCTTTGGCTGGGCATGTATTTCACATACAGAAAAACTCTAGCAAAGCCATCATTAAATGTATTGGTATCAAATGTTTGTCAGTTTCATTTGGGCCTATTCATTCTCACTACCTTCAGGAGTTAAAACTGAACCTCTATTAGAAATATCACTTCTAGGCCACACGGGATGGCTCACGCCTGTAATCCCAGCAGTTTGGGAGGCTGAGGCAGGTGGATCACCTGAGGTCAGGAGTTTGAGACCAGCCTGGCCAACATGGTGAAACCCTGCCTCTACCAAAAATACAAAAATTAGCCGGGTGTGGTGGTGCACATCTGTGGTCCCAGCTACTTGGGAGGCTGAGGCAGCAGAATCACTTGAACCTGGGAGGTGGAGGTTGCAGTCAGTGGAGATTGCGCCGCTACACTCCAGCCTGGGAGGCAGAGTAAGACTCTGTCTTAAAAAAAAAAAAAAGAAAAAAAACTCACACACACAAAAAGGAAAAAAAAAAAGAAATACCACTTTTTAGTAATGAAAAAAATATGATACATAGTTTCCCACAATTAGGGTGGTATTATGTATACAGGTCATGAGCCAGATTAAACCTATTCTAAAATCATATGAAAAAATTTTTTAGGGCTGGGAGCAGTGGCTCATGCCTGTAATCCCAGCGCTTTGGGAGACTGAGGTGGGCAGATCGCTTGAGCCTAGGAGTTCAAGACCTGCCTGGGCAATATCGTGAAACCTCATCTGTACTAAAAACACAAAAACTAGTTGGGCATGGTAGTGCATGCCTGTGGTCCTAGCTACTCGGGAGGCTGAGGTGGGAGGATCACCTGAGCCTAGGAGGTCGAGGCTGCAGTGAGCTGTGAGTGAGCCATTGCACTCCAGCCTGGGCAGCAGAATGAGACCCTGTCAAAAAAAAAAAAAAAAAGAAAGAAAGAAAAACTTAAAATAAATAAATAAAAAATATTTTAGAAACATTTTTGAAAAATATGTTACAAAAATCCAGGAGGGAGTAACTGAAACAGTAGGAGTTGAGGCAGCAAATGCTACCATTAACTATGTGTTGAGCATTGTTCTAAATTGCCTGTATGCTTTATCTCATTTAACTCTCATAACAACCCTGTGAAGTAACTACTACAGTAGTCCCCCCTTGTCTGCGGAGGAAATCTTTCAAGACCTTCAGTGAATGCCTAAAACCAATGAATAGTACCGAACCCTATATATACTATGTTTTTTCCTATGTGTACATACCTGTGATAAAGTTTAATTTATACGTTAGAGTAAGGGATTAACAACGATAACTAACGGCCAGGTGCGGTGGCTCACACCTGTAATCCCAGCACTTTGGGAGACCAAGGCTGGTGGATCACAAGGTCAGGAGTTCGAGATGAGCCTGACCAACACAATGAAACCCCATCTCGACTAAAAATACTAAAATTAGCCAGGTGTGGTGGTGCGTGCCTACAATCCCAGCTACTCAGGAGTCTGAGGCAGCAGAATTGCTTGAACCCAGGAGGCGGAGGTTGCAGTAAGCCGAGATAGTGCCACTGCACTCCAGCCTGGGCGACAGAGCAAGACTGTCTTAAAAAAAAAACATCATGTATTACTTACAGTAAATGGCTAAATGTCACCTGTTTCAGGAGATCCCATGCTGAAGTCTTTATACAGCCTCAAAGCTTTCTGGCACAACATGTTTTCTGTTCATGTCTTCAACCCATACATTTAATGCCTTCTCCATCTTAACTAAGCAGTTACGCACTGTAATAAACTTTTGTAGTTTGAGGTGCGACAGCAAAACAAGCACAAATTCTTTTTTCCTTCTTGGGAATTTCACGTTTAGATTCATTCTTACCGTAACAAACATTTTTTTAACCTACGATTCTTTTACTCATTAATTTGAAAACTTTTACCTTTTCATCTTACAACTTCCCTTTGGCATATCTGAATTGCATCACTATTCTCGCACTTTGGGGCCATATTTAAGTCAAATAGGGATACTAGAAAAAAAGCACTGCAATACCGCAACAATCTACTACAAATAAGCTACAGCCTAGTGGGGAGGGCAGGCTCCACTGTGTGGATATGCTGGACAAAGGGATGATTTACATCTTGGATGGGATAGGGTGGGGAAGCATGAGATTTCATCATCCTATTCAGAATGATGCACAATTTAAAATTTATGAGTTGTTTCTTTCTGGAATTTTCTTTTCTCTTTTTTCTTTTTTTTGAGACTGAGTCTTGCCCTGTTGCCCAGGTGCAATCTTGGCTCACTGCAACCTCAGCCTCCCGGGTTCAAGCGATTCTCCTGCCTCAGCCTCCTGAGTAGCTGGGACTACAGGAATGCACCAACTACACCCGGCTAATTTTGTATTTTTAGTAGAGACAGGGTTTCACCACATTGGTCGGGCTGGTCTCAAGCTCCTGACCTCGTGATCTGTCCACCTCAGCCTCCCAAAGTGCTGGGATTACAGGCATAAGCCACCACACCCGGCCAGGAATTTTCTATTTAATATTTTCAGACTGCGGTTGGCCACAAGTAACTGAAATCACAGATAAAGGGAGACTACTGTATTGTTCTCACTATTTTATAGATGAGGCAACTGAGGTACAGAGAGGTTGAGTAACTTACACAAAGTTGCAATCAGTTGAATAACTGTTGGATCCAGGGTTCAATGACATCAGGTAATTCCAGTTTTCTTCTTTGTTTTCTTTGATACAGAATCTCACTCTGTCGCCCAGGGTGGAGTGCAGTGGCGAGATCTCAGCTCACTGCAACCTCTGCCTCTTGAGTTCAAGTGATTCTCCTGCCTCAGCCTCCCCAGTAGCTGGAAAACAAGCACCCACCACCGTGTCTAGCTAATTTTGTATTTTTAGTAGAGATGGGGTTTCACCATATTGGCCAGGCTAGTCCTCGAACTCCTGACCTCAGGTGATCTGCTCGCCTTGGCCTCCCAAAGTGTTGGGATTACAGGCATGAGCCACCATGCCTGGCCAAATTCCAGATTTCACAGAAAAGAGTGATGCTATTTGTACTTTAATTAATTTATTAATTCAACAGATGGTCTAGTATGGCCTAGATCGGTGATTACAGATGCATATACCTATAGGGGCCATTCCAGAAACATATCGTGTGAAGTCAGCCAAGCGTAAGACAGTGGGGAGCAATAAGAATTATGAATAACAGGAGACCATAGGCTTTGTTTAAAGGGGGAAGCTGGGCAGGGCACAGTGGTGGACACCTGTAATCCCAGGTATGATCTCACCACTGTACTCTAGCCTGAGAGAGCAAGACCATGGCTCTAAACAATAATAAATAAATAAATAAATAAATGAATAAATAAATAAATAAAGAAGGGGCAGCTACCAACCTCAGTTGTTGTTACATGGGGACAGTATTCTCACATTTTCCAATTTTTCAAGAGATACGGAAAAAACACTTTTATATAAATATATAATCTTCCATATGAATATCTATGAATATATAAAATCTTCCAATTTGGGAGAAAGAGTGTATAAAATGAGTTCTGTTCTGGACATGCCACATTTTCACTAGCTGTAGATTGTCCAGCAGTTAGAAATTTGACTGTATGGTTCAGGAAAATTACTTGTGGGGCAAGCACAGATTTAGAAATCTTTAATGTGCATGCAGAAAGGAGAGCTATTCATGGAAAAGGTGTAAATTAAGAAGAAAATAAGAGGGTCGGGCGCGGTGGCTCACGCCTGTAATCCCAGCACTTTGGGAGGCCGAGACAGACGGATCACCTGAGGTTGGGAGCTCAAGACCAGCCTGGCCAACATGGTGAAACCCCGTCTCTACTAAAAATACAAAAAATTAGCCAGGTGTGGTGGTGGGCCCCTGTAATCCCAGCTATTCGGGAGGCTGAGGCAGGAGAATCGCTTGTGGAGGTTGCAGTGAGCCAAGATCACACCACTGCACTCCAGCCTAGGCTACAGAGCAAGACTTTGTTTCAGAAACAGACAAACAGAAGGAAGTTTTCCCAACTTCAGTGGTATTTTATTATCATTAAAATTATTATTTTATCTCTTCAGGTGTTCTTTTTTGGTATTGTTTGCTCTTAGGACATTTTGAAACTTCTGAGATAGTTAACAAATTTCCTCAGAATCACCAATAACAGAAACTATAATTTTTGTGGGAAAGCAATACCCATTTAGGTTTATAATTATATACAAAGCAGAATTCTTCATATCTACAAGTTAAAACTTGGTTCACATATCAAAAATTATTTAGGTGGCATGTACCTATAGTCCCAGCTTCTCAGGAGGCTGAGGCATGAGGATCCCTTAAGCCCAAGAGTTAAAAGAGCAGCCACGGCAACATAGTCAGACCCCATCTCAAATAATAATAATAATTTATAGCTTAGCTCAGACACAATTTGTTTTTCTTTTTTCTTTTTTTTTTGATACCAAGCCTCACTGTCACCCAGGCTGGAGTGCAGTGGCACAATCTCGGCTCACTGCAACCTCCGCCTCCCGGGTTCGAACATTTCTCCTGTCTCAGCCTCCCGAGTAGCTGGGATTACAGGCACCTGCCACCATGCCCAGCTAATTTTTGTATTTTTAGTAGAGATGGGGTTTCACCATGTTGGCCAGGCTGATCTTGGACCTCAGGTGATCCACCCACCTCAGCCTCCCAAAGTGCTGGGATGACAGGTGTGAGCCACTGCACCCGGCCTTGTTTTTCTTTTTTTGAGCAGAGTCTCACTCTGTCACCTAGACTTCAGTGCAATGGCATGATCAGGGCTCACTGCATCCTGGACCCCTAGGATCAAGCAATCCTTCCACCTCAGCCTCCCAAGTAGCTGGGACTACAGACTTGAGCCACCAAACCTGGCTAATATCTTAAATTTTTTGTAGAGATGGATTTTGCCATGTTGCCCAGGCTAGTCTCAGACTCCCAGCCTCAAGCAACCCTCAGACGTCAGCTTCTCAAAATGCTGGGATTGTTGGTGTGAGCCACCTCACCTGGTTCAGACACAATTTTACAATGAGTGTAGGATACTTTCATGAGCAAGGAAGATAAAGGATCCTATCTACTTGTTGGGTTCCAGGGAACTGGTAAATAAAGCCTATTTTTCCTGCCTGAGTTTGAAACCAATTGGAGAAGAGATTCAGGGGACAGACATATGGAAATCAAAATATCACCTTTCTTACAGATAAGAAAGGTTGGAGAACTTGGCTTTGTATCTGCAGTGGACTTCACCTCTAACTAACAAAGCCCTTCTGGGCAGGCACATGCCTCTCCCTCCCCTACAGCAAAGCAGAATGCAGACCTCGACAGGCAAGTTTGAAGAAAAGGGAATCCAAGAAGGGACTGGGCTTTCTTGCCCATTTTCCCCCCCAAACTCCCCAGGCAGATACATCATTCCTTCTGCCCTAGGGATAAAGCCCAATCAGTCCAGGAAGGAGAATACCCCTTGGCAGAGACTATTATTTACCCACCAGAATTCATTCTCTTCTCCTTCCTGGGCACATGGCTGCCTTCCTGCAATACAGTCCCCAATCTTCTGAACATTGAGCTGTGGCTGTATTACTAAGCTCTTGCCAACAGAGCATGAGTAGAAATGATGTGTGTGCTCCTCAGCTTGGGTTTTAACACTGTTGATAATGCCTTCGCCATGTCCTCACTGCTTTTCCCACTATATAGCCTGGCTTTGTGGCTAACAGTCTTCAAAAGTGCCAATGAGCACATGCCCCAGGGAGTGATGTAATCCCAGCACTTTGGGAGGTCGAGGCAGGAGGATTGCCTGAGCTCAGGAGTCCAAGACCAGCCTGGGCAACATGATGAGACCCCGTGTATTTTTAAAAACAAGAAAAAGTAAAAGAATTTTTAAAAAAGAAAAAATAAGTAAAAATAAATTCAATGAGGTTGTGTAATAATAAATGGTTCCTTTTCTATTGGCTGATGTTTTTGATCCTGTCTTCCTGTCCTCCTCCCTGTGACGTCTGGATCTGCAGAAGGAATGGAATGAGAACTAGCCCTCCATGAAAATGAAATGTTACTTTAGATTTGCCAAAAGATTCCAACTTTCTGAAATTCTCCCCTCCACTAATGGTCTACTGTGATAGGCTATTCCTTTTCTGATGGGTCTGAGACCTGCCCCTCATCCCACCCCCATTCGAATTATTCTGAGAGGCCGGGCACAGTGCCTCACGCCTGTAATCCCAGCACTTCGGGAGGCCGAGGAGGGAGGATCATTTGAGGTCCGGAGTTTGAGATCAGCCTGGCCAACATGGTGAAACCCCATCTCCACTAAAAATACAAAAATTAGCCAGGCATAGTGGCAGGCACCTGTAATCCCAGCTACTCAGGAGGCTGAGGCAGAAGAATCACTTGAACCCAGGAGGCAGAGGTTGCAGTGAGCCAAGATCATGCCACTGCCCTCCAGACTGGGTGATAGATCGTGCCACTGCCCTCCAGACTGGGCGATCAGTCTCAAAAAAAAAAAAGAATTATTCTGAGAGTGGGACAATATAATTGACTCCAGAAGGTCTTTGCTACAATACATCTAAGGAGAAGGGAAGAAGAAGGCCTGGATATTTATTCTGTTGGGTGTCTTTTGGGGTTTTTTGGTGGCTGTTTTCCTGCTATTGGAACTTGATATGCTTCCCATTTCTAGTTAAATGGCTAAGAGCTCTATTCCCTGAGGCTTGGGCTATTGCTATTGTCTGTGTATGTGGAGTGTGTGTGTGTGTGTGTGTGTGTGTGTACGAGGTCATCACTGCTAGAACGGTGCACTAGCATACTTTGCTTTAACATTTTTTTCTAGGGATAAAATGCAGGGTCCCAAGTGGTAAAGGGGTGCCCAGCTTTAATAATCTGTTTTCTGCCCCAGTTCATAAAAAATATTGCCCCAGAAACACAAGTTCCCAACATTTATGGATTGCCTATGTCGCAGGGGGCAGTGGGAAAGGATCTCTGAGCAACTACTGAGAGTCAGAATTGCAAAACTGGTGACCAATAAGTAAGGTATGCATTTGACAGCAGCCTTCACTTGGCCCCTTATCTGATAACATTCTCTCCATCCAAAGTGCCCAATCTTCTGTCCTTCTTATGCATTGTCCAAAAAAAGAAAAAAAGATTCCATGAAGAAAGACGCCCTCTTCAACGTCTGATAAACCTCCTGAGCTCTGAGGATTTTCTATCATACTCAGACTTTATCGAGAAGTTTCCCCCTCTATGACACTTCAGTAGAATGGCTGATGCCAGTCTTGTCAACCTTTTGGGAATGGAGATGAGGGCAGGCCTGGTCAGCCACTATTGTTTCCTATCTTTGAAAACAAATAGATACAATTTCAGAAGAATTTTCCAGACCAAGTTACGATTAGCAATTGAGACTACCAAAAGCTATTTTGTTAATCTATTTTTAAAACACTGAATTAGATCAAAATAGCAAACATTTATTGAGCTCTTACCATGTGCCAGGCACTGTTCCAAATGTTACATATATGCCTCATTTAAGTTTCACAACCCTTGAGGTAGCTGCTATTGTTATCATTCCCACTTTAGAGATGAGGAAGCTGAGGTTAAACTGTTTGCCCAAGGTTGCACAGCTACTAAGTACTAGTTCAAGATATCTAAAAGTGGCTCATATGTGGGAAGCACTATTATTATTATTTTCTCTAGTGGAAAGACTGTAGAATATGGTGAACAGTATGCAGGGCTTTGGAATTAGATATAACAGGATTTAAATACCTATTATCCCCAAACCAGCCAAATCGTTTGCAACAAGTTAATTCATCACTGTGAACGTTATTTCCCTCATCTGCATTTTGAAAATAATAATGACTCCCTCATGAAACTATTGTATAGATTTAATAAGACAATTTATAAAATACTTCATAGACAGTCTGGTAACATAGCACTATTGATTGATTGATTGATTGATTGAAACAAGTTCTTGCTGTGTTGCCCAGGCTGGTCTTGAATTCCTGGGCTCCAGTGATGCTTCCACCTCGGGCTCCCAGAGTGTTGGGACTACAGGATTATAGGTGTAAGCCATCATGCTCCGCCTTTTTTTTTTTTTCTTTTGCAGTGATACTGTCACAGCTTACTGCAGCCCTTGACTTCCCAGGCTCAAGTGACCCTCCTACCTCAGCCTCCCAAGTAGCTGGGACTACCGGCAAGCACCACCACATCTGGTTATTTTTTTTTTCTCTTAGTAGAGATGAGATTTCACTATGCTGCACAGGCTGGTCTCACACTTCTGAGTTCAAATGATCCTCCTGCCTCCTCCCACAGTGCTAGGATTACAGATGTAAGCCACTGTCCAAGCCTCTCTGGTTTCTTATAACGAAAGTTGTCCTAAGAAACAATCAGACCTATTGAGGAGTTGCTGACAAATGTCTTGCTGGTCACTACTCTCAAACTTGAAGAGTTGTACTCTGTAGGTAGTTTGCAACATTTTTTTTTTCCTGAGAGAGTTTCGCTCCTGTTGCCCAGGCTGGAGTACAGTGGCACGAACTCAGCTCACTGTAACCTCTGCCTCCCGGGTTCAGGCGATTCTCCTGCCTCAGCCTCTTGAGTAGCTAGGTCTACAGGTGCACGCCACCATGCCTGGCTAATTTTGCATTTTTAGTAGAGATGGGGTTTCACCATGTTGGCCAGGTTGGTCTTGAACTCCTGACCTCAGGTGATCTGCCCACCTCAGCCTCCCAAAGTACTGAGATTATAGGCATGAGCCACCACGCACACCCAGCCTTTCTTTTTTTTCTTTTCTTTTTTTTTTTTTTTTTTTGAGATGGAGTTTTGCTCTTGTTGCCCAGGCTGGTGTGCAATGGAGCAATCTCAGCTCACTGCAACCTCCACCTCCAGGGTTCAAGTGATTCTCCTGCCTCAGCCTCCCAAATAGCTGGGATTACAGGCACACACCACCAGGCCCAGCTAATTTTGTGTTTTTAGTAGAGACAGGGTTTCACCACGTTGGTCAGACTGGTCTCGAACTCCTAACTTCAGGTGATTCACCCACCTCAGCCTCCCAAAGTGCTGGGATTACAGGCGTGAGCCACCGTGTCTAGCCAAGTTTGCAACATTTTAACAGAGCCCTTAAGCAGATCTAAAAGGTATCTCAATTTATTCACCACCTTGGGAGGTGCATTTTTTTTACTTGACTCATCTGGCAGTCTATCAAGATGACATAGTTTTCTGCTGCTCTTTCTTGTTAGGTGGCAGTTGGAACCTCAATCAAGTACTTATTTAAGCTTTTTTTTTTCTGAGATGGAGTCTTTTTTTTTTTTTTTTTTTGAGATGGAGTCTCTTACTCAGGCTGGAGTACAGTGGCCTGATCTCAGCTCACTACAAGCTCCGCCTCCTGGGTTCATGCCATTCTCCTGCCTCAGCCTCCCAAGTAGCTGGGACTACAGGCACCCGCCACCATGACTGGCTAATTTTTTGTATTTTTAGTAGAGACGAGGTTTCGCCATGTTAGCCAGGATGGTCTCGATCTCCTGACCTTGTGAACCGCCTGCCTTGGCCTCCCAAAGTGCTGGGATTACAAGCGTGAGCCACCACGCCTGGCCTGTTTTGGTAAAAGAGTCTGACTATATCCCCAAGCACTCTTGCTGTCTGTACTTCTGATTAATTGAATGAAAATACTGTTTGGATAAAAAGATAAGTCTGGATGTTTTTCTTTCCTAGTAGAACAAATTTGCTCCCTACTACCTGGTATCTAAAACATACTCTCCCCTTAGCTATCAACATAACATTTCTCCATTTCCCATACTGATCAGAAACATTTAGTTAAGAATTGACTGAGAGATGCCACTTGCATAATGCTTACTTAAGGTCTTGAAATTGGGAAAAAACTGATTTATCATCATGGTTATTATTGATTCTTTCAAATCCCTCTAGTTTTGCTTCAATATTGCTGGTGAATAATACTTGAGCATTTACTTATTGTTAGGAGGATAACACAAATTATCACATTAATTCATACATTTATGATTAGGGATTAGTGTCACAGTTGAGATCATAGAAACAGGCTCAGAGGGAGTGAGTAAATTGCCAAGATCACACAGCTTCTAAATGGTGCAGCCAGGATGCAAACCCAGATCTTTCTGACTCAAAGCTTAAACAATTAAACACTAAATGGTCTTGGTTAACTGCTATCAATGCACCTGGGCCATATAACTTGTTATCTGCGACAACATTCTTATTAGTTAAATGTAATATAAACTTTTACAGAGGGTCTATAAAATAATTCATTTGAATAGCCATTTGGTTGTCCTGCAAAACCACAGATGTGGTCATTTTTGTTACTCAATGTCTTTGAGTTTAGTTCAAGAAAAACTGTCTCTACATGCATGCTTTTTTAGTTAGAAGAAAAGTTACATAGACCAATATGGTTTTCCTTAATCCTTAACTGCCTAGAAACCTTGCCAAATTCATTGTTCAGCTATCGCAATGAACTTATCACAGGTGCTTAGTGGTATCATTTGTTTACTCAACATACGATTATTATATTTATGAGGTCTATTTTATGCCAGGGGTATAAACACTCTGGGGATATAGAATATGGTGAACATAACAGAAATTTCCTCAGGTAGCCCATAGTCTAACAGGACAGAGAAAAATTACATAAATAACAACAGAAATGATTGATCATAATGTGACAAGAGCCACAAATGGAAAATAAATGTTAACATGATCTGTGCAGGCAATAGGCTTGGTTTAATGAACTGGTTAATAAAAAGAACCTCTGGAAGCAAACTTTGTGATTCACATGGCAATTCTATTATACACTTATATCTCATTGTATATAATTTCATAGTAAGTACATTAGAAAAAACATTAAAATAAATAAGAGGCATAAATATTCCTTTTACTTGTAAGGGAGCACCTAATAAGTATTCTTGCACTCATTTTTTTCTTTCAGTATAACCATAATTTTAAAAATTCATCTCTTAAATATATAAAGCAGTTTTGCTATAATAAAAATGAAAATTGAGTTGAAAAGATGTCATTTCTTTTGGCATCTGCATTATTAATTTGGAAAAGACAAATAGAGTCCTGACCTGTGTAGAAGTTAAGACTGACAAGCAAAGATTTGTGAAATAATTAATTCTTACATCAGAAAGTTATCCTCAAAAGATGATGAAGATAAACCAGCAGTTCCTGCCTTTGAAAGCTTTAGTCCATTGTCATCATTAAAAGCTGATATAAAAAAATACCATCAGGGGCTAAGGATTTGTTGAAATTAATTTTAAGACTTTCTTTTCTGGCTGGGCATGGTGGCTCGTGCCTGTAATCCTAGCACTTTGGGAGGCTGAGGCCGGTGCATCACTTGAGGCCAGGAGTTTGAGACCAGCCTAGTCAACATACTGAAACGCCATATCTACTAAAAATCAAAAATTAGCTGGGTGTGGTAGCACATGCCTATAGTCCCAGCTACACAGGAGGTTGAGGCAAGAGAATCACTTGAACCCGGGAGGCAGATGTTGCAGTGAGCCGACATCACACCATTGTACTCCAGCCTGGGTGACACAGTGAGACCCTGTCTCAAAAAAAAAAAAAAAAAAGACTTTCTTTACGATAGGTCACCTGAAGTTGGGTAAGTACGAATTAATTTTCATATGGGTCAGTCAGTAGTCAGCAGATACAGTTGTTAGCACATTAGCAACAAGAATAGGAGACTGGTCACAAAGATGACTCCATCTCCTTCACAACTGTCTTCACTGCCCCTGCCTTGCTGTGTTCTACAGAATTTAAGAGAAGATGAGGGTGCTAATTTACCTTTGCTGGTACTTTCCCCCTGTGCTTCCTTTATGTTCAGAAGTGGAGAAGGGAAGAGGCTATAAAAATAGAAATGGCTCTGAGGTGTGGCCTCCAAGGACTGACTTTTTTTTTACAGACAAGGTTTTGCTCTGTCACCCAGGCTGGAATGCAGTCGTGCAATCATAGCTGACTGCAGCCTGGACCTCCCAGGCTCAAGCAATCCTCCCGCCTCAGCCTCCTGAGTAGCTGGAATTACAGGTGCACGTCACCACACCTGGCCAAGACTGACTCTTAAGAAGGACCAACACTTCTACCCAGTAACCAGGACCCCCTTGCCAGCCCTTCACTGCCAGATCCATCTGCCTGAATGCCACCAGAAATGCATTTGATGCTGGGCACGGTGGCTCTTGCCTATAATCCCAATACTGTGGGAGGCTGAAGTGGGAGGATTGCTTGAGGTCAGGAGTTCAATATCAACCTGGGCAACATAGTGAGATCCTGTCTCTACAAAAAATTTTAAAAATAAAATTTAGCTGGACATCATGGCACATGCTTGTAGCCCCAGCTACTCGGGAGGCTGAGGCGAGAGTATTGCTTGAGCTTAGGAGTTCAAGGCTATAGTGAGCTGTGATTGTGTCACTGTACTATGCAGAGTGAGACCCTGTCTCAAAAAAAAAAAGAAAAAAAAAGAAATGCATTTGATTTCTGAGGTATCCACTTTAAAACTAATGGGCACAGTGCCTCACACCTGTAATCTCAGCACTTTGGAAGGCCAAGGCAGATGGATCACCTGAGGTCAGGAGCTCAAGACCAGCCTGACCAACATGACGAAACCCCGTCTCTACTAAAAAGAATACAAAAAAATTAGCCAGGCATAGTGGCAGGTGCCTGTAATCCCAGCTACTCTGGAGGCTGATGCAAGAGAATCACTTGAATCCAGGAGGCAGAGGTTGCAGTGAGCCGAGATCGCGCCATTGCACTCCAGCCTGGGCGACAAAATGAGACTCCATCTCCAAATCAGTCAGTCAATCAATCAATCAATCAATCAATCTCTGGAAAGTTTCTTCCTAGCACCTGAGATTAGCTACACTGAGAAAAGGGGATTTTGATGAGTAGAGGTTGGAGAATAGGACATTGACAGCATGGAACATTTTGGTGGGTAGAACTGGCCAGGGCAAGAGGCAGAGGGAGTGCCCAGGTCCACAGCTGTACCTGCACCTTAGAGAGAGGCTCTCAAAGAGTAGATAAGGGGTACAGAAGGAAGATGAATGACAACACAAACCAAAACATATGCTTAATATGTTTAAACAGCTGCTTATGTAAGGCATTTAGAATAGCACCTAGACCCAAATAAGTATTTACTAATCATTGGTGCTAGGGCTAGTCAATTGCCACAACAGGGAGAGAAAGTTCTATTCTTTCTCCTTCTTCTCCTTCCTTTCTTATCACATGGTCTGCTGTTTCCAAGACTCAAAGATATTACTTGCCACCGGGGGGTGGGGGGCAGTGTTGTCATGGGGGTTGGTGGTAGTGTGGTAGAAGCCCACACCTGTATTCCCAGCTACTCTGGAGGCTGAGGTAGGAGGACCACTTGAGCCCTGGAGGTTGATGCTGCAGTTAACTGTGCTAGCACCACTGCATTACAGACTGGGTAATAGAGCGAGACCTTGCCTCAAAAAAAAAAAAAAAAAAAAGACTTGCAAAATTTGTGGTATAGTTTAATTTCACATTAGGTAAAAAGGCTTTAATGAGCTGGCCCTGGAACCCAAATAATACTCATTCTATTGTTTTGATGGAAAAAGTGACTAGCACACATTAGGCTCTCAGTAAATCTTTGTTTAAACAAAAACATGTTTAGCATTCTAAACAACCAATGTGTACTTGGGAATGGATCCTATTTACAGGTTGAGTGCTCCTTATGTATTGAAGGCATTTTTATTTAGCTCTTCAGAATTGAACAAGGAAGATTTGTGAGCCCTTGCAAGTGACAATTGTGTTAAAGTTTGTGATTTTATCTGACAATATTTTCTATTGAAAGTTAAAGAATTGGACATCCTCACCTTGGACAGGCTGGAGAAAAATATCCCTTGTATAAAAACTGAATTAGATGGACTTTTAGAGGCCTCACTGGGGTCCTGGAGCTGAATCTGGGAGCAGACTTGGAGACCTGAATGAGCTCAACGTTTCAGTGGAGGAAAATGAAAAGTACCTATAGGTTTTATTGTTACTACTTTTGAGGGAGCAGAGAAGAGAGGGGGTGAATAGGAAAGTATGATCTGAGCAACAAGACTTGACTTCGAACTATAAAAAGGCCCTAACACTTCCCAGCACTTTGGGAGGCCGAGGCGGGCGGATCACGAGGTCAGGAGATCGAGACCACGGTGAAACCCCGTCTCTACTAAAAAATACAAAAAATTAGCCGGGCGCGGTGGCGGGCGCCTGTAGTCCCAGCTACTCGGAGGCTGAGGCAGGAGAATGGCGTGAACCCGGGAGGCGGAGCTTGCAGTGAGCCGAGATTGCGCCACTGCACTCCAGCCCGGGCGACAGAGGGAGACTCTGTCTCAAAAAAAAAAAAAAAAAAAAAAAAAAAAAAAAAAAAAAAGGCCCTAACACTTTTTTGTGATCCGTGATCCACCTAGGCAGAAAACAGGTGGTGTCATGAAGACTTATGGTAATGAACAGGTTGAGCGTGGTACGTGAGGTACAAATGACCAACACCTAGAGAGCCAGGGACAATTAAAAATCTCACTGGGCATGGCAGGCACAGTGGCTCACACCTGTAATCCCAGCACTTTGGGGGGCCGAGGCGGGCAGATCATGAGGTCAGGAGTTCAAGACCTGCCTGACCAACATGATAAAACCCCGTCTCTATTAAAAATACAAAAATTAGTGGCCCATGCCTATAATCCCAGCTACTCAGGAGGCTGAGGCAGGAGAATCACTTGAATTGGGGGGGCAGAGGTTGCAGTTAGCTGAGATTGCACCACTGCACTCCAGCCTGGGCAACAGATGGAGACTCCATCTCAAAAAAAAAAAAAAAAAAAAAAAATCTCACTGGGCAGGGTGGCTTGTGCCTGTAATCCCAGCACTTAGGGAGGCCAAAGCTGGCAGATCACTTGAGGCCAGGAGCTCAAGACCAGCCTGGGCAACATGGCAAAACCCCATCTCTACAAAAAAAAAAAAAAAAAATACACAAAAGAGTTAATCAGGTGTGGTGGCATAAGCATGTAGTCCCAGCTACTTGGGAGGCTGAGGTGGGAGGATCGCTTGAGCCTGGGAGGTTGAGTGTGCAGTGAGCTGTGTTTGTGCCATTACACTCAGCCTGGGCAACACAGTGAGACCCTGTCTCAAAAGGAAAGAAAGGAAGGAAGGGAAAGAAGGGAAAGGAAGGGGAAGGAAGGAAGGGAGGGAGAGAAGAAAGAGAGAGAGAAAGAAAGAGAAAAAGGAAGGAAGGAAGGAAGGAAGGAAGGAAGGAAGGAAGGAAGGAAGGAAGGAAGGAAGGAAGGGAGGGAGGGAGGGAGGGAGGGAGGGGAAAGGAGAGGAGCGGAGAAAAGAAACAGAGAGAAAGAGAAATCTCATAGATGGAACATACTCTTGGCTTTGTAATTGGTCACTGAGCCAAGATCATCAGAATGTGGTGAAAATTGAGTGTCAGAAACAAAGTTAAAATCAGTCTCCTCTAAGAAAAATTCAGGAAGTCTAATAATCTAATAATCACTAATTGATTAAACTGGAGGAGAATTAGATGCCTAGGAAGGTTAACCAGTGAGTGCTTTTTTTTTTTTCTGAGACAGAGTCTCACTCTGTCACCCAGCCTGGAGTACAGTGGTGGAATCTCAGCTCACTGCAGCCTCCACCTCCCAGGTTCTAGTGATTCTCCTGCCTCAGCCTCCCAAGTAGCTGAGATTACAGGCACGTGGCACCACGCCCAGCTAATTTTTCACCATGACAAAGTTTCACCATGTTGGCCAGGCTGGTCTCGAACCCCTGACCTCAGGTGACCCACCCGCCTCGGCCTCCCAAAGGGCTGGGATTATAGGCGTGAGCCACCGCGCCCAGCAGAGTGCTTTTATAATCTAAAATTAAGTGAGAGAAATGTGTTTTCAAGAATACTAGAAGCAAAAGTATGGAACCAACTGTTAAAAACATTTTATTTATTTATTCTTTCCCATTTTCAAGATAGCCAAAACTCTTTCATTAATCTGTGTTCTCAAGGCAAAAAGATTTCCAGCCATTATTTTCAAAGCACAGTCTGAATTAGTTGCTGCTTTTCTCACAAAGTCAATTAATAACTCCTCACAGCAACCTACGGAGCATTCACATTGAAGTAACTCCTGGCTGGGCACAGTGTCTCATGCCTGTAATCACAGCATTTTGGGAAGCTGAAGTGGGCAGATCACTTGAGCCCAGGAGTTTGAGATTAGCCTGGGCAACATAGGGAGATTCCATCTCTACAAAAATCAGCTGGACATGGTGGTATGCACCTGTAGCCCCAGCTACTTGGGAGGTTGAGATAGGAGGATCATTCGAACCTGAGAAGTGGAGGTTACAATGAACTGAGATCGCATCACTGCACTTTAGCCTGGGTGACAGAGCAAGACTTGTTTCAAAAAAAAAAAAAAGTCAAGTACCTCCTGTGCCATTTGAACATGTCTACCAGAAACTTCTCAATAGTTTCTCCTCTGTCTTCTTGGGAGGTGAGTCTATCCAATCATTCCCATTGCACTTATTTGCACATTTGTTTTTGGCTCATGTCTTTGTTTTTCTCATCAGCAACTCCCCCAGCCCCTACCTCCCAAGCTGGTTAAAAGAAAATGCCCTCAAAATGTGTAAATTCTGCGAAGAGCAACCAACTGTGGCAAAAAAACATCCAAGGAGCCCTAGACTTGGATGATAGACTGTTTACAGTGATTAATATATTGGCATCACCTCAATGATAAAATTTACTGCTTACAACTGGCATTTAATGCTTCTCTGTCTCTGAAAGAATTCCTTCCTTATGCTTAGCCCAATAATTCAAGTCCTGCTCCTGCCAGAATTAGGGTCTTGTTCTCCTCTCTTCTTGACTGTCCTTTCACTTGAAAAAAAATCATTTTATTTAATGCTAACAAGATCCCACATAAGAAAGAAAAAAGAAATGATGCTATGCAAAGAACGAACGATTTGGAAACTTGGCTGCCGTGAATTGCAGGTTCCCATGAAATGCAATTGAACAATTTTTTTTTTTTTTTTTTTTTTTTTTTTTTTTTTTTGAGACAGTCTTGCCCTGTCACCCAGGCTGGAGTGCAGTGGCACAATCTTGGCTCACTGCCACCTCCGCCTCCCAGGTTCAAGGGATTCTCCTGCCTCAGCCTCCTGAGTAGCCGGGTCTATGGGCACCCGCCACCACTCCAGGCTAATTTTTTTATTTTTAGTAGAGACAGGGTTTCACCATGTTGGCCAGGCTTGTCTCCGACTCCTGACCTCAGGTGATCCACCCGCCTCAGCCTCCCAAAGTACTGGGATTACAGGCATGAGCCACTGTGTCTGGCCCGAACAACTCTTTAATAAGGGCACCAGCACTTAGACCAAGAATTAGAGATTGCATGTCTAAATAGGAACAGCTATATCCAGCAGTGAAAACATCACCACCTAAAAAGATTTTCAGTCAGAGAATCAACATTTAACAATTTATGTTCCCCAAAAAATTCATCACGGCTACAAAGAGTTTTCCCTTCAGATTCTGAATGAAACCAAAGAGAAATGATGACTCTGCCTACAAAATAAAAGCCCAAGTCACCACTAAAACATTTGTGTTGGTGGCTACTAGTTTGGTTCATGACACAGTTGATTCAACAGCAGTAACTGCCTTCAACCCTAAAGAGAGCAGAAATGAAGAGATCAATCATGCCCTAGGCTAGTGTGCTAGCCACAGGACTCTAAAAATAAATGTGTCCCTGTGGACAGCCTTAGAAATGTTATCTGCTGAAAAGGATACATTAGCCAAAGTCATTACTGAGTGACTAGGGCAATTCATATATCTAAAAACTGAACTATTTGTATTTTGAGACCTCAGCAATATTTGGGTTTAGTATTTTTTCTTAGAAGGGAGGGACAGGGGTATGAGGTGGTGGCTCACTCTTGTAATCTCAACACTTTGGGAGGCTGAGACTGGAGGATCACTTGAGTCCAGGAGTTCAAGACCACCTGAGCAATATAAGGAGACTCCGTCTCCACAAAAAAATTTTTTAAAATAGCCAGGTGTGGTGCACACCTGTAATCCTAGCTACTCGGGAGACTAAGGTTGTGGGGAATCCCTTGAGCCTGGGAGTTCAAGGTTACAATGAGCTATGATCGGGACCGAATAACATACTGTCTCTAAAACAATAAAATAAAAATAAAAATAAAAGAAGGGAGGGACAGGAAACATCCTGTTTCAGAGCTTCCCAAAGCATGCATGCTTATCAGCTGTATGCAAGAGGATGAGTATTACATTCCTGGAAGTGGGGCAGGGAGGGCCTCAGTCTAAAATTGCAGAGTCTGTCCTACAAACTTACTTGACAAACAGCCTTCAGTTCTTAAAAGGATCAGGGCAGAGGCAGAAATGGGAGTTGACCACCAGAGACAGAAAGAAAAGTCATTTAAATCTCACATGGGGGCTGGACACAGTGGCTCATACCTGTAGTCCTAGCACTTTGGGAGGCTGAGGTGAGATCGCTTGAGCCCTGAAGTTCAAGGATGCAGTGAGCTATGATCATGCCACTGCAGTCCAGCCTGGGGGACAGAGCAAGACCCTTTATCTAAAAAAAAATTAAAAAATCACACTGGAGTAGAAACAGCCTCAGGATGAGCTGGAGGACAAGTATTTTGCCCATGGAGGTTTTTATAGTCACTTTCTATTTATGACCATCAATACTGGATTTGTGGTACTAATGTAAAATTTCCCTTAAAAAGTATTTCAGTTTGCAAAGTGAATGGATTTAATGTAACATGCTTATTAGTATGGTATTCAGGTATAGAGTGAATGGATGTTTAGAAGCTGCTGACTTGGAGATGAGCACTTGGTTTTAGGGCCACTCCACCTCTACCCCTGGAACCTTGGGCAATTTACATACTTGCTTACTTTTTCTGAGCCTCCTGATCCTCAATAACTATAAGATGTTTGGATGAGAAACACCAACCTCTAAAGGTGATTGTGATGAATACATGATGCATGCTTAGTCTCTTTCCTTTCCTTAATGGGAAACGCAGCGAAACTCTCCCTCCTCATGGAATCTCCCTGTCTGGACTTGAGTCAATAAAGTGTAGGTAGAGATTGTTCAAATTACTAAATAATATTGAATGCAGTCCAACAGAAGCTATATTTGTAGCCCAATTTATTGCATTTGCCAACAGAGAAGGCAGAAGAACTAAGTATCAACACAGCACTATCTCGTCACCAAGCAGTATATTTTAGGGCCCTGCACTATAGTGACTGGTCTGCAGGCCAGTTTCGGGCATTCTCTTGTTTTGTTTTGTTTTAAATAGAGATGGGGTCTCGCAGTGTTGCCCAGACTAGTCTCAAACCCCTGAACTTAAGTGGTGCTTCCACCTCAGCCTCCCAAAGTGCTGGGATTACAGGCATTCACCACCTGCCTGGCCAAGGTCATTCCCAAGGTTTGGACCGGGTCACCCAGCCCAGTTGGGAAGAGCCAGCAGTGAGCAACCTTGGCATCCCCTTCAGCAGCTTTGACCACTCTAAAGCCCCCTACTATGGCTATGATGAGCAGCTGAGCCTGTGCCCGGAGTGGCTGAGTTCTGGCAAAGACAAGAATAAAAGCATCCTGCAGAACAAGTATGTCCGATGTTCTGTTAGAACTGAGGTATGCCATCTCTGGATGGTCCTGTGTCACCGCTTGATGCTAAATCCTCAGCATGTGCAGCTCCTTTTTGACAATGAAGTTCTCCCTGATCACATGACAACGAAGCAGCTGTGACTCTCCGCTGGTTCGACAAGCTATCCCCTTTGCTTTTACAATACAGTATGAAAGAGAAGAGGAGGTAGGGGCCAAGCCCTCACCCCATCCCACTCCCCTTCCATCCTGATATTTATGTGAAATTAACTGCAGCTTTATTTTTTGAAATAAAAACTTTTAAAAAGTCAAAAAATGGCGGGGGGCAACAGTATGTACATATTTGTGGATGTACATACACACAGAGAGAGAGAGAGAAAGAGAGAGAGAAAGAGAGACTCACACACATTCCCACCCCAGGGTAAAGTTTCAGGAGGAAACTTCTAAATAAATGTCATTTTTTGGCTGGGTGTGGTGGCTCATGCCTGTAATCCCAGCACTTTGGGAGGCCAAGACAGGCAGATCACAAGGTCAGGAGTTTGAGACCAGCCTGCCCAACATGGCAAAACCCCATCTCTACTAAAAATACAAAAAACTAGCCAGGTATGGTGGTAGGCACCTGCAATCCCAGTTACCCAGGAGGCTGAGACAAGAGAATCGCTTGAACCTGGGAGGCGGAGTTTGCAGTCAGCCAAGATCACGCCACTGCACTCCAGCCTGGGCAATAAGAGTGAAACTCCATCTCAAAAAAAAAAAAAAAAAAAAAAGAAAGAAAGAAATGTCATTTTTGAGATGGAAAGACGATTCCTGTGCCATCATTTTTTCTTCCTTCCTTTCTTCTTCTTCCCTTTCTTTCTTTTCTTCTACATGTAAAAGTACACCAAAAATTATGTTGAATATTCTCTTTGTTTTTTGTGAGACAGAGTTGCTCTGTTGCCCAGACTGGAGTGCAATGGCACGATCTTGGCTCACTGCAACCTCCGCCTCCCGAGTTCAAGCAATTCTCCTGCCTCAGCCTCCCAAGTAGCTAGTATTACAGGCGCCTGCCAAGCCTGGCTAATTTTTGTATTTTTAGTAGAGACAGGGTTTCACCATGTTGGCCAGGCTGGTCTCAAACTCTTGACCTCAAGTGATCCGCCCGCCTTGGCCTCCCAAAGTGCTGGGATTACAGGTGTGAGCCACCATGTCTGGCCTGAATATTCTCTAATTTAAGGTTTATTATCTCTTTTTTGTCCTCCACTCATTAGAGGCCAGTAAATTTTTTAAAAGTGATTTAAAAAAATAAATACAAGTGGCCAAACAAATAAAGGAAAGCATATCTAATCTCACTAAAGATAGTCAAACACAGGTGAAAAATCAAGACACCAATATTCACCTATAAAAAATGTTTTATTAGCTGAGCATGGTGGTGCATGCCAATAGTCCCAGTTACCTGGGAAGGCTGAGGTGGGAGGATTTCAGAAACACCAGAGTTGCAGGTTACAGTGCACTATGATCACACCATTGCACTCCAGCCTGGGTGACAAAGCAAGCCATCACATACACACACACACAAAAATGTCACACATAACAATGCCCACTGTTAAAATGGATGTGGGCAAACACTTCTGCCCTCCTAGTGGAAGTATAAGTGGGCACAACCTTGTGGAGGATAAGGTGTAGTGCTATTAAAAACTTGAAAACTATTCTTTGACCCCCTCTGGAGTTTTTATTTTAAGAAAATAATAGTTGTGCTCAAAACTGTATTAAGAGGATGTTTACTGTATCATAATTTATGATAGCACAAAACAAAATAGCCTAAAAGTCCAACAATAGCAAGATCCTAAAATCAAATATGATAGAACCATGTGATAAAAAGTGCCCCACTATTTAAAATGATTGTGTTGAAAGAGAAAAAAAAAAGTGGTTTCAAATGGAAGAGAAAAAGGAAATATTTATAGAATGAATATTCCCAAAAGTGATTGAGCACCATTACAGTGGATTTCAGTCACATCCACACACAGCTCATAAGAGCAGGCCTTACCAGCCTGCCCACAAAACAAGGTCATGCTTGATTTTGCCACTCATATGGTGGCTTGAGCCCCTCTCCAACCATCTGTTCTCCCTTCTCATTGAAACCGCCTTTGCAAAATTATGACAGTAAGAGAAGTCTGACATAGTTGACTCCATCTTGCTCCTGACCTTCAAGCTCTCCTTATAGCTTATAGTTATAAAGCTGACTTTAGGAGGAATTTATAGTTTAGCTTGAAAGCAAGGAAAATAGTCTCTCCCTAAAACTAACTCTTCTTGCTCAGGGACCAACACCTGCCTTCTTTAGACTAATGAAAGGTCACAAGAATAGGATTATGGGAGGGGCCTGAACTCCGCTAAAACGTAGGTGTAGTTTCCATAATCCGTTACTGCTCAGGAATCATGTAGCCAGAGATCGCAAGATTTGTGACTTTCTCTATTGCTCTTATTGATAACATCACTATTGTAAAACCTAAGATTGGTTTTTGAGATATTTTTCAGACTGACCCCACCTGGACTCTTGACTCAACTGGTCTGGTGGCCCCACCCAGAGGTGGACTCAGTTCACAGGGAGTGTTTTCCACATCACTGTGATTTCATCCCTAACCCATCAGCACCATCCATTCCTTAGCCCCCTGCCCACCAAATTGTCCATGAAAACCCTAACCTTCGAGCTTGGAGGTAGGAGAGACTGACTTGAGTGATAACTCTAGTTCTCCTGGGTGGACCAGTATCTTCTTCTCTACTGCAGTGCCTTGGTCTCAGTGAACTGATTTTCTCTGTGCAGTGGGCAGGAAGAACTTGTTAGGTGATTACACCATATCCCTGCCCACCTGACCCAACAAGAAAGCAGTCCCTCTCAGACTGTCCCTGAGATATTTCTGGGGGTCCCAAAGGCAGATGGGGGCTGTTGGCTGTGGTCACAGCACAGTACCTGCCCATTCAGCCCCTCCTCCTCCATCTCCCACTTGATGCCATGTGCAGAAGCCTCATCACTGGTCCTCCTGACAGTGTGTGTAGTGAGAAAGCCAAGGTCAGTGTCTGGTGTGGCCTCCACCAATTTGTTACAGGTAGTTAGACAGGCATGAGTGGGGCAGGAGAGGGCTCTCCCGGACCCACGAGGAATGTCGGGTGATGGTTCGGTAATTATCACATTGCCTCGCTAAAAGTGACAAATTGGCAGCTGGTGCCAGGGAGAGGCCATTTCCTAATCGTCCACACCAATTGCACTAAGTGTTAATTGAGGCTGGTGCGGTGGCTCACACCTGTAATCCCAACACACTTTGGGAGGCCAAGGCATGTGAATCACCTGAAGTCAAGAGTTCAAGGCCAACATGAAGAAACTCCGTCTCCACCAAAAATACAAAAATTAGCTGGGCATGGTGGTGAGCACCTGTAATCCCAGCTACTTGGGAGGCCGAGGCAGGAGAATCACTTGAACCTGGGAGGTGGAGGTTGCGGTGAGCTGAGATCGTGCCACTGCACTCCAACCTGGGTGACAGAGCGAGATGCCATCACGAAAATAAATAAATTAAAAAAATAAAGTGTTAATTGAATGCAGGCACCAGGGAGAAGCAACTTCCTGTGCATGTGCATTGAGACAAAATGGCAGAGCATGACCTTCCAGAAGCACACCACTGGAAAAGGGAAGAAAGCCTCAGATGGGCATGTGCACAACGTCCTAAACACATTGAGTGTGCTCACCTCCCAGGGGTAAGGAGGGCACTGCTTATGTGGGCAGCCCACCCTAAGGGGAGAATCACTGGAAAGGGGCCAGCTTATAAAGTCCTAGTTAGGTTCAACACTGCACTTGTTCTTCAGGTCGCCCACTTGGGTCTCTTCCAAAAGTACTTTCCTTTCTTTACTGTTCTAAAGCCCTTTTAAATAGACTTCCACTCCTGCTTTGAAACTCGCCCATGTCTCTTTTTCTGCCTCTTGTCCCTTAGTCAAATTCTGTCTTCTGAGGAGGCAAGAATTGAGGTGGCTGCAGACTGATACAGATTTGCCGCCAGTAACGTGGATATTTTCCAGCAGTAACATATTTGGTGCCCTGAGACTCACATATTTGCCACCCCTAACATATTGTCTTGGCATCCAAGGAGAAAGCAAAGGGCTAGGCCCAGTGTGGTCCTCACTGGTCCTCCTGGTACTGGGGGAGTTGCCTACTAACTCTATGCTTTACTTTGCCACTAGAAACCAAGCAGCTGTTTAGGCCAAAATCCCAAAGTTTCAAAAAAGGTTAGTTCTATCAGTGTCGGCCCTCAGATCTTGCTGAGAATCTTACCAAATGTCATGAAATCACTTTTATCAGCTTTTGGTTTTCTCTTCTTTTATCCCAATGGCTCAAACACTGTTGAGAATGGACGTTAAGCCATCTCTGTTCATTGTCCTTCTGGCCTCTGAGCTAAAAATAAATAAACAAATAAATGCCCCAAACACTCCAAAAGAATTCTAACCTGTTCAGATGCAATGCTCATCCTTTTCTTCCTTCTCCTCCCCAAATCTTCCCACTCACCTTCAATATTTTTAAGTTTCTGGAAGTACCAGCCCCACAAGCATGTCCTTCAGAGGCTGCAAGGCCTATGCACTAAAAGCTATCATGAAGTAATTTTGCTTTAACAGATTTGAAAATATATTTTTTTCTTCCACTCTGCTTCCCTTTCATATATATATATTTCATATATATATTTCATAAAGATATTTCATATATATCTCATATATATCTCATATATCTCATATATATTTCACATATATATCATATATATTTCACATATATATCATATATTTCATATATTTCATATATATCATATATATTTCATATATATCATATATTTCACATATTTCATATATATTTCATATATATATCATATATTTCATATATTTCATATATATTTCATATCTATTTCATATATTTCATATATATTTCATATATATCATATCTATTTCATATATATCATATATATTTCATATATATCATATCTATTTCATAGATACCATATATTTCATATATATCATATCTATTTCATAGATACCATATATTTCATATATATGATATCTATTTCATAGACACCATATATTTCATATATATGATATCTATTTCATAGATACCATATATTTCATATATATGATATCTATTTCATAGATACCATATATTTCATATATATGATATCTATTTCATAGATATCATATATTTCATATATATGATATCTATTTCATAGATATCATATATTTCATATATATGATATCTATTTCATAGATATCATATATTTGATATCTATTTCATAGATATCATATATTTCATATATATGATATCTATTTCATAGATATCATATATTTCATATATATGATATCTATTTCATAGATATCATATATATTTCATATATAGTCATATATATTTCATATATATGTCATATATATTTCATATATATGACATATATATTTCATATATATCAGATATATTTCATATATATCAGATATATTTCATATATATCATATATATCATATATATATCATATATATTTCATATATATCATATATATCATATATATATCATATATTTCATATATATGATAGATATCATAGATATCATAGATATCATATATATGATAGATATCATAGATATCATAGATATCATATATATGATAGATATCATAGATATCATAGATATCATATATATGATATATATCATAGATATCATATATATCATATATATGATATATATCATAGATATCATATATATCATATATATGATACATATCATATATATCATATATTTCATATATATGATAGATATCATATATTTCATATATATGATAGATATCATATATATCATATATATGATAGATATCATATATATCATATATTTCATATATATGATATATATCATATATATCATATATATCATATATATTTCATATATATGATATATATTTCATGTATATCATATATATTTCATATATATGATATATATTTCATGTATATCATATATTCATATATATATCATATATATTTCATATATATCGTATATATTTCATATATATATCATATATATTTCATATATATCGTATATATTTCATATATATATCGTATATATTTCATATATATCGTATATATTTCATATATATCATATATATTTCATATATATCATATATGTTTCATGTATATATTTCATATATATCATATATATTTCATGTATATATTTCATATATATCATGTATATTTCATATATATATTTCATATATATCATATATATTTCATATATATATTTCATATATATATTTCGTATATATATTTCATATATATTTCATATATCTATTTCTATATATATTTCATATATCTATTTCATATATATAATTTCATATCTATTTCATATATCTATTTCATATATCTATTTCATATCTATTTCATATATATTTCATATATATATTTCATAGATATATATTTCATATATATATATATTTTTTTTTGAGATGAGGTCTTGCTATGTTGCCCAGGCTGGTCTGGAACTCTGGAGCTCAAGCAATCTGCTCACCTTTGCCTCCGAAAGTGCTGGGATTACAGGCATGAGCCACCATGACTGGCCAGCCCTTTCATAATTTTAAAGCCAAAATTTTGGCAAATTTTATTCTTATTGTAGCCATCAACAATTTGCTTATAAAGGTATCTCTCCAAATCATGAGTCTAGGAAGAAAATAAGAATTTATAACCAAAAGTTATACTTTCTCCTCCATCCAGTCCCCGGAATCATTACTTCTACTTTAATATATTCAAAAGACCATGATTTTAATCACATCTACTCTGGGATTAACCAAATGGCCTTAACAAACATTTGTCCTTTCAAAATTTAAAAAAATACATTAATTACATATTTTTCCATAAAAATGATATCCATGGTGAGAATATACATCGATATAACCATTTTGGAGAACAATTTAGCAATATTATCTATGAAAATAAAAAGAGCGGTAATTTCAGAGTTGAAATTTTCACTGACTTTTATTTTCTTATTTTTGCTTACTTTGTTTTTTTCCTATGTTGAGCAGCTATTGCTTGTGTAACTAAAAATATTGCAAAATGTTTTCAGAAATATAGAAAAGAAAAAGACATCTATCCAAAACTCCCAGCTAGAAGAGGTTAAAGTCTTTTAAATTACCATCTAAGGTTACTTAACTTGTGTGATTAGATTTGCTATTACAAAGTGTTCCTGAATTTACAACTCACCTTTCACAGTGCTGGAAATCACACTGTGGGAATGCTTTCCTCACGCTGGGAATGGCATCAACCCTGTTCCCTCTTAATCTGTGACTTTGTTACAACTCTTTCTTTGAAACTCAAACCAAGTCCCTCTCATCCATAAAACCAGCTTCCAGATCCTCTCTCCTCTGAGCCTTAGCCACCTACTCATATGTCACTTAGGTGATACCACATCCATTGTTAACCATCTTTTTACCTGCCTGCCGTATCTCCCCCTGGATCTGAGAGCTTCTCTTGGACCTGGACTGCACCTCCCATTTCTTTGCATCCTCAGTGAGGAACACAGTAAACACAGTATAGCAGATGCTCAAACACTGTTTGAAGATAAAATAAAATAATCTCACTTTTACTAATTTATGTGTATTAATGCTGCACACTGTATTTAAGATCTTATTATAAAAGGTTTTAATATTCTCCATAGGTTGGATTTAAGGTGACTGCATGGAGAGATGAAATAATGCCTATGAATATGATGAAGCTGATCAATAAAAAAAAATGCCTGGCTAGATGGTGGCATTTTAAGCAACTTAAAAGTCTGATGCTAAGCAATTTCCTTCTTAACATTTTTCTAGAAGGATTCATTTCCCTGAACAATTAGTCATCTCTGATAATTCCTTTTTCCTCTGTTTAACAAAACTACAATGACTGGAAATATGTTGATGTTGGAAAGTCAGGATAAGTATTTTTACAAAATATTTAAATCTGAAGTCTACAGTAACTTTTTATTTTTAATTTGTGAATTTGTGTGTTTACTATTTATTTACTATCTGTGGCTATTTCCTTATAAGTGATAAAATTTTAGGGAGAAATAGTTACAAGTATAAGTATTTTAAGAATATTAATTATTATCATAAACAGACTATTCAAACACCTCTTCACTTGATATTATCAAACTGTATTTACTTGTCCTTTTCTTTATAACCTCCCTCCCTTCCTCCCTCACTCCCTCCCTCCCTCCCTCCTTCCTTCCTTTCCTTCCTTTCCTTCCTTCTTTCCTTCTTTCTTCTCTTTGTTGTTGAGACAGGGACTGGCTCTGTTTCCCAGGCTGGAGTGCATTGGCACAATCTTGGCTCACTGCAACCTCCACCTCCTGGGCTCAAGCGATCATCCCACCTCAGCCTCCCAAGTAGCTGGGACTACATACACACACCACATTCAGCTGATTTTTGTGTTTTTTATAGAGTCGGGGTTTCGCCATGTTGCCTGGGCTGGTTTCAAACTCCCAAGCTCAAGCGATCCACCCACCTCAGCCTCCCAAAGTGCTGGGATTACAGGTTTTAGCCACTGTGCCTGGCCAATCTTTTATCTTTATCAAATTTTTTTCAACCTGAGGTCTTTTCTCTAAAAGTAAGAAAACTTTTTACTTCCATATATTTTTCCAATACCCCCAGTGTTGGGTATTGTCCAATTTGGACTCTATAATTTTTTTTTTTTTTAGAGATGGGGTCAGACTATGTCACCAAGAATGAAGTGCAGTGGCTATTCACAAGGATAGTGCACTACATACAGCCTTGAACTCCTGGGCTCAAGTGATCCCCCCACCTCAGCCTCTTGAGTAGCTGGGATTACAGGCATGCACTACTACACTCAGTTTTTGCCTATTTTTAAATAGTCATCTTTTTAATTTAAAAAAATTACCTTTTAAAAATTTCTTGGTCTCATGAAAATTACATAATGCATGAGTACTTTAGAAAAATTAGGAAATACACATAAATTAAGGCTGGGCACGGTGGCTTATGCCTGTAATCCCAGCACTTTGGGAGGCCAAGGTGGGAGGATCACCTATGGTCAGGAGTTCAAGACCAGCCCGGCCAAAATGGGGAAACCCCATCTCTACTTAAAATACAAAAATTAGCTGGGCATGGTGGCATGCACCTGTAATCCCGGCTACTCTGGAGGCTGAGGCAGGAGAATTGCTTGAACGCAGAAGAATTGCTTGAACACAGGAGGCAGAGATTGCAGTGAGCAGAGATTGTGCATTGCACCCCAGCCTGGGTTATGAGAGCAAAAAAACTCCCTCTCAAAAAAAAAAAAAATAGAAAAAAGAAAATACACACAAATTAAAATTTTAAATCATGAAATTTCACCATTCAGAAACAGCCAGTATTGGCCAGGCGTGGTGGCTCACGCCTGTAATCCTAGCACTTCGGGAGGCTGAGGCAGGCGGATCACGAGGTCAGGAGATGGAGACCATCTTGGCTAACATGATGAAACCCCGCCTCTGCTAAAAATACAAAAACAAAATTAGCCAGGCGTGGTGGTGGGTGCCTATAGTCCCAGCTCCCAGCTACTCGGGAGGCTGAGGCGGGAGAATGGTGTGAACCTGGGAGGCCGAGCTTGCAGTGAGCCAAGATCGCACCACTGCATTCCAGCATGGGCAACAGAGTGAGACTCCATCTCAAAAAAAAAAAAAAAAAAAAAAAGAAATAGCCAGTATTTTTAGTATTTTGGCGTATAGTCTTCCAAACTCTTAACTACAGAGATCAATATATATATATAAATGTTTTAATAAAAATAAGGCCATGCTATATAGTCTTTGCTAATAACTATTTACAAGACAATATATTCTGAACATCTTTTATGGCCATAGCTATATTTATACAAGATCATTTGTAAGCAATTCATGTAGACATTCATATAACATACAGAAAAGTTTGTAAAAAAATAAAATAAAAACAAGGAATAGTCAGAAAACTATTCTTTCTAGTTTCGGATCTGTCATCTTTTAGAGGTGTGACACTGTTTCACTCTGTTCCTCTTTTCCCTGTTCATCAAAATAAGAAAATAGTACTGTTCAAATCTACCTCACATATTTGTCATATTCATCAATTGGAAACACCTTTATAGGTTTCAAGTGCTATTCAAAGGCAAGACCTTATGATCCCTAGACAAATTCATAGCCAGGATATGACATCTGCAGGGCCTAAATAATATCTTCTTGAAGAGAATAACCTTTGTTCATCATGCATGCCTGCAGTCATGCACTGGAAAAAGACTTATTGAGCATCTCCTATATGTCAATGTGAGCAATAGAAATCAAGTTCCTGTCCTTGTTAATCAAAAGCCAGATGTTAATCAAATAGTCAAATAATTGTTTAATATTATATTATTTTTAATTTAGTTTATTATTCTAACCTCTAAAAATCAAGAGTTTTCTCTTTTCTTTTTTTTTTTAAGATGGAGTCTTGCTCTGTCACCCAGGCTGGAGTACAATGGCGATCTCGGCTCACTTCAACCTCCACCTCCAGGGTTCAAGCGATTCTCCTGCCTCAGCCTCCTGAGTAGCTGGGATTACAGGCACCCGCCACCACGCCCAGCTAATTTTTTTGTATTTTTAGTAGAGATGGGGTTTCACCATGTTGGCCAGGCTGGTTTCGAACTCCTGACCTCAAGTGATCCACCTGCCTTGGCCTCCCAAAGTGCTAGGTGCTAGGATTACAGGTGAGAGCCACTGCGCCTGGCCCTTTTTTTTTTTTTTGGTAGAGAAGGGGGTCTTGCTATGTTGCCCATGTCGATCTTGAACTCTTGGCCTCAAGTGATCCTCCTGCCTTGGCCTCCCAAAGTACTGGGATTACAGGTGTGAGTCACCACTTGAGGCCATGATTTTTAACTGTTTTTCAAATGCATTATGCTTACAAACTATATCTCTATTTTTAAAAATACAATGTAATGATTCTTTTAACTCAGAATTAATAAGAAAACAAAAAGCTTACTCTGGATCAGGGAAGCTACAAATTTACATGTGTATCTCATTTGATGCTGGCTATAATGATTACAGATTCTGATATTCTCATTTTACATATTGAGGTTTAGAGAGGGTTCAGTATTTACAGGTCACACAGGTAATATATATCTAAACCTGGTATTCCCAAACCATCTTCTTACCTCTACTCTTCAGTTTCTGCCCTTTTTCATGTCTACCTACCTGCTTTGTTTATTTATTTATTTATTTATTTGAGACAGAGTCTTGCTCTGTCACTCAGGCTAGAGTGCAGTGGTGCAATCTCAGCTCACTGCAACCTTCGCCTCCCGGGCTCAAGCGCTTCTCCTGCCTCAGCCTCCCAAGTAGCTGGGTTTACATGCCCAGCTAATTTTTGTATTTTCAGTAGAGACGAGGTTTTACCATGTTGGCCAGGCTGGTCTTGAACCCCTGACTTCAGGTGATCCACCCACCTTGGCCTCCCAAAGTAGTAAGATTACAAGCATGAACCACTGCGCCCGACCACCTTTAAAAATTGTAATTTGTGCTAGGTGCAGTGGCCTGTAGTCCCAGCTCTCCAGAAGGCTGCAGTAGGAAGACGACTTGAGCCCAGGAATTCAAGGCATCAGTGCACTATGATTGTGCCTGTGTATAGCCACTGTACTCCAGCCTGGGCAACACAGTGAGTCCACATGTCAAAAGAAAAAAAATGTAATTCGTTATCAATGTTGGGAAGAATGTTGTTGTTTTGTTGTGTTTGTTTAAACAAAGTATTGTGACTATAAATTACAAAAAAAAAAAGACCATTGAAACAACTCAAATACATAGGAAAACTATTGGTGAAACAAAGCAGTAATGGATGTCAAAGTGAGCTATGTGACCAAAACAGTTTACTGTCTTCAAAGATTCAGCATATAATGGAAAGAAGATTTGGATGACCTATCCACGTTCAGCACTGTCTTCTATGCAAATTTCCAATGATTTACATTGGAATTGTAACTTTAGATTCTAATTTTTATTTTCTGAATAAATTTTTTGCTTTAAATCGCATATATTATATGTAGTTTTTTGTTTAAATTGTACAGGTTTGTTTCTTGCCTTTAGACTAATGTCCTTTTTTTAGATTGCACTTTGGAGAAACCAAGGATCATATTGCTTTAGCATTCACTCATCCATTAAAGACGTATTATGCCAGACATTTTGCTGGGCGGTAATATGAAGGAATAGTAACAAAGATGAGAATATAAAGATGAATAAGACACTGACATTGTTTTCAAGAAGGTGAATGTGATAATGCCATTGCTTTCACAGTCTGCTGGGAAAGTCTTAGCCTAGGGAGACACGTATAGTTAAATATCATACTATGGAAGGAAAAAGATAGATGCTGATCAACTAGGGGTCAAGAAGAAGACTTTTTTTTTTTCTTTTTTGAGATGGAGTTTTACTCTTGTTGCCCAGGCTGGAGTGCAATGGCACGATCTTGGCTCACCGCAACCTCCGCCTCCCGGGTTCAAGCAATTCTCCTGCCTCAGCCTCCCGAATAGTTGGGATTACAGGCACTCGCCACCGTATCCAGCTAATTTTTGTATTTTTAGTAGAGACAGTGTTTCACCATGTTGGTCAGGCTGCTCTCAAACTCCTGACCTCAGTGATCCGCCCACTGCGGCCTCCCAATGTGCTGGGATTACAGGCGTGAGCCACGGTGTCCAGCCAAGAGGACTTCTTATAGATATTAAGATTTGAGCTAGGTCTTGAAGGATGAGAAATAGCTCATCACTTTGAGAAAGAGAAAAGGATTTAGGGCAAAAGAAAAACCAGTGGACACATGACCGAACATCTTATGTTGGCATAAAAGAGGTTGAATAAGATGTACAAACGAGAGTTATCAGGAGTGAAAATAGAGGATGGGCTGAGACCAGATCACCAAAGACTTTCCTGGAAGGTTTTCAAGTAGAATGTGATGCAATTATATTTGTGAACCAACTTTATTTTGTTCCATGTGTCAACCTGAAATAATTCAAAGCATTAAAATTTAGTTTTAAAGAGTTTATTTAAACTAAAGGCTGGTAATTGCCATCTGGAAAACACAGACTCAAGAGAAATGGGGTCAGTGTTCTGAAATTAAAAGTTAAGTTTTTGAGGCTGGGTGCAGTGGCTCATGTCTGTAATCCTAGCGCTTTGGGAGGCTGAGGCAGGAGGACTGCTTGAGCCCAGGAGTTCGAGACCAGCTTGGGCAACATAGCAAGACCCCATCTCTACAAAAAATGAATTTATTACATTTATTTTTAAATTTAATATGTATATAATTTCATTAAGTCATAAATAAGGCAATTTTTTTAAACCATCATTGAAATTATGCTTGCCCTAGAGATTAAAAAGGAAGGCACTTATACAATAGTAGCAGGCTGAAATTAAAAATAATTCAAAAATTGATATTCTTCTTTTTTAGCCAAATTCTCACCTACAGCAAGTCTAACCTGATTACTTTTTTGCTTTGTCTGATTCATGTTAATTTCTGTGGCTGGTTTAAATTTTTATAATACAGCAAATTTGGGTCATGAAGGTAGATTGCCAGCTGTTTCCAAGAATAGTTTAATTTTCATTTTTAAACACTTCTTCTTTCCAACTTTTAGGTTCAAGGGGTACATGTGCAGGTTTGTTAAATGGGTAAATTGTGTGTTGCAGGGGTTTGATATACAGATGATTTTGTCACCCAGGTAATCAGCATAATACCCAATAGGTAGTTTTTCAATCCTCACCTTCTTGTCACCCTCCACCCTCAAACAGGCCCCAGTGTCTATTGTTCCCTTCTTTGTGTCCATGTGGATTCAATGTTTAACTCCCAGTTATGATAAGAGAACATGTGGTATTTGGTTTTCTGTTCCTGCTTTAATTTGCTTAAGATAATGGCCTCCAGCTCCATCTATGTTTCTGCAAAGATCATGAGCTCATTTTTTATAGCTGTGTAATATTCCATGGTGTATATGTATACCACAGTTTCTTTATTCAGTCCACCACTGATGAGCATCTAGGTTAACTTCATGTCTGTGCTATTGTGAATAGTGTTGCAATGAACATACACGTGCATGTGTCTTTATGGTAGAATGATTTATATTCCTTTGGGTATATACCCAGCAGTGGAATTGCTGGGTCGAATAGTAGTTCTCTTTTAAGTTCTTTGAGAAATCTCCAGACTGCTTTCCACAGTGGCTGAACTAATTTACATTCCCATCAGCAGTGTATAAGCATTCTCTTTTCTCCCTGTAACCTTGCCAACATCTGTTATTTTTTGACTTTTTAATAATAGCCATCAAAAATAGTTTTCAATTTAAAAAAACTAGCAATGGTCATTGTTTTCTTTGAAACATGGGAAACTTTCATTGGATATCTTTCATATTATTTTTTCTTCTCATGTTGAAAAATGCATTTTAGATGCTTCTGATTGATTCTGCCTTTCCAGATTGGTTGGTGTTGCAATGACTATGCAGATGTCAGTGAAAGTGTGGGTGGTCCATAAGCCCTGGAACATGATGTGAAGTCATTACTTGCTTTTTGTGTTGTTGTTGTTTGTTTGTTTGTTTTTGAGAGGGTGTCTTGCTGTCACCCAGGCTGGAGTGCAGTGGCGTGATCTCAGCTCACCGCAACCTCTGCGTCCCAGGTTCAAGCGATTCTCCTGCTTTAGCCTCCCAAGCAGCTGGGACTACAGGCGGCTGCCACCATACCCAGCTAATTTTTGTATTTTTAGTAGAGACGGAGTTTCACCATGTTGGTCAGGCTGGTCGTGAACTCCTGACCACAGACGATCCACCCACCTTGGCTTCCCACAGTGCTGGAATTACAGGCACAAGCCACCGCGCCCAGCTGCATTACTTGTTTTTGATGCTCAGCTGTATCGCTTCCCATCTGAAAGGAAAACTCCTGTTTCCTCTGTACTTTACTCTCAACACTCACCCCACTTCACTGCTGACATCAAATGTACTTTGCTGCTGTTGTTGTTGTCGTAGTTTTCCCACACCAACTGATTCTCCAACTGTCTGGACACCAACTAGGTGTCCCACAATTCAAATAAATTCTGACACTACTCCCTGAGCTTAGCCCAAACTCTTCAGAAGAAGGGCTCAGTCCTGCAAGACTGCCCCTACTTCCTACACCAATTCCAAATCAGCTGTGCTTCTGACTGACCAGCTATTAATTGGAAGTTCCCACAACCCCTACCCCCGTGCCAACCTCAGTTTTAATAGTTTGCTAGAACTGGCCGGGCATGGTGGCTCACGCCTGTAATCCCAGCACTTTGAAAAGCCAAGGTGGTGGATCACCTGAGGTCAGGAGTGCAAGAGCAGCCTAGCCAACGTGGTGAAACCTGGTCTCTACTAAAAACATAAAAATTAGCTGGGCATGGTGGTGCTCGCCTGTAATCCCAGCTACTTGGGAGGCTGAGGCACACGAATTGCTTGACCGCAGGAGGCAGAGGTTGCAGTGAGCCGAGATCACGCCATTGCACTCCAGCCTAGGCAACAGAGTGAGACTCTGTCCCCTCCCCACAAAAAAAAAATGCTACAACAGCTGGAAGAACTCAGGAAAAAGTTTACTTACCGAATTACCAGTTTACCATAAAAGGATACAACTCAGGAACAGCCAGATGGAAGAGACACATAGGGCCAGGTACGCTAGAAAGGGTGTGCAGTTTCCATTCCCTCTTCAAGCACACCATGCTCCCAACACCTCCCCGGGTTCCACAACCTGGAAGCTGTCTGTGAACCCTGTCCTTTTGGGGTTTTACTGAGGCCTCATTCTGTAGGCATGATTGATTAAGTCATTGACCATTGGTGGTTAAGTCAATCTTCAATCCCTCTCTCCTACCGCATGTAGGGGTTAGGGGGGCTAAAAGTTCAAACCCTCTAACCACATGGTTAGTCCCCCTGGCAACCAGCCCCCATCCTGAGGCTATCTAGAAGCCCCCAGCTGCCAGTCATTCATTAGCATACACAAAGACATTTATCACTTCAGTGATCCCAGTGATTTTAGGATTATGGATTTCTGAATTAGTTTGTTCTTGCATTGCTATAAAGAAATACCCGAGTCTTGGCAATTTATAAAGAAAAGAGATTTAGGCTGGGCTCGGTGGCTCATGCCTATAATCTTGGCACTTTAGGAGGCCGAAGTGGGTGGATTGCTTGAGCTCAGGAGTTTGAGATCAGCCTGCGCAGCATGGTGAAATCCCATCTCTACCAAAAATACAAAAACTAGATAAGCTTGGTGGCTCATATCTGTAGTCCCAGCTACTCAAGAGGCTGAGGTGGGAGGATCGCTTAAGCCTGGGAGGTTGAGGTTGCAGTGAGCTGTGATCACACTCCTGCATTCCTACCTGGGTGACAGAGTGAGACCCTGTCTCAAAAAAAAAAAAAAAAAAAAAAAGAAGAAGAAGAAGAAAAGAAAAGAGTTTTAATTGGCTCACGATTCCACAGGCTGTACAGGAAGCATGATACTGGCATCTGCTCAGCTTCCGGGGAGACCTCAGAAGACTTACAATCATGGTGGAAGGTAAAGCAGGAGCAGGCATGTCTTACATGACAGGAGCAGGAATAAAAGAGAAAGGGGAAGTATCATACACTTTTAAACAACCAGATCTTGTAAGAACTCACTCACTATCATGAGAACAGCACCAAGGAAATGGTACTAAACCATTAATTCATGTGAAATCTGCCCCATGATCCAATCACCTCCCACCAGGCTCACCTCCAACATTGAGAATTACAATTCAACATGATATTTGGTAGGGACACAGATCCAGAGCATATCAAGCTGTGTGCCAAGGGAGTGAAAGGAAAGTGACCAAATATATATTTCTTCTTATTATTATTTTTAAAAAATAGAGATGGGGGTCTCATTATGTTACCCAGGCTGGTCTTGAACTCCTAGGCTCAAGCAATCCACCTGCTTTGGCCTCCCAAAGTGCTAAAATTACAGGCATGAACCACCACGCCCCACCTATGTCTTTTTCTTTTACAGCATCCCATACTCATTAGATTACATGAGAAAGTCCAATATGGAAATAGTTAAGTTGCTCCTCTCTTCTTCCCAAGAAAAGTATCAAAACCACATTATTGCACAGGGGAATTCTACCAAATCTTTAAAATGCAAATAATTCCAGTTTCATTTAAACTATTCTGGAGCCTAAAAAAAGAAGAAAAGCTTCCTAATTATTTTTATGAAGGGAATATAAAATACATAACTGACAAAGACTACAAAATTTACAAAAGCTAAGGCCAGGTGTGGTGGTTCATGACTGTAATACCAGCACTTTGAGAGGCCGAGGTGGGAGGATCACTTCAGCCCAGGGGTTCAAAACCAGCCTGGGCAATCGAGGCAGACCTTGTCTTTACAAAAATTTTTTTTTAATTAGCCAGGCACAGTTATGTGTGCCTGTAATCCCAGCTACTTGGAAGGCTGAGGCAGGATGCTTACGTGAGTCCAGGAGTTGGAGGTTGCCATGAGCTATGATCATGCCATTCCACTCCATCCTGGACAACAGTGTGAGACTCTGTCTCAAAGAAACAGAAAAGATACAAAGTCATAGACTAGTCTTTCCATTAATATCAATACTAAATAAATTATTTATAAGCAGAATCCAATGGCAATTTATAACTATGAAGGTTTTTTTTCTCCTATGAATATATGGATGGCTCAACTCTAGAAAAATCTAATAATATTTATTGTCTATCAAATGATCATCTCCATGGATGCTGAAAAGGAATGTGACAAAATTCAACAATGATCCTAGATAATAAAGAAACTTTCAATAAAAGAAGTGTTGACCATAAAGCCAAACTTCATAAAATATTTAAAGAAGTTTATTCTGAGCCAATATGAATGGCCATGGCTCAGGTTACAGTTTGGTTTTAGACACTGGGGAGTGGGGAATGCTTGAGTGAAGACAAGGTGGGTTGTGGAAGCCAAGGTTCTTGTTTTGTAGATGGAGCCTCCAGGTAGCTGCCTTACAGAGAATAGAATGTATATATCTCTTTTCAGAACATAACGGTGTCAGATTCTCATTTAATCTCTCCTAGATCTGGGAAAGACCTAGAAACAGAAGGATATTCTTTGCAGATACAAATTTCCCCACAAAAGACAGGTTTGCAGGCCATTTCAAAATATTTTAAGAAAATATATTTTGGGGTAAAATATTTTTATTGCCTTGAGGATCTGCTATCTGTTATGTGATGCTATATCAGAGTTGGGTTGGAATTTGCTATTTTATTGCCAAAGCATCTGTTTTATCAGTCTTATGCTCTGTATTTTAACAGTAATGCTGGTCAGTTAAGCCCGAACTCCAAAAGAAAAGGGGGTATAATGAGGCATGTCCAACCTCCCTTCCCCTTCATAGCCTGAAATTTAGTTTAGTTTGTTGTTGTTGTTTTGAGATAAGGTCTCATTCTGTCACCCAGGCTGGAGTGCAGTGGTGATCATGGCTCACTTCAGCCTTGAACTCCCAGGCTCTAGTGATCCTCCGGCCTCAACCTCTGGAGTAGCTAGGACTACAGGCATGTGCCACCACACCCAGCTAATTTTTAAAAATTTTTTGTAGAGTTGGAATCTTGCTCCATTGTCCAGGCTGGTCTCAAACTCCTGGCCTCAAGCTATCCTCCCACTTTGGCCTCTCAAAGTGTTGGGATTACATGTGTGAGCCACCCTGCCCAGACAAATATCTAAATTATTTGACAAAAAATTTGATTACTATGAAACCACAAAAATTCTAGAAGATCCAAGGGCAGAATTTTTTTGTAACCTTGGAGAAACAAAAACTTTCCACTAAAAACTTATAGAACATTTAACTATATGATAGAGTAAATTTCCTGAAGACTATAAAATACCAAATTGATTTAAGAAGAGCTAGAATCTGACTAGAGCAATAATCATTAAATAATTGAAAAGGCACTGAGCACTTATGGGGGCCAGCCTACGAGATGCTCTCAAATAAACTTTTGCCTCCTACTATCAGGCCCTATGTAGCCCCCTCTCTGAATCAGGGCTAAATCAGAGCTGGCCCAGTGACCAATAGAATAAGAAAAAAAGTGACAGTGTGTGACTTCCAAGCATAGGTCATTAAAAGACATTGTGCTCTTTTTAACTGCTTACTCTAGGGCAAGCTTGTTCAACCTGCAGCCTATGGGCGCATGTGGCCCAGAATGGCTTTGAATATGGCCAACACAAATTCATAAACTTTCTTAAAACATTATGAGATTTTTTTCTTTTTTTTTTTTTAGCTCATCAGCTATCATTAGTGCTAGTGTATTTTATGTGTTGCCTAAGACAATTCTTCTACTTCCAATGTGGCCCAGGGAAGCCAAAAGATGTCTTCCCTGCAGTCTAGGGGAAGCCAGGCACCATGCTATGAGGACACTCAAGCAGTCCTATGGAGAGACCTATGAGAAAAGGAACAGAGGTTCCTGGCCAATAGCCAGCGCTGACTTGCCAGTCATGTTAGTGAGACATTTTGATCCACCAGCCCCAAAAAAGCTTTCTGATCGCTGTGGCCCCAAGCCAATATCTAAGTGCAACCTCGTGAGAAACTTTAAGCCAGAACCACGTAACTGAGCTGCTCCCAAATTCCTGACTCACAGACTCAATGAGATAATGAATGGTTATTGTTGTTTTAAGCCATTGAGTTTCGGGATAATTTCTAACACAGCAATAGATAAACAATACAGAACTCTACCTCTAAAAAAGGCACTAAACCAATACAGCTTTAATAAACTTCTTTTGGGCCTTCAAGAAATTGACCAAATTTATGCTACTTAAACTCTTCTAGGGCAAAAAAAAAAAAAAGTATTTCTAATGCATTCTGTGAAATAAACATAACTCTGCTATCAAAACCAGACGAGGTATAGAATCCAGACAAGTAACCACATAGAGAGATAGCCAGAAACCCAGAGAGACAAGCAATCAAACATTTAAGCTATCTCAGTTATGACAATACGTACAGGTATCTTAATTAAAATATTTGTAAAGTTGATCCAGCAGTGTATTAAGATAACAAAACATTATAATTAGAGTTTGGTTGAATTATTTCATCACTCGAAAAATGTATCATTGTAACTCACTACATTAGAATATCAATAAAGTTTATAACAATATCAATAGATGGTAAAATAAAATCACTTGATAAAATTCAGCAGCAATTACATTGACCACATCTTAGTAAACTAAGATTAGAAATAAACCTGGAAAAGGGTGAAAGCAGAAACTCAATAAGTCCAACGCATAATGTGAATCATTCAAAGAATTCCTATTTAAATTAGAAGAAAATCAAATATTTCCTCTAACAATATTATTATTGAAAAATTGTCCTTGAAATTTTACCCAATTTAATTAACTGAGAAAAAGGGAAATATTAAGAAGGAAGAAACAAAACTGACTTTGAGAGTATAGAGTTGAAACTATAGAACTAAGTCTATAGGTAAAATTAATCAAAAAAAGCAAAAGAGAGAGAGGTTAAGGGAGTTTAATATGGTGTCTCAATATAAGGTCAATGTACAAAAATTAAAGAAATAATAAATTTGGAAATAACATACAAAAAGTCTCATTTACAACAGCAGAAAAGTATAAAACACTTAGGAATAGAGATAACAATAAGTGAGTACACTTGTACTAAGAAAACTAGAGTGGCTGGGGGCAGTGGCTAATGCCTGTAATCTCAGTACTTTGGGAGGCCAAGACAGGAGGACTGCTTAAGGTTAGGAGTTTAAGACCAGTCTGGGCAACAAAGCAAGACCCTGTCTCTATGGAAAATAAAAATAAATTTTACAAAAATAAAAATAAATAAAAGTCAGGAAACAACAGGTGCTGGAGAGGATGTGGAGAAATAGGAACACTTTTACACTGTTGGTGGGACTGTAAACTAGTTCAACCATTGTGGAAGTCAGTGTGGAGATTCCTCAGGGATCTAGAACTAGAAATACCATTTGACGCAGCCATCCCATTACTGGGTATATACCCAACAGATTATAAAACATGCTGCTATAAAGACACATGCACACATATGTTTACCGCGGCACTATTCACAATAGCAAAGACTTGGAACCAACCCAATTGTCCAACAATGATAGACTGGATTAAGAAAATGTGGCACATATACACCATGGAATACTATGCAGCCATAAAAAATGATGAGTTCATGTCCTTTGTAGGGACATGGATGAAGCTGGAAACCATCATCCTCAGCAAACTATCGCAAGGACGAAAAACCAAACACCTCATGTTCTCACTCATAGGTGAGTATTGAACAATGAGAACACATGGACACAGGAAGGGGAACATCACACTCCGGGGACTGTTGTGGGATGGGGGAAGGGGGGAGGGATAGCACTGGGAGATATACCTAATGTTAAATGAAGAGTTAATGGGTTCAGCACACCAACATGGCACATATATACATATGTAACAAACCTGCACATTGTGCACATGTACCCTAAAACTTAAAGTATAATAAAAAAAATTTTTGAAAAGGAAAACTAGAAAACTGTTTTCAAAGATATAAAAGACATGAGTAAATTAAGAGAGACATAAGTTTCTGGAATGGACAAACAAACTATGCAAAGACTTTACATCTTTCAAATTAAGGTATAAATTCAATATAATTCCAAACAAAATCTTACCAATTTTTTGCAATGACAAGCCAACTTGAAAGTTTATATGCAGGCAAAGAGATTCTGGGCCAAGGTCGTGGCAGCAGTCGGCAAGCGTTCGATTCTCTGGCATTGGATTGCAAGTGGTGTCTGCTTGTTCCACCGAGGGCTCCCAGGACAGGTCTGTCCATTAGTTTAACTTCATTTTCGAATGCTCCATTTTGCATGCTCAATTTTGAAACTAGCCCGTGTGTTTGGCAGAATTGGACTGAATTCAGGGGTGAGAGTTTGATGCAGTCCAAGTGTATTTGAATTTGAGCATGCAGTTCAACCAGTGTTTACAATGGAATCTGAAGACTTGTGTACTTAGAAGAAACGCAGATACGTGGTTTGCTTCTGGAGAAGCAAAGTTGTCCAAAAGCCTTCCATTAGAAGGATTTGTACTACCTCTCCAAGGAGCACTGTCATGCCTGCTTGGGTGATAGATAAGTATGGGAAGAATGAAGTACTTCAATTCACTCAGAACATGATGATACCTATCATACACTATCCAAATGAAGTCATTGTGAAAGTTCACGCTGCCCGTGTAAATCCTATAGACGTCAATATGGAAGTGGTTATGGAGCTACAGCTTTAAATAACGAAGCTTAATCCTTTATACATGAAAATCAAAGGAGAAGAATTTCCTCTGACTCTTGTTTGGGATGTCTCTGGCATGGTGATGGAATGTGGGCTTTATGTGAAGTACTTCAAGCCTGGAGAGGAGGTCTGGGCTGCAGTTCCTCCTTGGAAACAAGGCACTCTTTCAGAGTTTGTTGTAGTCAGTGGAAATGAGGTCTCTCACAAACCCAAATCACTCACTCATATATCAAGCTGCCTCTTTGCCATATGTGGCTTTCGCAGCCTGGTCTGCCATAAACAAAGTTGGTGGCTTGAATGACAAGAATTGCACAGGAAAACGTGTTCTAATCTTAGGCGCTTCAGGCGGAGTTGGTACTTTTGCTATACAGGTGATGAAAGCATGGGATGCTCATGTGACAGCAGTTTGCGCTCAAGATGCCAGTGAATTTATAAAGAAGCTTGGGGCAGATGATGTAATTGGTTACAAATCTGGAAGTGTGGAAGAGCAGTTGAAATCCTTAAAACTGTTTGATTTCATCCTTGATAATGTTGGCAGATCCACTGAAACATGGGCTCCAAATTTTCTCAATAAATGGTCAGGAGCCACCTATGTGACTTTGGTGAGTCCTTTCCTCCTGAACATGGACCGATTGGGCATAGCAGATGGCATGTTGCAGGCAGGAGTCACTGTAGGTTCGAAGTCATTAAAGCATTTCTGGAAAGGAGTCCATTATCGCTGAGTGTTTTTCATGGCCAGTGGTCCATGTTTAGGTGACGTTGCAGAACTGGTGGATGCGGGAAAAATTTGGCCAGTTATTGAACAAACCTTTCCTTTTTCTAAAGTTCCAGAAGCCTTCCTGAAGGTGGAAAGAGGACCCACATGAGGAAAGACTGTAATTAATGTTGTTTAAATAAAAATGCAGTTTAGTGATTTAAAAAAAAGCAACTTTATATGAAAGAGAAATTGGTTGGTAAAAGCTGCCTATTTTCGGAAATTAAAAAAAAAATGGAGAAGGGAACCTTGTCCTACCAGATAATAAAACATGCTATAAAGCTATAGTAATTAAAACAGTGTGGTATCAGTGCAGAAGAATAGTATCAACAAATAGTATCAATGTAACAGTAAGTTCAGAATAGACATATGTTTAAATCATAATCCTGTTTATAATACAGGAAACATTTCAAACAAACAAAAAATGAACTATTAAATAAATTGGTATTGAAATCATTGGAGATTCATCCAGAAAGAAAACTATACTAACATCCTTGCCTCAAAGTATGCTATAAATGTTAAAAACAGAACTGTGAAGAAAATATGGGGAATACTGTATATTCATAATCTTGGGTGAGGAAGACCAAGAAAAAGATATGCACTTGACCACATAAAAATTTAAAATTTTGATACTAAGAAAGAGATCATAAATGATTTTTTTTTTTTTTTTGAGATAAGGTCTTGCTCTGTCACCCAGGCTGGAGTGGCACAATCATGGCTCACTGCAGCCTGGACCTCCCAGGCTCAAGCAATCCTTCCACCTCAGCCTCCCAAGTAACTGGAACTACAGGCATGCACCAACATGCCTGGCTTATTAGTGTACTTTTTGTACAGACAGGGTCTTACTTTGTTGCCCAGGCTGGTCTCAAACTCTTGAGCTCAAGCGATCCTTCACACATAGCCTCCTAAAGTGCTAGGATTACAGGCATGAGCCACCATGCCCAGCCCATAAATAAAATTAATAGACAAATGACATGCTAGGAAGAAAAGAATTTGCAACATATTTCATAGACAAATATTAATATTCCTATTATACAAAAAGTTTCTATAAATCAAAAAGAAATATTTACCATCCTAGTTTAAAATATGAACAAAAGGGTGCTCATTTTGATAACATACATACTAAAATTGGAATGATACAGAGAAGATTAACATGGCCCTGCACAAAAATGACTACAAATGCATGAAGTGTTCCATATTTTTTCACTTATTTCTAAAATTCTAAGGAGCATAAATTGCTTGAATCTTTAAAATTGAGCCAGAGGTAATTATATATCATATTATTATATTATACATATAGATAGATATAGATATACATATAGATATAGATATAGATATAGCTATAGATATAGATATAGATATTTGAGATGGAATCTCTCTCTGTTGCCCGGGCTGCAGTGCAATGGTGCAATCTTGGCTCACTGCAACTTTCGCCTCCCTGGTTCAAGCAATTCTCCTGCCTCAGCCTCCCGAATAGCTGGGATTACAGGCACTCGCCACCATACCCGGCTAATTTTTGTATTTTTAGTAGAGACAGTGTTTCACTATGTTGATCAGGTTGGTCTTGAACTCCTGACCTCAAGTGATCCACCTGCTTCAGCCTCCCAAAGTGCTGGGATTACAGGTGTGAGCCACCGTGCCCGGCCTATATTTTTATATTATAAAAACATTAATAATAACAACACACTGATGTTTAAAGGGAAAAATAAATATAACTTAAAATGTAAAGTTATTTCCATTACCTTTTTCTCCAGATTCCCTAAAACAGTGATTTCTCCCACATGACCCCAACTTCCTGTTTTGAGCAATGGAAACTTTCTTCAAACAAAAGCTCGTGCAGGATGTCTCTGTGAAATGCTGATGAGTGGCCAGGCTCGGTGGCTCACACCTGTAATCCCAGCACTTTGGGAGGCCAAGGCAGGTGAATCACCTGAGGTCAGGAGTTTGAGACCAGCCTGGCCAACATGGCGAAACCCCGTCTCTACTAAAAATGCAAAAATTAGCTGGATGTGGTGGCATGCACCTGTAATCCTAGCTACTGGGGAGGCTGAGGCAGGAGAATTGCTTGAACCCACGAGGTGGAGTTTGCAGTGAGCCAAGATCATGCCATTGCACTCCAGCCTGGGCAACAGAGAGACTCCATCTCAAAAAAAGAAAAAAAGTAATGCTGATGGAGTGAGGAGCTGATCTGGTTGAAACAGGAAACCTTCCTACCTTACTGCCTTGAAACTCCTACAACTCAGCTAAACGTTTTTGCTAACCCTCACCAGAGAATTCCCTTGGTTCTTTCAACTACTGAAACCCGGGCTTGCAACAGATTTTCATTCAAGTTTAATTTAGAGGAGAACACACAATAATCCACCATCTGTTAATGTCAAGATATTGGTATACAGTCGACCCTTGAACAACACTGGTTTGAGTTGCACAGTTCCACTTAGATGTAGATTTTCTTCCCCACTGCCATCCCTGAGACAGCTAGACCAACCCTTTTTCTTCCTCCTCAGTCTACTCAAGGTGAAGACAACAAAGATGAAGAAGAACTTTATGATGATTCACTTCCATTTAATGAATAGTAAATGTATTTTCTCTTCCTTTTGATTTTCTTAATAACATTTTCTCTAGCTTACTTTATTGTAAGATAACAGTACATAATCCATATAACATACAAAATATATGTTAACTGTGTGTGTTATTGGTAAGGCTTCTGGTCAACAGCAGGCTATCAGTAGTTAAGTTTTGGGGGAGTTTAAAGGTATGTTTGCCTTTTTCCTTTTTGAGACAGAGTCTCGCTCTGTTGCCCAGGCTGTAGTGCAGTGGCTTGATCTTGGCTCACTGCAACTTCTGCCTCCTGGGTTCAAGTGATTCTCCCACCTCAGCCTCCCAAGTAGCTGGTTACAGGTGTGTGCCACCATGCCTGGCTAATTTTTTTTTTTTTTTTTTAGTAGAGATGAGGTTTCACCATGTTGGCCAAGCTGGTCTGGAACTCCTAGCCTCAAGTGATCTGCCTATCTTGGCCTCCCAAAGTGCTGGGATTACAGGTGTGAGCCACTGCACCCGGCTTAAAAGTTATATTTGAACTTTTGATCGTGTAGGGGTTGGTGCCTACACAATCCCCTAGATACTTGATTGTGTATCATGTATCACAGGTATCTACTGTATCTACTGTATTTTATAGGTATCAAAGCAACAATGCAATTTATTTATTAATTTATCAAATACTTTGTGTCTTCTATAAACCAGGCTGTTACAAATACAATGGCAAACAAAACTGGCAAGATCCTTGCTAATAAATAAGTGAATAAACAAATTAGTAGCAACAAAAACAGTAAGAAATAAATAACAAGATAATTTAAAATCATAGGCTGGGTGCAGTGGGGCATGCCTGTAATGCCAGCACTTTGGGAGGCCATGGTGGGAGGGTCACTTGAGCCCAGGAGTTCGAGACCAGCCTGGGCAATATAATGAGACCCCATCTCAACTTTGTATTAAAAAATAAAAAATAAAATAAAATAATAGTAAGTGCAATTAAAGAAATAAAGTCGTATGATATTAGAGATGTCCATGAAAAAAATGAAATAAAGTAAGAAATTAAAATAGGAAAGTAAGAAAATGACATTGGATTTGAGTAATTATTATCAAATAATAAACCATTAATTTATAAAAACATATATATGGGCAAAGAGCAAATACACACAATAAAGAAGAAATTAAAAAGAACAGTATAAAGAGATTCTCCACTTCACCAGTGGCAGGGAAATGCAAACAAAAATATTATAAACTACTGCATGCTTACTTTAGAGGAAGCATAGAACAGTTCAGAAGGCTGCTCTTGTTTCTGACACTAATTGCATTCTGACCCAAAACAATAATGGCCACGGTTTGGTTCACCTGGGTAGCACCTGCTACTCATAGAAGGATTTCTATCAATCACCCCTGCTGTCACTGTTTCAGTTTGTGAGGCATGTTGTGACCAGGGCCAGCTCCTTGGGCAATCTGTTTCACACAATCACAGCAAATTGAGAGGCACTGGGCAATCGGAGACACGGGCTGAGATTTAATTCTCATTGGTATTCAGGTGAGCTGGGTGAGCCCTGTTCAAATCTGCACTCTTTGTTCTTCAAATACAGAACAAGAGTGGTAGGACAGTAGTTGGCAAAGCTCATTAGGATGTGTCACAAAACCTGAAGTATCGCCCTTTCTCTTGAAAACTGGAAAACGGTATCTGGTCACAAGGCCAGCAATTAATGTCAATCTGCAGAAACAAACAGCCAAAAACAAAAACAACAATGTAACAACAAACAAAAAACAACAAAGAACAGAGGCAGAGAAACTGATAATCACACCTTCCCCAATTAATGTTGTCTACATGCTAATTTTTTTCAATTAAATTTATCCTCTAATTCAAATTGACAATTAAAAGGTAAATCACCGTTAGCCATCCTACTGGTACACATTGTAATTCAAATACTATCTACAAATCAATGTTTAAAGAAAAAAGTGATCTTTTATTTATTTTAATTTTAATTTTTTCTTGAGACAGAGTTTCGCTCTGTCACCCAGGCTGGAGTGCAGTGGTGTGATCTCAGCTCACTGCAACCTCCGCCTCCCAGGTTCAAGCGATTCTCCTACTTCAGCCTCCCAAGTAACAGGGATTAAAGTGCACGCTGCCACACCTGGCTAATATTTGTTTATGTTTTAAAGCTCTCTTGAGAAGTGAGGAAACATATACTACTGATTTTTTTTTTCAGAATGAAGGAAACAGGCTAAATGCATGACAGCATTCTATTTCTAGACTCTCCCATGTCCCTGCTCCCTTCTCCCAGAAATTCTTAAACATGCACAAAGGAGATACATACAATGATGTTCACTAAAGCACTATTCATAATAGTGAAAATGAGGAGATAACTGCCCATCAGAATGGAAAAAAAGGTTTAATCATACAGATTATTATTTAGCAGTTTTTCAGAATCACAACAATTAAAAAGGGCTTGCCATGTGCCCTGCCCTGATGTGAGAACCTTATGTATATTCAGTCATTTTATAAGAGCTAATGAACTCGAAAGTATCAAATGCTTAAAACTGTGCCTGGTCCATAGTAAGCACTTAGAAAATCTCAGCTGGCGGTTTTTACCTTGTTTTTAATGCACTTTTTTTTGTACAATATCATCATTGTAATACCACCTGCATATTGTTATCCCAATTGAGAGAAAGGAAAAGTAGGACACAAAGAGGTTAAGCTACTTGCCCAAAGCATTTGCTTTCTTGGGGTTCAAAAGCAGACAAGAAATCTCCAGCCCAGAAGCTTCCTGCCAGAAAGCCACAGGCCAGAAGGCAGCACCTCCTCCGAAAGTTCAAGAAGGGCCAAAAAGCTGCAGCCCAGAAAGCTCCTGCTCCAAAGTCACGTGGCAAAAAAGCATAAGAGGTGATTATAAAAGTAAATGAAGGTTCTTTTTGGCATGCCGGCAAAAAAAGAAACAAACAAACAACAACAAAGCCATGATAGAAATCCTTGGTTCTGAGATTATCAGTATCCTCTCCATGCATACTATCTTTTTACATTCTTCTTCCTTTCTTCAGCTTTCCCATGACCAATGATAAAGCACAGATTTTGGATAGTAGTCAAATAAACTGGACAGAAAGTAATAAAGTTCTTTCTGCCATCATCTCCCAGAAGAGTGAAGAAATGAGGAAAACACAGTGAAACCTCATTATACAGCATCTTCCTACAGATGTAGTGGAACCAATCCCCTCCCCACATGCATAGCACCCCCTGTTATAGCACAGAGCAGAGATCCCCCCGGCATTCTATCAGAGTTCAGATGGATGTATTTTTCTGAAGGATGTCTAGGCAGTGTGACTTTGCATTCTGCCCAGGGAGTGAGGAATGTGTGTGTGTGTGTGTGTGTGTGTGTGTGTACATGCATTTGAAGAAGTTTCCCCAGATGATTCTGACCTCCCTGCAATAGACTATAGGATCAAGAAGCCATAGCTTTCAAAAAGTGTAAAATCACATTTACAGAAGCATCACACTCCAGGAAAGGAATGTCATTTCTGATTTGCAAAGCTCACAGGAAGGGAGAGAAGACTTTCATCTGTCATTCCTTCAGATTCTGAGGCAAGGGACCTTGCTACATCTGCTGAGAGAAAGCCACTTTGTTCATCTTGAATTTCCATCACCATCACAGACAAGCTGTAGGCCAAACTTGTTCTTTCATTCCCCTATCATCAGATAAAATAATCTAAATTAAACACAAAGATGTTAAATGTAAATATTCATACTCCCAAGCCAACAATGTAATGTGATTTGTGAAAAGAGCTATTCTATATTGATCATAAGCCTCTAGGTGAGGCCTGTGAGGAGGGCATGGGCTTGGGGCCGGGGTACAAGCAATGGTTTTCATATCACGGAGAACTGGGATGCCATTAATCGTGTAAAATAATCATTCCAAGTGAATGTATGGTAGGCCTGCATTAGGAGTTAGAGACCAGTCTGGGCAACATAGTGAAACCCCGTCTCTGTTAACAAAAAATAGAAAAGGTAGCTGGGCATGGTGGCATGCGCCTGTAATCCCAGCTACTCTGGAAGCTGAGGCAGGAGAATTGCATGAACCCAGGAGGCAGAGGTTGCAGTGAGCTGAGATTGTGCCACTGCACTCCAGCCTGGGTGACAGAGCGAGACTCTGTCTCAAAAAAAAATTAACAAATAAAAATAAAGATGCTAAACAAAATTAAAGATAAGTTACAAAAAAAAATAATGAATTCCTTTGGTCAGGTAAAGTTCTCTCATTCATGAATTATTAATAATGATATCTAAAAATGTTTTTATCTCCAGTGCCCAAAGCACTGAGCAGTTGAATTCCAGTTTCTCCTCAGACTGCCTTGTTTTAATAGACAGAAGATACTATAGAGCATCCATTTCCCACACAGAGAAATAAAGGCACTTGTACGTATCACCTTTTTTGTCACCATTTGAACCACTAAAATGCTGTTCGAAAATTTAGTGATGATCAGAATCTTTTCAAGGGAAACCTTACAAAATATGGATGCCCAGGCATCACCCATCTCCCAGCTATGTGTTCAGACATGGTGGGAATGAAAACCCACAGCCTATGAAGATGGGGTTAGGCTTATTCTTCGCTCTTTGTGGATGTATCATGTCTAGATTTGCTCAAGTTTTCAGCATTCTTAGGGGCACTAACCTAAAAATCTCTTGGAAGTTTGCAGAGGTTATAAGGTTGAACTCAGTGTAGCTGTCCTCCAAGTTGCATACCCCAGAGGGAAATTTATAAGTCCATATAACAGCATCAGAGAAAAAAGGAAGTTGGTCATTTGGTGAACACTCCATTAACGACCGTTATTAACTTCTTACTATATGTTCTAGATTGTAATAGGAACTGGGAAACATGGAAGAAAACTCTCAGGCCATTACTTAAACAAGTACAATTAGAAAATAAGATATTAAAAAATCATCTCAAGCTTCTTGATTTCTGTATTGCTAAGGGTAGAAACCCACCAGAAGGATTACTTTGTTAAGAAAACATCATGGAGGCCAGGTGCAGTGGCTTGCGCCTGTAATCCCAGCACTTTGGGAGGGCAAGGTGGGTGGATCACTTGAGGTCAGGAGTTTGAGACCAGCCTGACCAACATGATGAAACCCTGTCTCTACTAAACATACAAAAATTAGCTGGGTGTGGTGGTGAGCACCTGTAGTCACAGCTACTCAGGAGGCTGAGGCAGGAGAATCGCTTGAACTTGGGAGGCAGAGGTTGCAGTGAGCCAAGATAGCTCCACTGCACTCGAGCCTGGATGACAGAGTGAGACTTTGTCTCAAAAAAAAAAAGAAAGAAAGAAAGAAAAAGGAAAAGAAAAGAAAATCATGGAATTTTTTATAAACCAATGAGTTACTCTTAATGGGAAAGACTGTGACAGGAGATCTAAACTACACTGCATATTCAAAGATTGGGAAGCTTTGGTTTTCTCAGGATCGCCTACAGGCTGAGAGGCTTAGGAATCTTGGGATTTAAAGAAGAGTTGAGAAAAAGTTTCTAGGATGCTGTTATGTATGGCCCTAAAGCAAAATAACCAAAGAGAATTTCAGGGGCAGGAATGGCTGAAGAAATTCAAAAACTGTGGTAGCTAAAATCTGTGTGCTGTGACATCCTGCTCTACAATAGGCCTGTGTGAGTGGTGCTTAGTACCTGATGGAGGGGGGACTATGTCAGCAATATTGAGAAGACAGCAGCTGGATCAGGAACAGGAGAGGAAGGGCTAAGGATTGAGTTTATTTGATGTTAAGATTAATATTCACTAGGACCATGAATCCTTTTAAATATTTCTGCTAATGTTTTAGAGTGAATGACCTGAATTTTTAAAAAGGTTACCATTAAACTGACACCTAACTATGTATGTTTCTAATATGAATTTTTATAATATCAGATTCTAGAATAAAGTATAATATATCCAGGAGGAGAGGTAATTGAGGCCGTGGACTCTAAACTGAAGCAGACCTGGGTTGAAATTCTGGCTCTTGGCCTTCATTTTCTCATCCATTCACTGTTGTGAGAATGGAATGAGAGGTTCTAAGTTTCAGCGCTAGCACGGCTGGGGCATGGTAAGCACTCAATAATGGGAATCATCATTATTACCTTTAATGGGTTCATGAGAAATTTCCTTGGATCCAATTCTGAGACATTGCAAGAATTCCTTTGTCAAGATGTTTATACCATCAGAAAGATAATTATTTTTTCTTAAAAATATTGTTTTATATTAAAAACTTATAACTAGTGTCAGGGCTTTTCTGATTGCAAGTAACAGAAACCTGAACTTAAACAAGCTTAAGGGAAAAGGGAATTTATTGATTTTAACAAGGAAAACACCAGGGGCCTTCAATCTCATTGGATAAATGAGTTCAAAAATGTCAAGAATCCCTCCCTCTCTCTCTCTCTCTGTTTCTCTCTCTCCCACTCTCTCTCAGTTCTACCATTTTCTGTTGGAATTTGGCATCAGACTGACCCTACCCATGTCATGGTCACTGTCACTGTCAGGCTTAGATTGCCCAAACTTGATATTTAGGAGAAAGAGACCTTCTCCCATTTGTTCTCACAAAAGTTTCATAATTGAGTCTCATTGACATCAAATGAATCATGAACCCATCACTGAACCCACCCATGGGCTAGAATAGTGGGATACCCTGACTGAGTAGGCCTGGGACACATGCCCACCCTTGGAGCTAAGGGGAGGTGACTTACTCATAACACATGGATGGAGAGTGAGAAGGGAGTGGGAATGAAGGTAAAATTTTTTTACCCTAAAAAAATTCAAGTATTATCACAAGAAAAATGAGAAATGGATGCTGTGCAGACAAAAACACAGACATTCACAAAAACCTTGAATGGCACTGGTCTTAGAGGAGAAGGACAACATTATGTACCACAAGCACATAATGAATAGGACTTGACAATGGACCAAATCTGTGTTGTGGAAGGCACTTAATAATGGCATTTTTAGGTGGGGCACGGTGGCTCACACCTGTAATCCCAGCACTTTGGGGGGCCGAGGCAGGCGGATCACAAGGTCAGCAGATGAGACCATCCTGGCTAACACGGTGAAACCCCATCTCTACTAAAAATACAAAAAATTAGCCAGGTGTGGTGGCAGGTGCCTGTAGTCTCAGCTACTTGGGAGGCTGGGGCAGGAGAATGGTGTGAACCCAGGAGGAAGAGCTTGCAGTGAGCTGAGATCGCACCACTGCCCTCCAGCCTGGGCAACGGAGCGAGACCCCATCTCAAAAAAAAAAATGGCATTTTTAGCCATCCATGTTACTGTAACTAATCTTTTAAAGAGAAGATGCATCAATATGCACTCAGTACATAGCCTATTATATCCACTATATAATAAATGTTTTTTCTAGGTTTCTTAGTATGTCCTGTTTTTTGTTTTGTTTTGCTTTTTTGTCTTAGTCCATTTTATGGTGCTATAATAGAATACCACAGACTGGTTAATTTATAAACAATGGAAGTTTATTTGGCTCACAGTTCTGGAGGGTTGGAAGTCCAAGAATGAAAGGCTGCATCTGGTGAGGGCCTTCTTGCTGCGTCATAACACGGTAACAGGTACCACATGGTAAGAGAGCATGTGAGAGCAAGCAAGAGAGGGCCAAACTTTTATAACAACCCACTTTTTATAACCTGCATTTATAACAAATTCACTCTTAAAATAACAAACCCATTTCTGCGATAATGGCATTAATTTATTCATGAGGGAAGCATCCTCATGACCTAATCATCTCTTAAAGGTCCCATCTCTCAACACTGATGTATTGGGGGTTAAGTTTCTAGCATATGAACTTTGGGGGACACATTCAAAGCTAGCAGCGTCTTACCTTTGTATTTATTTTTACTTACGCTATTCTAGTAGGAAAATTTTTTTTGTGTCTCTCCACATGAAGGATAAATATTTTTAGAGGCAGCTAAAATAATTTTCTCCCCTTGAAGCACAGATTTATTTCCTTTTTAACCTCTTTTTGCCTTCACTTTTCGTATCTCCATGTATTCTCTCAAGACTCATATATTCAACGTGTGGTAAGAAAGATACCACTAAGAAAAGATAAACTGCATCTAGTTATTATGGCTGACAGATCTATGAAATTATAGAATGTTGAGCACATTACAGTTGAGGAAAGCCACAGAATGTTGGTAGAATTCAAGACAGGAGCGTATTGGTGTGTTTGGAATGTATATTATTTTATTCTGTGATGGCATAATTCTCTGTGCATTTGTTAACAATTTCTTTTTTTAAGCTCAGTGGCAAGAAGAGTTTCTTGTTATACGGTCATAATGTTGAAAATTGTAATATATGCTGCAAGAATGCCATTCCAGTACTGTGGAAAGAATTCCTCTTTCTTTTGAAGTTTTCAGGAATCACAGTTCAAGGAGAACAGAGAAAGGTGAATAAGGAAGCAAACCGAGCCGACATATTTCCTTCAGCTCAGGACTGGCCAACATGTTTACCTGGTACAAAGAACAGTGCCAGATGACAATCCTACAGAGGAATTTGAAAGAAAATCTCCAGGGAAGGGTGAGATTTGAAATGCAGTCAGTGAGCCAACTTCTGATAGCCCAGGCGGCCAGGTCAACTACAACGCCTACAGGTGAGGTTGGGCTTCACTAATAATACCTAAGCCATCAAAATCACCTGGAGGAAAATTAAAAAGTAGACTCCTGGTTCCACTGCAGATGCATTGAATCCAAATGCGGATGAGGCAATGAGTCTGTGCCAAGCACTGTTCTAGGCACTTTTATTATTCTGGACACTATTATTATCATAGTCCCTATTATTTTATTAATTCAACCATTGCATTTGTCAGGTATTGGCCCCTTTCTATAGGTGAAGAAGCTGAGGCTCAGAGAGGTTGAGTAACTGGCATCGAGTCACAGAGCTGTGACTCCAACCAAAGTCAGCTTCTAGTGCATTTGTAACCCTTGCACTCTGCCAGAACCGCAAATGAGGCAATGGAGACATACTCAAACTTGTAGTTGTGTTATTTTTAAAATAATAAATATTATTATTTAGTGCCCAGAAACATGTATTCTTTTTATGATGCCATTTATTGCACATGTAACCTTTTTAGAAATAAACTTTATTTTTAGAGCAGTTTTAGATTTTCAGAAAAATGCAAAAAATTGTACAGATAGCTAGGTCCCATACATACTGCACCCAGTTTCCCCATTGTTAACATCTAACATTAGTATATTTGTTACCATTAATGAATCAACATTATTTAGAGTCAGCAGAACTGTATGCAAGACTCAAGGTTACCTCTTATGGCTTGAGTGGTCTTGGAAAAGAAACATAAGCTGTTGAATCTTAATTTACTCATCTCTAAAATAGAAGTAATAATAATAAAGATTTTGGCCAGGTGTTGTGGCTCACACCTGTAATCCCAGCACTTTGGGAGGCCAAGGCAGGCAGATCATTTGGGGTCAGGAGTTCAAGACCTGCCTGTCCAACATGGTAAACCCTGTCTCTACCAGAAATACAAAAAATTAGCTAGATGTGGTGGCATGCACCTGTAATCCCAGCTACTGGGGAGGAGAATCACTTGAACCGAGGAGGCCAAGGTTGCAATGAGCCGAGACTGTGCCACCGCACTCCAGCCTGGGTGACAGAATGAGACTCCACCTCAAATAATAATAATAATTTCACAGGGATATGTTGGTATATTTGAGGAGAGTCCCATACCCACACTCTTCTCTTGCCTACCTCCTGTAGAGGCTGAATTAGCTCCATTAGGATTCCTAAATCTGATAAAGAAAAATGTGGCTATCTGCAGGGAAGTGGTTTTATAATACCGAATTCCAACAAGAAACATATTGGCACGATGAGGCACAAAGGCCAGACAATAACAGGGAGCACAGAGGAACAGTGAGCATGTGCTTCAGCCAGAAACTTTCTAGAAGCAGCAGCAAGGAAGGAGTGGGGCTCCACATGGCCAGTGTCCTCTTCAAAGCTCATCAATCTGTTAGAGTCCCTCCCCTTTCCTAAGGAGAGGAGCTGGATGGGGGGCAGAGGCTGGGAGCTCAATGCTAATGGTGATTGGACACCCCTAGTAGTTAGATTTACACTTAGGAATTGACCTACATGTGTGCACTCAAATGAATGTGTCTGGTACAAGTATTCACCAGAAAGGCACTTGCTCCAAATAACTCCTTCTACAACAGGTACTCATTTTTATTTTTCATCAAAGACTGCTATATTTGTTTCAGAAATAGTCCAGTTGCTAACAGTGAGTAGGCATTTGTGTAAGGTTGTAAAAAAAATGTTTTGAAATGAATCTCTATTATGACTACAGAAAAGACAATCAGATTAATTGTGTTCATGGACGGCATTTTACTGATAGTGATTTCCAAAACTGGTTCATCAACAGAGTCATCTTTTTGAAAACAGAGTCCTGGACGGGTGTGGTGGCACACGCCTGTAATCCTAGCACTTTGGGAGGCCAAGGCAGGTGTTCAAAACCAGCCTGACCAACATGGTGAAACCCTGTCTCTACTAAAAGTAAAAAAAAAAAAAAAATCAGCTGGGCATGGTGGCGGGCACCTGTAATCCCAGCTACTCAGGAGGCTGAGGCAGGAGAATCGCTTGAACCTGGGAGGTGGAGGGAGGTTGGAGGTTGCAGTGAGCCGAGATTGCGCCACTGCACTCCAGCTTGGGCAACAAGAGCGAAACTCTGTCTCAAAAAAAAAAAGGAAGAAAGAAAATACAGAGTCCTATGTTCCACTGGGTCAGAACATCCATAAGTGAGGCTGAGGTCGCTAGAGAAATTGTTGAAAAGTGCCTTAGGAACGCTGATAATCAGAGTTTGGGACTCATTGGTGCAGACTGTGTAGAGGGACATTTAATACTGAAATTTGATTTTGGGTGAAAAAAGTAATTTTTCTTCCCCTAAAAACCATAGTCTTGAGTTATTAAAATGTACAAAAAGATTTTATTTATTTTATAAGCTTTTCTGACTTTGAAAGTCTTTTCAAATGAGTAAAATATTTTAATCTCAGCAAAACTATTATATTCTATACTTTGGCTATTAAGCATTAACAGACAAGCTGCTAGAAAAGTTAAATCTTTAAAAAGTTTGCGATTTGTGCTGCAAATGCTAAACCTATGTTTTTATCTTCCCTATATATACTGATGTTTTCATCCTGCTTCCTGAGAAGGTATACTGTTTGAACAGACAAAAATACAGTTATTGCCTAGCCAACATTAAAAATAGGAACATGTCTGAAATTCACATACTCATATGCCTCCGTGCACTTCCTGTACCCACCTACTGCTTTCTCTAGTTTCTATCCCTGGCTGCGGAACCAGCCCATCCCTTTCCTAAAGAGGCTTCTCTGTTGCTACATATCAATGCAGAAACCATTGATGCTGCTTCTGTGTCAGCAATAATGCTCTGTCTTTCCTACCTCATTCAAGGATCCCAGGATTCTTTTTGAACAAGAAAGAAAGGTTAGTCCTCCCCACACTTCAGTGGGGCAAGGAGTCAGTATTATTTTGAATGAGGCCCAGCATGAACTCAGCAGATTCATAGAGCTGGTCAGAGTGGCAGGTGAATCAAAAGTTGAGTTACAGGCCAGGTGTGGTGGCTCATGCCTGTAATCCCAGCCCTTTGGGAGGCTGAAGTGGGAGGATTGCTTGAGTCCAGGAGTTAGAGACCAGCCTGGACAACATAGTGAAACTTGTCTCTAAAACAACAACAACAAAAATAAAAAAATTAGCTGAGCATGGTGGCACTTACCTGTAGTCTTAGCTACTCAGGAGGCTGAGGTGGGAGGATTGCTTGAGCCCAGGAGGTTGAGGCTGCAGTGAGCCATGCTCACACCACTGCAGAGTGAGATTGTGTCTCAAAAAATAAATAAATAAAAGTTGAGTTACAAATTTGTTTCTATTGCTTTTTTTTTTTTTTTTTTAGACGGAGTTTCCCTCTTGTTGCCCAGGCTGGAGTGCAATGGCACGGTCTCGGCTCACCTCAACCTCCACCTCCCAGGTTCAAGCAATTCTCCTGCCTCAGCCTCCCGAGTAGCTAGGATTACAGGCATGCACAACCATGCCCGGCTAATTGTATATTTTCAGTAGAGATGGGGTTTCTCCATGTTGGTCAGGCTGGTCTCCAACTCCCGACCTCAGGTGATGTGCCTGCCTCAGCCTCCCAAAGTGCTGGGATTACAGGCATGAGCCACTGTGCCTGGCCTCTATTGCTTTTTTTATTTAATTTTTTTTTTAATTCAAGAAGAAAAATCAGCCTTATGTCTGCCAGTTTCTATTCTATTTAGCAGATTTCTCTTTGCTTTGTTCTAAATATACATAATTACTTTTTCATTTTCATACTCATTCTGAGAAATCTGAATTAATAATTATTTACTGAGTGCTATATCAGCTAGCTATTGCTGCATAACAAATTTAGCTGGTTAAAACAGCAAGTACTTATTTCACTCATAATTCTGCAGGCTGGTTGTGTAGTTTTTCTCTAGGTTTGCTTTCCTGTTCTTTGCTGGGCTTGCTTATATTGTCTGTGGTCAGCTGGAGATTTGACTGGAAGCTGGATGGTCTAGGATGGCCTTGCTCACATATCTGGTAATTGGCAGGTTGTTGGTTAGGAGCTGGCTGGCAAGGACACTTCATACTTTCTCCTTTTATCTTTCAGCATGCCAGTTTGGGCTCCTCCACGTGGAGATCTCAGGATTTTAACCACAGCAAAAGAGAACAAGGCATAATGTGCAAGTCTCTGCTTGCTTCTTATTTGCTAGTCTCATTTTCTAAATCAAGTCACACAGCCAAGCCCAGATGCAAGGTATGGTGAAATAGAATCTACCTCTTGGTGGGAGGAGATTCAAATTCACATCGTAAAGAGGTATGCTTACAGAGATGGGAAAAAATTGTGGTTATTTTTGCAATCTACCACCAGTACATAGTTTGTATGAACCTTAACATTTTAGAAATATAGACAAAGCATCTGCCATTGTTTAATGGCTGGATTGTGTGTGTGTGTGTATATATATTATATATAATATATAATTTATATACGTATTATATATAATATATAATTTATATATGTATTATATATTATATATAATTTATATATGTATTATATATTATATATAATTTATATATGTATTATATATTATATATAATTTATATATGTATTATATATTATATATAATTTTTATATGTATTATATATTATATATAATTTTTATATATTATATATAATTTTATATTATATATAATTTCTATATTATATATTATATATAATTTTTATATTATATATAAATTATAAATTATATATATTTATATTTAATTTATATATAATTTATATATAACATATTTATATATAATATAATATATTATATTATATATAATTTATATAACATATATTATATACACACACACACACACACACACACACACACTTTTTTTTTTTTGAGACTGAGTCTCACTCTGACACCAAGGCTGGAGTGCAGTGGTGTGATTTTGGCTCACTGCAACCTCCACTTCCCAGGTTCCAGCTTCTGCCTCAGCCTTCTGAGTAACTGGGATTACAGGCACTCACCACCGCGCCCAGTTAATTTTTGTATTTTTAGTAGAGACAGGTCTTCACCATATTGACCAGGCTGGTCTCAAACTCCTGACCTCAAGTGATTCGCCCGCCTCAGCCTCCCAAAGTGCTGGGATTGCAGGCATGCACCACCATGCCTGGCCTGGATTGTATATTTTATTTTAGCCTTACCTGCTGATTGAGTTGCAAATCAGGCAAGTCGAAAAAAAAATCCCATTCGACAACACAAATCCTACTTTTTTTTTCATGATTTTAGTTTTCAGATTACCTGTAGAACTTGATGCCACACAGAGCAGTTGCAGTTGGACCAAAGTGTGGTGATTATAGATGGGGTTGGGGTGAGGAAAGGCTGTCCGTGGGCTGTCAGAGTAGGCTTCTCAAGTTTTAAGCTTCCATGATGCCACCATGGACTAAAAGTTTGCAGAAACAGAAGGAAAACAGCAAAAATGCTTTATTTTTCTATGAGAGCAAATAGATCTGGCCTCGCTGGGCAAAAAAAACATGTATGAATAATTTAGTGAATGGGCATCTTTGGTGACTGATGGAAAAGGGATTTAGCTGAGACCCAATCCCTGGGTGAGAGACAGAGAGTAGTGAGTCAAAACCTCTAGAGAACAGTCACAAAGAGAGCTCATTCTCCATGTAATAATGTCTGAGAATCCTTCAGTGTGAGGAAGGTAGTAATTCTTTTTTATTTTTCTGAGACAGGGTCTATGTTGCCCAGGCTAATCTCAAACTACTGGCCTCAAGGGATCCTCCTACCTCAGCCTCCTGAATCACTGGGACTACAGGAAGGTAGTAAGTCTACCACTGTGCCCAGAAAAGTAGTAAGTCTAATAAACCTGGACATTATGCAGCATGATCCTGTTTTTACTTTCGTCGTTTATAATGGGGGAGAATCAGGTTGTGCTAGGGACGTTTTCTCCCTACCTCGTCCCTTCCTCCTCACCCATGAACAGGTTCTATGGATCATGATTCTTAGATAATATTCCTCACTTTCCCAAATGGCCTGCTCATGGTTATCTCTTCCCATAAGGCAATGAAGTGAAAATAGACATTAGCTGTCAGCTGTCAATCATTTTTTATGAAGACCCCCAAGATGAGCACTGAAGAAATACTCCCCTTTCTGAAATACAGTAATATTCAGCTTTGCTTGGTATCTTCTGAGCCAAAACATGGCTTAAGTGACAAATAAGTAACAGGGTGTTGCCTGAATTTTCCATATGCCTCACATTTTGGAAAAGCCTAGGAGAGAGGAAATAACTGTTAAAACATAAACATTGAGAGGGAACTTACAGTAATGTGGATCAGTGCCCTAAGCTTATAAAGGGGCCTTGGCCACTATTGGTTCCAAGTGGAAAAGCAAGACCAAAAAGTTAGGCCCAGGCCAGGCATGGTGGCTCACTCCTGTAATCCCAGCACTTTGGGAGGCCAAGGTGGGTGGATCACCTGAGGTCGGGAGTTCGAGACCAGCCTGGCCAACATGGTGATACCCCATCTCTACTAAAAATACAAAAATTAGCTGGGCGTGGTGGCACATGCTTGTAATCCCAGCTACTCGGGAGGCTGAGGCAGGAGAATCACATGAACCTGGGATGTGGAGGTTTCAGTGACTAGAGATCACGCCACTGCACTCCAGCCTGGGCAACAGAGCAAGATTCTGTCTCAAAAAAAAAAAAAAAGTTAGGTTTTGGGCCCCTCGGCCCCTCCTCCACCAGAGCTCTCGTATCTGTTATCTGTTTTACACATTGGGATTTTGCAAAATGTTTCTTGTGATGAAAGGTTCCTAATGCTAAGACATCATTTTGTAGATGAGGAACTGGAGGCCCAGCAAAATGTGGTGACTTGCTCAAGGTCACAGCAGTTGTCATTTGCTGAGCTGAGGGCGGAACTCAAATCTCAATCTCTAGTCCAACGTACTTTGTTCTATAGCATGCCATGTTCCACTTCTTCATATCTAAGCTGGGCAACTTCCTTTTAGTAGATTCTCACTCACAAGATATTAAGGATATTGCCAAAATGCATAGCACAAATCAGAAGATGAAAACTGTCATTTCTTTTTTGAATGATTGCTACAATATGATCTGGGTCCTGGCTTAGAGTTCTTACTTTGCCTTTCAGAAGCTGGGTGACATAATATTTCTCTGTTGCTCTTTTCTCCCTATAAAATAGAGACACTGAAGTTCAAGTGAGTTACTGCTCAGTTTTTTTGTAAGCAAGAAGATAATAAATATAGAACATTGCAGTGATGATTGATTTATTGCTTTAATTGTACACAAAAACCCCACTTAATATTCATGGATTGTAAAGGCCTTCACCGAAATGAGCACTTCTGGAAAAACTGAATATAAGCATCAAAACAGTCACCATTTATCTGGTACATAGCTTGAGTTAATTAGACAATGATCAAAGGATTCATGTTCTGTCTGCAAACCATGCACTCAGAGGTGCAATGAGAATTAAGGAATGAGCCTTAAGAAGTCATTCAACCGTTCCGAATCTTACAAAGCCTGCAGTACTAAAGGAGTACTAGAGAAGAATCCACTGGTTGTCTTTTAAGTGGTAAAGCAACACAAGAACCAAGAACTTCAGTTGGTCCTGAAATTCTCTGCTTCCATTTAAGAGCTGCTTCTAAATGTGGCAGCTCTCCCACTGCCTAATTAAAATGCCTTCCCAGAACAGCTTCAAATCTGACAAGGGTGAATAGTTGCCAAATGGGCTTCTTTCTTTGCTGGATCTGTAGGTAATTTGCCTCCAGCTAACAAGAATTGGCACTAAACACCAAAAGTGGGATAATGAAGGCCTTTGGACGCTGGGTAAGGACTGTTCTATGATGCTCAAGTGTGGAATGAGCACTGTAGTGTGAGCCCAGATTATTTTGTCCATAAACTCGGCAACTGCATGTTGGGCAATTCTATGTTACAAGGTAGCCCGAATGTTACTCAGATGAACAGTACTCTAGTGTGTGCGATGGTTTCTAGTTTATTTTGTGATGATGTACAACATCCAGATTATGTTTCCATTTGTAGATCAAGAAGAAAAAATAACCATGGGGCAAAGGACTAGTGTTGGGAGATTTGTGTTCAGGTTCTGGCCCAGTTATTGGTTCTCTTTTCTGGATTAAACTTTGGGCTCCTGTTTCCTTGTCTGTGAAATAAATGGTGGGAGACAAAGATAAATTAAGGATTTCTAAAGTACATTTCCAGTTCCAACAGCTTCTTACTTTATAGCTAAAGGTAGGAAGAACCAACAACTTTCACTCTTTGGATTAAAGTACTCTACGTATCAAATCCCAGTGGGTTTTAAAATTATACTGAATCTAGGCCAGGCACAGTGGCTCATGTTTGTAATCCCAGCACTTAGGGAGGCCGAAGTGAGAGGATTGGTTGAGGCCAGGAGTTCGAGACAAGCCTGGGCAACAAAGTGAGATCCCATCTCTACAAAAAATTAAAAAATTAGCCAACCTGGTGGGCTCCCTTAGCCTCAGCTACTTGGGAGGCTGAGGTGGGAGATTGCTTGAACCTGAGACGCGCAGGCTGCAGTGAGCCAAGATGACATCACTGCACTCCAGCCTGGGTGACAGAGCAAGACTCCACCACATACACACACACACACACACACACACACACACACACACACACAATCAGCAAACTTTGAGTAAAGCAGATTCCCCCTCCATTCCTCCATTCCCTCTATTATGTCAGTGGGCCTCATCCAATCAGTAGAAAGGCCTTAGTAGAAAAAGACTGTGGTCTCTCGAGGAAGAAGGGAATCTGCTGCTAGACTGCATTCGGACTCACAACTGCAACAACTCTCCTCTAGGTCTCCAGCCTGTCAGCCTACCCTGCAGATTTTGGATTTTCCAGCCTCCACAATTGTGTGAGCCAATTTCTTAAAATAGATCTCTCTCCATCTCTTTCTCTCTCTCTCTCTCTGTGTGTGTGTGTATGTGTATATATATATATATATAAAAATATGAGGAACCTGTCTAATAAAAATATATATATAGTTAAGGAGCTTGTTCATTAAATACAGGTATTATGTATTAGAGAGAGATTTATTTTAATGAATTGGCTCACACAATTATGGAGAAACCAACAAGATGTGTGTGTGTATATTTATATATAGGTTTTAGTTTGTGTACTATATATATCATATATAGTATGTGTATATATATATAATGTGTATATATTATATATACTATGTTGTGTATACATACTCTGTGTAATATATACCATATATATGTGCCACGTAAACATGAATTCTCTTTTTCTCCCAACACAGCCTTAGGAGGTAGATATGAGGAAACCGGTTCACAGAGGTTAAGGAGCTTGTCCAAGTGTACACAGCTAGCAAGAGGTAGATGCAGAATCATAAGAACCACGCTGTCTCCGTAACACATGTGAAGACTCTTAGTTTATGCCCAGAACAGAGAAGTTGCTCAATATTAATTCTCTTCCATTTTCCTCTTCCACTGCCTTTTGTCTGATTACTCAGCTGTTTCTGCTAATGTCAGAGCCAGTGAAAGCCACAAAGTGTCGTACCATTCAACTTATAGCTCTTGTGCCATCAGGAATCTGCTCCAAGGTGATTCATGCTGTGACATTCTAGCCAGAAACTGAATCTGAAAGCAGCGACTACCTGTTCCACCACAGGATCTTGGGTTGTCTCAGTTTTCACGCCTACTAGCGGTCAGTTATGGGAGTGTGGTGATCCACTGAACACGGCCACAGCCTACACTGCTGAATTCATCCCCAGAGCCAACCACAAGCCTGTGCGTTGGAATGCACACCTCATTGCCTCCACTTTCATGGTGTAATTTAGAAGTGAGAAGGAAGAGTGGGTAGTGGTCTGAACCTTCCTTTCTGGCTTGGTGCTGCTCAGAGAGGAAGCTGTCTTTCTCATTTGGTTGTCTTGGTTTGGGAGCCGTAAGAAGTGGCACAAGAACCAGCCTCTCTGTGTTCCTTCTCTCTTCTCCTTTGAAACCACGGAAGAGATCTGTTCCATTAGCACAAAGAATGCATTTATGCATTTTAAGTGGTTCTTTGGCAAACCAGAGAGCTGTTCTATGACAGGCTACAGACATTGTCTGCAGCTATTCATCAGATTGATAGGTGTCCTTATAATATCGATATCCCCGAATGTAACTTCATCTCCTTGTAAATTCATCGCAGTGGGGATGCTAATGTTGGCACCAAGCTATTCTATAATTTTAGGGGAAGAGGTTTTGAGAGTCCTCTGCAGTTGGCATAACACATGTTATATCCATGCTTGGATTTTGATATACTGAAATAATTTAAAATTTGAGATAATTCTACAAAGACTGGTTTATTTCAAGTTGATTACTTCCAGGCTTCCAGTATGTAACATAGGCACCATTATCTTTTTAATTAAGCTGTTGCTGTAAAACATATTTTAAAAAGGCTATTTAAAACTTTAAGACTTGTATTACACATTTTTATGGTCTGATGCAATGAACAATGTTTGGCATCTGTTATATTGTATCTGCAAACACGGTGTATAGCATGGACAAAGTTACAAACATTGGGGCTTTAACTCCTTTCCCGTCTCCTGTCCCTCCATTCTTCCTAAATGATACCAAATTCTTTTCTAGTCCACAAACATGTCATTCTCTTTCATGTCTTGCATGTGCTGTCTCCTTGGTCTACAACAATCCTTCCATCCTTCATCCCCCTCCTCCTACTACACTTCACAAATTGCTGCTCACCCTTTGACACTCAGATTAAATGTCACCTCCTGCAGGAAGCCTCTTATGATTTCCTACACTACTTCCTTGGAGCTTAATATCTATTTCCTATAATTTTCCAAAGGCATATAAATTCAAATAAAGTTATCCCTAAACTGTCTACCAAGCAATCTTAGAAGACATGTAGAGAGCTTGAATGAAATCTGTGCCTGCAAGAAGGAAGGATGTGATGAGCATAGACAGTTCTATTCAAAGCCTTGAGGACAAAACAATATCCTCCAGGATTCTGCTTTCCCCTAATACCCAGATGGCAGGACAAATACCAGACTCTTGGAAGAGGATTTGGAAAGTGCTGGAAAACAGAAAAACAAAATTACCCTTGATCCAATTATCCAGTAATAACCTTTGTTGATGTTTAGTAAATTTCTTTGTGTTTTGTTTTGTTTTCTATATATGTGTCTACAGACACTTTGGTTCTCTCTATTCCTGAGGCCACAGGACAAATACCCACTTCAATCAAGCTCATTGGGCCTTGTCTTTTTTTAGTAAAGTTTTTACTGAAGTGTAACTTACATACACAAAAATTCACACACAAATCCAGTGTACAGATCGATTACTTTCTTTTTTTTTTTTTTTTTTTTTGAGACAGAGTCTCGCTCTGTCGCCCGGGCTGGAGTGCAGTGGCGCAATCTCGGCTCACTGCAAGCTCCGCCTCCCGGGTTCACACCATTCTCCTGCCTCAGCCTCCGAGTAGCTGGGACTACAGGCGCCCGCCACCGCGCCCGGCTATTTTTTTGTATTTTTTAGTAGAGACGGGGTTTCACCGTGGTCTCGATCTCCTGACCTCGTGATCCGCCCGCCTCGGCCTCCCAAAGTGCTGGGATTACAAGCGTGAGCCACCGCGCCCGGCCCAGATCGATTACTTTCTACAAAAATAACATACCTACGCAACCAGCACCTGGATGAAAAAATAGTGTTTTACTGATGGCCTAGAAGTCTTCCTTGAGCATACTTTCAGTTATTACCTTCCCTCCAAAGGTAAGCATATGCATACTTCTCACACTAGGTTATATTTTTGCCTATTTTGGAACTTTGCACAAATGTAATCATCCAGTATATGTTTTTTTATTTGTTGGGCTTCTTTTGCTCAATGGTAAGTTTATGCAATTCATCTATGTTGCTGCAGGAAGCAATAGATAGTGTATCCTCAGGTAGTATTACATTTTGTGAATATACTACAATTTGTCCATTCATTCTACTGTTGCTTGCATTTGGGTTGTTTTCAACTTTTGGCTACTATTGAGACAGCAGGCTAGTTGATTCCCTATTTTAAGACAATCTGGAAGAAAAGGACAAAAGCCCCTAACTCAAGCTGTAGCTTATCTAACTCTCAGCCAGTCAGTAACAAAAGACCCAAGAAGCTATTAATGTCAAGCTCCTATTTCAGGGGGCTAGGGACTTCCTCAGAGCCCTGCATGTGCAGTTAGGCTTAAAACTCTAACCTAAAGTTACCCCTTCCTCATTTTAATGCTAAAACTCATGCCTAGAGGTGGAAATTTAAAATGTTAATGCTACATACAATGTATGAAGCAGCATGCTGAGCCACTGCACACGTACTAGAAAAAACCCTCCTATACATGTCCTGATGGAAGCCCTACTTATAGAAAGATGATATAAAACTAACCTACACACCACCCTGGGGAGCAGCCCATTCCTTTTCCCTTATCAGTGCTGGCTCCCTTGTGCAGAAGCTGAAATAAACTTTCCTTTGCTGTAATGTTTGGTGATTTCTCTTGATTTCTATTCTGGGAGATTGCAAGAATCCAGGGCGGTGGTAACATGACAGTTAGTACTTCTCTAAAAATTCTTGAACATGTTTCTTAATGCATATATATATATATATATATATATATATATATATATATATATATGCATTTCTATTAATACCTAGGAGTAGAACTGCAGGGTCATAGAATATGTTTATGTTCACCTTTTAGTAGATTCTGACAAATAGTTTTCCATTGTATCCATTTATGCTCCCATTAGAAAATCAATTGCTCCACATTCTCTCCAACACTTCATATCTTTTTGACGTTAACAATTCAGGTGAGATGTATTTCATCCCAGTGTAAATGCATTTCTCTGATGTCTTTTCTTATGTCTATTGAACACTTGATTATTTTCTTTTGTGAAGTTACTATCCAAATTTGTGGACCATTTTTCTATTGGATTATCTATCTTTTCATCATTTTTTACTAGTAATTTGCTGGATGTAAGTATATCAAATATCAAGGCTGGGCACGGTGGCTCAAGCCTGTAATTCCAGCACTTTGGGAGGCTGACGCAGGTGGATCACCTGAGGTCAGGTGTTCGACACCAGCCTGACCAACGTGGAGAAACCCCGTCTCTACTAAAGATACAAAAATTAGCCGGGCATGGTGGCACATGCCTGTAATCCCAGCTACTCGGGAGGCTGAGGCAGGAGAATTGATTGAACCTGGGAGGCAGAGGTTGCAGTGAGCCGAGATCATGCCATTGCACTCCAGCCTGGGCAAGAAGAGCGAAACTCTGTCTCAAAAAAAAAAAAAAGTATATTAAATATCTTCTGTTACACTATGACCTGCCTCTTCACTCTCTTAGTGGTATCTTTTAATGAACTGAATTTAATAATTTAAATAAAACCCAATTTATCAATTTTTTGCTTTATGATTAATAGTTTTGTGTCATATTTTAAAAATCTCAGCTCTCCTCAAGGATATGATCATATTCTGTTTTTTTTCCTAAAATCTTTGGTGTTTTGTTTTTCACTACTTTTGTTTTTTATCTTTTGTTTTTGAGATGGAGTCCCACTCTGTCACCCAGGCTGCAGTGCAGTGGCATAATCTTTGCTCACTGCAACCTCTGCCTCCTGGGTTCAAGCAATCCTCCGGCCTCAGCCTCCCAAGTAGCTGGGATTACAGGCGTATACCACCACATCTGGATAATTTTTGTATTTTTAGTAGAGATGGGGTTTCACCATGTTGCTCAGGCTGGCCTTGAACTCCTGACCTCAAGTGACCCACCTGCCTCAGCCTCCCAAAATGCTGGGATTACAGGCATGGGCACCACGCCCAGCCCTTTCACATTTAGATCTGCAATCCAATTCAAATGATTTTTATATATGGTATGATGTAGGAGTCAATATTTATTACTTCCACATGAATATTTAGTTGACCAGACCATTTACTAAAATGTTTTCCCTTTCCCCGCTACACTCAATGTCATACTGACTATAAATGAGTGATCCTGTATGTGTGGACCAAGACAATGTCTTTTAAGCAACCCCCTCGCAAATATGCATCTGCCTGAGATTTCTCAAATGTTTGGCCAGCTCAGAGCAAGGAATTGGGTCCCTAAATCTGTTTCCTTCCCTGTGCTCTGGTAATAGTTAATAATATAGAATCATTTTTTAAATATCCTGAACTTAAGACACTAAAACTGTCAGCTTAGCCTACTAGGAAGAAATCGAAGCGGCACCTAGTAAAGTCTTCACATATGTAGCTATTATTATCACTGTAATAACCAACTTGGTTTCTCCATAATCCCAAAACCATCTCAGTCTCCTACAAATGATTCTTTGTCCCAGGCCTACTCTACTCATATTCACCTAGACTGATTTTTAATTAATACTAGATAAGTAGCTATTCACTTTCCTATGATTTGTTCCCTAAAATTATACATCTAATCCATATCCATAAAACACTAAAATTTCACATTCCCTGATAAAATAGAACCATCAAATTAAGGATGTTTGTCATGACCAATCTGATTTCAGATTGAGGAAGGAAATACAGGTATCTACTGGGGTAAGGCAGATGGCAGGTTATTGTTCACACCTAAATATGTCCAAGGTATAGGAGATCACTCATTTCTTTCATGTAAAGTGTGCTAGGGTCTGTGATCACAATGTAAGTCCCGCTATAACCTTTGGGATTGCCTCAGGGATGGTGGCTTCCCACAGGATCAAGCAGTGAGAAATAACGGACAATTCTCTTTGGCTCAAATTAAGATCAAAATGTAACTCTTTTTAAAATAAAATACAAGACTAACCCAATCAAATTATCATTATTATTTTATTATACTCTAGGTTTTGGGGATACATGTGCAGAACATGCAGGTTTGTTACACAGGTATACACATGCCATGGTGGTTTGCTGCACCCATTAACCCATTATCTACATTAGGTATTTCTCCTAATGCTATCCCTCCCCTAGCCCCCCATGCCCCGACAGGCCAGTGTGTGATGTTCCCCTCCCTGTGCCCATGTGTTCTCACTGTTCAACTCCCATTTATGAGTGAGAACATGCAGTGTTTGATTTTCTGTTGCTGTGTTAGTTTGCTGAGAATGATGGTTTCCAGCTTCATCCATGTCCCTGCAAAGGACATGAACTCATCCTTTTTATGGCTGCATAGTATTCCATGGTGTATATGTGTCACATTTTCTTTATCCAGTCTATCATTGATGGGCATTTGGGTTGGTTCCAAGTCTTTGCTATTGTGAACAGTGCTGCAATAAACATATGTGTGCATGTGTCTTTATAGTAGAATGATTTATAATCCTTTGGGTATATACCCAGTAATGGGATTGCTGGGTCAAATGGTATTTCTGGTTCTAGATCCTTGAGGAATCACCACACTGTCTTCCAAAATGGTTGAACTAATTTACACTCCCACCAACAGTGTAAAAGCATTCCTATTTCTCCACATCGTCTCCAGCATCTGTTGTTTCCTGACTTTTTAATAATTGCCATTCTAACTGGCATGAGATGGTATCTCATCGTAGTTTTGATTTGCATTTCTCTAATTACCAGTGATGATGAGTTTTTTTTCGTATGTTTATGGGCTGCATAAATGTCTTCTTTTGAGAAGTGTCTGTTCATATCCTTTGCCCACTTTTTGATGGGGTTGTTTTTTCTTGTAAATTTGTTTAAGTTCCTTGTAGTTTCTGGATATTAGCTCTTTGTCAGATGGATAGATTGCAAAAATTTTCTCCCATTCTGTAGGCTGCCTGTTCACTCTAATGAATAGAATCTTTTGCAGTGCAGAAGCTCTTTAGTTTAATTAGATCCCATTTGTCAATTTTGGCTTTTGTTGCCATTGCTTTTGTTGTTTTAGTCATGAAGTCTTTGCCCACGCCTATGTCCTGAATGGTATTTCATAGGTTTTCTTCTAGAGTTTTTATGATTTTAGGTCTTACATTTAAATCTTTAATCCATCTTGAGTTAATTTTTGTATAAGGTGTAAGGAAGGGGTCCAGTTTCAGTTTTTTGCATACGGCTAGCCAGTTTTCCTAACACTATTTATTAAATATGGAATCCTTTCCCCATTACTTGTTTTTGTCAGGTTTGTCAAACATAAGATGGTTGTAGACATGTGGTGTTATTTCTGAGGCCCCTGTTCTGTTCCATTGGTCTATATATCTGTTTTGGTACCAGTACCATGCTGTTTTGGTTACTGTAGACTTGCAGTATAGTTTGAAATCAGGTAGCGTGATGCCTCCAGCTTTGGTCTTTTTGCTTAGAATTGTCTTGGCTATATGGGCTCTTTTTTGGTTCCATATGAAATTTAAAGTAGTTTTTTTCTAATTCTGTGAAGAAAGTCAATGGTAGCTTGATGGGGATAGCATTGAATGTATAAATTACTTTGGGCAGTATGGCCATTTTTATGATATTGATTCTTCCTATCCATGAGCATGGAATGTTTTTCCATTTGTTTGTGTCCTCTCTTATTTCCTTGAGCAGTGGTTTGTAGTTCTCCTCGAAGAGGTCCTTCACATCCCTTGTAAGTTTTATTCCTAGGTATTTTATTCTCTTTGTAGCTATTGTGAACGGGAGTTCACTCACGATTTGACTCTGTGTTTGTCTGTTATTGGTGTATAGGAATGCTTGTGATTTTTGCACATTGATTTTGTATCCTGAGACTTTGCTGAAGTTGCTTATCAGCTTAAGGAGATTTGGGGCTGAGACAATGGGGTTTTCTCAATATAAAATCATGTCATCTGCAAAGAGAGACAATTTGACTTCCTCTTTTCCTATCTGAATATGCTTTATTCCTTTCTCTTGCCTGATTGCCCTGGCCACAACTTCCAAAACTATGTTGAATAGGAGTGGTGAGAGAGGACATCCTTGTCTTGTGTCAGTTTTCAAAGGGAATGCTTCCAGTTTTTGCCCATTCAGTATGATACTGGCTGTGGGTTTGTCATAAACAGCTCTTATTATTTTGAGGATATGTTCCATCAATACCTAGTTTACTGAGAGTTTTTAGCATGAAGGAGTGTTAAATTTTATCGAAGGCTTTTGTGCATCTATTGAGATAATGATGTGGTTTCTGTCATTGGTTCTGTTTATGTGATGGATTATGTTTATTGATTTGTGTATGTTGAAAGAGCCTTGCATTCCAGGGATGAAGCTGACTTGATTGTGGTGGATAAGCTTTTCGACGTGCTGCTGGATTCGGTTTGCCAATACTTTATTGAGGATTTTCACATTGATGTTCATCAGGGATACTGGCCTGAAATTTTCTTTTTTTGTTGTATCTCCACCAGGTTTTGGTATCAGGATGATGCTGGCCTCATAAAATGAGTTAGGGAGGAGTCTCTCTTTTTCTATTGTTTGGAATAGTTTCAGAAGGAATGGTACCAGCTCCTCTTTGTACCTCTGGTAGAATTTGGCTGTGAATCTGTCTGGTCCTGGGCTTTTTTTGGTTGGTAGGCTATTAATTACTGCTTCAATTTCAGAACTTGTTATTGGTCTGTTTGGGGATTCGACTTCTTCCTGGTTTAGTCTTGGGAGGGTGGATGTGTCCAGGAATTTATCCATTTCTTCTAGATTTTCTAGTTTATTTGCACAGAGGTGTTTATGATGTTCTCTGATGGTAGTTTGTATTTCTGCAGGATCAGTGGTTATCTCCCCTTTATCATTTTTTATTGTGCTGTTTGATTCTTCTCTCTTTTCTTCTTTGTTAGTCTGGTTAGTGGTCTATATATCTTGTTGATCTTTTCAAAAAAGCCAGCTCCTGGATTCATTGATTTTTTGAAGGGTTTTTCATGTCTCTATCTCCTGCAGTTCTGCTCTGATCTTGGTTATTTCTTGTCTTCTGCTAGCTTTTGAATTTGTTTGCTCTTTCTTCTCTAGTTCTTTTTATTGTTATATTAGGGTGTCAATTTTAGATCTTTCCCGCTTTCTTCTGTGGGCATTTAATGCTATAAATTTCCCTCCAAACACTGTGTCCCAGAGATTCTGTGTCCCAGAGATTAGCTGTGTCCCAGAGATTCTGGTACGTTGTGTTTTTGTCATGGATTTCAAAGAACTTATTTATTTCTGCCTTAAATTCATTATTTACCCAGTAGTCATTCAGGAGCAGGTTGTTCAGTTTCCGTGTAGTTGTGTGGTTTTGAGTGAGTTTCTTAATCCTGAGTTCTAATTTGATTGCATTATGGTCTGAGAGACTGTTTATTATGATTTCCATTCTTTTGAATTTGCTGAGGAGTGTTTTACTTCCAATTATGTGGTCAGTTTTAGAATAAGTGTGATATGGTGCTGAGAAGAATGTATATTCTGCTGATTTGGGGTAGAGAGTTCTATAGATGTCTATTAGGTCTGCTTGGTCTAGAGCTGAGTTCAAGTCCTGAAAATTCTTGTTAATTTTCTGTCTCATTGATCAGTGGGGTGTTAAATTCTCCCACTATTATTTTGTGGGTGTCTAAGTCTCTTTGTAGGTCTCTAAGAACTTGCTTTATGAATCTGAGTGCTCCTGTATTGGATGCATATATATTTAGGATAGTTAGCTCTTCCTGTTGCATTGATCCCTTTACCATTATGTAATGCCCTTCTTTGTGTTTTTTCATCTGTGTTGGCTTAAAGTCTATTTTATCAGATACCAGGATTGCAACCCCTGCTTTTTTTTTTTGCTTTCTATTTGCTTGGTAAATATTCCTCCATCCCTTTATTTTAGCCTATGTGTGTCTTTACATGTGAGATGGGTCCCCTGAATACAGCACACCAATGGGTCTTGACTTTTTATCCAATTTGCCAGTCTGTTTCTTTTAATTGGGGCATTTAGCCCCTTTACATTTAAAGTTAATATTGTTATGTGTGAATTTGATCCTGTCATTATGATGCTAGCTGGTTATTTTGCCCATTAGTTGATGCAGTTTCTTCACAGTATAGACGTTCTTTACAATTTGGTATGTTTTTGTGGTGGCTGCTACCGGTTTTTCCTTCCATATTTAGTGCTTCCTTCAGGAGCTCTTTTAGAGCAGGCCTGGTGGTGACAAAATCTCTCAGCATTTGCTTGTCTGTAAAGGATTTATTTCTCCTTTGCTTATGAAGCTTAGTTTGGCTGGATATGAAATTCTGGGTTGAAAATTCTCTTCTTTAAGAATGTTGAATATTGGCCCCCACTCTCTTCCGGTTTGTAGGGTTTCTGCAGAGACATCCACTGTTAGTCTGATGAGCTTCCCTTTGTGGGTAATCCGACCTTTCTCTCTGGCTGCCCTTAACATTTTTTCCTTCATTTCAACCTTGGTGAATCTGACGATTATGTGTCTTGGGGTTGCTCTTCTCGATGAGTATCTTTGTGGTGTTCTCTGCATTTCCTGAATTTAAATGTTTGCCTGTCTTGCTAGGTTGACGAAGTTCTCCTGGATAATATCCTGAGGAGTGTTTTCCAACTTGGTTCCATTCTCCCCGTCACTTTCAGGTACACCAATCTAACATAGGTTTGGTCTTTTCACATAGTCCCATATATCTTGGAGGCTTTGTTCATTCCTTTTTCTCTAATCTTGTCTTCATGCTTTATTTCATTAAGTTGATCTTCAATCTCTGATAACCTTTCTTCTGCTTGATCGATTTGGCTATTGATACTTGTGTATGCTTCACAAAGTTCTCGTGCTGTGTTTTTCAGCTCCATCAGGTCATTTACGTTCTTCTCTAAACTGGTTATTCTAGTTAGCAGTGCCTCTAACCTTTTGTCAAGTTTCTTAGCTTCCTTGCTTTGAGTTAGAACATGCTCCTTTAGCTCGGAGGAGGCTTCTGAAGCCTACTTCTGTTCATTCATCAAACTCATTATCTGTCCACTTTTGTTGCCTTGCTGGGGAGGAGTTGTGATCCTTTGGAGGAGAAGAGGCGTTCTGGTTTTTGGAAATTTCAGGCTTTTTGCACTGGTTTTTCCTTATCTTTGTGGATTTATCTATCTTTGGTCTTTGATGTTGGTGACCTTTGGATGGGGTTTCTGTGTGGACTTCCTTTTTGTTGATGTTGATGCTACTCCTTTCTGTTTGTTAGTTTTCCTTCTATCAGTCAGGCCTCTCTGCTGCAGGTCTGCTGGAGTTTGCTGGAGGTCCATTCCAGACACTGTTTGCCTGGGTATCACCAGTAGAGGCTGCAGAACAGCACAGATTGCTGCCTATTCCTTCCTCTGGAAGCTTCATTCCAGAGGGGCACTTGCCAGATGCCAGCCAGAGCTCTCCTGTATGAGGTGTCTGTCAACCCCTGCTGGGAGGTGTCTCCCAGTCAGGAGGCACAGGGGTCAGGGACCCACTTGAGGAGGCAGTCTGTCCCTTAGTAGAGCTTGAGCACTGTGCTGGGAGATCTTCTGCCCTCTTCAAAGCAAGCAGGCAGGAATGTTTATTAAGTCTGCCGAAGCTGTGCCTTCAGCCGCCCCTTTCCCCAGGGAGATGGGAGTTTTATCTATAAAACTCCCTTTCTTTCAGAGGCGGCCTGCCCTGAGAGTAGGAATCTAGAGAGGCAGTCTGGCTACAGCGGCTTTGCTGAGCTGCGGTGGGCTCCACCCAGTTCGAACTTTGTTTACACTGTGAGGGGAAAACTGTCTACTCAAGCCTCAATAATGGTGGACGCCCCTCCCCCCACCAAGCTCAAGCATCCCAGGTCGACTTCAGACTGCTGTACTGGCAGTGAGAATTTCAAGCCAGTGGATCTTAGCTTGCTGGACTCCATGGGGGTGAGAGCCACTGAGCTAGACCACTTGGCTCCCTGGCTTCAGCCCCGTTTCCAGGGAAGTGAACGGTTCTGTCTCACTGGCATTACAGGTGCCGCTGGAATATGAAAAAAAAAACAACCCTGCAGCTAGCTCAGTGTCTGCCCAAATGGCTGCCCAGTTTTGTGCATGAAACCCAGGGACCTGGTGGTGTAGGCATCCAAGGGAATCTCCTGGTCGGCTAGTTGCAAAGACTGTGGGAAAAGTGTAGTATCTGGGCCAGAATGCACCATTCCTTACAGCACAGTCCCTCACGGCTTTCCTTGGCGAGGGGAGGGAGTTGCCTGACCCCTTGTGCTTCCGGGGTGAGGCAATGCCCCACTCTACTTTGGCTCATCCTCAGTGGGCTGCACCCACTGTCTAACCAGTCCCAGTGAGATGAGCCATGTACCTCAGTTGGAAATGTAGAAATCACCTGCCTTCTGGGTCAATCTTGCTGGGAGCTGTAGACCGGAGCTGTTCCTATTTGGCCATCTTGCCAGCCCAGATCCAACCAAATTATTTTAAGTATGAGAGAGGGCTCAGCCTCCTGGAAAAATTCTAGATCTGGGTGTGTTGAATACATTTTCCTGTGCCAGAAACTATAGACCCATGGATTTCATGAAGTAGATCTATTTCTAAAAGGAAAGATGAAGACAAATTCAGTAAAAACAGCTAACTTTTATTACCCATCTCTCATATATGCCAGACACTGGTGTGTATACATCAACTGCTTTATATAAATGTATCATGCAGTCCTCAGGCATACCCTAAAAGGTAGATCTTATTGTCCCCATATTACAGTTGAGGAAACTAAGGCGACTCCACAGATCCAGATCACCCATACAGGAATGGAACTAGTTGGTGAGTTGGTCAAAGAAGGATTCTCAAAGGAGAGTTCTTAAGAATAACAAGACAGTGAGATCAGAGAATCTGAGGGTCTACTCGACAAGAGTGATTATTTCTCTGAAACTGGGTAGGAATGGATTTAATTCAACCAAGTAATGTGGAGTGGAGCAGATCTCCTCAAGGAAAATAGTCCATGTTGGTAGAAGCCTATATAGGACCCCAGTGCTAGATTTGAGGATGGAAATGGTGTTGCAATCTTGTAGGGATTCTCATCCCCCAGAGTGGCATCCAACTCTCCTCTGGAGGGATGAACAAAATATCTTAGTAACTTAGCCAGTGTCCCTGGCATAAAGGCTTTCCTTAGCATACTGGAGAGCCTCATGTCCTATGAGCAGACAGACAGACAAAGAAGAGAGTTGAGAGCAGCCACTGCACAGGAGACCCATGGTGTCCACCTGCCAAGAAGGGAAGGAAACCATCTTTGGGAGAATGATGAATCCAAGCTGGCTTAACGTGGAGCCAAGACGCTGGCTGCAGATTCTGTGCTTTGAAACTTCCTGTAAATATTTATTGAGAGATTTGTCAGCATCTCACCAGATCAGGCTTGGAGACCCTCTACCAGGAGAATCCCTTCCAAGGTTCAACTTCTCCTGGGCAGGCAGCTGGAATAGTTTTCCCCCAAATTTCTCATATAAGAACCAGATGGTAAGGGATATTAACAAGCAGCATTGTTCCAGCATATCAAATATTCCAACTGCAAAATAGGACTTGTTTCTCTGGAGACAATGAATTGAGTTCACCCAATCTTCTATAATAAGGTTCTGTGGAGAACCATCCCTAATAAATCAGGAATACTGATGAAGTGGCCCAACAGGCTGATGCTAGGAAAACTGGTAGGGAAGGATGGCTTTCATTCTTCCATGTTCATAAAGCAAACTCTTCCAGTGTTTACATTCCTGACTCCCCTCTTTCTGAACATCACAAATACAGGTGGGGAAGTGGGAGTGGAGGATGGGTGAGAGGGAAACAATGGGACGAACAGGAGAGAGAGAGGGAGCAGGAGATGAGAGCAAACAGGGTAAAATTCCAAATAAAAGAGAAATTTCATGGCTAAATAATGCTTAAATCTGTCAGTTAAGTTAAAAATAAGCCATTAACAAATTAAAAAGAAATTATGAGATAAATGATGCTTATTTTAAAATTAGATTTGAAAAGGAATATCGAAAAACTGAAAGCAGCAATTCAAAAGAGAGTAAAGACTAGACCTAAATATTCTAAATTAAGATTTGAATTTGCAAAAGCAAAATAAAATAAATATTTATAATTTTTTAAAAGGCTGAGGGCTAGAGAAATGAGATGAAATCTTTGAAATGGAAAGCTATACCATTAAGATGGAGCTAAAACCCAAATTTTTTTTAAAAAGAAAAAAATTTGTCTAAATTTAATTTTAGAAGTGAAAGAAAGTTAAAAAAAAAAAAAAAGGAACTTATAAAAACGAAAGCTCAAAACAACAACAACCTGCCCAGCGAGGTCAGACAAGAGAAGCTAGGAAAGAGGAAATTCTTTGGACAGCCAGACTTTCCTCATAAAAAATTTTCCTGAGGCACATCCCTGGTGGTTGGTTTATTTTTGGCTGGTTATGTCTTCATTTATGCATACCTCCATTCATTCATTCCATAAATATTTATTGTGCCAAGACCTGGGAATTCAATGTAAGTAAAGCAGTAAACTTTGCCCCCCATGAAACCTATGGTCCAGTAGCAACATTTTGTGATGGGAGAGAAGACAGACATTACACAAATGATTACACAGGCAAATTATTAATTACAACCTGTAGTGAGAGTTATGAAGAAACAACCCAGGGGGCTCTAGGGAGTAACTGGCCTGGCTATTGATTGTATGTAGGTTAGGGATGCTCAGGGAATGTGTAGATAGGCGGACACCAAGAAAGTCTCTCTGCAAACATATTTGTCCTGAGATCTGAAAGATACATGAGGAATTAACTGAGGCAAAATAGGGGTGGAGCTGGCCAACATATGTCAAGGGACTGAAACAGGAAGGCTTTGGTGCATTTGAGGAACTAAAAGAAGGCTGTGGGCCGGGTGCGGTGGCTCATGCCTGTAATCCCAGCACTTTGGGAGGCCCGGGTGGGCGGATCATGAGGTCAAGAGATTGAGACCATACTGGCCAACATGGTGAAACCCCGTCTCTACTAAAAATACAAAAATTAGCTGGGCACGGTGGTGCGTGCCTGTAATCCCAGCTACTCGGGAGTCTGAGGCAGAATTGCTTGAACCCGGGAGGCAGAGGTTACAGTAAGCCGAGATCGCGCCACTGCACTCTAGCCTGGCGACAGAGAGTGACTCCATCTAAAAAAAAAAAAAAAAGGCTGTGGCTGGAACAGACAGACCTAGCAAGGAAGAAGTGTAAGATGTGGTTGAAATGGATGGTAAGGGCCATATTAAGAATTTGGTCTTTATAGGATAATGAGAAACCATTTGTTTGTTTCCTTCATGGCACTAAAACAACTAAAAAATGTTTCATTTATTTGTCTGTTTACTTTTTTGGAGGGGTGGGTGGGGAGTCCCCTTCCTTAGGGGCAGAGACCATATCTGTCTTGAGCATCATTGTATTCCCAGCTCCTACACAGTGGAGAAGCAGTAAATATCTTGAATAAATTAATAGGAAGTAATTTTGGAAGGGCCATGACCAAAGTCCAAGTCTCCTCCAAAGCCTATGCTGCTTTCAGGATGCTTATTACTACCTTAATAGTTTGCTTTGGGTCTATCTGCTTATAAAAATGGTACATGTTGGATGTCTCAACACTTTTGCTATTATTAACATTGCAGGTGGCTGGACGGGGTGGCTCATGCCTGTAATCCCAGCGCTTTAGGAGGCAGAGGCGGGCAGATCACCTGAGGTCGGGAGTTTGAGACCAGCCTGACCAACATGGGGAAACCCCGTCTCTAATAAAAATACAAAAAATATTATCCAGGCATGGTGGCACATGCCTGTAATTCCAGCTACTTGGGAGGCTGAGGCAGGAGAATCGCTTCAACCCAGGAAGTGGAGGTTGCAGTGAGCTGAGATCGCACCATTGCACTCCAGCCTGGGCAACAAGAACAAAACTGCGCCTCAAAACGAAAACAAAAACAAAAAACATTGCATGTAGGTTAGCCTCTGAAGTATTGGTTACTTTTACAAGTTTTGAGAATTACTAACAATTAATGACAGCCTTCCATGATAGTAGACGGCTGTCATTGCTGGTTATTGGTGACAGATTGTACAAGTGGAGGAAGGAGTTGATTGTTGGCTGTTCATGTGCCCTGACATTCTGTTCCTGAAGAACTAACACATGCGGTGATCAACTGCTTTCCCACCAACAGTTTTCAACAAGTCTCAGAGAAATCTTAGTAACACTTTGAGTCTTATTAAATTTTCCCCCAGGCAGTGGCGCACCTAGTGGATCTGACACCTGGAACAGATCAGTTTTTAACACCTTCACATTGTATAAAGCAAGGTTATTTTTAGTAATAGTCATGTAATAATCAGGAATGTTACTTTTTTCTTGAGTTTTTCTTTAATTTTGAAATAAATAACAATGTTAAAAGAAGAATAAATTTCAGTTTTGGAAACATTATTTTAAATTAAATAAACTATGTCGTGCATTGAACTAAAATTTGCACTTACCAAACAAAAATATCACACTTTGCATTTTGCACTCTTTATCACTATTTTGAAGTTTTTTTTTTTTTGTAACAGAGTCTTGCTCTGTCACCCAGGCTGGAGTGCAGTACTGTGATCTCAGCTCGCTGCAACCTCTGCCTCCCTGGTTCAAGCGATTCTCCCGCCTCAGCCTCCTGAGTAGCTGGGATTACAGGTGCCCAACACTACACCTGGCTAATTTTTTTTTTTTTTTTCAGTAGAGATAGGGTTTCACCATGTTGGCCAGGCTGGTCTCGAATTCCTGACTTCAAGTGATCTGCCCGCCTTGGCCTCCCAAAGTTCTGGGACTACAAGCACGAGCCACCACACCCAATTTGAATTTTAGATAGAAGTAAAAAATTCAGCGTGGTCACAGAGAATGTCAGAATTGAAGTCAGTCAGGTCTGGTTTCATTATTTTTAAATTCTTTATACTATGATTGTTTGTTTCAAATCTACTTGTTTAAATGAGGAATACGTAGTAACACAGGGGTTGAGGATTCTAATTGCCTCTGAAATAAGCTCAAATTATTCTGAGCTGTTAGGAATGTACTCTCACAAAGCTCTTTGTAGCTGATTCTATGTGGAGTAGGGAGTGTTGGGTAGGTGGGGAGCTGTAGGTGTAGGGTTGGGGTGGGGCATGTGGAGATGGGCAGCAGCTGTGAGTTGCTGTGGATTAACTTTCATATAAAATACAATGCTATGAAAGGATAAGTATGCTAATTTGAAACTGACATACATTTAAACTTCACAGTAGCCACAGCAATTGTTTAAAACTTAAACAAACAAAATATTTTTTTGGGGAAAAAGTATTTTATCGCTGACACTGTTTAGAATTGCTGATAGGTGATCATAAAAAACAGACCAACTTTTTGAATTTATTATTCAAATTATTATTCTCATTAAATCCTCTGTACAGAAAATGTACTCTTTTACTGCTTCAGGAAGACTGCCCCATTGTGAGGCCGTTGGTATGCCACTACCCCCAAAGACTATAAACAGTTAAAACATATGCCAGGTTTGGCAGCTCACACCTATAATCCCAGCACTTTTGGAGGCCAAGGCAGGAGGATCGCTTGAGGCCAGGAGTTCAAGACCAGCCTGGGCAACATAGCGGGACCCTGTCTCTAAAAAAATTTTAAAAATTAGCCAGGTGTCATGGCACGTGCCTGTAGTCCCAGCTACTTGAAAGGCTGAGGCAGAAGGATCACTTGAGTCCATGAGATTGAGGCTGCAATGAGCCATTATCAGGCCTACAGCCTGGGTGACAAAGTAAGACCTTGTTTGGAACACAAAAACAAAATAAAACAAAAAACCCAAAACCAGTTAACACAACAACAAAGTTCCATCAAAAATGTCACATGTTATTTGAAAAGTAAAGAGCTTTCCCAACGTCCACTCTGGCTTTTAACAGTTTCTAAAATGAAGCCTGCCCTCTGTAGAAACTGCTCAGCTTCCCCCAAAATAACTTAACATTCTATGTATTTCCTGAATAAAACTAATAAATCAAATACCAAACAAACAAACAAAAAAAGAAAATATTTTTTTTTGTTTTCTTTTAATTGTTTTTTTTTGTACTTTGGAAAATAATGGAAAATCTCCAATAATTATCTATGTATGTATGTATGTATGTATGTATGTATGTATGTATGTATGTATTTAGAGATAGAGTCTCTGTAGCCCAGGCTGGAGTGCAGTGGTGCAATCTTGACTCACTGCAACCTCTGCCTTCCCGGTAGCTGGGACCACAGGCGTGCACCACCACACCCAGCTAATTTTTGTATTTTTAGTAGACACGGGGTTTCACCATGTTTTCCAGGCTGGTCTTGAACTCCTGACCTCAAGTAATCCTCCTGTCTTGGCCTCCCAAAGTGCTAGGATTACAGGCATAAGCCACTTCACCCGGCCCGGTCCTCTATTTTTAAAAAGCACTTTGACAAACATCTTTATGTGCTTATTCACTTATTTCTTAAAGACAAACTCTTAAATGTGGAATTGCTGGGTCAAAGTACACACATTTTTTAGCCTGGTGTGATGGCTCACACCTGTAATCCCAGCACTTTGGGAGGCTGAGGCAGGTGGATCACCTAAGGTCAGGAGTTCAAGACCACCCTGGCCAACATGGTGAAACCCTGTCTCTACTAAAAATACAAAAATTAGCCAGGGGTGGTGGTGCACACCTGTAGTCCCAGCTACTCACGAGGCTGAGGCAGGAGAATTGCTTGAACCTGGGAGGCGGAGGTTGCAGTGAGCCGAGATGGCGCCACTGCACTCCAGCCAGGGTGACAGAGTGAGACTCCATCTCAAAAAAAAAAAAAAAAAAAAAAGTACTCTCTATTAACAGGACCTCAAACTCAAACTAATACATTGGTTTCATGATATTATGGATTAAATAGTGGCTTAATGTGAACTTCAGGTTATATATTATATATAATACTATATAAAATATATAAATTTCAGCTTATATATATATGAAGCTGTGAATTTCAGCTTTATATTTATATTTATGCATGCAAATAATATGGTTTACATGGAGAAACATAAGTCCTACATAACCAAGTTTTCAATAAATAACCAAAACAACTGAAAAACCAAATAAATGCCAGAATCCATACAAAGGGCTTAGAACAGTACCTAGCATAGTAAGAGCTGAAGAAATGCCAGCTATTTTTATGCTTGGCTATCATCACAGTTATGATTACAAGTCTCATTGCAAAGGTCATGGGCACAGGGAGGTCATTTACTGGGGCCATCCATGCAATGTATCATCAATGACCCTAGTAGTTTGGAATTCTTTAGGACTGCTATCTGGAATAAACATGGGATTCTCTTGCTAAGGAGGACAGGGAGAATGGACACTGGAGCTGTCAGCTAGTGACGCTGCCACATCAGGGCTTGCACCACTGGTGAGGACTTAGGCGTTTTGCCTCTGGGACAGGCAGAGCTGCTGTGAATAAGACTTCTCACCCGTGGTGTGTACCTAGGTGGTACCTTATTTTACTTTCTAAGCCTTGGTTTTCTCACATGCAAATAGAGATAATAATAATGCTTGGTTCTTCATAGTGTTGTTGTGAGAATTAAATGAGACACAAGGCAGCTTAGCATGGCACCTGGCCCATAGCAGGGACCCAGAAAATATTGGTAATTATTATGCATCCAGTTGGGCTGATCTTCTTGGCATTTATTTTTTGCCCAGATTAACCGATTTATCTTTCCCACAATTTACAAAAAAGGAACATGCCCTAGAAACAGGTCAGCTCATGGTGAGGCACAATTATCTAAGAAGGTCACCTTTAAAGGTATTTGAATAAAACTTGGTATCTGTAGGTACAGAGACTGGTCTTTTGCCATCTGTCTCCATAGCTGTCATTTATTTTTTCCCCCTTTTGTATAACTGGGCTACTTCATTAGACTTAATGCCCACTGAAAGTGACAGCTGCCAAGTGCTATTGTTGCTTCACATGGTTCTTGACAGCATTGTGAGCTCATTTTTTCACCTGCTGCCAAGCTAAAGAATGATCAGAATTCGCTTTTTGTTTTGTTCCGGCTTTGGTGTTCATAAATATGAAAAGAGGCGTAGTGTAGATTCAGGGCGAAGTCAGTTTTTTAAATGATGTGAAGGCTGACTTTGCATGCACATGAGAAATGGTGGGCGGGATGCCTGGCAAAGGAGGCCAGGCAGGGAGGTGTCACCTCTGGCTTGGTTGCCTGGTCCTGTGAAACACCTCTGTCCATAAGTAAGCTCTTGGGTATCTGACACCCTCAGACAATACCCCTAACATCTAGGAACTCAGCAAGGAAGAACTTACAGAGCCCAGGTCTGTAAGAAGTCAACCATCTCCTAGTTCTGCTCTGACTTTAGGTACTGGCTCTAGCAATGTAACTGAGTCCTAATATTACACCCCTGACCTTAGATCTCTGATATTCCAGTTCTTCTTCCAAGATTGAGTGCTGGCCAGGGCCCTATCCCTTCAAACAGGGACTGGGATCCTACTCGACTGTCAGCTCTGTGGCTGGGACCCTGCTAATTCATGCCAGAATTTTCTGATGCCACCAGTGGTTTGCCACAAAATTCTGTGTTATTGTATTCTTCCTAATTTCCTGAATCTACACCTCTTGCTGACTGGTTTAGGTAACCGCCCATCACCTGTCTCTTCCTTACACTCACTGGAGCTGTGTTTAGCCAGCCTGCCTCAAAGCCCATTCCAATTCGGTTCAGCACCATGGACCAGGAGTAGTTACAGGTCCTGGACTCTCTAGAATTTTTTTTGCCAGTGCGTATCAAGTGTCAATTTTGACATGGGCCCCTACCCAAGTCTGTCACTAGTTATATGACTCTGGATAAATATCATAACCGAGAAGCCACACCCCATGTTACCTATAGGGACCAGGTGATAAGATAGATCAGTCAAACTGGCTGGGGATCTGGGTGCAGTGGCTCACACCTGTAGTCCCACATACTCTGGAGGCAGAGATGGGAGAATCACTTGAGCCCAGGAGTTCAAGGTTGCAGTGAGCTCTGATCACATCACTGCACTCCAGCCTGGGCCATAGAGCAAGACCCTGTCTCTAAAATAAAAAACAAATGAATAAAGTAAAAAATAAAAGCCAAACTGGCTGGGTATGGGACACAATAAACTAGATTGTCATCTTCATTAAACCGGATGGTTATTGTGACGCCTCTTGTTGCCAGGTCTCCAGATTTTCAAAAGAAGGTAGAAAACCAAGTGCACACATGTGTGTGCATGTGTGCATGCATGCCATCTTCTGTTTTTTCAGTCTTCACAATGAATTCATACTCTAACTGAGACTGTACAGGCCAAGTTTGGCCTGTGAGTTGCCAGTCTGCAAGTGATTCATCATGACCTCTCTGTGCCACAGATCCTCCTCTGTGAAAAAAAGGATGCTTTTCTGCATAAAATGTAGGATTCCCTCCAGCTCTGACATCTCTGTGATTCAGTGACTCCTCTCCTTGACTTATCTCTAGCCCTTTGGGGACTTCCCTGGCATGGGTGTTCCTTTGGAAATTGGTAATATACTGCCATACTAGGTCACTGTCTCCCTTCTCCTCTCTCTGTCCATTCTCCCTGCAGCTCCTGAATGCCTCAGGAAGATTTCTAAAAAGCTGTTCTAGTCGCAGCTTGGTAATGGATACTCTAAAAGTTGTTCTCCATGGCTTGGTAGTCCAGTTTACTTAATGCACTTGCTTTTTTATGAAAAACTCTTGGGTTTGTTCCAGGTGACTCTGTTCTATTTCATGAACACAGAATGCATTCTTCTCTCCCCAGCCACATTTCTAATGCTGTCTGTTGAGAGGAAGAGTCTGAACAGCACAAATCAATCATAGCGACCAGGGTAACCACTGAACATAGTTTTGAGAATTGAGATGACTCACTTTTCTGGGTTCTGGCCTGTGGGATTAAGGCATTGAGCTCTATGGTCGCTAGTGTAAAAGAAAAACCTGGAGACACTTCAGAATGAGAGGACGTTAGAATGGAACTCTTCCTGCCTCTGTTTCAATGGAGGGGACGCTGTGATAGACGTCAGATACCACAGTGAGTGAGACAGGCACTCCCTCTCCTAATTAGAACATGTAAGAGGAAATGTCTTCAAGAATCTGTTCCACAGTCCTTGAACTGCTACAAAAGATCAAGACAGAGAGAAAGGCTGGGGTGGGGTGGGTGTAGTGGATATTGCTGAATCCCCTTCAGAGCACTTTGACCAGTGGCCCCACCGTCTCCCACCCACCAGCTCCTGAGAGTTTGTCTCCTACAATTCTCAGCCACCCCCTTCATTGGAGAATTGCCCATTGTCAGACAACTTTGGCCTGCAAACCTTAACCCTATTCGCAGGAGGAAATAAACTGAATTCCTTGCCCCAAAGTGGGACTGTGTTTGTCATGTGCTTTGGGCTGCAGAATTTTCCCTGTAGAATGAGACTGAAGCTAGTCTCTAGCTGCGGTCTTGCTTGGTCTGCAAGTGCTGGACCCCCCCGCTCCCCGCCACCTTCCCCCCCACTTTATCCTTTTCCTCACCGCACTTCTAATGAGAACACTTCCTCAGTAAGTCACTTAAACAAGAATCCTAACTTCAAGCTCTGCTTCTAGAGAGACTGACCTAAGACAGAGGAGGTGCACCTCCTGCAGAGTGGCTGTATACGTTGAAGACAGGGACTTCATGGCAACTACAGGCAGTGCTTTAAGTGCTCCCTGCAACCAAGAGAGAAAAACGGCTAGTGCCTCACTCAGGCTTGAGGAAGGAAAAGTGAACTGTGAATGGTATCTTGAAGCTCTAGAGGCAACTGCCTCAATGGTGGAACCAGCAGCGTGCTGCTGCCTAGAGATGGGCCTGATTCCATATGGTAGGGAGATAAGGGATCCAGGAGTGTCTCATGGGCCAGTGTGGGCCAAGAAGAGCAGTATGGGGTGTTAAAACATTATTCATGACACTTGGTAGAGATGGTAAGGAAGACTGTATTTAAGGGAGGTGACTGTATTTAAGGGAGGATAGCGACATGGATCAGGACCACAGAAATGGGGTCTTGCAGTGGGGGAGAGAGAATGGACTTGACTTCCCTTCCTCCCTTCCTTCCTTCCTTCCTCCCTTCCTCCCTTCCTCCCTTCCTCCCTTCCTCCCTTCCTCCCTTCCTTCCTTCCTTCCTTCCTCCCTTCCTTCCTTCCTTCCTTCCTTCCTTCTTTCCTTCTTTCCTTCCTCTCTCTCTCTTTTCTCTTTTTCTCTTTCTCTCTCTCTCTCTTTCTCCCTTTCTCTTTTTCTTTCTCCTTTCCTTCCTTTCTCTTTTCTTCTCTTCTCTCTTCTCTTCTCTTCTCTTCTCTTCTCTTCTCTTCTCTTCTCTTTTTCTTTTCTTTTTCCTTTTGACAGAGTCTTGTTCTGTTGCCCAGACTAGAGGGCAGTGGCGAGATCATGACTCACTGCAGCCTCGAACTCCCCAGGCTCAGGTGATCCTCCCACCTCAGCCTCCTGAGTAGCTGTGACTACAGGTGCATGCCATCACTCCTGGCTAATTTTTGTGGATATGGGGTTTGGCTATATTGCCCAGGCTGGTTCCAAACTCCTGGGCTCAAGCGATTCACCTGCCTTAGCCTCCTAAAGTGCTGGGATTACAAGCATGAGCCACTGAGCCCAGACTTGGGCTTGACTTTAATTCCAACAAGGACAAGTGGGGATTTATAGCCACGGAGCAGGATAGGAGTTAGTGGATGGAAAGTGACTAAGAGGAAAGATTAGGTTTAAGGGAGATTCTTGCTAGATGGACTCAATAGAATTCTTGCTGAAGGTATGCTGGGTGCAGTGGCTCCCGCCTATAGTCTCACCTATTTGGGAGTCTGAGGATTAAGGATCACTTGAGGCCAGGAGTTCAAGACTGTATTGTGCCATGATTACACCTATGCATAGCCACTACATCCCAGCCTGGGCAACATAGAGAGACCCTGTCTTAAAAAAGAAAAAGAAAAAAAATTATTCTTGCTGAAGGCAGGCCAGGGTAAGATATTGAAGGTGGTCAGATACTCAGTGTGGAGAATTTTCACTAACCTGACTTGGCAGGATTCTTGCTCTAACTGGATTCTACAAAGACAGAGAAGGAAACCCAAGGTCTGGCCTAGTCAGAAAAGACCCAAAGGAGCCTGACTCAAGCTTGGCCAAAGAAGAGAGCCTTTGTCGGGAGCTCTTTTTGGTCGACTAGGCTGCCTGGAGGAGCCTATGTATCTTAAGGTGAAGAAAGTGTCACAAATGGCCATTGAAAGAGTTCAGAAAGTGCTGCCCCAAAATACGTGACATTGGCATATTAATTATTTTGAACTAAAGGCAACTGAGAACCAGCCAACAAAGGAAAAGCCCTTTACTTTCCCCTCAGCTGCCTAAACTAAAGCATAGGTTTTCTCATTTAAAGGAATTTTATTTTATTTTTTGAGACAGTCTCACTCTGTTGCCTAGGCTGGAGTGCAGTAGCGTGATCTCAGCTCACTGCAACCTCTGCTTCCCAGGTTCTAGCGATTCTACTGCCTCAGCCTCCCAAGTAGCTGGGATTACAGGTGCCTGCCACCACACCTGGCTAATTTTTGTATTTTTAGTGGAGACAGGGTTTCATCATGTTGGCCAGGCTGTTCTTGAACTCCTGACCTCAAGTGACCTGCCCGCCTCAGCCTCCCAAAGTGCTGGGATTACAGGCATGAGCCACCACACCAAGCCTAAAGGAATTTTCTAAAGACATTTTTATTACTAAAGATATCAGTACCAGAAGGAGAGCTACTCCTAGACGACTTTTCTCACCCGAGAGATGCTTATCTGCACCACACAACAACCTTTATTCACCATACATTTCCTCTCCTCTTCCCATAATTTGTCTCCATCCGTCTTCCCACCCAGAAATTCTAACCCCTATTCCTCTCTGTAGCTCCTGATAATATATGAGTTTCAATCATCTGACCCCTTCCTTGAGTCTTATATTTTTGTGGGTCTCCTGTGTGTGCAGACACAATTCAATTTTTTTTCACCTGTTATTCTGTCTTATTTCAGTTAAATTCTTGGACCAGTCACAGATTCTAGAAGGGTAGAAGAAAGTATTTTTCCTTCCTTGCACCACCCAAAGAAGAACACTATCAGCCCAGGTCAAGGGAAGAGCAAGAAACTCTAAAGAACCCATAAAATCTCCCACGAGAAAAGAATCAACTGCTACCCTCTCTTGGTCTCATCTAAGGATTCCCACTTTAACCATTACCAAGTTCAGCCAAGTAACAGTATCATATTTCCTTCCTTTTCCTCCCTCTGCCTATTTTGACCCCAGCCAGAGAGAAATCACAGGTGGCACAGCTGAGCTGGGAGAAAAGAGAGAACAGAAGGATCACAAACTCCTTCCACATGCAGGCTTTCGACACAAGCCCAGGCTGGAGAAGAGGTGATGGTTTAATCCTGATTTCACGTTTGGATTTTTTATTATTATGTGAGACCAACTATATTAACTTTCTAAAATAGGATTGTTTTACAACTAGAAGTGACTAACACTGAGAGTGGCCCAAGACTCTCCATGAACAAGAGTTGTCTCCACTGATCAGAGTTTAAAATGATGGAGCAAGACAAATATAGTGTTTGGATCACATTCTATGGGTCATGCTTGTACAACATATGGTTACATAAGCACAGAGCAGCAGCGACTTCCCACCGCTTCCCTAAGAGAAGCCCTGTACTGATTCTGTCAGCTGCATTCTCAGCCTTGGCTCCTGGGATAAAAATGTCCATTGGATGAGGATCTGAAACATCAGGTTCTGAAACTATTTGTCTGGGAAAGTGCCAGGTGACTCAGAGCTGTGTAATGTAATGAAATGAGTCAGCTCATCTCTCAATGTGCTCTAAATGAATCTGCTGCCTTTAAAATGGTGGCAGCCTTTCTCCATGTTCCTGCTTTGGAAAAAAGTATGTTCATTCATTCATTCATTTTTGAGCAGCTATCGGGTACTGAAGATTTAAAAAACCATGAAACACAGGCATAAGCTGCAATGATACAATCTGCTTTGTGCTCTTCTTTTAGTGCAGAGGAGGAAATGACTCTAACAGAGATGGTGATTAAAATGAGGCTTCATCAGGAACTGCTAAAATTGGTAGATCTCAACCTCACTGGTGCGTTTGGAATCACCTGAGGTTCCTTGAAAATACCATGTTCCTTGAAAATACCCTTGAGAGATTCTGATTCATTGGTCTGGGCTTCTGCCTGGGCATTAAAATTTATTTAAAAAATTCCCCAGATAATTCTAATGTGCAGTCAAGATTGTGAACCCTGCCCACATAAACATAACAAATCTAAGTACCAAGGTGCCAAGACGATAATAGGTGTATTAACATTTTATTTTTATATGAATTAGACATTTTCAGCTTACGAAATGAAAGCCAGGGATAAATATTTTAATGTGTGCATGAGCCTTTGAGAATCTTTTGTATCCCTCTTCGGATATCTAATTTATTAATAAAAGAAACACTAGCATATGTTACCACCTATCAGAGAGCACATTTTTTCCAATGATCCTTATAGATTATCATTTTTCACTTTTCTGTGAAATCTATTTTTACTAATAGACTCTGGTTTTGAACTAGTCTATAAAAACAAAGCTCATACATTAAAATGTTGAGTAGAATAGTAATAAGACATATCTATTAGTTCATAAGAAACGATCTTTTAACTTTTCTTGGAGGCTTCAGTATCTCTGATGCAATAGTAGAGGCTGCCTTAAAAACTAAAATAATATTCACTTCTGCTGGATCTTTGAGTAAAATATAAAATAAAAAAAAGAAAAAAGAAAATCAAATAATAATATACAAGATGCCAAAACATTCAAATTAATTCCCCAGCTTGCTCCTGGGTGTCATAGAAAGAAAAGATGAAAAAAATTCCAAGATTTTATACAAGTTTACTATATGTTTTTGTTTTAAAAATCATATTAGAACTAAAGGTGAAAATTAGTCAGTTGTAACTTCTGGGTCCATCACTAGCCCTGTAACTTGTTTTACACTCTGAAGGCAAATGTCCAGTGTGAAATAATACCAGGAACTTACCTCAGGTAACTTCAATTGTTTAAAAACACCCACACTCACATGCACCAGCGTCCATGTGGCAGCCACATGTGGGAGTGATTTTTGCCTATTCCGTCAGTAACATTTAGAAGGGGTAGAAAATTGATTTTTTGCCTTTTTATATCATCATGTACATTGTCTTTAACCTATTTTTTAAGTTCCTTAAATCAATTTTTTCTCCCCATCTCTCTAATTGGTGTTTTCTTTCTGATTTTTTGTTTCCCAGTCTCCCTTCCTTTCCCTCCCCTCCCCTTCCTTCCTTCTCTCCCTCTTTCTCTTTCTTTCTTTTCTTTCTTTCTTTCTTTCTTTTCTTTTCTCTCTCTCTCTCTCTTTCTCTCTCTCTTTCTCTCTTCCTCCCTCCCTCCCTCCCTCTTCTTTCTCTTTCTTTCCTTTCTTTCTTCCTTCCTTTCTTTCTTTCTTTCTTTCTTTCTTTCTTTCTTTCTTTCTTTCTTTCTTTCTTTCTTTCTTTCTTTCTTTCTTTCTTTCTTTTGAGTCTCACTCTGTCACCCAGGCTGGAGTGCAGTGGCACCATCTCAGCTCACTGCAACCTCTGCCTCCTGGGTTCAAGCAATTCTCGTGCCTCAGCCTCCCAAGTAGCTGGGACCACAGGCGTGCACCACCGCGCCTGGCTAATTTTTGTATTTTTAGTAGAGATGGGGTTTCACCATGTTGGCCATGCTGGTGTTGAACTCCTGACCTCAGGTGATCTACCTGCCTCGGCCTTCCAAAGTGCTGGGATTATAGGCGTGAGCCACTGTACCTGGCTCCCAGTCTTTCTTTCTATTAATCAAACTGTATTTTCAGTGATAATAGTGGCTCCATCCACTCACTTAGTCCAATCTTTCATTCATTAATCCACTATTTGTGATATGACAATTAATTCTATTATAATCAAGTGTCCTGCTGCAGATAATGGCTTGTGACATCAAAATTTTGGAAAGAAAAAACTTGTTGATTTCTTTACTGATAGATTGAGTATCTTGCTTCATATTCCAACTCTCTTTGAGCAGAGTTTAATCAACAGGGTAACTTCTAGGTATATAACAAAACCCGACACTAGCGTCCCTGGGCAGTCTCTCTTCACACCTGCCACCTTCTCTTCACCCCTACTTCTCACTAGTCCCTTTCACCAGGTGGCTGGGAACCTGTGATAAACCAGAGTAAAATGCTTAACTACGTTAGGAGGTTGGAGATTCCGCATCATAAACTGTTCCTCTGTTTTCAGCAGGTATTTCTTTTTAAAATTCTTTCCTCCATTCTTTTTTGCCTTCCCCTCTTTACTCCCATTGTCTTATTCTTCTGTATATGTTTTTTTTTCTTTTCTTCCTTCCTCTTTCATCCATCTCCTGTACCAACCTATGTCACAGCCAGAGATCTTCGGGCATTATTGACCGTCACCGGTAGCCCCAATGCCTTCTGAGAAGTCCCTCGCCTGTCAATTCTTTCAGCACAGAATAATGGAGGGCTGAGACACTTAAAGAGGTAAGTCCTGAAAGTCACAGGGGTGCCAGGGGGAAGCTATGCTCTGTGAAATGTGACCATAAAAGGATGCAATGGATTTTCGTCACAGTGGTTTCTGAGACTGTTTCAAACGTGAATATCCCAGAATGTTTGAGGTATTGGTATAAAGGCCACTATTTTGAAATAGACAGTTCGAATTTGCATGTATGTCAGAAGGAAAATAATTAATGTGCGGAGGTTCCCTGTCATTCCCTTTCATCTTGTGCCAAAGTGAATTCTGAGTTTTTCTATTTGGCTTTCTGCCCCATCCCCGAGGTACATCTAAGATCTTTTTCTGATGGAGAACAGGGAGATAAGGGGAAAGAGAAGAGAAACACTACCTCAGAGAAGAGTTTTCCTAGGAATTGATAAGACGTGAAGCAGTAGCTTCTGCAATGAGGGAGGAAGTACAGGAGAGGGGAGGAGGATGACGATGGGCGATGTTCATATCTCCCTTTGTGGTCTTGGTATCTCCTTCAAAGTATTCAGGAAATGCAAGTAAAGAATGTAAATTATTAAAAAATTTCTTTGACTGTGACACTGCCCTGAGGCTGAGCAGAGTGATGGCTCCATAAATTGCATAGATCTTTGCTAAACCAACTAAATAACCATGATTTCTAGTCTGGTTGATGAAATCCAGTCTTGTTCCATTATCATTACACCTTGTATATAACATGGGTGACACAAGCTACAGCTCATCAGACCAAGGACAGACATTTCAGGTCTTTGGTTGATTCTTGTCCTTGAAGTCTTCAGGACATAGGGTGCTCCTTGCTATTTCTTACTTGCCACAAGTGGAAATGGTTTCTTAATAATTATTCCAGAAAATTCTCACAATCCCATAAATGAAGAGTAATATTGATACAATTTCACTCATCTATCACCATTATGTGTGCTAAAAAATAAAAGAAAGTTTTAAACCATGACTGTCACAAACCTCTTTTGTCATTAAAAAAGCACTGTTATGAAAATCAACATTGTATATCATGTTCTTCAGTCCAATGCTTTGTCACTGGAAGGCAGTTGCCAGCCTGGGCAACATAGCAAGACCCCATCTCTGCAAAAAATACAAAAATTAGGCAGGCCTGGGAGGCTGAGGTGTGGGGATCACTTGAGCCTGGGAAACTGAGGTGCAGTTAGCTATGATTGTGCCTGTGATTGTGAATGGGCGACACACAAACCTGGGCAACACAGCAAGACCCTGTCCCTGTCTCAAAAAAAGAAAAAAGAAAAGAAAGGCAGTTGCCAAAATATTTACCATAGCGTGGCAATAAAATAATGCAAGTGTTCTCTACCATGGGAGTGAGTTGGTGAGATATCTAATGCTGGTAAAGTAGATTCCAGATTGTCCCTAACAAGTGTCCTCCCTCTCCTCACCTCTGTCTCCCCAGGATTCAGGCGAGTCTGGAGGCCTAGTGGGGTCTAGTTTTATAAGTGACCAAGGAACTCCCGAGGTCGAAAGAACTCATCCTAAGGCAACAAAGAGGCAGACAAGCTGGATTTAAGGACAACAGCAAGTCAGAGGAGAGGGGTGATTCTGAGTCTCACACAGGATCTGTCATTTAGATTTTACTTTAGATTCCTATCTGATCCCTAGAGTAAGAGAAGATTGAAAAAAAAGTGAGTAATCCACTAAAAGAGCTTTTGAGCAGATGCAGCATCCTCATGTAGTTTCTATTGTTTTGGCCACAGCAGGAGGCAGCACCTTTAGCTCACACAACAGGGTCCTTGACATCTGGCACTGCTGTAGGCTTTTTTGGAGACCAGGAGCACTGCTAATACCTTTGTCTTTTTGGTGGAGGCAGCAAAGAGAGGACCCATCACACAGCAAGCCGCTGGAAAATAAGGAGGAAATGGCTGGGCGTGATGTTCACACCTGTAATTCCAGCACTTTGGGAGGCCGAGGTAGGCAGATCACCTGAGGTCAGGAGTTCAAGACCAGCCTGGCCAACATGGCAAAACCCCATCTCTACTAAAAAATGCAAAAATTAGCTGGGTGTGGTGGCGGGCTCCTGTAATCCCAGCTACTCGGGAGGCTGAGGCAGGGAGAATTGCTGAACCTGGGAGGTGGAGGTTGCAGTGAGCCAAGATCATGCCACTGCACTCCAGCCTGGGCGACAGAGTAAAACTCCATCTCAACAAACAAACAAATAAACAAAAACCCCGGAGGAAATGATGGATGAGTTGAGAAGCAGAAGGAACAATTCCCCTCAGAAAAACACTTCAAAAACCCTGGAGTCACCCTGGAGCCTCTTTCTCTTGCACCCCATACCCAACTCACCAGTACACCCTGTTAGATTTCCTTTAAAACATATTCAGAATCTGACCACTTCTCAATACCCTGCTGTACTGGACCACCCTTGATGAAGGCACCATCATCTCATTGAACTGTTGTAGCAACCTCCTAACTGGTCTCCCTGCTGGCACCCTCACCCCACTCTGGTTTATTCTCGCACGGTAGTCAGAGTGATTCTATTGAAACAGAAGTCAGTCCAAGTCACTCATCTACTCAAAACACTCCAGTGGATTCCTATCTCACTGTCAAGGAAAGGCAAAGTCATGAATGACCTTCAAGTCACTACAGTGCTCTTCAAGGGCCTACAGAATATTCTTATCCCCTCTCTCCTGCCTACCCTTCTGAATTCTAACCTCTATCCTCTTACCTACTTTGCTCCAGCTACACTGACCTCCTTAATGTTCTTCAAACAGGCCATGTGTGTTCCAGCCCCAGGGCCTTTGCATTTATTGTTCCATTTGCTAGATCAATTTCCTATTAGATATCCACATGGCTTAGTTGCTCCATTATTTCCTTTCTATATTTGCCTAAGAATCACCTTCTCTATGAGATTTTTACTGGCTGTCCTATTTAAAACTGCAAAGCCCCCAAAATTCACACTGCCTGTATCCCCCTTCCTGGCTTTATTTTTAACCATAGCATTCATCACCATGTATATGGTGCATATGTGTGTGTATGTGTGTGTGTATATATATATATATATATATATATATATATATATATATATATAATTTTTTTTTTTTTTGAGACAGTCTCACTCTGTCTCCCAGGCTGGAGTGCAGTGGTGCCATCTCGGCTCACTGCAACCTCTGCCTCCTGGGTTCAAGAGATTCTCATGCCTCAGCCTCTCAAGTAGCTGGGATTACAAGCGTGCACCAGCACGCCCGGCTAATTTTTGTATTTTTAGTAGAGATGGGGTTTTTGCCATGTTGGCCAGGCTGGTCTCAAACTCCTGACCTCAGGTGATCCACCCACCTTGGACTCCCAAAGTGCTTGGATTATAGGCGAGAGGCACTGTGCCCGGCTGCATTCTATATATTTTAGCTATTTGCTTTGTTTTTTCCTTCTTCTCTCCCACTGAAATGAAAGCTGGCAAGAATTTTCTTTTCTGCTTATTGTTATAGCCCTTGTCCCAGAAAAGCCTATAATATGTAATTGAATGAACAATAATAATAATGCAAATTGGGTTCTTATTCTATGCCAGGCACTCTGCTCATTTATACATTATTTTATTTAATCCTTACAACAATCTTACTAAATGGGTTGGACACATCAGTCCAACCTTTGCCTTGTCTTCGCGTGGTCTTCTTCACTATGTCTCTCTGTGTCTTCTCTATTGCTAGACAGGGGTAATAGGCAAGGTTCACACAGAACAATGCAACTTACTGTAGGTATTTCAAGCAGAAATAAATTAACACAAGGGATTCCTAATTTGGCACCCACTGTGGCTGCCTGACCTCCTTCATGCTCTGGAGCTCCACTGACACATCATCAAGGTAATGTCATTTCCCATTCTTGGAAGAAGAGCTCTGATTTCCCTGACTCACACTCTCCAGCTTGGTTTTAGTGACAATCAAGAACAATCCCTACAAGGGAGCTGTCACTTCTACTCAGACATTTCTCCCAAAGAGTGACAACTTAACTGTGGGTTCTTTCCCCTCTTGCTTGTGAATTCTAGGCACAATGGTACATATTTTAAGGAAGGGAAAAAGCAGAAATCCGAGCAGAAACTAAATGGGTTGTGGTAAAGATTAAATAAAATAATGTATAAATGAACAGAGTGCCTGGAGTGTCAGGAGTCCTCAAACCAAACCAATTTCAGTGATTCACTAGGAGTACACACAAGACTCAGGATACAGTCTTACTCAAGGCTAAGATTTATTACAGTAGAGAGTACAAAGTAAAATCAGCAAAGAGAAAAAGCACATGGCATAAAGTCTGGAGGAAATCAGGTGCAAGCTTCAAAAGTCCTGAGTCACGTAGGATGAGCTTAATTCCTCCAGCAACTTATTGTGACAACACGTGTGAAATGTTGTCTATCAGGGAAGCTCATTAGGGCCTCAGAGCACAGGGTTTTTACCAGGGGCTGGTCATGTGGGCACTCTCTGTCTAGCATGTACTAAAATGCCAGACTCCCCAAAGAAAAACAGGTGTTCAGCATAAATTGCAATTTTACAAACAGTCTAGGCATGATAAGCCTCCCTTATCATTTAGGGAATAGTAGGAACCCTCATCAAATCTAAGTTACCAGACACCAGGCAAGAGTAAACCCTGCCATCAGGCCTTTCTGAGAATAGTAGTCTTGGGCCTGCTGTGTAAACTTCCGCACAGTAGGTACGCTGTTATCCTCACTTTGTAGATGAAGACAAAGGAGGCTTAGAGTAGTCAGCTAGTTACTTAGCTGGCAAATGGTGGCACTGAGATGTAAACACAGGTTTATCTGACTCCCAAGCCTGTGCAATCATCTGTGAATTGTAATACACTGAAATTTTATTTAAAAAATTTGAGAGTTACTACATTTCAGTCAAATAAGTAGGTATCTTCAGAGAAGTGAGGTGCTTTTTCTTTTCTTTTCTTTTTTTTTTTTTTTTGTTGTTGTTGAGACAGAATCTCACTCTGTCACCCAGGCTGGAGTGCAGTGGCATGATCTCAGCTCACTGCAACCTCCACCTCCGGGGTTCAAGTGATTTTCCTGCCTCAGCCTCATGAGTAGCTGGGACTACAGGCACACACCACCATGCCCGGCTAATTTTTGTATTTTTAGTAGAGACAGGGTTTCACTTTATTGGCCAGGCTGGTCTCAAACTCCTGACCTCATGATCTGCCTGCCTCAGCCTCCCAAAGTGCTGGGATTATGGGAGTGAGCCAATGTGCCCGGCCTTTTTTCTTTAAGTCATTGTTTGAACTTCTTTTTAACTTAGGCTTGGTAAGCCTAGGAAATGCAAATCATATTTAATGAATGCAGGAAACTTTGTCGTGAATGAGGAAAGAATAAAGAAACCAGTGTGCTATGGGTATGAATCCTTAGAAAATATCTAAAAATTGGCCAGGCGCGGTGGCTCATGCCTGTAATCCCAGCACTTTGGGAGGCTGAGGAGGGTGGATCACCTGAGGTCAGTAGTTTGAGACCAGCCTGGCCAACATGGTGAAACCCCCATCTCTACTAAAAATACAAAAAATTTAGCCAGGCGTGGTGGTGGGTGTCTGTAATCCCAGCTACTTGGGAGGCTTAGGCAGGAGAATCACTTGAACCCGGGAGGTGGAGGTTACAGTAAGCCGAGATCACACCATTGCACTCCAGCCTGGGTGACAAGAGTGAGATTCCATCTCCAAAAAAAAAAAAAAAAAAAAAAAAGAAAAGAAAAAAAGAAAATGTCTAAAAATTACAAGAGATCAGGGAGACATTATTTGTCCCAGATCCTGGAGGTAATAGACAAGGTTCACACAGAACAATGCAACCTACTATAGGTATTTCAAGCAGAAAGAAATCAACACAAGGGATTCCTCGTTTGGCACCCACAGTGGCTGCCTGACCTCTCTCATGCTCTGGGGCTCCACTGGCACATCCTCAAGGTAATGTCATTTCCCATTCTTGGAAGAGCTCTGATTTCCCTAACTCTCTCTCCTCAGCTTGGCTTTAGTGACAATCAAGAACAACCCCTACAAGGGAGCTGTCACTTCCACTCAGACATTTCTCCCAGACAGTGACAATTTGGCTGTGGCTTCTTTCCCCCTCTTGCTTGTGAATTCTAGGCACAATGGTATATATTTTACGGGAGGGGGAAAAGCAGAAATCCTAGCAGAAATATGAGCTATATTCTCTTCCCTCTGGGTTTCATCTGTTCAGTGTTAGTCCAGAATCTGGTAATGAGAATGAAAGAAAGGACAAGATGAACCATGCAGAGTGCAGCAACACCTTCTTGTTCTCAAGTCACAGATGAAAAAAAAAAAGAAAAAAAAACCGTTCTGATGAGAGGTTCGCGTAGACTTGAAAGGTCTTCACTAGATTCACTTTGTGCTGCTTTCCCACAGCCCCACTGTATGATGCTTCTGTCATTGTAGTCACCAATGGAGCTTACAGGAACCAATTTTCCCGGCCCTGAGCTTCTCTTCCTCTTCTTACCTCCAGTCTTTTGTTCGTTTTGCTACTTTTAGGTCCACAACAGCTTAAGTCCCCTAAATTTTCTACATGTCAAACATAAAATTGTAAATGACACAAAATTTAATAAGGAACAAAGTGAAAAACAGAAGTATAACATTAAAATTTAGTGTTCTCTGCTGGGTCTGGTGGCTCATGCCTATAATCCCAGCACTTTGGGAGGCTGAGGAGGGTGTATCACCTGAGGTCAGGAGTTCGAGACCAGCCTGGCCAACATGGCGAAAACTTATCTCTACAAAAATACAAAAATTAGCCAGGCGTGGTGGTGCATGCCTGTAATCCCAGCTACTCGGGAGGCCAAGGCAGGAGAATTACTTGAACCTGGGAGGTAGAGGTTGCAGTGAGCCAAGATCATGCCATTGCACTCCAGCCTGGGTGAAAAGAATGAAATGCTGTCTCAAAAAAATAAATACATACATACATAAAAATAAAATTTTGTGTTCTCTGTGGATTTAGTATACTCCTTAAAATACAAAAACTGTATCTCAAAGTTAATGAAATATTTGTATAATCACTGGCTCCAAGGGCCATATTGAAGACTGAGTGGGTAACCTTCATCACAATCTCCAAGCCCCTCAAGCTGCCTCCTTTGTCCTCAAGATGCCTAATATATTTTTTTCTTGCTGCAATAAGTTGATTTGCTTCTCCCCAGAAGATATGTCTAAGTACTAACCCCTGATACCTATGAATGTACTCTTATCTGAAGAAAGAGTCCTCATAGATATATTAAGTTACAAATCTCAAGATGAGATCATCCTGGATTTAGGGTGGGCCCTTATAAGAAATAATTCAATGGCAGGTCCTTATAAGAGAGAGCAATGAAGAAGACACAAAGAGACACAGGGAAGAAGACCATGTGAAGAAAAGGTGGAGGTTGGACTGGGGCATCTACAAACCAAGGAATTGCAAGCATCGCTGGCAGCCCCCAGAAGCTGGGAGAGAGGCATGGAATTGATTCTCCCTGAGAATCTCCAGAGAGAAACAACCCTGCTGACACCTTAAATTTGGACTGACTTCTTAGAGTTTGAGAGAATAGAGTTCTGGGGTTTTCTCTCTCTCTCTCTCTTTTTTTTTTCTTTTTTTTTTTTTTTTTTGAGACAGAGTCTCACTCTGTCGCCTAGGCTGGAGTGCAAAGGCATGATCTTGGCTCACTGCAACCTCCACTTCCCAGGGTTCAAGTGATTCTCCTGCCTCAGCCTCCCAAGTAGCTGGGATTACAGGTGCACACCACTACGCCAGGCTAATTTTTTTGTATTTTAGTAGAGACGGGGTTTCACCGTGTTGTCCAGGCTAGTCTCAAACTCCTGAGCTCAGGCAATCCACCTGCCTCGGCCTCCCAAAGTGTTAGTATTACAGGCATGAGCCACCACACCCGGCCGAAGTTCTGTTGTTTTAAGCCATCTAGTTTGTGATAATTTGTTAAGGAAGCCCTAGTGTGGCAATGGAAAGGAAACCTAGCATGACTGTCTCCATTTTGCTCCTAACCACTTCCACTTCCCCACCTGCAGTGACATCTTTTAGGTTAATTGCTTTTGCTTATCTCTGCACATAGGCCAAGCTAACTATGGGAAGAATTTAGTTTCTTATTTAACTTGAAAGTAGTACAATAATAGTCCCATTCGAAAATTAACCCCCAAAGAGATAAGAAGAGTATATACACAAGTCACAATGTTGTGTTAAAGATTTATAGGAGCATTGTAACTTGACCAAGGACAAAAAAGCTTCACAAACTCCCCTTGGACTTTCAGTGCTGCCCAGATGTCTGTGGTCATCAGTCACCTCTTGACCTCAAACCTCTCCCTCTTTTCCCTTTCCCTAACATAAAAGGAGCCTAAAATTCTATTAACTTAAGATGGTCCACCATCTTCTTGGTTTTCTGGCTCTCCAAATGGTCACTTTCCTTGCCCCAACACCTGCTCTCTTGATTTATTGGCTGTCATACAGTGAGTAGCACGAGCTTCGAACTTGGATACACAGGAAACGAGTACGCTTGGTCATCTTTGCTGTTTTTCTATTGTTAGAGCCCACTCTGTACACCCATTATTACTGCTGCAGTTTCATTATAATAGGGGTTGGCATGCTTTTTTTGTAAAGGGCCAAATAGTGAATATTTATGCTTTGTGTGCCATTATCTGTCACAATTTCCCAGTTTTGCAGTTGTAGTGCAAAAGTAGCCACAGACAATATATAAATGAATGGGTGTGGCTGTTTCCCAATAAAACTTTATTTACAAAACAGGTGGTAGGCCAAATTTACTGATCCCTTAAAGGAAAAACTCTTCCGTCTACACTCTGAACACTTCTGACACCATATTTGTGAGGGTTTTCCCCATGCCAACCAATTCTCCAACTCTCTTGACACCAACTAGGTGTCCTACAAATAAATTATGACAGTACTACCTGGAGTTAATGCAAACCTCACAGGTTAAGAGCTCAGTCCCACAAAAGTGCCCCCCACTTCAGATGCCAGTCGCAGGTCCCAGGTTGTCACTCATACTTTTGACCAATTGGCTGTAGATCAGGAGTTCCCACACCTCCTCTTCTGGTTTGATAATTTAGTATAATGGTTCACAGAACTCAGGGAAACACTTACTTATGTTTACTAGTTTGTTATAGAGAATACAATAAAGGATACAGATGAACAGCACAAAGTGGGAGGTTCCAAAGGGTCCCAAGTACATGAGCCCTATCCCTGTGGATCTAGGGTGTGCCACCCTTCTGGCACATGGATGTGTTCACCAACCCAGAAACGCTCTGTATCCTGTCTTTTAGGAATTTTTTTGATGGCCTTGCTACTGGAAAGAGGCCTCCATTCAGACCCAAAGAGAGGTACTTGGACCTTGTGCAAGAAAGAATTCAGGGTGAGTCTGTAGAGTGAAGGGAAAGCAAGTTTATTAAGAAAGTAAAGGAATTAAAAAATTGCTACAAAAAAGAATAGGCAGAACAGTAGCATGGGCTGCTCAACTGATTATACTTGTAGTTGTTTCTTGATTATATGCTAAACAAGGGGTGGATTATTAATGAGTTTTCTGAGAAAGGGGTGGACAATTCCAGGAGCTGAGGGTTCCTCCTATTTTTAAACTATATAGGGTAAATTCCTGACGTTGCCATGGCATCTGTAAACTGTCATGGCACTGGTAGGAGTGCCTTTTAGCATGCTAATACATTATAATTAGCATATAGTGAGCAGTGAGGACAATCAGAGGTCACCTTCATCACCATCTTGGTTTTGGTGGGATTTGGCTGGTGTCTTTACCACATGCTATTTTATCAGCAAGGTCTTTGTAACCTGTATCTTGACCTCCTATTTCATCCTGTGACTTAGAATGTCTAACCTCCTAGGAATGCAGCCCAGTAAGTCTCAGCCTCATTTTACCCACTCCCTATTCAAGATGGAGTCGCTCTGGTTCAAATGCCTCTGACAGCTTCATCACATAGGCCCAATCAATTATTAACTCAGTGTCTAGCCCCTCTCTCCTTCCCGGAGGATGAGGAGTAGGACTGAAAATTCCAAGCTTCTAATAATGGCTTGGTTTTTCTGGTGGCCAGCCCTCATCTTGAAGCTACTCAGGAGCCAACCAAGAGTTGCTTCATTAGAACGACAGATATTCCTATTACCTAAGATATGTAAACAGATTTAGGAACTCTATGTCAGGAACCAGAGGCAGAGACCAAATATTAGAACACAAAATGCTCCTAGCACCTCTATTACTCAGGAAATGCAAGGGTTTTAGGAGCTCTGTGCACTAAAACTATGTTACAGCCCTGAATTGTAATGTTTTAGCCTGAGATCTTGGTGGCCCATCTCTTAGCAGTCCTCCTAGAGTCCTCTGTGTACCATTGTAACCATAATAAGTTCATTGCCTGATGCACATGGCAAGTCAATATACTGTGACACAAGCAGAGAAAGAGGTTTAATCTCAGGGCCACAGAACAAGGAGATGAGAAAGAACCTCAAATGCATCTCCCAGAGGAGTTTGGGACTAGGGTTTTTAAGGGTTTTGGAGTGAGCTAAAATCATTGTTTAGTCAATGAGTGCAGGGTGAAGTCATGGGACAGGGAGATGAAGAAGCTATATTCTCATGCTGATCCCATTCCTCTGGGGGGTCTTCAAACTGGCTACTGGAATTTGGGGTCTGAAAAACATCTTAAGCAATCCTTAAACAAAAGCCTTATGATTCTAATGTCAGAGAACCTGTCTATAGGAATAACAGGGATGAAATCAATTCTTAAACAGTCTTAAGACCCTAATGTCAGAAATCCTACCTATAGAAACAATGGGCATTCAAATGGTCAGTATCTAGTGCTATGGTGACTTTTAGTACCAAGGAAGTGGGCCAGAGTACAGCCTGACTAATGCTTAAGTATAACTATATTTCTGTCCAGAAACTGGTATGCAATTTTTATCAACCCTGTGGGGATGGTTTTACCATTTCTCCCTGAAGGATTAAGAAGTCTTCATGTAAAAGAATTTCTGATGGCTTGTTTTGATTTCCCAAATTCTCTGATATAGATTTGCTTTGAGTTCCTATTTTCACCACTGGTTATCTTAAAATAATCATCTGACCCACTTTATTTCCTATTTCTCAGTTAAAAAAATTTCAGTCACGAAATATCCTTTTCTTTTTCTTCTTACATCCTACAGACCCTTTTTCATAGTGGATTTGTGGAACTAATGATAGACGTATTTGTGACTGGCATTTGATTGCACTGAGCTGTCAGCTGCCATGAAGTATGCTTCAAAGTGTGTGGGTGGCTTCAAACACTCAGGCAAGCAGCCTTGCAGCTCCACACTGCTGAGTGGAGGAAATGACAAGAAAAGAAAGAAGGAGCTGTTTATTTTACGTAACTTTTATTTTAAGATCAAGAACAATGGGAGTGGGGAGGGGAGAGAGACACAGAGAGAGATGGAGTCTTCCAAAACAATAAATGATTATTCGGAGGCAGGGGGAACAATGCAAAACATAGTAACAAAGAAAACAGAATTTTGTACCAGTAAACCAAAATCAGTTATTTGGTCTGTATAGGACAGTGGAGCTTTAAAACACAAGTGTCAATGTGAGAGAAGAAGATTTGTTTGAATTCAGAAAGAAGTATTTGGGGTTGAAATGGAAAGTGAGCTAGAACCCTTCACCAAAAATCTGAGACAAATAGATAGACTCTGATCTACACAGTTCATCCTCTCTTTGATTGTCTAGTTTAGCTCCTATATTAATTTCCTATGGCTGCTATAACAAATTACCACAAACTTGATGCTTTAAGACAATAGAAATTTATTCCTTTATTCTCTCATGGTTCTGGAGTCCAAAAGTCCAAAATAAATATCACTGGGCTGAAATCAAGGTGTCTACAGGGTTATACTTCCTTTGGAAGCTATAGGGGAGAATCTGTCCTTGCATCTTCCAGCTTTAGTGGCTGTTGGTGTTTTTTGACTTGGGGCCACATTACTCCAATTTCTGCCTCTAAGGTCACACTACGTTCTCCTCTTCTGCCTTCCCCTCTTCTGATTATGTCAAATCTCCCTCTGCCTCCCTCTTGTAAGGGTATATGTGATGGTGAAACTGCCTTCATAAAATTAATAAAAAGCTGCAAATTAAAATTATGGTAGGGCCCCAAATTTTGCTATTTTTCTTTCTCTCTGACATTTTCCTCCCTCATACATTATTGCTTGCATATAACCATTTCAATAAACAATAGCCACTAATAATTGATTATCTTCCTATCCTAGCCCCCAGCCAGGAGGTCTGCAATATTAATGAACTTGTTTTTCACTTAAAGAACAATGATCCTTAGCTCATGCAGACCACCTCAATGACTTCCAAAAGCTGGATTGGCTGAGGGGTTGAGCAGCTTTGACCACTGGGTATCTCATCTCCTGAAAACCTTTCTGCTAAGGTATATGATATCCCACCATTGTTTCCTAGCTTGCTTTTCTATAGTAACTGGCAGTCACAAATGCTATTGTGAAACCTAAGACGGGTCTTCAAGATATTTTTCAGACTTTGCACACAAGTGAACCAACTGATACCAACTGGACCAGTTGCCCTTGACCCCAACCAAGGAAGTGATTTGATTGGTCCTGTTATTCCCCTGCCTTCCTGAACTGACTCCATGCATGAAGACAGTTTCAATTTCATCCCCAGTGCATCAGCAGCACCCATTCCCTAGCCCCCTGCCTGCCAATCCATCCTTAAAAATTCTAGCCTCTGAATTCTTGAGGAGGTGGCTTTGAGAAATATCTTCCATCCTCCTTGCTCAGTTGTCTTGTGATAATTAAACTCTTTCTTTACTACAACACCTGCTGTCTCAGTGTTTGGCTCTATCTGTGCAGTGGACAAGAACCCTGTCAGGTGCAACAATGGCCGGGAAGGCCCACCCAGTTAAAGGCTAAAGACTTTTTTTTTTTCCTTTGGCCATATAAGATAACATTCCCAGGTTATAGGGATTAGGATGTGCCTATCTTTTAGAGGACTATTTGTTCATCCCACGACAGCCCCCAAATTTATACTCACCACCATCAACAACAACAACAACAAAAGACAAAAGCAGTGCAGCTCAGACTCAACTTCCTCAGAGAGCAGCAAAGCAAGCCCCTTTGAGCAGGGTAAGAGAGCAGAGGAAAGACAGTTGGCTCAGTTTACCAAATATTTCAACCACATACAGTGTGTCAGCCCATCCGTATAGACTGGCTGCCCAGACATTACATGGTTGGCCTTTTCTTTAATCAGGCTCCTATAAAGGAGTGCTTATGAAAATGACCTAAGAAATGCAAAGGTTGGGTCATATTTCAAATAGGCAGAAAGTCAGAAAAATTTTTTACATGAACGTGTTTCTAAGAAAATAATTGTTTTATGAGAGGCCGAGGCAGGCGGATCACGAGATCAGGAGATCGAGACCACAGTGAAACCCCATCTCTACTAAAAATACAAAAAAAAATTAGCCGGGCGTGGTGGCGGGCGCCTGTAGTCCCAGCTACTCAGAGAGGCTGAGGCAGGAGAATGGCGTGAACCCGGGAGGCAGAGCTTGCAGTGAGCCGAGATTGCGCCACTGCACTGCAGCCTGGGTGACAGAGCAAGACTCCGTCTCGAAAAAAAAAAAAGAAAATAATTGTTTTAAAATATGGTCACTGGAGACCCTGGATTCAAGGCATAGGGCTCATGGTACTGATACATATCCACTCATTCCTCTTGATTTAAACATACTTATAAAATTATACAAAACCAGGAAGCACTTTAAACTACTCCTTGAACACTTCCACATGAATATCCTGTCACATGCACCTCAACCTCATTATGTCCAAAACAGGACACAATACCTTTCACCAGGAACTTGTTTGTCTTTTTTATTCCTTGTTATATCTTGACAGCAGCTGTGTTAACCTGAGATAAATTAGCTTTGAAATTGAAAACCCTATGAAACTGTGTAAAAACTTTAGTATATGTGCACTTGTGCCTTTTTCAGGGGAGATTTCCATAGCCTTCATCAGATTCTCCCTGGAATCTTTGGCCTCAAAACAGAAATGAAAGCCAGCTGTGGCATGGCACTCAGCCAAGTCTGAATAAACATTCGCTGCATAGTGCTGGACATTCTCAGTAGAGAATGTCCACTGCTTTATTTGCATGCATTTGTGTATTGTCATAAATTTTCAGGATGGCTGATCAGGGCTTAGGGTTCAGTAAGTCACTGTAAGACAAATTCTGTCACCAAGTCTTTCCCGCTAAGTAGAGGTACATGTCTAGGATCAAGTATAAAAGCAAGGTCTTTACCTCTCTGAGGAAATGAATTTTGCCCTTGAGAATAAGGGAGCAAAGGACCATACTGAGCATCTTTTCTGTATTTAAGGATTACTTTGATATGCCAACATCTATCTAATAGACCTTCTTATTCTTGGAATGGCTTGTCCCATCCCCTCCAACTTTGCTTAATTCATCCTTCAGGTATCAGCTTAAATAAATACTTCTTCCCCAGTAAAAGATTTCCCTGATCAACAACCCTGGGAAAAGACCACAAACTCAAATTTTGAAATATGGGTCTGGTTTTTTACTGAAGATCTCCATGCAGGAAAGTGAACTGGATCACCAGCTAGAAGCTGGGGACTTGGAGGCTATCACACTTTGCTCTTGACTCTGGAAGACTCCAGTATTTCCCTCCAATCCCATCCCTGCTCGGAATCACTTTGGCATCCACAGGGAAGGGAAGGCTGGTGCTTAGCAGCAAATAAATTTCAATAGTTTATTACATTTGAAAAAGAGATTAAAATGGACATTTTGAAAACAAAAACAGTCACAGTACTCCTTAGGAAAACTAAGGAAGACTAAGGACACTATATCATTGAAAACCATCATGATAAATGTTTAAGGGAATAAAACATTAAGGATTTTCTCCCCACTGAATTTTTAATTTTTAGAAACTATAAAGTTCTATTGATTTGGAGGAACTGGTTTCCCCTTCACAATATATTCTTATATCAGTTCATATTTTTTGCTTATGGCATTTATTACAATTATAATTAAATAACACATTTATATAATTTTATGTTTAGTGACTTTCTTTTGTTCTTGTGCATAGCTTGGTAAGAGCAAGAAATGTCTATCTTTCGTATTGCCTGACAGTGCCATGCACATAGTGGATGCCAATAAATATTTGATAGATGTAATGGAAGGATTAATTAATATAGAATTATGATTGTTTCTCTTTCCCACTGAGAGCTGTCCTTTGACCATACCAGTTAATTATTGAATATGATTTCTTTTTTAAAATTTAGTCCTGGGTGTTTCAAATGAATATGATTCTTGAAATGGGATTATTCTACATAGCTCTTCCTAAAGCAGGGCTTCTCAATCTCAGCACAATTGTCATTTTAGACAGGATAATTCTTTGTTGTGGGTGTCTGTCCTGTGCATTGTAAGATGTTTAGAAGTGTCTCTGACCTCTATCTACTAAATGCCACTAGCACCACCTCCCCCAAGTTGTGACAACCTAAAGTGTCTCCAAACATTGCCACATGTCCCCTGGGGGGCAGAATTGCTCCCCACCCCCACCGAGTAGAAAATCACTTATTAAAGAAAGAAGAGATATTTCTGAATCTGGGACACAATTCCCCTGGCATGACGTAAAAGGGGAAAATGAAACTGTAGCTGAATGCCCTAAAATCGAGGCATCTGAGGCAATCTTTGCCTAGGTGTTTTGTTTTGCTTTGCTTCCATTTACTGTAATACATCTGTACTCCAAAAAATTATTGGTTTTTATACTTTGGTGTGTTTTTTTAAAGTATTATTTCTTAGTTTCTTTCTGCAAATACCTCTAGAAAAATTCCAGTTTTACCTCTGTTGAACTAAGAGGAAGAAGAATTTTATTTTTTAGAAATTCAGCAGGACAGTTACTTGACCCTGAGACAGATGGAAACCCAGAAAAGATCACAGAATAGGGGGCAGCTAGGATGTGGTTTCTGAGATGTCTGAGCCACTCTGCACAGTGTGGTTAGGGATTGCTTCTGACAGCCTCCTTTGGACAAGCAACAAACCACATGGAAAGGTGACTGGAGCTACCAAGAGTCACATTCTTCAGAGGGTAGATGCTAGAGGTTACTTAGTAATATCTGAGTTTTGTGTTTTATCAGTTCTGGGTCTTTCTAAACAAAGCATCAAAGAAAGGGAGAATTTAGAGGGAATAATTTTTTTGGTTGTTTTTGCTTTAAAAATTAATGACAGCCGTTTCTGCATCCTGAGGAGCTATAAAACTCCTCTCCATAGAAAATCTGTTCAATTCTTTTTTTTAGGAATACATGAGGAATAAAGTTGCAAACTGAACACATGCTACAACTCAAAGGTAGAAAGACATGTAACTTTAAGACAGTTATTTAGTTTCCAACAGCTGGAAGTCAAAAGCAGGATATTGATTTCTCCCTCCTCTTTGCATTTCCTCCTGCTACAAACCTAATTCTCCCAAAGGCAAGCAGATACCTCTGGGAGAACAGAGAAGAGGCCATGTATAAAATGATAAAAGATAAAAGTGGAAGTTATCATATTAATTGTAAAAAGCACAAAATCAATCCTTGTTATTTCCATTTCACTCATTAATGAGCCTTTTAGCTGTGAAAGGCAAGGCCTACAGACAATATTGTACATTCAGGAGGATCGGACAAGGTTCAGCATCATAAAGTTGAAGCGCTTCCTCCTGGGGTAAGGAAATTTTTTTAATGTAAAACAACTTCTATCCTCATCTGGATAGATACAAAAAGTGGAACTTACATGAAAGAGGAAATGGGAAATGAAAACCTGGGGAGTGAGGGATGTTGTTAAAGAATTCATTTGAGCAAACAGCAACTCATGAATTGGGCAGCACCAAATTGCAAGTGGTGTAGGCTCCACTGAAGGGGCCTAGGGGGAAAGTGCAAGAAGCAGATGGCAGGGGGGCTTTTATAAGGTGAACACAGAAGCAAGGCAGAGAAAATATTTGATTGATTAAACTAGAACAGTAGCCTTAAAGTCCCTAGTTAGAGGTTAGTTGGTGGTTTCTAACTGGTTAGACTTACATTTCATTTTATTGTTTTCACCAACTTGGGTTTTGGTTTCTTTAGTAGCAACCAAAGGCACTGGAGCCATCTCAGCATAATGGCCTCCCAATTAAATCTTCTTTAACAGGGGAATCCTTAACAATTTGGTGGGAGAGCAGGCCTGAGGGAGAGGATGACTACCAACAGGGCAGTCTTCATGGGAGTGAAGACTAGACTACAGGAATTGGGGTGTCTGATGTCTGACTCCCCACTGCTGACTCTCCATTGTCACCCTGTGGCAGTACTACTGTAGAACATAAGGGTACAACTATGGTCCTGTTTGAGGATAAAGTAGACCAGAAGGAAATGGAGATTTTGTGATAAAATGACCAGAGGCCACTGAGAAGAATCTGGGAGCAGGAGTTTGGGGTGAGAGCTGACAGGTAATGACTAGGACGGGTGTCTTCCCCAACACCAATCCAGATCCAGGTCCTTCCAGGTCTATGTGAAGGAGATATAATTTTCTCATGTTAAATGTGAGTGTGGTAGATTCAAAATGGACCCA